>NC_045698.1:86855179-87471829 GCF_009834535.1 Camelus ferus | reverse complement strand
ATCTTACATCAGAATCTTCTGGATGTTTTATGTTCTCTTTACTCTTCCTTCCTGCCTCTATCACCTTTTCTTTTTATTGGTTTATTTTTAGTTACAAACAATGTTCAGTTCTTTACAACCTCTCCTCTAGTCTTTTTGTTCTTACGTGTCCTCTCCTCCTTTGGGACCAAGTTCCTGTTCATATCTGCTCTTAGCTATTCGCAAAAGTATTGGCATGAAAAAAGTCAGCTGACAGCTCTCGCTGGAGTTGGAGGGAAGCTGTTTTCTTCTCTAAAACGATTTGTGTCGGGGAAGCGGAAGGTGAGGTAGCTCATTGGTTATCTCATTTTATCATCAGATCCCTCAATGAGGCGTTTACCTTTACCTGCATTTAACAGCAGAACAATCTAGGCTGGAAGGGACTTAGCAACTCGTCAGTGGTTACAGAGCTAATAATGGAGCAGCCTGGATGGATTTTAGTCTGCTGGGCTCTGACGGCTACATTCGCTCCAATACTCACGGGGAATGGTTCAGACACTTTACAGAGGCAGAATGTCTTGCCCCATCCAGTCCTTGCAGGGTCCAGAGAGGCAGGGTACATAAGCGTGGAGAAGGAGGACTCCTTAGACTATAAACCACATGTAACATTCTAGTTTATAAAAGGCTGTTGGCCTGGCCTCAATTTATTCTCTTTCTGAAACAGCTTGATGATCTGTAATGACAAGGATTTGAATCCATAATCTGAATTTACTTAACAAGATAATTAAATATTTAAAGTCAGTTCATTTAGAGGCTAGAAGGGATTATAGAGAGCACACTCATAGATTTCCTTCCCTATATTAGTATGCATGGCAGTACATTCTTAATTTTGCTTAGAACGGTTTTGCAGTTCTCATATCTCTGCATTTGCCACGGCAATTAGGACTGGAGGGAGCTTGTGGTGTCCTTGGAACTGAGAGAGAAGGGAAATTATGACACTAAATAATACAAAATGGGCTTAGTCCTCATTGCAGTAGAAACCACTCAGAAAAGTTAATTAAACTCAGGAAATAGGCTGCAAGATAATTAAGTTTTGGCCTAATTTTACACTGCAGGCGTTCTATATTGTTTTTGCAGGGGTCCAAAGGAACATGAGATAGAAAATCTCCAGGTTGTGGGCTTGATTCATAAAGGATCATTATCTGTAGTTAAATGGCCAGATAAAATGGTCATGTGTGGGCAGCAAATTGTGTTTTGTAAGGTAAAAGTGATAATTGTGCTACACATATAAGATATTTATAATTTCTTTTAATTTTCAGTAGAAGTGAGAGTTGTCAGTATATCTGGTGTAGGAGATGATAAATGTATAAACCCCAAATCTAAGACACATGACATGGTATTTTCTAGAATAATGGTAGGTAATCAACCCCTTATCATATTACGTGAGCTTGGATGTGTTTTAAACCCCGAAGGCTGGAGACAGCCTTGATGGCTACCTTAATACCTTGTGTATAACAGAATTTAAAAAAACCTGTCGCAAGTCAAGAGCCAATTCATCATCTTTCCTTGGTCTGTCCCTGTTAGAGGAGGAGATGGTTGCATTCTGACTGGACTTCCGTTTCACAAAGTCCTGCTGACAGTAACTCAGTACCCTGTGGCCTTCAAGGGCATTGCTGATTGATTGAATTTTCAATTGTCTGTTATTTATCCTAGTTTTCTTACGTCTGTTGTGAACTTGGCTCTCCTTTTGGACAAAGCAGAGAACTTATTTAAAAACTGACCTGGGATTTACCTTGTTCCTTTCATCTATTTTTAACCTTTGCCTTAAAAAAAATTATCCTGTAAGACAATAAACAAAAAATTATCCTGTAAGACAATAAATCTATCTGTTGGCTGCCAAAATGAATGAAGTCAATTTTCTTTCTTATTTCCTCTTTCTGGGAAGTTCTGAGTCATAACAACTTGCCTTTGGTTAAACTTGATATGTGGCTACTCTTAATGCTCAATGCTTTGCTATTTTCCCTGCTGGCTGACCCCAGAAGGGATTTTCGAGGGTTCTTCTTTCATTGTGTTTAGTTTTACTGACATTGTACAGGTGACCTGGGCTTTCCAAATGTGTTGGAAGGTAAAGAAGTCAGCAGGACTAGACATATCATGGTGATCATTGTGTAATGTATAGAAATATCAAATCACTATGTCGTGTACCAGGAACCAACAGTGTTGGAGGTCAATTATATTCCAATAAAAATTTATGTAGACATTGGGAGGAAATGCATCAAAATGCTAATGATTATCCCTAGGAGGGTAGGGATTATGGATGATTGTTATTTTTTCCTTTATGCTTTTATGTATTTCTAATTGTCTGCATTGCTTGTAAAATTAGAAAGAAAACAATTAATGTCATTAAATATGAAAAAAAGTCACCAGGGCAAAACAGGTATAAATATAATAGGATGTCAAATGAGGTTTTTCCTATTATCTCCTAATTTTGGTCTAAAAGCCCACAGCTGAGGGCATTTGGCGCTGTGGTGGTCCCAAGTTCCACAGAGAGTGACAGGGAACGGCCAGACCTCCACCTCTTTCAATATTTATTAAGAAAGGGCTTTGACTGCGCTGCCCAGCCAGGCTCTGGCAGTGAAGATTAGAGTTCATTGAAGGAGAGCATCGTTTACATCATGAACTCATCTATCCAAACTGATGATCTGGATGGGAGCAAGGAGGGAGTTACAGGAATGGTCAGATTTCCTCATTCTTAGAAAATCATCTCAGATGGAATTAGAAAAGTTACTAAGGAGGAGATCCATGGCTGTTGTAGCAACCTGGTTTATTGCGGCAGGTAGTCACACTCCCTAAACGCCATACCTACTGCCTGTTTAAATGAGGTCCACAAGATGAGGACCACACCATCTAACCCAAGAGACTTCATGGCATGGGTCCCTTAGAATGTCAGTCTAAGTTGGAAAGCTTGTCCTATAGATTAGTTGCTGGACTTTTTTTCCCCCAATACTTTCTTTCTTTCTTTTTAATATTTTATTTATTTGTTGCTGTATTATTTAATTATTTTATTTTGGTGGGAGTGGGAGGAGGTAATTAGATTTATTTATTCTTAGAGGAGGTACTGGGGATTGAACCCAGGACCTGGGGCATGCTAAGCATGTGCTCTACCACTTGAGCTATCCCCTCCCCCTAGTTGCTGGACTTTTAAGAACCAAAAGTATTATAATGATAGCTCTTTGTACTTAATGGATTTAGTGAGTAGTTACTTTGTGCCAGGCACTGTTTCAAACAATATATATGTACAAACTTATTTAATGCCCCCAAAGAATTCATGATTTAAGTATTACCCCCACTTTAATTGAGAAAATGGTGACACCATCAAGAGTATACAGCTGGCTGGCAGCTGAGCTCCTAACCTGGACACCATTCTACCTCTTGTTGTGCTAAAAGCCTTCTGATGGCCTCAGCTGTACCGCCTGCACCAGAGAGGTGTCTGCCACTGTGTCCTGGACCCAAGCTGACAAAAGGCCTATTGCCTCCTATTGGTGAGGAAGTGGTGTCTTCAGGGTGACAACTGTCTTGCCGAGGCCCTGAGGTCTGTATGTACAAAAATCATCAGTAGCAATTTGCATCTACCTGCACAGGACGGTAATATATTTTCACTGTTTGGCCCCAAGGATGTGCAAATTTTCTTGCTCTCTGTCACACTGCTGATAGAAAGGATTTTAAATCACATGGAAACCTGAAAGCTTTGCTTTCACCTATTACAGAGATGATATTTTAATTAGGGGAAACAGGGGAGCTGTTTTCTGTGTTTTCTCTTTCTTTACTGGGTTTATGACCTTCGAGGGATGGGTGAGTAAATACAAGAAAGCTCATTAACCCCTGCAGGTAGTCACCTCCTTGGGCATTCCACTATTTGTAGCCTAGAGAGAAACAACCATTCAGACTAAAACCAAACTTCTCTGGCTTAAACCTCCCTCTTATAACTACAAATTACTGTACCTTTTATAATGGGACTTTTATTGTTAGAAGTAGGCTTGAAAAGGGGGAAACCAATACAATTTCTCTTGTTTCCTTATTAAAAAGAGGCATTGCCCCCAGCCCCTGATGCAACAAAGTGATCTGAACACTGTGTAGCAATAGGGCATTCCCTCTTTATTGATTTGTGGGTGTTTCTGCTTATTTTATATTCTTTCAGTAATGCCTGAAGGTGTTTGTTATTGTGTTGGCGGTGCCGTGGTGGGATAAAGGAAGAGGGGTCAGTTCCCAAGCTCTCGGCAGTGAGAATCTGTAAGGGCCGGAAGCTGACTGCGGTGTGTAGGTGTTTGGCAACAGCATCAGCAGTGAAGCAGGCTTCTGTGTGGCCTGACTTAGGGTGGCACGAAATGAATCTTGTTGGTCTTAAACACATCAGAAATACAACCTTTGGAAAGGGAGGAGTTGAGGCTAGATTATGTTATGACTTGGGGTAGGCAAATGAACCATCTGACCTGGTTTTACAGAAAAGGGTGACCCCCAAATGCTGGAGGACTTTGATCATCCACTTGACCTGGGGCACGCAATGGGTTTGGATTTTGAAAGGAAACCTAGATATTTCCTTCACCATCTTCTCTATGTAGAAATGAAGGCCAAGAGAATTTGAAGTGATGGCTGAGTTGGGCTAGAATTGACCTTTCCTGGTCTAATGCATTTGTGGTGACTCTGTGTGAATATCATCTGTGAAGTCCCTTAAGATAATAACACCGAAAAAAATCACTTATGTGTGCTAATTATTGACTGTTGCGAAGAGTGAATAATCAAAACGGTGTCTTCCCACACCAGTGTTGCTCTAATCACCCTTTGTGGTGAGAGGCAGCACAGCATCTGGCCCAGACCTGGGATAATGTCCCAGCCCCACCCCTGACTACCGGGAGGTCTTTGGCTCCTGCTTAGCCTTCCTGGACCTCAGTGTCCTCCTCTGAAAGTGGCACTGCCCCCTGCCAGGACAGTGTGCTATCAAACTCTATGGTGTTTGCCAATTGGGTAAGTGAAAAGTACTACCTCTATGTAATTTAGATTTACATTTCTTTTATCATGAGTGAGATTGAACATTTTAAAAAATGTGTGAATTAAATAAAATAATATGTAAAATGGTAGCGTGTCTAGCACAAGGCAAGTGACTATTAAGTGTTAGCCAACATCATTCTCTACCATCTTATTTTATCTTAATGAATAATACATTAATATGAATCAAAGATCCAAAGGTGTAAAAGTGCAGAGAGTGAAAAAGTGGCCTCCTCATTCTATCCACCAGCCAACCAGTTTTGCTCCCCACTGGCAGTGATTTTCTTTTAGGTCCTTTCAGTGACTTTATGTATGCACGAGCAAATGTGAATATATATTCTCCCTCTTTCTTTATCCAAATGGTAGCATACTATACCCAATGATCTGCCCTTGCCTTTTTTTTTCACTTAATATGTCTTTGAGCTTATATACATATGTGTAAAAGGTTTTTATTCACCTCAATAGCTATATCATACTACATAGAATGGATTTACCATAATTTATTTTACTTGACACCTGTTAACTCACATTTAGGTTAATACCACTCTTTTGCTACTATTAATTATACTGCAACAAATAACCTTGGGCATATGTTATAAGCATGTATCTGTAAGATAAATTTCTATAAGTGGACTTACTGAGTTAAAGGATATGTACATTTTAAATTTTGGTAGATACTGCCAAATGGCCCTCCGCAAGTGTTATATCTATTTGCAGTCTTAATAGTAATGGATGGAAGTGACTTTTCGTCCTTCCAAGATAGTATGTTATCAAACTTTAGGGTATTTGCCAATCTGATGAGGGAAAAATGATTTATCTATGTAGTTTTGGTTTATATTTAATTTATCATAAATGAAATTAAACACTTTAAAAATGTTTAAGAAGCACTTTTCCTCACCTTTTCTCAGAATGATTTTTTTCATGGCTTTTGCTTATTTTTTATTGAGTTGTTTGGATTTTTATATTAATTGGCATGTATTTTCTTTAAACTTTTAAAATACGTAATTATAAAAATGAAAACATATTCACTGAAATTCAAAAGTTATAGAAGGGAATAAACAGATAAATAAAACTTTTTTTCCCCTTATCTTCAGTCTGATTAACTGTCCTTTCCAGAAATGACTATTCTTAAGAGTTTCTTTTATATATAGTCTTATATAAATTTTATATGTGTGCGTTCACGCATATGTGTGTGTTCTTTACAAAGATGGGATCAACTTATACATAATGTATGGTATTTTACATTTCTTATTTGGATATCTTGTTTTTATTCATAAAATCACTTCATTTTTAAATTACTGTATGTATTTCAGTAGTCTCTTAAACACATATGTGCACCCCAAGGAGTCTCAAGATGATAGGAATGTGGGAAGAAAATAAAAATCTTCCCTGAAATGTTTGTTTTTATCTCCTTTAAAAGTACTTTTTTTTTTTTTTTTTGCTTTTATTTCCTTTACTTTAGGAGACAGATCCAAAAAAAAAATATTGCTGCAATTTACGTCAAAGAGTGTTCTGCCTTTGTTTTCCTCTTGGAGTTTTATAGTATCTAGTCTTAAATTTAGGTCTTTAATCTATTTTGAGTTTATTTTTGTATATGGTGTTAGAGAATGTTGTAATTTCGTTTTTTTACATGTAACTGTTCATTATTTCCAGCATCACTTATTGAAAAGACTGTATACTTTTCCCTCCTTTGTCATAGATTAATTGACCTTAAGTGCATGGGTTTATTTTGGACTCTCTATTCTGTTCCATTGATCTGTGTGTCTGTTTTTGTGCAAGTACTATACTATTTTATTTACTGTAGCTTTGTACTATAGCCTGAAGTCAGAAAGCGTGATTCCTCTAGCTCTGTTCTTCTTTCTCATAATTGTTTTGGCTATTTGGAGTCTTATGTGTTTCCATACAAATTTTAAAATTATTTGTTCTAGCTCTGTGAAAAATGTCATTGGTATTTTGATAGAGATTGCATTGAATCTGTGGATTGCCTTGGGTAGTATGGTCATTTTAACAATACTGATTCATCTTACCCAAGAACACAGTGTATCTTTCCATTTGTTTGTGTCATCTTCGATTTCTTTTATCAGTTACTTATAGTTTTCCATATAGTTTCCTGTAGACTTATAGGTCTTTTCTCTCCATAGGTAGATTTCTTCCTAGGTATTTTATTCTTTTTTACGTGATTGTAAATAGAATTGTTTCCTTAATTTCTCTTTCTGATAGTTTGTTCTTAGTATATAGAAATGCAACAGATCTCTGTATGTTAATTTTGTGTCCTGTGACTACCAGAAATAAACAAATGGGACCTAATTAAGTTTAAAAGCTTTCCCATAGCAAAGGAAGCCATTGACAAAATGAAAATACAACCTACTGAATGGCAGAAAATATTTGCAAATGATATGACTGATAAGGGATTAATATTCAACATATATAAACAGTTCGTACAACTCAACTTAACAATTAACGGTTGGGCAGAAGAGCTGAATAGACATTTTTCCAAAGAGGAAATGCAGATGACCAACAGGCATGTGAAAATATGCTAAACATTGCTAATCATCAGGAAAATACAAGTCAAAACCACAATGGGCTGTTACCTCACACCTGTCAGAATAGCCATCATCAAAAATAACACAAATAACAAATATTGGTGAGGATGTGGAGAAAATGGAAGCCCCATATGCCATTGATGGGAATGTAAATTGGCGCAGCCCCTGTGGAAAACAGTATGGAAGTTTCTCAAAAAACTAAAGAAAGGACTACCATATGACCCAGCAATTCTACTCCTGGATATATATCCAAAAAAGCCCAAAACACTAATTCAAAAAGATACATGCACTCCACTGTTCATAGCAGCACTGTTCCCAGCTGCCAAGATATGGGAACAACCTAACTGTACATCAACAGATGACTGGATAAGGAAGATGTGACATATGTATATAATGGAATATGGCTTGGCCATAAAAAAGAATGAAATTTTGCCATTTACAGCAGCATGGATGGACTTGGAGGTCATTATGCTAAGTGAAGTAAGTCAGACACAAACAAATACTATATGATATCACTTTATATGTTGAATCTAAAAAATACAACAAACTAGTGACTATAACAAAAAAGGCACAAGTGGTTACCAGTGGTGGGGGAGGGGCAAATATAGGCGTTGGGGAGTGGGAGGTACAAACTATTGGATGTAAGATAGGCTCAGGGATAGATTGTACAACATGGGGAATACAGCCAATATTTTGTAATAACTCTAAATGGAGTATAACCTTTAAAAATTGTGTAAGAATATATATGGAGAAAAAAGAAATAAATTTTTTAAAAGTACATTTTTTGGTGTTCAGTTTGTAACATACGCACAATATTAGTTAAGTGTATATGTATATCATTGAAAAAGAAATATATAGTTGACCTTTGAATAATGTGGGGGTTGGGGGCACCAAACCACTGCACAGTCTAAAATCCATGTATAATTCTTGATCCCCCCAAACTTAACTACTAATAGTCTACTGATGACCGGAAGCCTTACCAATAAAATAAAAAATCAGTTAACACATATTTTGTATGTTATATGTATTATATACTGTATTCTTATAATAAAGTAAGCTAGAGAAAAGAAAATGTTATTAAGAAAATTATAAAGAAGAGGAAATACATCTACAGTACTGTACTGTACTTACTGATACCATAAGTTTACATCATCTGTTTACAAGATGAATCGTCTTGTCAGTTGGTACAACATCAATGTTGTCTTACATGATATAAAACACTGTAGATGTTTTGTGTATTTACTAACATTAGGCATCAAAAATGAAGAGGTAATGGGAAAAAGAAATTCCTATTTATTTACAGGTGTAATGATTCATACCTTGATAATGAAGAAGCAGCAGTATGACTGCCCAGTATAATGGATAGGAATGCTTCACAGTAGCCTAGCCTTTATGGTAATGAATGAAGTGTTATATGATTTTTATGGCATATAATATTACAGTCATATTCATAGTATCGGAAAAATTGTTACTTGAAAAAACCCCATATATTTGTGATGATAGGCTGATACACAATTTCTCCAATTATGAGAGAGACATACTAAACCGTAATGTAATCATCTGAAAGCAAAGTTATAAAACAGTAAGGAAACTAACACATTAATTTTCTACAAAATATTACTTTATGTAAAGATAGACTAGTATCTACATATATTTTAGGCATTCATATGACATACGTTTTCTTACTTTTTTTGGTAGTTCTAGGCTATGAGTCATCTGAGTCTTTTCAAATTGTTGCAGATCTCCAAAAATTTTCCAGTGTATTTATTGAAAAAATTTGCATATAACTGGACCTGTGCAGTTCAAATCCCTGTTGTTCAAGAATCAACTGTAATTCATATATTTATATTAGAAATGTGTGTTTAAATTTTTATTTTTACTGAAGGATATGCTATAAAAAAAAAGTCTGGAGATAATGTCCATACTTCATTTAACCAGCCTTTCATTAACAGATGTTTAAGTTTTTTCCTGTGGTGATTTTAAATATGTATACAAGTTCTTCGACATTTGTTTTTTCAAAAGTTCGTGTCTAATCTCTGTCCCTTTAAGTGTGGTCCAGACTTGGTGATTCACTTCTAAAGAACAGAATATGGTGTGACTTCTGAGACTAAGTCATACAAGACACTGTGGCTTCGCCCTTTTCAGATTTCTTTCTATGTGGGACATCAGCTGGCATGTTGCAAGGACACACCATCAGCCCTGGAGAGGAAGTGAATCTCTCATTGAAAGCCAGCACCAGTGTGCGTGCCGCATGAGGGAGTCATCTTGGATGTGGATCCTTCAGCTCTAGCGAAGCCTTTATATAATTGCAACCCCTTATGCAACTAACTTGCCTGAAGCCTCATGAAGAAACCTTGAGCTGAACTGTCCTGTTGAAATTTCCTCAAATTCCTGACCTACAGAAACCATGTGAGATAATAAATGTTTACTGTGGTTTTAACCAGCTAAATTTTTAGGAATTTTGTTTGCAGCACAACTAATGTGCTTCTTAATTTTTATTATTACAAATATTGCTGTAAAGAAATTTGTGTTTTCTCCTAAGAAGTCATACAGATGGCCAAACACATGAAAAGATGCTCAATATTGCTAATTATTAGAGAAATGGAAATTGAAACTACAGTGAGGTATCTACCGCACACCAATTAGAATGCCCATCATTAAAAATTTGGCAAATAATAAAATGCTAAAGAGGGCGTGGAACAAAGAAATCCTCCTACACTGTTGGTAGGAATGTAAATTGGTGCAGCCACTATGGAGAATAGTATGGAGGTTCCTTAAAAAACTAAAAATAGACTTACCATATGATCCAGCGATCCCACTCCTGGGCACATATCTGGAGAAACCTCTGACTCAAAAACATCCATGTGCTCCAGTGTTCATAGCAGCATTATTTACAATAGCCAAGACATGGAAGCAACCTAAATGTCCATCAACAGTTGGCTGGATAAGGAAGATGTATACAGTGGAATACTACTCAGTCATAAAAAAGAATGAAATAATGCCATTTGCAGCAACATGGATGGACCTAGAGATAATCATACTAAATGAAGTAAATCAGAGAAAGACAAATATTATATAATACTTATATGTGGAATTTAAAAATGATATGAATAAACTTATTTACAAAATAGAAATAGACTCACAGACATAAAAAACAAGTTTATGATTATCAAAGGGGAAAGAGGACAGAGGGATAAATTAGGAGTTTGGGATTAGCATATACAGATTATTATATA
The DNA here is from genome assembly GCF_009834535.1 of Camelus ferus. Taxonomy (NCBI): domain Eukaryota; kingdom Metazoa; phylum Chordata; class Mammalia; order Artiodactyla; family Camelidae; genus Camelus; species Camelus ferus. The sequence continues at coordinate 87,461,049 of NC_045698.1, read as the reverse complement.
TAAAATACATAAACAACAAGGACCTACTGTATAGCATAGGGATCTATATTCGGTATCTAGGAATACTCTATAATGGAAAAGAATCTGAAAAAGATGTATAACTACATCACTTTGCTGTACATATGAAACTAACACAACATTGTAAATTAACTATACTTCAATAAAAAATGCTTGAAAATTTGTGTGTGTATGTGTGTGTATTTATATCTTGGCACTCTTGTATGAATGTATTTTTGGGATATATTTCTGGATATAGAATTATTGAGTCAAGGGATTTGAATCCCAAACATTTTGATATATTTTGACACATTATGTCTCCAAAAGTGAATAAATGTATGCCTACTTTTGTCCACTTAATACTGAATATTAAGTATTTTCAATTTTTGCCTAATTGATAGATATTAGTTTTAATTTTCATCTCTTTAATTGTCAGGTTGAATATTTAAGGCTCTTTGCTCCTTCGTAGATCACACGTTTTACTTATTAATCATTTTGTTTCTTAACCTTTTTATTGTTGATTTGTAAGTGCTCTTTGTAGTCAGAAAATCCAATTTTTATTATAGTGCTGCAAATCATTTTTCTAAGTTTTCTTTAAACTTAGTGTGTATTAAACTAGTTTTCTGTACAAATTTAATTTTTGTCAAATAGGTGACCAAATTATTTTTTAATTTACGGCTTCTGGAGTTGTCATGTGTTTGGAAAGGCCTTCTCCATTCCCTACTATATTAAATCCATGGGTTTGTCTGGTACTTCTTTTTTTTTTTTTTTTTTGAAGTATTTAAATATGTGATCCATTGGAATTAACTTGGAATAAATAGTAAGGTTCCAGTCTAGCTTACAGTTTTTTTCTCTTTTAAATATTTAATAAGTTGTCCCAACGTTTTTTCTGGTCTAATTTCCATTTTATAATGGAAATATCTCCTTATCAGAGGATAAATGAACAGTATTTCCATTGACTAAAAACTAGAGACCACTAATAAAGTAGAATGTTTTCTAGGCTTCTAAAAATGTAGAACAATATTTGAGCTAAAGAAAAGAAAAAGGGCCTTTTTTCCCTCTCTCTCTCTCTTCTTTCTTTCTTTCCAATGTGAAATAGGACTTCGAATCAGGTAAATCGTGGAAAATCATACTGCTTTAAAAATAAAGAATTGCAGAATTTTATTTAAATTATAAATGTAACTATAAATGTAATTTCCTTTCTTAATGTATCTTTCAAGCATGATTTTATTTTTTTACAGGTGTTGTACATTGTAATGGAAGCTTCAGGCTCTCTTTAAGTCCCTACTTGAACATTTGAGGTTGTTTCTAACTTTTTCCCCCTAATCTGGATAAAATGCTAAAGTGAACAAGATGGTGCATTTACTATTTTCTTTGGGAGAATTTTTCTTCATTTCAGTGCTCACTCAATGAGCATAACAGTTTCAATGGGTCAGTACCCTGACATATGGCCAGAAAACAGTAAAAGAATATGGTTTGATCTTGTAAGTGGTTTCTACCATGCTTGGGGAGTCTCTCAAATGATCTATATGTGCATATAGTCACAAACCAAGATTTTTACTTCCTTTTTCTTTATTTTCTTAAAAGTAAATCATTTTGGGGGGAAATAGGATAGTTTCTAAGATGTTTTTATGGTACTCATAATATCTATTCAGAAAAGTAGAAAAAACTGAATCCTATTAATTTATTATGAATGACAAGAGAACTAATAAAAATAAAATAATATCTTTTGTTCTTTGTTCTGTTATTTTGTTCTATGATTTTAGGTAGCTATATTCACCCTAGGAAATCTTTTTGATACTTTTGCAATCTGAGATATAGAATAAATCACTTACATCTTTCCCTGTTTCAGAACCCTGAAGCCTGTATTTGAAATTTGGAATAAGCAATTTTCTGCAACAGCAATGTTTCTTTTCTTTTTTTTCTTTTTTCTGGGCTATTATATTGAAAGCTGACTTTTCTCTTTCCTCAGAAGTATTGCTGCTAAACTTTATGAATTAAATTTAATACTACAAGCCAAAATATCTGTGTTTTCCCACTTTCTGCAACCATAAAAATAATACTGGTAGAAATTACTTTGTGAGTCAAGCCTTAAGCTCCGAACGTCACTGGGTTTCTCTAACCTGGAGATTTTTCGTTTTCAATTAGACTGAAGCATTGATACAATACAGGTGGAAGAGCTTATTCAAAAGTAAGAAACCTAAGTACAACTTTCCTCTTCAAGCTAGAAGACTGTCTGCTGAGCTCTTCTGTTTGCATTGCTTTATACAAGAAGTTGGAAGGTCTCTTTGTTTTTCTGTTTTTTGAAAAAAATAGTTTAAATTTAAATATATCCTATGTATTCTATAAGGCATTGAAATCTCTGTGTACTGTTATGGTGTCCAACCTATCAAATCTCTTATTGTGCAAAAGCCTTGAGCTTCCTTTTGCTATTTATCTTACTGCTGGTGCACGTGTGTTGTAGGGGATGGAATTTCAATTTACTTCTCTTACATTCAAATCTGTTTCATAAAAGGGGAAAACTCACCCCAGGGAAGAACTCCTCACAAAGAATGCAAATATTTGTGGCTCAAAAGAGCTTTGAATTCTTCTTATGTGTGATGGTACATATGTGGGAATAGTAATGATCATTTTCTGCATTTCATCACCAGTACTCTGGCCTTGAAGTTAAGAAATTTAGTAAGCTTAGTATGTTTAATAAGCAAGTAAATTTAGTAAGAAGGCTCAGATGTGAGGACATTGGTCAAGGTAGATTAAACAGTGGTTTTATGATTAAGTCAGAGGACAGTAATGCTAATTGAGTCTTGATATTGCTAATTGAGAAAATTTGGACTGTATCAGGAAAGTTTTTTTTTCCTGTGGCTATAATCTGATATACAGATTTTATATATTTTTCTAAAGGGAAATTCATTATACATATTTTTAAAAGGGGGGATTTACCCATCAGTTTGGTTTTTTTTTAACCCATCAGTTTTGACTCAAGATACTAAACAAGAAAACCATTTTCAGTTGACAAAAGTGGAGAACTGCTTTTTTTTTGCCCTCAAATAATTTTTGTCCATTTGATGAACAAAATAAAAAAATTAACTTACCAAAATAACACTTGAAAAAAATGGATTGTTTCACAAGATCTTTGGTCAAATTTTTGTTTAAAATATTGAAGCCTACTAATCCTCCCTATGCTAACCAATGTAAGTTTGTTTGAGTTATTTCCTTTGTTGATGCTAATAATCACATTAAGGTTTATATATATACGTTTACCAGAAGTAAAATTTTAAAATATCGCAACAAGAGAAACTTGTAGTAAGTTCAGAGTTTCCATTAAGAAATGTCTCTCTTGAAAAATGGTTCCAACTTGCTGTTTAATTTTGATAGTTTTAGACAGATAGAGCCATACTCGCTGAACATACCTCACAGAAGCACATAGGTATTACTGAATTGTCAGTACTTTGAGATGGATTACAAAACAAGTTAGAATGCTGCCCCAATTTGGAGCCATCTCTTGGTTGTGGGCAAAATGTTTTTGAGTATTCTGTGTCAGTGTGGAGTGGATATAAGGGTCAACTTCTACTTTACAATCTGAGGCAAACTACATCTCATAAACAGAGGGCTAAATTAGGGGGTAATATCTAATTATAGATTAAATATTGTTTGATGACAGAGAAGTACATTTGGATTAGTCTTTTGATTCCCTTGTATTCTGAAACTTCTTCATCCTTTTATTATTTATTTTTATTTTATTATTATTTTTTTTTATTTTTAAAGAACCAAAATTACCTGTAGCTCAATGAATTGAACCACACTGGATTTCAGTAGGTTCCTAAAACCCCTCTATCCCAGCCCTGTGGAATGGATCTTCTGTTGCCCACTCAATGTGGGGTCTTGCTTTCTGCACCTGGGGTGAACAGGGGGTCTGTACTCCCCATGGGGTGGGCCTGTGTTCTGTGTCCTGTAAAAGATTCTCCTTCTTCCCTTCTCACAGGTGGACAGAGATATTTTTGGATAAGCAGCTGCCACCTTTAATAGGAGAACCTGGTTTGAGCCACCTGTCTTGTATGGGATACATCTAAAACCAATCCCATGTTAGATAAACAAGTTTATACTGTATAGCACAAGGAACTATATTCAATATCTTGTAGTAGCCTATAATGAAAAAGAATATGAAAATGAATATATGTATGTTCCTATATGACTGAAGTATTGTCGATGTACACCAGAAATTGACAACATTGTAAACTGACTATACTTCAAATTGAAAAACAAATCCCATGAGTTCATTGAAGCCCTAGTCTCAGTGTCCCAAACTGGATTCAAATTCCTTTGAGCCATGAGGCTTAAGTATCTATTACTGAGTTCCTCTCTATTTCTAACCCATAGAAATTTAATTTTCTTGTCTTCAACTACAAATATGTATGTTTATATATCTATATTTATATCCATTGTATTCAATCTATTATTTTAAGTCTTAGCTTAAAGGAATGGAGAGACTTTAATATGCTCTCCATAAAGCCATCTTGATCTGGATACTTGCTTTTAATATTGGCAAAATGAGTTCCATTTTCCTGTAGTGCAGTTTACTTGTTAGATTTTTAAAAAGGCTTCTTCTGATACAGGAGAACTTCTTAGGAGGCATAGAATTTAACATTTAGATAATAAAATAAATCAGTTTTTCTCTAGAGACAGTCCTGTTCCCCATGTTCTCTTAGTGTTGAAATTTTACTTGGCCACAACTGCTGGCTTCAGTAACTATTATCTGGCTGTTTCCAGGTTGGGTTTGAGCAATTGTAGTGGCCCCCAAGCTGCCTGATGTGCATGTGTATATCACAAAATACTCAGTAGAAAGAGGTGAGCACTAGGACAGAGTATTTATATTTTTCATTAGAGGGAATTAATTCACTGGGAGTGGGACCAATTTACATTTTACCCATTATGTAAAGGGTTTCATGTGGAAACATGAGCTAATTGGCACCATATTTCTGATGTCTTCCAGCCGTGTTTGAGGGTCCTTTATAGACTGGATCCCAAGCAGCTGCCCTATGACCCATCTTTTAAATCTGCCTCCACTTTATTCTTCTGGTTTTAAGTCATTTTGCTATGAAGCCTACAGTTTAATGAACGGAAAATACCATCAATAACTTTTGACAAAATGGATGTGAAGAGTCTTTGAACTGCTGGACTGTCCTTGTGTGTTTTTTTTTTTTTTTTTCTGGGTAGCAGTTGGTATAATGCAATCTTTTCATTCTATTAATAATATGTTATGCATGGTCACATCCCTGGTTAATTAGACTTACAGTTTTCAATTAACAGCATTTTTTGATGATACATTATTATCCTTATTAGTGAGGTCGTAGACTATATTATAACAAAGACTGAAGACTCTATTGTCAGCATAATCTTGAAAGAACCATTTAACTTTATGAAATGTATCTGGCGAAGGGTCTTCATACTTTATTTGATGTATAATTTGACCCCCATAAAGAACCAAATGATTCTCTTTTCCCTCCCCTTCTTAGAATAAAATGTCCAGCACTTCAGATGGTATGACTATTTCTCTCAGTTAAAATGAATAACATTGCCAGAAAATGAAATCTGAATTTTAAAAAATTGAAGTAGTGAAGCAGTCAGATATTCTTATCTGGCAATTTATCATGTCTTTGGATGAAATTTATAGTTCTATGTGAAACTGATTAACTCCATTAGATTTTAATTATTGTTCCAAAATCAATACTCTTAGGAGCTTCAGGCAATTCCATTCATTCATCTGAATAAAGAGGTGGATTTGGGGTGGGCATATTCTTTTAGTTGACATTAAGACACTCTATTTAGTTTAAATTGTTGTAGTTCATTTTCTCCTCTACTGTTCAGGTACAAAGAAGTCAAAACCTATAAGAATCAGAGGAGATTTGTGGTAGGTTTTTATCTAAACTGCCCAGCAGCTATGGAATGATTGATTTTGTCTCCTTTTGTCCTCCCAACTTGACAGGCTATAGTGTGATCTGATACTCTCAGAGATTTGCCAGTGGCCTCTGTGATGTGGTAGGGAGGACCAAGTCAGGTGTGGGTACTTCTCTCCAGCTCTGCTTTCTTCATCCTTACTTTTAAATGAGACGGTCAAGTTTAGGGAGAGTGATCAGCTCCACCATTGCTCTTCTAAGTGTTTCTCAAAACCACCATTCTGGTATCTCTCACCATTCTATCTGACTTCTTTTGATTTTGTTTGCGTTTGAGCTATATATAAATTGAATCATAACATGCATTCTTTTGTATCTTGCTTTTTCCCACCAGTATTGTGTCTCTGAGATTCGTACTGTTGTCTAGTAGTAGTAGTGGCTATTATTTTCATTGCTATATAGCAGAGGTTGACAAATTTTTTTCTGTAAAGGTCTGGACAATAAACATTTTCAGCTTTGTGGGCTGTAGGGTCTATGTTGCAACTCCTGAACTCTGCCGGTGCAGTGCAAAGGTAGCTGTAGACAATACTGTAAATGGATATGGCTGAATTTCACTCGCAAGCTGTAGTCGGCTGGCCTCTGCTGTATTATTAAGACTATACCACAATTTATCCATTCCACTGTTTATGGATGTTTGGGTTGTTTTGGCTTTGGGAAATGATGCTTAAGGCTGCTGTGAACATTCTTATATATGTCTTCTGTGCACATTTTAATGCTTTTTATGTTGTAGAATTGGTGGATAAAAGGGACACACACATTCAGCTTTGGCAGAGATTGACAGAATGTTTTCCAAAGTGATTTTACTGGCTCACACTCTTACTGATAGTGTTTTGATGATTTCAGTTTTTACTAACACTATGTATTGTCATTAAAAATGTGGTTATGTTGTGGTATTTCATTTTCCTTATGATGAGTAACACTAAACATCTTTTCATATGCTCAATAGGCAATTTGGATTTTTTTTTCCAAAATACTCATTCAGGACTTTTTGTCCGATTTTTGAAAATTGGGTTGTGTCCTTTTTTCTTATGGATTTGTAATATTTCTTTATATATTTTGGAAATGAGCTGTTTGTTGTAAATATATATTGCACATGTCTTCCTATTTGGTTACTTGACTCTTTCACTCTTATAATGTTACCTTTTTAAATACAGACTTTCTTAAGTGTAATGAAGTCCAATTTATCAACATTTTTCTTTATGGTTAGCTCCTTCTGTGCCCTATATAAGAAATCTTTGTTTATACTAAGATAATAAATTTATTCTCTTGTGTTAACTTTTAGAAGCTTTGTTATCTGTCTTTCATACTCAGATCTATGATTTAAATGGAACTTATTTTTTTGTGTGTATATGGTACAAGGTAGGGGTCAACCATATCTTTTTTTACATATGGATACCCAATGATCTAACATCATTTGTTCAAAAGACTGTTTAAATTATTTACAATGCACTGGCACTTCTGTGACCAAATACGTGTGCATTGGTTTCTGAACTCAGTTTTGTTACTCTTTCTATCCTTGTGTCAATAATGTACTATTTTAATTATTATAATTTTATAGTTAGTCTTTATATCTCCTAGGATATAAGTCCTCCAACACTATTCCTCTTCTCTAGAATTGTCTTTGCTACTCTTGGCCCTTTGCTTCTCCATATACATTTTAAAACACCTTAATACATTTCCACAAAATGTCTTTCTGAAATTTTGATTCTTATTGCATTGAATCTTTAGATCGATCTGGGGACAAATGACATCTTTACAACATTGAGACACTAATCTATGAATATTATGTGGTTAATAATCTCCTTTTATTTTTAACTATCTGTTATATCTGTAGGAATATCTCCTATTTCATTTCTCATGTTGGTAATTTGTGCCTTCAGTATTACTTGTGTTCCATTCTTTACCCTCTCCTTCTGAGATTCTAATTATACATATATTAGAACATTTACTCAAGTGTTAATCAGTATCTTTTGCTCTTTCCTGTATTTTCCTCCCATTTTTCTGTTCATGCCTCAATCTGGATATCTGTACAGACCTATCTTCCAGTTTATCCTGTGATCTTTCTTGCTTTTTTTTTTTCCATCTTGCTCTATTTAATATGCTATTAAATTCATCTATGGAATTCTTAAATTCTGTTATCAATCATTCAGTCAATCAGTCTTCTTCAGGGTACTGCTGCCAGTTCTAGGCCACTGCTTTCGTTTTGGCTCTTGTGCTGTGAGGGGAGAAAGTAGAGGCTGACGGCCAGACTACCTCCAGTGCACATGCGCATTTAGTTTTCTGTCTGGGACTTAGTCCTTCAAGCTCTGGCTAGCTTATTTGATCTCTTCTGACTCCAAGTATCTGTTTTGTGTATTTTATCCATCTTTTATACTTGTTTTCTATTGGCGGGTTAGTCTGATACAAATTACTTTGACATATTAAACCATGTAGTTTTAAAACTAAGTTTTTGTTCTGATTTTTTTTTATTGGATTTGGCCAATTCAACTGGTAGAATATAAACCAAATCCAATTTACCATATTTAAAAGAAATTTTCCTCTTTTTTCCCCTTCTGTTATAGACATACTACTGGAAGATTTTTAGGTAGATAAGAGGTTTTCCAGGTTTTGGACTTGTCATTCCTGGTTGAGAAGATGTCTGTTTTACAGTAATTCAGCTGTCTCTTCTTACTTTCTACTCATTTTATAAGTTTAAGTCCACACTTTGAGTGACGATAACTAATAACAGGCAGTGCTTATCATTTACAAACCTCATTGTAATACATTATTTCATTTAGTCCTCACAAAAAGAATATCCTGTGAAGTAGGTGTCATCATTACCTCTCGGTAGCAGTTAGGCAAATTCAGACTCGAATAGGTTAGCGGCTTTGCTCCCAATCATATTGTCAGTGGGTGGCAGATTAGGGGTGAAATCCTATCATCCACAGCATACTTTCCTCATCCTGTTCTTACTCTAAGAATGACCTGGCAATTGGCTGGAAAACAAAACTACAAATACAATTAAAACAGTGTTTACTCTCAAGGAGTTCCCAGTTTAGTGCATTATATTGCATTGCTTCCCAAGAAGTAGTGTTATTTTTCAAAAATGCCAAAGCTAAAATATCCTCAAGCTTTAGCAGAATCTGGAAAATAAAGATATGAATAGAATAGAAAAGACTATTAATCAAATTTGGAAAGTTTGTGGAAGGCAGAGCCAGGATTTTGCTCTACTTACATTTTTATAGAATAATGATGCCCAGTTTGGCTTCAGGGGAAATAGGACCAGAAATGCACATTTCACATGAGAATCCTCTTCTGCACAACTCTTAGCAATTTAGGGAAACCTATGTCACCCTGACATTTTTCAATTTCTTTAATGCTTACATGTCTTTTCCTTTAATTTATGTGCCTTGGGAAAAAAATACATGTATTTAACTGAGCATTAGAGTCTCGGTGCTTTCATCAGGTGAGATGCATCCCAGAAAAGTACAGACAAGGTTAGAAATGGATCCAGGCTTTGACCACAAGAGACTTGCTCACATGCATCTGCAGAGTGACACGAGGCTTGTCTGTGTCTCCCTGGGGAGACTTTGTCTCCCGAGTGTGTTTGGAAGCATGTGGTCCTGCTTTCAGTTGTCACAATGACCTGGATGGGGCTACTGCTGACATTTAGTTCCCCTGGGGCCTTGCAGTGGAGGGACCTAAATGCCATATTAAAGAGTTTTGTATTTTACTGTGCCAGCAATGGTGAGTAGTTGGAAGCTGAAATGATTGTTCGGAAAAGATTAGCCAGGTGGTGACTTGCAGAGGTAGAGGCTGGAGGCCAGGCACTAGGTGAAAGGTCTTACAAAAGCTGACACAAGCAGAAACCAAGAGTTGTGTTAGAATATGGGAATGGAGAGGGAGTGTTGGCTGCATCTTCAAATCTATCTGACAGCATTTGTGAGGGGAATAAAAGGGTTTTGTTCTGTGTTTTGGGCATGAAAGGGGGGAGGAGTGAGGCACAGAGACAGAGGAGAAACTTGGCTAACAACAGCCTCATGGAAATGGAGGAAGTCTTCACTCCAACCCCACCTGGTCCATTTAATGCTCATTAGGCTCTTGCTTTGACTGTACATGGAGGCATTCTATCCTTTAATCAGTGCTTAAAACCGATCCAAATATTATTTAAATGCCTTCTTTCCCCAGGCCAAAATAAATTGAAAATTGGTTCTCAGTGAAGGAGTGAAACCTATTAGTCGCTCCTCTGTAAGCAGAAATGTAACAGAGCTACTCAGAGAAGACAAAAGGATAGTTCAGAAAGTCTTGGGAACTAACTTGGAGTTCAGATATCTCAAGTTGAAATATAAAAATCCTACTTTTTTTTTTTTTGGCTACCTATATGACTTCTGTGTGAGTGCTGGCAATTCAGTGAACAGGGGATGAAATGTAATAATTTGGCAACTGTATTTCTTCTCTCAGAGATTCTAGACAGGCTGTCCTCTAGGTAGTAATTTCCTCCTATCTGCTTTTTTCACTGACACACTTTGCACACCCAACTTTAGTACCTTAATTAACCAAAAAGAAAAGTCCTAAATGTACAAGTGAAAGAAATCCAAACGGCTGGCACAGATTTAACTAATATCAGCTACTTTTATGTACATCTATATAAGTTCAGTAAAGCTTACCCTATATGTATAGAAAACAGTTGTTTATACGCAGGTCTGCCCATGAGGGTCTGTTCACTTATTTCTTCGGAATCCTAGATGCAGCCTCTTGGTGTAGACACCAGTACTTAATTTGCATATCTTGTGAAAACAAACAACAAAATACACAAAAAAACCCACAACCTCTTTCCAGGATTGACAACAGTGTGCATCCTGTATTCAGAACATGTAATCTCCACACGATTGACTAAAATCCTCCCATCATAATGCAGACTACACCTGTGCCTGGCCATGCCCTACTCCTCAACTGCTAAACAGCTTCACACAGAGGGCTCCAAGGTAAAAGTCCATAAACCAAGCTGAGATGAGAAAGCAGAGTCCTGACCAGGTTGCCACTGCAGGTCCAGGCTTAGGGGAGCCTGCCTGCTCTGCTCACTGTCAGTTTTCCAACCCAGCTACATTGATGATTTTGGTGAGCATGGAGGGCAGGGCTGCTGTAGCACATGTCAATCATTCTGTACCCCTAGTGTCTGTCCTTGTGCCTTGCTCATAGTAGGTACTCAGCAAACATTTATTGATTGAATTGATGGGACTTGGCAAATATATCCAGAAGCAATAGCTTCCATTTTGGAATATAGTATTTTTTATTTATGAGCTAATATGTTTCCAATTCATCCACACAAACATCTCTCAGTTACATAAAATAATCTCTTATTTTAAGCTGGATTTTTTTTTAATGGGTGTGTTACAGCAGTGCACAGCTTCTAGCAATTTAAATGACTCCCATATTCAGTATTTGTGGCAAAGGAATCCTTAACATCCTGCCAGAGGCTGGGGCTCACTGTATTTGAGTTTAAAAAAATATTTCTTAGAGAAGTAGAATATACACAAATGCCTTGCGTGAATTCCAACAGAATGTGTGTGGAACTGGGACCATAGCTGCACAACAGAAGCCCTCCGTTTGTGTATTGGTCCATTTATAATTGTGAAGCTCTCCATTTGCTTAGCGTATGTGCATAGGTATATCTGGGTGTATGGTAAGATGTGTTTGCGTTTGCACACATGGTCAACGTGGCTTAATAATAATTTTGGAAATTCTTTATTTCTATTATTCTATTGTCATTAGCTTACAATATTATCACGAATTCCTAACTTTGTGTTCAGTGTCTACAGTAGAAATTCTAAACACAAACTGAGTTTCAGTACATTACAAAAAGCATCATTTTGGCTTTCTGTCAATTTTCCTTCCTTGTGGTTTGCAGTTAAGGTCTGGAGCAGGCAGTGCCTGGGATGTAAACAGTCAGGATGTAGTGGTAGGGGTTGAGGGTGGGGACTCAAGTCCTATTCTGGGCTTAGTGTCATTGAGAGGTCAGTGCACTTTGATGATACCTCTGAATGATTTTTGCCCCAAGGAGGTAGACTTGCTCCTGAAGTTTCGATTTACAACAGTGTTACTAAGAACAGAGCTCTGCTTTAACTTTGCCTGGTTCTGCATAATTTTAGAACATTGATTGCTCAGCTCCTGGGAAATGTATGTCTAAGAGCATGGATTTTAGAATTTGTCTTGACTCCATCAGTGAGACGTCTGGGATAGTGAGCCAGTTAAATAACCTCTTTAAGCCTTGATTTTCTCACTTGTAATCACAGGGTTAATAATAGTAGTTGCCAGAAGGTCCAATGATAGATTAAATGCTTGGGCAGCTCTTAGCTTAGCATCTGGCAGTTAGTAATTGCTCAGTAAATGCTAGCTATTATTATTATTTCTAGTAAGTCTACTGGCTCTTAGGTCATTTATCTCCAGTTGTAGAGATGTCAGATCCTTTCATAGATAGCATTTTCAAGAGATAAATTACATAGGGTCTGCTCAACCTTAGAAATGCTGTATGAGACTTGAGTGATCTCCTTTTTCAACCAAGAACTAATGCAAACAAAGCATGTGACAGGGGCACACGGGGTGTGCAATGCTGTATTTCTCAATTAGAATTTGAGGCCATTCTAAAGTGAGAAGAAAAGATAACCTGTGTGTGGATGAAGTGACATCGATTCAGTACAGATACGTGAACAGCTACTAAATATAATCAGATATTATTCAAATCAAACCTCTGGTGTAGCATTCTAATGACAACGCTCCTGAAAATAACACTTATTTCAGGATCCTACGTATTAAAGAAGCCCAAGGTTGTTCGCATTCCTCAAAAAGGAAAACTGTCAATAGGAGCTCTGAGTCATGCTTCATACAACAGTGACACCTGTTCTTTTGATTAGATTGAATACATGTATTTAAGAAACCAGAGAGATTTTAACTTTCAAATACAGGAGTTAAATTCCTCTCCTTAAAAATCACATTGGAATCCCAGGTCAAACTCATATGCAGAGAGAGCTTTAGAAAAAGATTGAGGTGTTATTGCTGATGTCTATGCAGACCCTAGATATTCATTTGGGATTTTTTTTATACATATAATCTAAAGGAAAAATACGGCAAGAGTGAAATCAGAAGTCTTTTGATTTTGCTTTGGACATGTGGTGGTGTAGTAATTTCTTATGATTCGTGGAGAACTTTAAAACATGTAAGTTCTGATTTCTTTGTTTTATTTAGTGACCAGAAATTAGAATCTATAGATGTAAATGTCTACATTTGAGGCAAGAAATTTGAGAAGTTATTTACACTGTGTCTGTTTCACTCTCAACTCAAGTAGATTACAATTTGCTAAAAAATGGAAATTTGAGTTGGGCTTTACATCAAGAAACATCAGGTACTGACTGCCCAGAGAGCCTCCTTATGCAACCACGCTCCTCCCCAGTTTGTAAAATCTATATTATCTTTGGCTACTTGAAATAAAACTAGTTATTTTATTTGATCCAGAATGATCCAGAATTCTGAGATCTAAAGATTTATGCCTTGAGCACCCTTTATGATATTCTCTTTAATAAACTTACAAACTACTTTGTAAAATGTGAATTTTTCAGTGGGAGTTGATAAGTATTCTGATTCAGAAGCCATTATGCCCACTGGAGAAATAATGCATTTCAGTAAGAGAAAAATGAGTGACACTTTCCATTTCTTGTGTGAGATTAACCAAGGATGTGTGAAAAATTGCTTCTGAGGAGTATTTTCATGGGAAGCAGAACAACTTAGTTTCTGAATATTCAAGGTGATATGCTGCAAAGGAAAAAAAAAAATCCTACCCTTTCAGAAGAAATGTGTGTGAGGTCATTCTCTTAACCTTGGTGAACTCCAGCATATCAGGGGCAATGTCATAATTAAAAACTCATTTCACAGCAGCTGATTAAGCTTTGATTCACAATTACAGTGTCTTTCAAAAGTCTCTATCTGAGCATTTTGAAAATATGATGGCTTCATTATTTGTTATATTTCCAAAGTTAGAGCTTCAAAGGAGCTGCAGAAACTTTCTCAATCATCTAGAAAGTCATGAATAAAACATGCATACCCAGAATTTTAAATTAAAGTAATTAGACCACATTAGAATCTTAAAAAAAGATTTAACATCCATGTCAATGTGGAGAAAGATGCCCTTCATTAAATTACATCTTCCTGTCCAACATTTTAAACTGCCCCTTTTAATGTAACGTTAGGAAAATAATTACTGTGATGAAGATAATTTTAAAAAGTAAATGTTAGAAAATTCAGACCACAACATTTTCAGAGTATCGTTCTAATAAAATTTTTTCTACAAATTACTTGAAATTAACAAAGCAATATCCTAAAATTTATATCAACCTTCTGGGTCCAAAATAACAAGTGTAAGCTGAAGGCTGATAGTTAACTGAAGACTGGGTGGTTCTACTATGGGCAGCAGGTGGGTATGATCTTCATGCTAGCACTTGATAGATTGTAAGATTAAAACATCTAAGGATAGAGTGTTGAAACAATATAGCTCTTTATTTACCTCCAGATAAAGTTGGTAAGCTAAATTTGAGACCTGGGAGTGCTCATTCAAGAGACCTCCAAATTTAGGGAAAATGCTAGCAAACTAAGAAAGATGAAGTTGGGTTCAGTGGAGGAAAATGGAGATATGTAGAGAGGAAATCCTGTGGCTTACATATCACACAGTCATATTTCTATTTTCATTAACCATCTTCTAGATACATAGTCCCTATATTAAATATTTCTTGCTGAAACTCTGCTTCTTGGGTCATTTCCCATAGACAGAGACAACTCTATTGTATAGTGGAAGTCAAGGGTAACACAGAATTTTATCATATAGCATGATTTTACCCTTTAGCATAAAAACAAACTGCCAGTGGTGCTGGTCCAGGGACAGCACTTGGAGAGTCACTGAGTTAGTGCTGTGCCTTTTAATCCTGGTTGCACATTAGATTCACCTTTGCCTTACTCTGGACTTCCTGACTTAACTGGTCTGGGGTAAGGTCACAACATCAGAAGGTTTAAAATCTCCACAAGTGATTCTACTGAGTAGACAAGAAGGAGAACCACTGAGCCTGTGTAATCACATCATAATCAGGCCCAGTGTACCATGGGGAAAGCTACTCACTAGACTTGAAGCTCTAAGTAATTTCAACCTTGTCTGCTTCTGCATAAGTTGGCCATCCAAATGATTGTGGTTTGTACTTGTCTGGGTGTACAGAGTTGTCAGCATTGGCCCTGTCAGTCTGTCTGGACTAGTCAGAGTTTCCATAGAGGTTAGGACTTTCCTTGATGTGTCTGAAGGGATTCAGTCACCCGGTCAATCAATGGCTGGGGTAAAACGTTGTATTTCTCTAACATCTTACTGCAACTCTGCCAAGATCTGCATTTTGTTCTTTTGTTTGTTTTTCTGTTGGGAGTGAGAGTGGAGGTTTCTAGCTGGTACCCTCTTTCCCATCAAAGTCCTCAAAACTTGGTGATTAGGCCTGAGAGAGACCAACTTACGCTTAGGAGGAGGATGCTCCCCATTTAGGAGTTGAGAACAGGGTTAGATGTTGGGGAGATAGCCTCCAGGTCATACCCCATTCTGGGCTTCCTTCCCTGTCTCTCAGCAGCTTACTCTGATCCAGCTCTGCCTGTGACTGGACCAGGGTGGGATGCGTGTGTGGGGAAGCTCCTGACTGCTGGAGCATAACAGCCACCCTGTCCCACTTCTGAGCCTCTGAATGTGAGGAATGCACTGGAGATGTTCAGGTGAGAGCACAGGTTCTGTAAGTAAAATGATCAACCATCTTTTTTCTTAGGGCCATCCTACTTTTAGACTGCAATTTCTGCATTTCAGGAAAGCCCTCATGCCAGGCGAATCAGGACTGTTGGTTACCCCATAGTAAACCTAAATATGAGTCCCCACCCAATACCCTACCCAGCGCTTCTTCATCTGTAAAATGGAGATGATAATATGGGCTGTTGTGATGATTAAATAACATAATATGCCGAGAACTAACATTTCCTGGCCCAGTTACAATTTAATGAATGGCATTTTCTAGTTCCATATCATGCAAAGATGAAACTATTTAAAGCAAACCTCATCATTTTATATAATAAAGTCAAATAAGAGATCTAGGAAACCTTACTAAACATAAGGGAATTTAGAAGAGCTTATATCTCTTTGAGAAGGTCGTGGGTGATGTAAGATTTGAGAGACGTCTTCAAAGATGAGTAGAATCATGACGGGCAAAGAATGGAAGGATGTGTTTTAGGCACAGAGAACAGCAACACATGACAGATGCCGTGGAGCCTGAACTGTGTTCAGGGACAGTAAAACTGAGGTGATTTGGCTGGAATGAGTAATTATAGAAGCAGATAAAGTTAGAAGGCTAAACTGGGAGGTGTAAAGTCAAGATGAACAGTTGGTTAATTTAGTACACAGTTGAGAATTATTGAAGTTTTTTTTTGTTTTGTTTTGTTTTGTTTTTTTAGCAGTAGAAGAATACAGTAGGGAAATAGAAGGAAAAAAAAAGAACATTGAAGGAATAACTCTGAAAGAATTTATAAGCCTTTTCCTTCAAGTCAGTCAGTACTGATTCCAAGAATAGGTGCCAAATATTTTTCAAGTGATTTTTGAAGTGGAAAGAAATGCCCTTGAGAAGCTGTCTTACTAAATATGTGCTTACAAATACTGGGAATCAAGGGCATTCTATTCTTCTCTCTTTAGTAATCACTAGGAGGGCTTTCTCTCCTAAAACAGCTGTCAACTTGTGAGATGTCAGTTGGTCGTTCAAATGGTATTCATTCCATTTCAACTATGTGCCGTGGAGCACATCAGGCAGTGAAGACAGAAAACAATGCATAAAAGGCACATTTCCTGCCCACAAGTCACCCAGTCTAGTTGGGGAGGAAGAATGGGCCCACCTGTACAAATTACCAAGTGGATCCCAGCAGAACAGTGTTTATGACCAACCAAGTGATTCCCTTTTAGATCTTACAAAACCAGGTGAATTTCAGCCCTAAGACCTACCATTACTCTGTTTTCTTCATTCCTCTACCTCAGTTGTATATCTTGCATTTGACTAAGCACATATAATGGAATGCAGATTGCTCCCAGAATAAATGCATCAGGCTGTCTTTATTTTTGATCACAAATACATAAATCACAAGATGCCTCTTAAAGTTCATCTTAAGGAACAATATAACACAGTCTATGAGCAATTCAGGCTGATTTACAATCATCTTCTCATTTAAAGGCAGATCTACTCCAAGGGAAGTGAAAAATAGCTTTTTTGGGGGGGATTGAAATGAGTTATTTGCTTTTTTAAAAATAACTAACTCAGGTGGCTAATTTGTACAGTTTTGAGAGCTGACTTCTTGACAATTAACTTAAAAAATTTAAACAGGGATATAAAATTCAGTTTACTCAGAACTAATCTAAGCAAGGGGGAAATCCACCTTTCAACCTGATTTTTTAAATAATTTAACTCAGAGAAAGTTTTCAGAGCTATTCAAAACATTTAAAACAAAATCCTTTAAGAAAACGTTTATAACATTTTCTGATATTAGGAAGGTAAAAGCATGTGCCAAGTGCTTCCAGCCAATTATTGATAAATTTCGTAGGGTCAGCCGAAGGATACGGGCCAGTGTCTGCCCTCAAGAGGTTTTCAATAAAGTTGTGATGACTTATATGCATACAAATTGAATATTAGGCAGCCTCTAGAAAGTGCTGAACAATTGGAAAAGAAATGAAATGAAATGTATTAAGAAAGCTTGTTAGTGTATGCTTTTTAAAATCATTGAATAAAATGACACCTTAGATCTTACATATATGAGTCATAAGTAATCAAAGTTCCATTTTAGGTTGGGTTACCGAAGACTAGCAAGGAGAGAAGCCTTTCCATGGGTATAATGAATGTTAGGTATTTTTATTGAAAAAACTTGGATGCATTTCCATTAGGAAAATGTTTCACTGCAAACTGAACTAAACCCTGCTACAGACACAGGCACAGAGAAGGATTTCCTTTTTGTGCATAATAAGAGGTCCAAAGACTTGTGCAGCTGCCACACGGTGTCTGCAACATCATCAAGCACTCAGGCATCTTTATTGCCTTCTTTTCTCATTCTTCACTGTTGAAAGAGGGCTGCTGGGTCCCCAGCCATCATACTTGAATACAAAAAAGTAGAAAGGAGAAGGCTGAAGGGGCATGCCAGTCTGCCTCTTTTAGGAAGCAGTCTTCGAAGACCCACCCAGTTGCATTTGCTTAAAGACTGTTGGGGAGAACTGGGTCACAAGGCCACCTGTAGATGCAGGGAGCAAGAGAAACTGTTCTAACTTTCCAGCTGTGAAGTTGAGAAGGGAGTGGGGAATGCCTTTTGTGAGGCAGAACTCAATGTCTGCCCTAGTGACTTTTTAGTATCATTAAGTTTGGGAGAACATATACTTTTTGCCTGAGACAGACCTGGTTTATTTGTAACGTCCTAGTGTCCCATCCAATTAAGCATTAATACTGTATTTTTTTAATTTAAAAGATGAAATATTATTTTAAAAATTTTACTGAGTCATAGTTTACAATGTTGTGTCAATTCCCAGTGTAGAGCATAATTTTTCAGTTACACATGAACATACATATATTCATTGTTGCGTTCTTTAGATGTAATATTATTATTGTTAGTTGCCTTAAAATAAGCTGGGAAGTGTTAAGCAGATCTCTATTTTGTGTTTCCAGATTCTTCCCTGGTCTTGTCTGGAAGTGTGTGAGATCTACAAGCTGTGTGTTGGCAACATAACCAATATCTCCCTTTCAAGACAAGTTGTGGGGTACTCAGTGATAAAAATGATGTCCTTGATGACTGGTGACTAGGGACAGCTAACTCCTTCCAGTCTTGAGTAGAGGCAGGAGAAATATTTTGGTGCTGTCACCCCTTCAGGCCCATTGGTATCTTAACCAGTTGTGTGGCCAGTACTTCAGCCTGAAACACATGAAATCACTTGTCTGCATTCAGTGGGATCAGTGGGAAATTACAGGTTAGATCTTCCTGAAATGGGTGCCAGAAATAGACGTGCACAGAGAGCATGGTCTAAATATTCTTGCATAGTGATTTTACTATTTATTTTGTGGTATAAATCTACGAATGTCTTAGTTTTGGTTCTCTTGAGACAGAGCTTAGACAAGGATTAGAGTGAAAGTGCTTTATTTGCGGAGTGCAAGTGATCTCTGTAGGGTAGTGGGGAAGGAAATCAGAGCAAGGAAAGAGGCCGATAAAAGTTACACTATTAAGCCATTTACTGCAGTATGTGACTGGAGCTTAATCCTGTTCAGAAACTCTGGCAAATGGTGAAAAACACATAGTTCAGAATTATTCCACTGAAGGACCACAGTGTTGGGGGTATTTCTGCATCTACTCAGCTACTTCTTTAGTTGGCGGTTTCTTCTGGGGAGGGGGTTATTAATTGCCCAGCACCTCTGACTTTCTGTACAAACAATCAGCACTGCTCTCCCCAACTCTAAGGGTTGGGTAGAGGAAAGGAACCCTTTGTCACAAGATGCAGATACTGGCAGGAAGTTGGCTAGAGGACACTGATAGGTTGGAGGGATATTTGCAGGGTACTGATAACGTCTGCTTTAATAATTATTTATTTTATTAACTTTATAATGCTTTAAGAATATTTTCAGCAAACCATTTAGTCAACAGTGAGCCCAAAGGAATGGAAGTACACGCATAATCAAAATTAAGTACTAAAAATTTTTCCCAAGAAATGTGATAATGAATGGGTAACATTTGCTATCTGCTGTGGGGGTCATAGTGGTACCACTGAGCTCATGAAAACCAGAAGACAGGGAAATGCAAATTAAAACAACCATGGGATACTGCTACTCACCTATTAGAATGGCCAGAATCCAGAACACTGACAACACCAAATGCTGAAATGGATGTGGAGCAACAGGGACTTTCATTCATTGCTGGTAGGAATGCAAAATGATACAACCACTCTGGAAGGCAGCTTGGCAGTTTCTTGTAAACTAACATACTCTTATTATAGGATCCAACAATGTGATTAAAACAAATGTCCACACAAAAACCTGCACATGGATGTTTATATCAACTTTATTCATAATTTCCCAAACTTGGAAGCAACTAAGATGTCCTTAGTTGTCTGTCTAAGGAGGTCTGTCTCAGTAGACTACCGTGGCCCAGTATTTGATTCTGAGTCAGAATCAGGCATTGCTGCCCAGGGTACGTGTTCCAACTCCAGACTTCTTGGAGTAAGAAATCTGAGACCCTTGATTACCTTCAGGTCACTCCACGTACATATATAATGGTATAATCAAGGACAGATCCCAGAGCTCCAAGAGCTTCAAGCACAACTATTTTGTGTTCTGGTGACTAAATTTAAAAGCAGGTTAGATCTGATAACTCCTTAACAATTTGCTGTCAAATTATAAGTAAAATAGCCACCTTTCTGTTTCTTCTTCCAAAATATAACATCCACTTCACAAGCCTCCAATCAGCTAGATGCTACCATACCACATACCAGAGGCCACTTGTCTCCTGCAAGAGTCAGTGTACATACATACACTTTCAACAACTGACTTTACCTCATAAATAAAGGATGCTATTTTCTTCTTTACATCAAACACATATGACTTCTCATTGAGCGAAAATAAAAGAATTGTTTTGGGTCCTACAAACTTACTCTAAGAAAATTAAACACTCCTTTTATCATCCATAGGAGTCTTTCATTCACACAAAGTGAGTGGGTAAACAGTGGGTAAATAGTCCAGACAATGAACTATTATTCAGCACTAAAAAGAAATGAGAGATCAAGCCAGGAAAAGACATAGAGGAAACCTGAATGCATATTACTAAGTAAAAGAAGCCAATCCAAAAAGTCTACATACTGCATGATTCTAATTCTGTGACATTCTGGAAAAGGCACAACTATGAACACAGTAAAAGATCAGTGGTTGCCAAGGATTCAGAGTAGGAGGAAATGATTGGATGGGACACAGAGGATTTTTAGGGCAGTGAAACCGCTCTGTATGATACTGTAATAGTGAATACATGTCATTATACATTTTCCCAAACCCATAGAATGTACAACACCAAGAATGAATCCTAATGTAAACTGTGGTCCATGAGTGATAATGAAGTGTCAGTGTAGCACACATGATTGTAACACATGTTCCACTCTGCTGAGGGAAATTGATACTGGAGGAGGCTATGCCTGTGTGGGAACAGGGAGTATATGGGTCATCTCTGTATCTTCTACTCAGTTTTTCTGTGAACCTAAAATTCCTCTAAAAACAAACAAAACCAGAAGACACTGATCTGCTGAAGGATTATCAACTACTTCAAAAGTTAGTAGATTTAAAGACTGTTCCCAAAGGCAGCAATTAAACATCTAGAGAAGGTACATTTACTCTGTGAAGTATGACTTTAGATCAAGTAGGTCTTCTAAATTAATTTTGCTCATGTTCAGTTCCAAGTTTTCTTGTACAGCTTATAAAGAGGAGCAACAGCTGTTATAGCTTGGCTCCATTAGCAGAAGAACCTTGCAAAATTATATTATGCCAATATTTTGTAAGTGCCATCAAAGGCTGCAAATAGAAATCAGTAATTCTAATAGTGAATCCAGTTTTTTTCTTTCAAAGTTTGAAATTAAAGTGAAGTTGCTGAGACTTCATTTTGTTGACAGTGAAACACTTCACCTTGTTGGGAATGCTACCTTAAGATTCAGTAATAAGTTCAACACTGTAGAAAAAAATTGTTTTTGCCTTAATAATCTGAATGTAAGTGTTGGTGGTGCACAGAGTTAAAGTAAAACATTCTTACCAGATTAAGAAATTTGTGAAGCAGGAATGTACTTGGAATTGGTTGTGGTAAACATAATTCATAATGGTATCCAAAGAAGATGTATATTTCTACGTATGTACACATCAGGAATGTGTAATTATGTGCACCAGTAGGCATGTGCATTCTTGTTAAAAGGCTGGAAACTACCCAAATGCACATCAGTGGTAGAATAAATAAACTTCAGTGTATCTACCCAATAGAATTCTACCAGAAATGGGAATGAACAAATGATAACTATGTGGTAAACATAAGGAGTCTGATAAGCGTGTATGACGTATAAGATTACATACAGTTTAATTCCACTTGTAGAAAGTTGTTCAAAAACAAGTGAAGCTAGTCTACGATGTTAAAGGTTAGGACAGTGGTTACATTGGTCACAGAAGTGGAGGAAGGGGAAGAGGGAATCTAATTACCAGAAAAGTATATGGAATAGCTTCTGGGGTGCTGGTATTATTCTATTTTTAGATCTAGGTGCTGGTTACAAGTGTGTTTAGTTTATGAAAATTCATGGAGCTGTGCATTTGCCGTATGTGCACTTTTATACATGTATGCAATATTTAAACAGAAGTTTACTTAAAATAGTAGTGATCACATAACAGATTTGATGAACAAATATCACTGAAGATCTTACCTAGCAGGTGTATGAAGCCATCAATATCCAGTTTTTAAAATATACCCTTCTCAACCCTTCTACACTGTTGGTGGGAATGTAAACTGGTGCACTGGTGCAGACACTATGGAGAGCAGTATGGAGATTCCTTAAAAAACTAAAAATAGAGTTACTGTGTGATCCAGCAGTCCCACTCCTGGGCATATATCTGGAGAAAACTCTTAATTTGAAAAGACATACACCTCAGTGTTCATAGAAGCATTATTTGCAATGGCCAAGACATGGAAGCACTCTGAATGTTCATTGACAGATGAATGGATAAAGAAGACGTGATATATATAAAATGAAATACTACTCAGCCATGAAAAAGAATGAAATAACGCTATTTGCAGCAACATAGATGGACTTAGAGTTACAATCTCTTCACCATAGACTTCAAAGTCCCTCAAGTGTTGGAATATTGCTGCTTTCTACTCAGCACGGGGCCTGGAGGCTCTGAGGGTTCCTTTCAATTCTGCCCTCAGACTTCAACAGGCCCGGTGTGCCTACACCTCTGTGCTGAGTCTCTCAGCATTCCTGCCCCTCCCCCGGTGGTAGACTGCAGCTGTCTTGTACTTCTGAAGGATCCCAAGTGCTGGAAGGTTTCTCTTGTTCACTAGTTTCACCTTCAGACTTAGGTGAGTCCTATATGTCTGTGCCACAGACGAGGTCTCTGTCCGTTCTCCTGCTTTAACACCAAACTCTCTCATGACCACTTGGTTTCGATTTAGACCTGTGAAAAATCTGATGAGTAGGTGTAGACTCTCTGTGTCTGGGGCTCCCAGGGACCCTAAAATATTATATCAACCCATACTTCGCTTTCAGGAATTTATGAAATTTTCAGCTTTTTTTTTTCTTACTCACATCTATGGTAGATTTCTTCTCGTCTTGCTGCCCTGCCAGAGGTGAAATAATTAGTGGTTCTAGTCTCTTCATGGAGGAACATTTCACTCTTTGGATTTCAGTTTATTAGTTTATCTAACAACCCCTAGCTCTCTGACGGGCTCAAGAAATTATTATTTGTGTATTGGTTGACGTGTTCTCATTGTTTGGGTGTGAATAACTTTCACTTGTGACTTTCTACATTAGGTGTTGACAAACTTTGATCCATGGGCCAAATCCTGCCCATCACCTGTTTCTGTAAATATAGTTTTACTGGAACACAGCCATGCCCATGTGGCTTATATATTTTCTGTGGCTACACATTGAGTAGTTGTGGCAGAGACCATATGGCCTGTAAAGCAAAAATTATTTACTGTCTAGCCTTTTACAGAAAAAAGTTGGCCAACCCTTGTTCCACATATTAAACAGAAGCAGAAATCCCCCTGATACTTTTAAAATTTTGCTGCATCCTGGAATGAAATTACAAACTTTGAAGGAGACTTACTGTGTTTCTTGGTTAGAAGTGAGAATGACTATTCTCTGTATTCTACATTGCTGATTTTTTTAACCAGTGCACATGTTTTGTGCTTGATTAACCTGACTTTCATCTCTGGATATTTGTTTGGCAAATGTTAGGTCTTGTTTTTAAAAATGGTATGCTTGCTTATGAAAATAATACTATCGACTGAATTTTGAGTTGTTTTTCTAATGATGATGTGTGGTTTGCATTAATCCATATATCCGTATCCTCCTAGAGACCAAGGCTTCCCTTTTAAGGCCTCTGGTAGAGGTTATTGGTTTATTGGCATAGGTTTGATAAAGGAAAAAAATGAACATGTAGTTAATAATTTACATGACCATGTTGTCTCTGTGACTTCTTTAACTGGCTGTATTAGTCAGGTCCATCAGTAAATATGAATTTGTACTGAGGCATCATTGCCAGGGAGATGAGAAATACAGTAATCAATATTTTCTTGAGTTTTAGTTTTTTCTAATTATAAGCTCATTTGGAAATAAACAAATCTGTAGGGAAAAGCACAAAAGTAAGTTAACCTTGACCATATTTTAACACTCAGTTTATTTTCATTGAGTCCTTTTTTAAAAAATATTGAATTTTGTCAAATGAAATTTTTGCATCTGTTGAGATGATCATATGATTTTTATCTTTCATTTTGTTAATGTGGTGTATTGCATTGATTGATTTGCAAATGTTGAACCATCCCTGCATCTCTGGAATAAATCTCACTTGATCATAGTGTATGATTCTTTTAATGTGCTGTTGAACTCACTTTGCTAATATTTTTTTGAGGATTTTTTAATCTTTTGTCATCAGGGATGTTGGCTTGTAATTTTCGTTTCTTGTGGTTTCCTCGTCTGATTTTGGTATCAGGGTAATGCTGGCCTTTTCAAGTGAGTTTTGAAGTGTTCCCTCCTCTTCTATTTTTTGAAAGAGTTGAGAAGATTGATATTACTTCTTTTTTAAATTTTTGGCAAAAAAATTTGCCACCAAAGCTGTATAGTACTGGACTTTTGCTTGTTGGGAGGTTTTTGATTCCTGATTCAATCAACTTATTAGTAATCACTCTGTTCATATTTTCTATTTCTTCATAATTCAATCTTGGTAGGTTGTATGTTTATAGAAATTCATCAGTTTTTTTTAGGTTGTTCAATTTGTTGGTGTATAAATTGTTCATAGCAGTCTCTCATGATTCTTTGTATTTCTGTGGTATCAGTCCTAATTTCTCCTCTTTCGTTTCTAATTTTGAGTCCTCTCTCCTTTTTTCTTAGTGAGTTTAGCTAAAGATCTGTTGATGTTGTTTATTTTTTCAAAGAATCAGCTCTTAGTCTCATTGATCTTTTCTACTGTCTTTTTAGTTTCTGTTTCATTTATTTCTGCCCTATCTTTATTATCTTCTTCCTTCCACTAACTTCAGGCTTTGTTTGTTCTTTTTCTTGTTACGAGCTGCAAAATTATGTTGTTTGAGATCTTCCTTGTTTCTTGATGTAGGCATTTATCATTACGAACTTCCTACACTTCTTAAATTCTGTGAATATATGGGCACAGAGGCTGTGTGAAAATGTGGGTATGTCTTGTGGTTTGCATGTGGGATACCCTGGGCAGAGGGAAGTCCCAGGAGTTAAGTTGTTGCTTGGCTACCTTGGGATCATACGCAGCTTCTGTTCATGTCTCAGCATTAGCTGGAGAGCCTAACATTTATTGCTAGCATACCACCCCACCCCACCCCACTACCCCAACCCACTCAGAGGGCTTGTGGCTAGTCCTTTGGGAGATCAGATATTTGTTTCATGTCCTTGATGACAAAGAAACCATAATCTTGTTCTGTGGACTGTCCTTCCCTCCTTTCAAGTGTATGATCATATTTTCAAGAAATTGGTTTTATATTCAACCTCGAAACTTGCTCAGTTCTCAGTGAAGTTCCACTGCCAGCAGCTTGCATGAGGCGGAATGCTGATTTAGCTCATAGGATGCATTGAGCCACATTGCCATGGTAACCAGCAGACAAACCTGAGAGAAGCAAGGCTGCAGAGGAACTGTAGCCATCGCCAAACAACAAATCAAAGGGAA
Source organism: Camelus ferus (assembly GCF_009834535.1). Classification (NCBI taxonomy): domain Eukaryota; kingdom Metazoa; phylum Chordata; class Mammalia; order Artiodactyla; family Camelidae; genus Camelus; species Camelus ferus. The sequence continues at coordinate 87,435,125 of NC_045698.1, read as the reverse complement.
GTGTCTCAGGAGAGATTTCTCATTAGCACACATTTGTCCTTGTAGCCAAACCAGAGTGTAAGGCAAATGACACCATGGGCCCTGGCATCCTTAGGTCACAAAATCATGGAAACTTTCCTGGGTTCCTTTGGGGAGTCTCCTGAGCCTCTTGCTGCCTTAAGGTATATTGAAATAGATTCTTAGACTGACCTTTTCCTTAGCGTTATCACCAAGTTTTTAGTAGTGATAACTATAATGCTCTGTAGCTTAAGATATTTTACGGGCAGCAAGGCAATTTTAAAAAGTCTCACATCTGTGAGCCTGAGAGCTAATAACATCTGAGATGGTTCTCTGACATCTTGAAGAGATTGCCTCTGTTTCTTATTTATTTTATTTCTTTTCTGCCTCCTCTTTAATAAAAGCAAACTTATTTCAGTAAGCCTTCATTCAAGTGGAGTACAAACTGATATTATAAGCAAATATAGGCAAATCATATTACAGTAAGACAGTCAGGGTTCCTAGAGTAGCAACTGGTAACATCTATGGTTGCTCATGGAAAAAGTGCACAAGGTTGCAAAGCTGTCACTAAAGATCTGGAATTTGCTGGGGAAATCATTGTAGAGATCCTTTCCCTGCTTTTAAATGTGCTGAGATCAAGCCTGCCCAATCCTTGAGACAGAGGAGAGGTAATAAATGAAGATGCAGCATCACATGAATAAAATTCAAGTTGCCTTTGTTAGGAGAGCAGCTTCAGCAACTTCTCCATGCATTTTGCCCAATCTGCATAGATGTGTGCATTAGTAGTGGTCTTGAACGTGTCTGTTCTGCATTAATTCACATTTCTGACTGGCATATGCTGGGGAGGCTGGCCTGAGTCACCTTTGTTTTATTAAAGGTGCATTTAAGGTCAACTACCACTAACTGCATTGTTAAATATTGATTTAGCCATTTAAATTAATGTAATTTTCAGTCCTTTCCCTACTTAATGTACACCAGCACCCCAGTGACCCAGACAGACAGAAGATCAATATGTGGGCACTCAGCTCATATTGAAGCTAGGTTGACTGCTTTGCATGCTCGCTTGTTTTCCCATGGAAGCCAAAGTGTTCAAGATAATGGGCCATTTGCTTATTTACTGACCCCTTGCAAAACTTCTGAATGTTTTCATCTCTTGCAGAATGTTTCTGACCTATTTAGTGGTCAGTGTTTCTCAGGGTTCAGAATGATAGGTTTCCCTGTGGAGGGAAAAACAGTATCCACAAAGCAAAAAACACAACCTGTAAGACTGTAACAGCAAGGTCTGCATGACATGGATTCATAACATTTCAGACCCCAAAACAAGCCTTAGAATTACTTTACTCAGCGCCCTCATTTTACTGATGATGGAATGGTGAGTTTAAATGACTTTCAAACTGCTCGGGTGAGAACTAGCGTCCTGGACTTTCAAATATTCTCTTTCATTACACTTATCAACCTCTAGTCCATATCATTTGTCTTTATGCAAAATGAGGTAAAGTACAGGAATTCTGTGATCATACTCATTAAAAACATCACTGAATCAGGCTAAAGAGAGCTTGGTATTAAAATGAAGTATCTTTGCACAGACCAAACAGAGAGACTATCCCTAAAGAGGTCACAGTGATACTTGCCTCCTTTGGAAAATTTCAGCTTCACTCTTAGACCACTAGACAGTACCAAGTGGCTTCACTTATTCTAGTTTAACATAAAGATAGAAGAAAAACCTGATGTTGAGATGATAATCTATAGTTGATGTATGTTCTTTTCCTTCCTAGCCTACATTTAAGTCTAAATGTTCCAGGGGGCCATGTTTGCCTCCAGGTATGTATGTATGTATGTATGTATGTATGTATGTATGTATGTATGTATGTATATGTGTGTATGTGTGTGTGTGTATAATATATATATATACATTTTTAGGCAAAAATTTGCCTAAAAATGTAGCAAACATTCAAGGAAACAAGAGACAAGAAATGAAAGAGGGAGACCAAGCCCTGGTGACATGAAGTGTCTGGAAGTAAGTTAGTGATACCTCTGAAAATTTAGTTTGTATAAATCAATAAATTTGCCTAAGTTGGTTTGTTTTTGGAAAACCACAACCTAGAGTCTCAACTTCCTGGCAAATATATAAGCTGAGTTGGGTATTTGAGAAATACCTGGACCTTGGTGGGTATAGGGCCAAGTTTCTAAGTCATAAGATAGTTTAAAGGTAATTTTTGATAGCATTTCTAACTGTGTTATCAAAGGCCAGGTGATGATCTGGTAAACATCTATATCCAAGATCTCTCTCTCTCTTCAGTTTGGATCTAGACAAACACGTATCTGCTGTAAAGGCATTGTAAATTGACATTTTATTTCCTAAGCTCTTACATAATGTCAGTGCTTTCTAGTGTGTAATAACAGCTTAATGACTGTAGGGCATTTCTGTCATGTAAAAGCCATAGTTAATAAAGTCAGTTTTTTGCCAAAGCTTTCCCTTTAGAAAAAGCTGTTCTATTCCAAAACTGAAATTGATTCTCCATTAAGAAAGGGAAGCAAAGAAATTGAAATTATAGACTTTTAGTATTGGAAGAGTAGCCTCAGAGATGGGTGCAAGACTCTCAATTTACAGGTAACACCGAGACTCAGAGGTGTAGTGATGTGGCCTCAGGTGTACAGCTCATTGAGCTGTGGAGCTGACACTGATACCCACATTGCCAGCCATGCACTTTTTCCTGCTCTGACTCTCATAGCCCAATGGGTTGATTAGTCTCTCTCCTCTTAGTTGGCGGCAATCTGGGAGATATTTTCTATTGCAGGGTTGTCTGGGGTCAAAGACTTCTAACATTTAGATGATATAGGACAGTGGCACTATTTAAAGACAGCCACAGACGTAATTTAGTTTATGCCCACATTCTCTAAGTCCAAAGGTGTTGTGGCACTCTAGTCTCGGTAGAGATGAGGAATGTAATTAGAAAATAGAAGTTTAAACCAGGCAAGAAGAATTAAATTAACTGGAACAAACACAATAAACAGAATCAAATCTTTTGTCTCAGCACCTGGTTTCACAGTGAAGCACAGGGATCAATAACAAAGCCCATGCAGCTTTTTGGTGACATCTCTACCTGCTGCAGGTGGCACTGGTGGCAGATTTGATCATCCCGTTTCTTTGGGTGGTTTTTATTCACATCACATAGATCTCCTTGAAAACGGTCTGCAGTTATGTGCAATCAAATGAACTTGCTCATTGACATAGAGGAGGTTTGAAATATAAAAAAATATTAGATATTGATGACTTTCACCTCTTTTAAGGTATTGGCTGTAGTGTACACAGAACAAAAGTCTATAACCACTAAAGCATCAAAATTATAAAACGTCTGGATGTGAAGTTAATAAAGCTGAAACTACTTTTTTCTTAAACAAAGGCAGATGCTTTGTGTAGATGGATATCTCTTTTCTCTGTTCTAGGCATTTACTTTCATTTTTGAAAGCCTTTTAAGTGCTACATGAGGCACCTGGCCCTGGAGTGAAAAGAGATTAAAAACACCTTGGGGAATCTTAATTCCTTCGAAACCACTTTTTCCCCCTTAAAAAAAAGCGTTGGTCTGCAATGAAAGAAATATGGAACTGTATCTACCTTATGAATAACCTCCTCTCTTTTCTCTTCCTCCTGCCCCAGAGTCCCAGAGCTTGCTGATAGATAGGTGGTGATTAAAAATTCTCATTGTGATCACATGCCTTGTGCCCTCTCCTTTTCATTCTGCAATTGGGTATCAAAGCTGTAGTATCTATGTTCTTTGAAGACTAAGCAGGTTGGACATGCAATTTAGATGAAAAACAATTACTCTGTGTTAGCTTACTTCTGGCAAGAGTGTTGGAAGCCTCATCTCACTGATGGGAACAAAAGCTGCACATCATCTTCATGAATTTCAAATGAGAGAGGGAGAAAAAGAAGGAAACTGCGTTTTCTGGCAGGAGCTTTTCTGTGTAACCTTTCCCTGATGAGTTGGTTCCTTTTTTGATAGAATACCCTCAGCATTGGCTTGGATAAGAATGCATTTGTCTCCTATGCACAGACGGTGCCAGTGATCATGCGTGCGGGTCTGTGGGTGGGAAGGTTTCGAAACACAGAAAGGAGACTAAACAGCTGAAGTACATGCTGGGGCATTTTTTTGAACTTATAAAAAGAAAACAATTAATGGATACAACGCACTGATACTTTTCGTTTTAAATGTGTTTGGTCTTGAGAAAAAGCAAACAATGGGCATACTTGTGAACCAGCTATGTTTTAAGTTAGATTGAGCCTTAAGGAACCCTTAGTTTAGAGACTTAAATTGGCTCATCAGCTTCTGAGTAATGTGTAGCACGTTGCTTGTGATGTTGTTTATAATGGCCATTGAGAGAGAGCCCTCAGACCCAAGTGGGCAGTTGCTGAGTGAGGACCAGACTGGCTCTTAGGAGGCCCATGCTGGCCATCAGTATTACTCAGTTAAAAAACACCAAAGAAACATCAAAGGCAGTAGTAAAAGGGAATGAAAGTCTCCCAAACCCAGCAGACATCATGTGTGTTTGTAGGGGTGTGTGTTAAGAAGAAGCAGAGCTGGCTTCATGGGCAAGCGACCTGTGCAGTCACCCAGGGCCCTGTGTTTAGAAAGCTCCCCACTTCATGCTCTACTGTTACTCTCTTGAAATTTTCAGTCATTTTGAACAAAGAGCCTAGCACTTTGCACTGAACCGTACATATTTTATAGCTAGTCCTAAGGAGGAGAGAGACTTTATCATGGAGAATGGAGGATGGAGGATAGAGGGCTGTTCTTGGAGAGGGTACCGTGGCTCTCTGCTGTCTGAATTTTCCAGCCTGGGCACAACTTTCCTAGTAAAACCAGTGTAGCCAATTGCTCCTGTGGGTCAAGCTCAGGAATGATCCTCTTCTGGAGAAGATGCTGAATGTAGCTGCTCCAGGTGACATGTGTCTCTTCACATATTCACCTTAGCATGTTTCATTCTTAAGAAGCAAAATCTGTACTGTAACTGAGGCTAATACTGCCTGAATGACTTCAACATAAGATGTGATTTGTTGACTTATGGCTAACATGTGGGAAAAACAAATATTTTCTTCTGGAAAGCAAGATCTAGATTTCACTTTAGGCTTGGAACAGATTTTTATATCTGTATGGCATTTATGGTTTAAAATTAAATTTTAGTCACCCATTATAACCTATTGTCAAAGTCTGGTCCCTAAGCTGGCCAGTGTTGGAACTTTGGTAAAATTCGACTGAATTTCTCAAATTTAAACATATCATATAGGCAAAAAAGTGGCTAGGGACTTGATGAGATATACCTTAGGATATTTCTGAGGCAGTAGTGCCTAGAGCAAAGTCCTAGAAGTGAGAGAAATTGGGCCTGAGTTCTGACTCTGCTATTAAGCTCTGCAAGAGCTGCATGCTTTTAGGAAAGTCATTTCATTAGCTGAGATTCAGTTTCCTTAACAGTGACATGAAGGTAAGAATGTTACCTTGCAGGGATATGTCAGAATTAAATGAAATAATAAATATAAAGTGATCAGAACAGTCCACAATACTTGGAGTTTTTTTTTTAAAAAAATAACTTTATGTGTTTAATTATTTAGAGTAACTGGCTATAATTCTCTCTTCCCCATCTTAACTCTTACATGGACTAAACTCACTATTCAAAAACCATGTTCCTTCCAGTGAGATTTCCCATGTGCATTTAGGAAAGAAAAGAAAACAATCAAGAAAGTATAAACTAAATTTAATTAATTTAAAAGGATGTTTCTTGATAAACTGTTTATAACTCTTCTATGTAATTTATGTGACTTCCTACTCAGAAGGCTTAGCGTTAGATCTATATAGAGTGTAGATCTAGGTTTTTCCTCACTCTAAATCTGAATGTTTCCTTTTATATTATATAGCTTCCCAAATGTCCACGGAGATAATGTCCACCCCTAGCACAAATTACAAGAATATTTTGTTATTTTAGAAGGTATTAAGAAAGTGTTCAAGCTAGTCTGAAACCCATAACAACATAATAAAACATAAATAGTTTCTGTCTAGTGAGTGTCTTGTTCACTCCTAATAGTAAGCTTGTAAGTTGCACTCCACTGCCATGTATCTGCCTTGGAGGAGGCCTTGTTTCATGGGCAACGTCACAGCTATGAAATTGAAACCTCTGGTTTCCATCCTACGAGTGAAATCCTCTGAGGTGTTTGGTGGGGGTTTTACAAATACAGGGTGTTTATAAATTCCTCATGCCATTTTAAAGTTTGATAACTTGTACATCGTAGAAGCAGACTGTAAACATATCACGCAAACAGTACCCAGTTCAAACATCTAGATTTCAGCACAAGCACCATCTTTAGTGATGCATTGTTCCTTTTGATTTTCCAAGCCTTTGAAAACATTCGCCATTTGGTGCTGAGTGATTTTATGAACTGCCTCTATGAGCACAATCCTAAATTTAGTCAAAGTGTGTGGTTTTGATGAGGAGGCAGCTTTATGTAAGTCCTGGGAAAAAAACAGTCTGAAAGGAACAGGTGGATAGAAGGTAGCTTTGTAATTCATCCAGGTCTGCCGGTACATTTTCTTAAATAGACATTATGGATGAATCATTAACCATTTGAAATAAAATCACACAGGAATAAAAGTACAGTGAAAAATAATGAGATTGTCATAATTAGGGAAAAATTTCATCACGTCTCAAAGTAGCACCACATAAACCATGTATTTATTTTACAAAAAAGGATCAGTAACTCACACTTTCCTGAGAGCAGATATTGAATAAAATAAACATTAATATTAAAAACTTTCCATTATTAAAATTTCAAATAATGTATTTTGTAAAATTACTTTTTGAATATATCTATATACTCTTTTCTCTTGAAACATATACACATGCTTCACATTGCCGCATAGATCTACTAAATGTATTTTTCTGCCTTCCAAGGCACATGCATTTTTAAAATGAATAAATCATTTAAGTCAGTCAAGTGATTGGTATGCTGACTGTGTTAGTAGAGGAGAACTTCCATCACTTTTAGAAAATATATCACCTCTCTTTCATACAGCTCTCCTCTTCCAGGAAACTCCTGGTCAAACTAAGAGAAAACATTGTAAAATAAATGAAAATTTTACTAGAATAGTTGTAATTTGATTATGGTACCTGGTTATACTAGTACAGGACAGTGATTAGGGTAACAATTTGCTTTCTGTTCTATAGTTCTTTGAAGTTACTTGTTTATTTTACTAACTTTATTATTTTTGCAAAGAATTTTAGATTAGCTGTAGTATAATTTCATCACACCTTTTCATGGCTTTTAAAAATGAAGATGTAAGCTATTTCATTGATTTGCATTAGGATGGCCACTGTTGATGAACCTTTGGGAGGAACATGATTCAGAAGAAAGAAGCCAGCTTCATGGTCAGATCTAGGTTTGGGGACTGCCAGCATTCTTCAGCATCACATGGCCCTGGGGGAAGTGTTTAAAATTCTTTGCCTTAGTTTTTTAATCTGGGAAGGTTGTTGTTAAGATGAGAAGTGAAACACAAAATACCCAGTACACTTGATGGAATGAGTCAGTAGATGGTAGCTGACAATGCTGATTACAGACTGGTTTGTGCTGAATAGTCTAGACTTCTGCACACACTTTCATAAAGCCGGAACACCCAAAGCTTATGAATTGCTCTTAAATTCCTTTCTACAAAGTGAGTTTTGAAAATCTACAGAAATATAAATCTATAGCTCACAGTATAAAGTTGTGTTCAGTAGTAGCCTTTTGACCTTTCTTTGGTTTTGTTTATAACAAAAATAATGGATTTTTTTCAGCTTTGGAATATAGCTTGATGCTAAAATTAGTAGTCATCTTTATCAATCAATGTGGATAGCGAAATTGCCTTTTTGAAAAACTGTGTCCACTTAGATTTCTTATGTTATATGTATGTAAAATGAGGCCATCTTTTATTGCCTGAAAGTCAGAGTTTGTTAAATGATTGAACAGAACTTGAAAAACTGCTGTTCTCAAATGCTAGGGTTTCTTTTTGGTAGAGAATTCAGAGAATTTTTTTTTTTATAAGTAGAAATTAGAATACAATATGGCTTTTTTCCCCTTAAAAGCACTTCAGAGATCTATTTCTATTTTAGATTTTCCTAAATTTCCACTTAAGTACTATGAATTGTAATAGAGATCGGTCTTTTCTTTATGCATCATTTTGTCAGCTATAATTAAACAAAATGCCTGGAGTGTTCCAGTTGAACATATATGACATTGAATTGGTGATCAAACAATTGTTGTCAAATGAAACAATGCCAATAAGTGACATCTGCGTTTGCTCAGAACCTCACACAGTTCTGGCATGTATCTACTTTCCTATAAATTTTGAGCATCAAAGATGCTGAAAATTCTTTTTATATTGATTTTTCCCAGTTGATTTTGTTTAATGAAACTAATGTGCAGTTGTTGAGAATGAACGTATAAAGGGGCATTGGAAACATGTGGCATTTGTCTAATTTTCAGGACAATAGGCTAATAACTCTGAAAAGAAAATTGACTCTGAATATGATCCAGAACATATGCTCAGATAAATCTCGGAGACTGAATTCATCTTGAGCATGAAATGTTAGAACCTCTGAGAGTATTCACTGGAAATCCAGAAACACTGTCTGGTCCTGACACATTTCTTCTTTCAATAAAAACCAGATCTGGGCTAGTGCTAATGTTAAGCCCTGGGGTAGCTGAAATGAAGCTGACAGCAGGTGAAATTCCACTGTTTATCATACCAGCTACGTGGGTAACTTAAATACTCCACCCCCAACATTTTGACACAATGCAATTAATTTGATGTTGACAGACGGCATTTGTTTGTTTGAAAAGGTTATTGCTAAAAGTACCATCTTCAGATAAATGTGCTCAGATTTGTATTTTAGAAGTATTTCATAGCTACACTTTTATAAATAGGTTGGAAAATGGCTCAACACTGATTTATGCTTGACAGCTAGTTTTACTAGTATTCAGAATTTCTGCAAGGATACTTTGACTTGTTCCCTTGAGTCTTCACAGCTCATGAAAACTCCAAACAGCATTAAAGACAAGAGGAAAAAAATCTTTAACACAGTATGTTCAAACCTCAGTGGATTTTGCTCCAGATTTGCCAAACTGGTTTCAGTTTGGAACCATTCTTTTTTCAATTATTTGTTTGAACAATTATTGCAATTGTTTCAGTGTGTTCAGTGAAAAATAAAAGGCCTGCTCAGTACTTAATTTAGACAGGAAAATACTCAGGTTGAAGCACTGAATAGATTGGATAAATGAGCATTTATATGTGTCTATTTTTCTTGTTGGTTAAGAACATGGATTCTGGAGTCTAACTCCTTGTCTTCCAAATAGGTTCTGCAGGAGATGTTGCACAAGTTACTAAACTTTTTTTGTTTCAGTTTCCCTCTCTATTTAAATATGGATGCTATATGGACGAAAGTTATGAGGATTAAATCAGTTAATGCATTTAAGAATTAAGAAATGCTTGGCTTGTAGGAGGTTTGTGATAAATGTTAGCTTCTATTATATGTGTACATATGTGTATGTGTGTATATGTACATATACATAGGACATGTATGTGTATGTATATATGTACACATATGTACACAGTTGTGAATAAATAATTTGTTGTAGGAATAAATACTGATAAACCAAAAATATATTCAGTACTTCCTCTTATGTCTTATCCCTGTTCCCATCATTGGCTATATGAAAGTTGCTACATTACCAACAATGTTTGAGTATCTTATTAACTATAATCAAAAATAATGAAAATATATATCAGGGATATAATGGATATACATGTAGCCAAGTGCTTAAAAAATTGATTACCCCTTTTCTCTCATTTTATCCACAAATATCTTCAAATATGTTGTAGGTGCAGAGAGCATTTAAGTAGCTGGAATGATCCATCTAGAATCTTCCAGATGATGTTTATATAATTGATGGTGTGTAGACATTCCCCTATGGCAATTCCATATGGATACCAGGATGAGCAAAAGACACAATAAAGGACATCTTTGTTCCTTCTCCTTATGGGGAAGGTGATTTTTTCCCCTGTGTCCTCAGTGTTCCTTGAAGACTACAATAAATGATTGTTTTTCACCATTCCTTCACATGCCAAAGGTTTACCCCCATTTCTCTAAGGTTCCCGTATTTCTGTTTGTCAGCAGTTGTCTTGAAGCATGGTTACAGACCCACGTGGGTGAAGTGCTCAGAGGAGGGGGTATGGGAAAGTCCAGGAGCCCTTTCCTCACAGAGATGAAAAATGTTCTGAACTTTCCCCTCCAAAGCTTTAAGATCCACTCATCTTGTTTGATCCTGTAAATTTCACTCTCCTTTCCTCTGTGAGTGCTCAGCACAGAGCAGGATCTACTCTTCCCATTTTATGTTTTTCATTTAAAAAATCCAGTTACTGAACAGCTGCATGTAAATCAATGAAGTTAGAATACTCCCTCACACCTTACACAAAAATAAACTCAATATGGCTTAAAGACTTAAGCATAAGACAAGATACTATAAACCTTTTAGAAGAAAACATAGGCAAAACATTCTCTGACATAAATCTTAGCAATGTTCTAGAGCAGTTTACCCAGGCAATAGAAATAAAAACAAACAAACCCCCCCCCCTAAATGGGAGCTAATTAAATTTATAAGCTTTTGCACAGCAAAGGGATCCATAAGGGATCCAAAACAAAAAGACAACCTATGGAATGAGAGAAAATATTTGCAAAAGATGAGACTGACAAGGACTTAATTTCCAGAATATATAAATAGCTTATACAATTTAATAATAATTAAAAAAAAAAACCCAATCCAAAAATGGTCAGAAGACCTAAACAAGCACTTCTCCAATGAAGACATACAAATGGCTAATAGGCACATGAAAAAATGCTCAATATTACTAATTATCAGAGAAATACAAATCACAACTACAATGAGGTATCACCTCACACCAGTCAGAATGGCCGTCATTCAAAAGTCCACAAACGATAAATGCTGGAGAGGGTGTGGAAAAAGGGAACCCTCCTACACTGCTGGTGGGAATGTAGTTTGGTGCAGCCAATATGGAAAACAGTATGAAGAATCCTCAAAAAACTAAAAATAGACTTACCATATGATCCAGCAATCCCACTCCTGGGCATAGATCCAGAGAGAACCTTAATTCAAAAAGATACATGCACCCCAATGTTCACAGCAGCACTATTTACAATAGCCAAGACATGGAAGTAGCTTAAGTGTCCATCGATAGATGACTGGATAGAGAAGCTGTGGTATATTTATACAATGGAATATTACTCATCCATAAAAAGAATAAAATAATGCCATTTTCAGCAACATGGATAGACCTGGAGACTGTCATCCTAAGTGAAGTAAGCCAGAAAGAGAAAGAAAAATACCATATGGTATCATTTATATGTGGAATATAAAAAAGACAAATGAACTTATTTACAAAACAGAAACAGACTCAACAGACATAGAAAACAAACTTATGGTTACCAGAGGAGGGAGAGGGTAGGAAGGGATAAATTGGGAGTTCGAGATTTGCAGATACTAGCTACTATATATAAAATAGATAAACAACAGTTTCTTCTGTATAGCACAGGGAACTATATTCAATATCTTGTAGTAACCTATAATGAAAAAAGAATATAAAAATGAATGTATGTATATGTATGACTGAACTATTATGTTGTACACCAGAAATTGACATAACATTGTAAACTGACTGTACTTTACTAAAAAAAGAGTGCAAAAAAAATCCAGTTACCTTTTCTTGAATATTGCACTGGGCCTGCTGACGTCAGAGTTCTCGCATCTCTAGTTTCCATCATTTTTTCTGCTTGAAGCTGTCACACACACCTCAGCCAGAGACTGTGTGTGAAGGACCGAGACAGTCCTTTTGTTCAGAAAGGGCTCACATTATCATTTGCTTAACGTGAGTCTCAGTTACTTAACGAATGATATTTCCTCATCCGTCAACTATTTTCGACTTAGTTTTATCAGTATCTACAGTCTTCTGCTGTTCAGAAATGCTGAGACAGGTACAGCCTGGAAGGGCGAGGACAGTCCATTACTCAGTGAGCCTACAGGGTCAAGAGTCTTGAGTCCTGAGTCCTGAGTCCTGAGTCCTGAGGTCCATTCCTTTGTCACTCTCTGTGACTGCCAAATCCAGTCAGGAGTCTGCAACATGTTCTGTTTGACACACTACCATCAAATCTCTGATGAATTTACAATTTCTTATTCTTGGGAATTCAGCAATGAGAACAAGTGTCAATTTTCCTGATGATGTTTGAAAGGATGATGTTCTGAACTGAATTTCTGGGAGGTATAATGCTAGTTAAAATAAAGACATTAAACTAAAAATAATAATAGCAACCACCATTGTTGAGGTTCTGCTTTGTGCCAGACACCATTACATGTATCTGTTGAGCTACGAAATTACACAGTAACCTTACAAGGTAGAAGTTACTATTCTCATTTTACCACAGGCAGGCTGAAGCTTGGAGCGGGGAAGATTGTTGCTCAGTATTGCGTATCACTAAAGAGAGAAGTGAAGTCTCCTGGCAACTAAATCCTCTTTTTTCCCTGCAGGGAAGTTTAGCTGCTAAGATGCTCCAGTGTGTTTTGAATGTCTGGCATGTTTTGTTTTGGGGAGGAATTGCATAATGATGGAGATGCCAAAGGAAGTGCTAACGCACTATGAGATAGCGTGAGACTTTCTGCCCCTTAGCAAGCTGGCTTCGGTCATCTGTGAGTATGCTGTCTTGAGGAAGGATGTAAGGTGGGCTGCCAGGCAAGGCCAGTGGGGCTTCTTGCCATCTCCCATAGTCTGCTCATCAGAGGGCCTGGCTTATTTTTTTTAACTTTTAATAAAATGTACAAAATAGTTATTTTAACTATTCACTACTACATAATTCTATGGCATTAAATACATTCACAACGTTGTGTAACCATCCAATATCCCCAATTTTTTTTTATCATCCTCAACAAGATATTTGTACTGATCAAACAATAACTCCCCGTTTTCTTTCCCTCCAGCCCCTGGTAACTTGTATTTTACTTTCTGACTCTGTGAATGTACCTGCCTAGTCTAGGAATCTCATGTCAGTGAAATCATACAATATTTGTCTTTCTGTATCTGGCTAATTTTACTAACTGTAGTGTTTTCAAGATTCATCCATATCCTAGTATATATCAAAATTTAATTCATTTTTACAGTTGAATAGTATTCCACTGTATGTATCTATCACATTTTGTTTATCCATTCATCTGTTTTTGGGAGGAGGGCACTAAGTGATTTCCTTTCCCCCTTCCTCAGGGAACCTTATACCACCCACAGCACAGCAGGGTTTTGTTTTGGAGAATAGATGGTGGCTCATGGTATCTTAGTCAGTTCAGGTTGCTATAGCAAAATGCCATAGACTGGGTGGCTTATAAATAATAGAAACTTATTTCTCACAGCTCTGGAAATTGAAAGTCTGAGATCAGGGTGCATATGTTGTGTGGTTCTGGGGAGGGCCCATTTCCAGGTTGCAGACTGGCAAGTTCTTGTTGAATCCTTGTGTGGTGGAGAACAGAAAGAGAGGAAGCAAGCTCCCTTGTGTCTCTTCTCATGAGGATACTAATCCTATTCCTGATGGCTCCACCTTCACAACCTAATTATGTCCCAAAGGCCCAACCCCTAATACCATAACACTGGGGGTTAGGATTTCAACATACGGATTTTGGAGAGGGAGATAATCATCCAGTCCATAACAACGGGATCCTTTAGGATGAGGTACATAAAGTTGTGCAGTTTAAAATCAGCTTCTACTTCTTGAGCCCCAAGTAGACATCTGTTGCTGTATCTGATGGTAGGGGGTGCCCATAAGTAGGTAATGAGTGCACTGTCTGCATTCTGGGGAAACTCAAACCGGCCCACGTGCGTCCACACACTTACACTCCTTCCCACCCCAACACCATCCTCCCTGTATACACGCACACTCTTCTACCCCTCTCCGGTCCCTCCGCAGACAGGCCAGTAACCATGAACATGTTCATCCAAATGATTATAGAGAAGACAACGATGGCAGGTGTGAGGAGGACAAGATGTTATTCTTTTGAGTGGTTGTGCACGTCTTTGAGAAGAAGTGGAACTGGAACCTGATCAGAGAGGATGGGGGTGATTTGTGTAGGTGTAAAAGGGTATGGGGCAAGGGTGTATCAGGACAAAGAAACTGCTTGAGCAAAGTTTCACAGTGCAGAACTGGGACAGTGAGGGATGTGGTGGAATTCCTGGGGGAAGATTTGTGTTGGAGAAGAGAAATGAGGAGGTGTGACAGGAAGAGAGGAACAAATAGTGGAAAGCGTCTGATTCTAGGCTGAGGTAGATGAACTTTACCCTGTAAGCTATGGGGATCTTTGGAAGAGGTAAATGACACAGTCAATCTGAAAAATCTGTAAGTCAATAACTTGCCTTTACTGAGGCAATGGTATATGCAAGGGGGGTGGTACTGAGTTGGGCACCGGGGAGAGAAAGATGACAGCATTACCCAGGATGGAACCTGGCGAACACTGAAGTGTGAGAGATAGGAGAGAAGCTAGCAAAGAAGGCAGAAAATAAAGGTTTAAGGAAAGGATGAGTGAAGAGCCTGCTCTCCAAAGCTAGCAGGAGGGAGTTTCCAGGAGAGCTTGGTTGTCAGTGTTAAAAGTTGGACTCAGATCCCAGAGGAGAAGGATAGTATCTCTGTTACTGGTTTTGACAAGCGGAAGGACTGGATGGTTTCGGTGGCAGAGCCTCAGTGGAGCAGGGGCGAGGGAGTAGAAGCCAGCCTGCCACAAGTAGAAGGAAGTTGAGGACATGAAGCTACTGAATGAAAACCACACTTTCCAAATATATGACGGTGAAGGAAAAGAGGTAGCAGGAGAGAGCAATGTGCTTAAGAGAGTAGACTGTTACTAGGATTGCTGCTGTTGTTACTAGAATAAAGGCTTGTTTTCTATTAGTGGGAAAGGGACAGTTTAATTAAACAGCCTGGAGAATAATCAGAGGAACAAGTTGTTTCATAAATGATGATTTGGGAAGATGGATCTGGCTGGATGGAATGCAGACTGGACTGAGTTTGGAGGTGACCAGAGGTCAGGAGACTGTCTGGGGCACTGCTGCAGCAGCAGGGAGGATGTCAGGGAACTTCAGCTTGGACAGAAATGGAACAAAGGGGTAAAGATGGCTGTCAGTGATGCTTCAGGAAATGAAAGAACAGGATGTAGTATTGGATTAAATACTGAGAAGTAAATAACATCCAAGATATCCCCAAGTTTGGCTTGGGTGATCTGTTGCATTTAACCTACTGGGGCCCTTTCTGTCATGCTCCCCAAAGCAATTCAGGCTCACTGTAACTCGCTGTCCAGGGCCTCTGGCAGTGACCCTGAAGAAACACTGGGCTTTCAGTTTTTCTTTGAACTCTGTCCTTTTGTATTAGGATCAGTACTATGTGATCTTCCAAAACTAATTGCTCTGATTACTGTGCATGTCCTCTGTCATCTTTCTTCCTGTGAGTGTGCAGTCGCTGAAAATAGGCTGACTCATTAGGGGAAGAAAGAGACACAAAGGCCACATCCACAGAGGCTAAATGACCTGTCAGGATGAGCGCCTCGAGCCCCTGCACAGTGTTACCTGTTCACATCATCATTTTGTTGTCAAAACAGCGTCTTTGCTTTCTTCCTCTTGCTCCTGCTTCAAACTTATTTTTGGAGCGTTTTAGTGACCTTGAACATGAAATGAAACGGTGATGCCACTTCTCAAGGGAAATGTGTTTAAGATGTGCTGGTTCATGAAAGAGAATCATCAGTCAGAGTTCCCCAAGGGCTTAACCTTCATCTGCTTTTCAAAGAGAAAAGCTGCCTGCCTCCTTCCTCTCACACAGAGAGCTCTGCCCGCTTCCTCTTCCGTTGCTTTCCTGCATATCAGGAGACTTTTTTTTTTTTTTTTTTTTTTTTTTAATGTTCGGAGTCTTTTGGTGTGGATGAACCATCTCTATAGTTCAGTAACTTGGCAGCTTTCTCTCTCTCTTTCTTTTCATTTTTCTCTCGATATTTCCCCACCACCTCACCAATTCCTGTCATTGTATCGCAGTAATAAAGAGCAAAAGTGCTGCAATTGTGTACACAAAATGGAAATTCAACTGTTGCTCACGAGTATGCTGCATGTTTGGGAAATCTTTGTTTTTACAGCGGAATGTGAAGAATGGATGTGGTGTGATGGCAATAGTAATTTTTTTTCTTCTGAATGATTCTTCCTGTAAGTTGAAGAGGGGGTCTAGGGTGAAAGAATCATACAATTGTATTTTCTGGCAGCAGACCCACGCGAATCTCCCCTCACCTCCCTGCTCCACCCTGCTAAACCCCCAGCCATCCTTGGTTGCTTATGATTGCAATCTTAGCTTATGGATAGTTGAAGCTCTTTCTGCATAGTCAGTCAAGCTATCATGAAAGGAAATGAGAGAAGACTTAGGGGTGACTTGATAAGGAGAGGACAGATGGGAAGCTGACGATGCCGATGCAGAAGGGAGAAGGAAGCTGAATGCCTGGGGCCCAGGGCTGGGATAACAACTTGGTACCAAGAGGCCACAGTCAGGGTTGGGCTTGGTTGAGTGCCTAGGAGGTGAGCAGAGTCTAAGAAGACAAGTTTTAGTCGATGGTCAGTCTTCATGTGTGTGGGAGCTTTGAGGCGCTTGCTCCAGGTCATCTCATCTGCAGCCTGTCTGCAAGTAATTTAGGGACCTGACATTGGACACCCCATGAAGACACTTCCCAGTAATGCTATGAGAACAACTGTTGAAAGTCAAGTGAGTAGAGGATTCCTTGTGTGGTGTTGGACAGGGGCTTCAGTGCCTGTAGGTAGAGCGTTGATTATTTGAATCCATGTCTGTGGGGAATGGATACACCACTACACTATGGAATACACCTGCAAAGTGCGGGATGTTACCACCCTGGACCTACTCCCACAAAATCTTTTTTTCCTTTCCTTCAGAGTGAATGTGGGTGATCTTTTCTGGTAGAATTGCTATTCTTTCTTCTCTGTTTCTACCATTGCTTATTCTTCCCTTATTCCGTATTACACACACACACACACACCACACAGACACACGCACACCACACAGACACACGCACACACTCTCTGCCCCTGATGAATTTTAAAGAAAGAGTGGACCACATTCCTTTGCTAAAGGAAATAACCCAAACTACTAATCTCACATAGAAAACACATTTTTTTGTGAATTGACACACCAAATCTCACTCTTTTAAGTACTTATTTAATTGATCATTTTCTTGCTGTGGCAACAGTCACATGGAAAAAGCCTAGCCACACCAGGTGAGGGCCCTTTACTGTGTTTCACAGTTAAGATATGGCTACATGTAATAACTTCTGAGGATAACTGATTTAATGAAATAAATTACTCTTGCTTCCATATGTTAAGTAAGACACATGAGATACTTCATCTTAAAATTGATGTAAAATTTTCTATTAGTATGTCTAATCTTAGTCTCAAATCTCTGAGACTTGGATTTTTGAAGAACTATGGTAAGGCAATAAAAGCAGCTTTCATTGAGAGGATGGAATTTAATAATTTTGAAAGATTTAAAAGAAGTTTGAAAAATATGTAGTTAGTTTTTCATGTTGATTTTATGTGAAAGTTGAACTTACTTTTCTATTACAATTTTTTGAGCTGGAGACTTTAGAAAAGAGTACTTTTTAAAAACAGTTGGTTTTTCAGAGAATTTCTTTTCCCTTTGAAATGCTAAGAATCATTTCTAAAGCTTTAAGTACTAGCTTCTTTTAGAATAGATTCTTTTTCCAACAGCAAACTCCACATAATTCTGCAAAAATTGTAAAGAATATAATCATAGGTGGATCACACCATGAGAAAATTTGAAAAAGTGCTCCCTCTCACTTCTCTTTCTCCTCTCTCTCTCCCTTTCTCTCTCTTCCCTATATATCTCCCAAGAATAAGTATGATAAGAATAACACAAACTATGCAAAGAATACAACTAAAAGAATGTTAGCAAATATGTTAATTTATTTTGTGTTGCTGGCATGAGGGTACTGGAGCTGCTATGACTGACAACTATTGTGTGATACCAGTAAAATTCATTATCTGTGGGATGTTTCCTGTATTTCAGATAGATTTAGTGTGAGCTGATACTGTATAGGCAGGCATGTGGGGAAAATGGAGCAGCAATTTAGAAAGGGAAATGGCCTAGGATGATACCCCAGCTGGAAGTAAGGAGGTTCCTGTGTTGAAGATCATTGCAGTTAAAAGGATTTAGCAGCCAGATTATCAAGGTAATAGTTGGAGGACTTCACCGCTGGCCTCAACATTTCTTTTGCTGCAGTGATTTACATGGAAGGGATGATGTAACACTCATTGTCCCTTGAATAATGTAGGTTCAAGTCCCACAACTGCATAGAAAGGCAATCCAAGGCCAAATGTTTAGGGTAGAAATGCAGTGAGGTGCTAAGAGGTTTGAGGAGTCAGGGACTGTGCAGAAAGGGCAGATAGTCATTATGGGAATCCTTTGCTTCTGTCAGCTGCAGGTCTTGAAGTTCTAGGGTGCTTCTCTGGCATCTTGAAGTTTTATTGAAAATCTTTAATCGTCTTGAAATCTTGAGTCTTAAAGTATTAAAGGTGTTGCATTTGCTAGACAATTCTAAAAGTAGATTGTTAGGCTCACCTATATTACAAATTAAAATTAGTTTTTGTAATCTTGAGGTGGCATGGTGGCAACGAATGAGCGTTGGGCTTGGAGTCAGATGTTATAATTTCTAGACCTGGACTTGCCACCTCAGACTCTCTGGACTGGGGCAAATCATCTTGACTCTGTGTTCCTCAGTTATTTTGTCAGTAAATGGCAACATTGCCGTGGCTCCTACCTTCTCCAGGGGAGGCTGTGAGAATCAAAAGAGATGGTGTACTTGAGAGGGTTTTTTAATAATAACAATAATAGACAAAAGGGAGATTTTCCTCCTCTTATTTTCCTTCATTATTTTGTTTTTGTCCTTTCATCTTTGTCTTAGTGATTTTGTTGATTGATTTTGATGATTTGTGTTATTAGATGAAGACGTGTCACTGATCTAAGCCATCCTAATTCTTTGGCAGTATACATAATACATTTTAAAATGAGCTACTATTATTCTCTACCTCTTGGAAGTTCTACAGTCTATAAATTTTAGCTCCTAGAAATATTTGGAAAACAGTATTTCTCTATTTGGAGATTTAACAATTGTTAAGTTTGATTTACATATTAGTAGCTTATATTTTGCCCCTCACTTTTTAAATTATTTAGAGTCTGATTTATGTACTCTAGATTGCTATCATGGGGATAAGAAAAAAATGACATTACTCCTGGTTTGCTCAGTAATGGGGAACACATACATTTTACTATTGCTTCCTTTTCTGCTATACTGTTGTGGCTGAAGCACTAAGAATTTGATCTGTAACATGTTAAGGTAAATTGTAATTTCTAAGCTCTGACTAGTACTTTAGCTGGTAAGAATGCAAATCCAGGGTAGATGGCTGAGTTACTTAGAAAAATATGACACAGTGGTTTTTTTAGGTTAATGAAACTCAAGTCCCCTGAACACCACCACTTTGCCCAACTGGAATAACAGACTTGATAGAAAAGGATGAAAGTGCTCTGTTGAATTTTAGTGTTCCTTTGTTGGAGTGTGTGTCCCCAACACATGTGGGTATCCTTGGAATTAAGGTATGTGGGGCCCCTGGAAGATAGAAGGAGAGAGAGGCAAAAAAGGCCGTCAGTGAAGATAGTGAAGGGGCCAGGAACACAGCAACTGGGTAAGATCTTCAGAGCAAAGCAGCCAGGGAGAAACTCCCATGAATGGAGAGAGACAGTAAGACGGCATTTCATAAGGATGAAAATAACATTAAGATGTTGTTTTCTGCTGTGCTGTAATTTCCTCTCTATTATTCCCAAACCCTCGGGAGGAATCTGTTAAATCTTGCAGTCTTCTGTTAGTGGTGTTTTAGAGAGTGAGGAAGGGGGAATTGTTAATTATACCTGGAAGGGTGTAGGTGTTTTTATGGTTTAGGGGCCCGGGCTTGGATATTAAATTGGATATTACAGAAAAATGTAAACCCAGAAGAGTGGACTAGGGGCCACGCAGATTATACTAGTTTTAGAAAAAATTGTGAAATATTTAGAGATGGGCACAAAGATTTGTTGGTGTTGTAGAGGTTTGATGTTCATAGTAAAGTGAATGGTCCTTGTTCAGTGAGATGCAAATAAATTTTGTCAAGCAGATGGTGATGTAACTGATGCCCCCCAAAGATGATTCCAGTTATTATGTTTTATTGCCCTGGAATATTGACCATTTTTGTACCTATTAGCAGGTTCATTTCAGCATTGCCCATATGAATCCTTTGAATACTCACTTGAATTTTTTTAGACATCTTACTGATTCTCTCATTAATTAATGAGTTAAATAAAATCTTGACATGTATTCAATTTGTGTTTATATGAGAATCATGCATCTACCTTTTTAAAAACTCGTTTTGGCCCAGGTTTCCACAGTGCTCATGTGATCAACTGGTCCTTCAGATGACTGAATTCTTGACCCCTTCTTTTTTTTTTTTTTTTTTAAGAAGCACATTTCTCTGCCTTTTGGGAGACATTGAATGATTTCTTCTTGTAACCCTCACTCATAAACTAGTGCTTACTGACTCTATCCTCACACTCTCTTACCTCAGACAAAAAGGCCAAAGGAATAAAGATTAGCCACCCACAGCTCCCTTCTGAAAGGTGACATGCTCAGAAAAAAGTGATCAGTGCAACCAAGAATGGGGCTGAACACAGATTTCCATGCCCTTATTCTATTTTAGGAAGTTATTGTATGTGATATAGACTGAATTATTAAAATCTTAAGTGAACTATACCATGCATAGCTATTATGATCGTAACTGATACGAATTTAAATCAGTAATAAAATTAAGCTGCTGAAAGAATAGAGGTTTCAGGAAGATAGCTTGAAATTGACAGGTTTGTGGAACCATGGAGATTTACTCTTGGATTCACAAAGTTTCCTACCAGAAATAGTAAGTCTTTACCTGCTTCTGACTGTTTGATTTAATGTTAAGTTATCCAGAGACAGAGGAATTTGTAACATATAATTTCCTTCTAGAGGGAGGTGAGAGGTCAGATCCTATGATTGTGGTTGCTCAGGAATGTTAATTTCTTGTTAAGATGAATGGACTCTTGTCTTAGCATGGCTAGCATGATAATACTTCCTGTCTTTCACTTGTGAATTGCTAAGAAATTGATTCATAAGTGCTCCTCAGAAAATACTGAATTCCCCAAGTTGGATGTTTATTTCAAATGTAACTACAAGACTTTTCTAGAATGGCCTTTATTAATTCATACCATTTCCAAGTCTTTTAATTTTCATCCAGGACTTCAGTTTTTCTCTTTTCTGTTAAATTTATCATTGAATTATGTCTATTCTATGATTTCCATCTCTGATAATGTGTACTCTGGCTTATTATTTCTATAACCAAAATAACTTTGTTCTTTATTTTATCATCAAAACAATATGTCAAAAACAATATGAATCACCATGAAAAAGTAGAAAATATAGACAGTAAAGCATTAATTCTCCCTCATAACTCCATCCTTCAAAAATAAAGACTTAATGCCTTTGATATGTCATTTCAGATATTTTTTATGGATAAATGTGGATGTAATATACTTTATGCACAAATAAATATTTAAAATATATAATCTTGCTATTTAAAAATCTCTTTTTTTTTTTTTAACCAAAAGGAATAAAATGAAGCCCTCCCATGTTCATAATACATGTTCTAGAACCTATGTTCTTAACCATGGGCTCTGGAGTGGGACTGGTTCAAATCCCAGTTGCGTGACCTTGAGAAGTTACTTAACCTTACTATGCCTCAGTTATTTCATCTGTAAAATGAGTTTAATATTAACTACCTACTTTATAGATATGTTGTGATGATTAAATAAAATAATACATGTAAAGTATCCAACACATAAAAGCTCTGATTCATTTACCTGCAGGGTTAAGAGTTACACTGTCCAAGTGATTGTTTCTAGCTAAAGGTGAGCTATGATGTTCATTATTGAATCAGATTTTAGCTCTAGCATTCGGGAGACAACTGAACTTTTGTGGTTGGCAACTGTGGAAATTTAGTTTTGGTAGAATGGAGCCATTAATGACTAACAAAGGAACTATATGTTTCAGTTCATCTTAACAACTAAGCTCCTACTGGGTTTCTGGAGATGCAAAAGTCATGGCAAATTAAACCACACCTCATTAAAAGCAGTATTTATTGCAAACTGGTCATACAGTTGATTCTAAATCCCACACTATTTCTCTGTTTCAGCAAGGAAATACTTAAGGATGGCAGAGAGAACATTTCTGGAATTTGATAATTTTTGATAGTAAAGCCAGTCTAGTTCTTTGATTATGATGCCATAATGACTAGCCCTTTAAAAATAAAGATTATTTTGTGCTAATACTTAGTTTTCTCTTTAGCCCTATGATAACCTTACAGTGATTTGAAAATCCGAATTTGTTAAGGCACAGGAAGTTTTATTTGCTATCTTAATTGAGTCTGCCAACTCAGTATTTTGATTTGACAGGTAATTGCTCTTTTAAATATATAGTTTTTAACCATGCCCTTTATACTCCCACCTTTTAAAAAAAAGATATTACTAATTTTTTTTTGTTTTTTGTTGATATTACTAATTTTAAAAAAGTTATTTTAAAAATAGTGAAATTTTCCTAAACCGTATAAAGCATAAGAGTTGGAGGAAAAATACAAATTGAAAAGACAAAGCTCAGAGCTAAATGACTATTCAAGTTCATGTATCTGGCCAATGGTGGACACCACCTTGGATCCTAGGGCTGGTAATGCCCAGGTTCATGCATTTTCTAAGGCACCACGTAGCTTCTATAAAGATCTGATGAAGTGAAAATACAGCCACAGAAATTTTATATGCATATTGCAGGGTAAACTTACTGTTCTTTTAGTCCTGTTCAAAATGAAGATCCTTGCTGTAATCAACATGAATTGAAAATACTTTTCTTATGTTTTATACAAATTAAGAGGGAATTCCAGGGATCATTCAGGTGGGTTGTACCTCTTAAGTGGTCTAATAGACTTGAACTAACACTTTATTTTTGTGGTAATAGAGTAGGCTGAGGTGCTGGTTGTTCCCTTCGTGATCGACCCAGGGCAGAAACTGAAATTTGAAGGTTTGAGGAGAGCTCTAGTTGTGAGGGCTGGAAACTTGCGGTCTCCTGATCTGTGCTTTCTCTTCATTCCTTTGTTCTGCTCCACTTCCTTGTTCAAGCCCCACCTCCCACCCCCGATCCCCACTCAGCTTGTTGTCCCGTCTGCGGTTCACCGTAGTTGCTGTTATGAATTATGGTGGCTTGGCCTGTGTAAATTTTGAATTAAGACAACATTATACATAAAATGAAATAAAGCAAAATTATATTTTATTAAAATCCTTCAATTGTAGCATGTTTATGGACTTCATTGATGATTCTGTTGCATTTGTGCCTTGTCTGGAAAATGAGAAGCTCAGCTTGTGACCTCCAGTATGTTGAGATGCTTCCCCTGCCATTGAGAAATAATTGAAAAATATACTTGTATATATTTTAAGTGTGTAATGTGATAATTTGATATACATATACATTGTAGATGATTACTAAGATCAAAATAATTAACACATTGAGATGCTGTCCTGTAGTAAAAAGTCAAATGACTTTTTTCAAAAGTAGCTATGTAAGAATTTTCTAATGCTTATGGAGTTGTTCAAAAGCTTAGCAATTAAACATTTTATTGTCATGTTATAAATTGCTAATATTGGTTTCATATAAAAGAATCTTCTTTTACCACTTTTAATTTTTATGTTCATTATATCTATATTTATTTTAGTATATAAGTGAATAATATACAGAAAGATAATATATACATTATATATTATATGTACTATTTATAAATATATAAATATGTATATTTTTGGAAGGGAATCATGGCATTAGTGTTACCTTATATGTTTCTTTTTTCTTCTTCCTTCTATTTCTGTTTTCAATATGAAGTATTAATTCAGTCAACATGATCTGATATTATTAAAAATTTCAGGTAAATAAACACAAAAATATATTCACAATTATAAAATACATATCAAGGAAATACTGACATTCATCAATCAGCTGACTTATTTCTGCAAAGTATTATTATTTTATTAAAAGTTAAATTTAGCCTTCTAGAATATATATAATTTACTTCATAATTTAGTACCAATGGATATTAAATAATAGTCTACTAGTGTAAAAAGCTGGGAAAAATATCCCTAAATGGTTAATTCAAAATTACAATAAATTGATTTATATCACTGACCCCTTTTTCCTTTTTTTCTTTTAACACTTTATTATGGTATGATTCCTGTACAGTAAACTACACACATTTCAGATGTACAATTTGATGAATTTTTATAGATATAAACAACAATGGAATCACTACCACAATCAAGATAGCTAACATTTCCATCACTCCCCAAGAGGTGCAATTTTTGAATTCTCAATTTATCCTTTCCCACCTCCTTTACCCTCTGGTAAGCGTAAGTTTGTTCTTTATGTCTGTGAGTCTGTTTCTCTTTTGCAGATAAGTTCATTTGTGTCCCTTATTTTTTTTTTTTTAGATTCCATATATAAGCAATATCATATGGTATTTTTATTTCTCTTTCTGACTTACTTTACTTAGAAAGACAATCTCCAGTTCCTTCTATGTTGCTGCAAATGGCATTATTTTATTTGTTTATGGCTGAGTAGTATTCCATTGTATATATATACCACATCTTTATCCAGTCATCTGTTGATGGACATTTGGGTTGTTTCCATGTCTTGGCTATTGTAAATAGTGCTACTATGAACATTAGGATGCATGTGTCTTTTCAAATTATAGTTTTCTCTGGATATATGGCCAGGAATGGGATTGCTGGATCATATGGTAAGTCCATTTTTAGTTTTTTAAGAAACCTCCATATTGTCCTCCATTGTGGCTGTGCCAATTTATATTCCCACCAGGAGTGTAGGAGGGTTCCTTTTTCTCCACAGTCTCTCCAGTATTTATTGCTTGCACAGAGAGCATATTTTCTCCTGAGATTTGTTCTTGTATATTGCATTAATTTTATCAAAAACTGCTTGTGAATGGTGCTGCAGCATCAGAGTATTTGTATTCAAACTTGGCCTTTTATGAGATCGCATCACCAAATAAGTTACCTGATTTATTTGAGTCTTAGTGTCCTCATTGGTAAAAGTGGGGTATATGAGGATCAGTGTATCCAGCACACATGGAGGACAGAAAATATCAATACATGCTCACTGTCCTTTCTTCTTTCTTGTCTGTAAGCAAAATAAATGGAAGAGTAGAGCCAGGATGGATTAAATTCTATCCCCAGAAAAATATATGTTGAATTCTTAATCCCTAGTACCTCCCAGAACTTGACCTTATTTGGAAGTAGGGTTGTTGCTGGTATAATTAGTTAAGATGAGGTCATCCTGGAGTAGCATGGACCCTTATCCATTGTGGCTGGTATCCTTATAAGAAGAGGGAAATGTGGACACAGGGACACGTGAGAAGTGGCCATGTGAAACAGGGGCAGAGATTGGAGTTATGCGGCTACAGACAGAGAGTGCCTGAGGCTCCCAGAAACTGTCAGAGATAGGAGTCCTCCCCTGGAGGCTTCCAAGTGAGCATGGCCCTGCCATCACCTTAATTTCAGATTTCTGGGCTCAAGCACAGCTTGAACCATACCAATAGTTTATATTGAAAATCTCAAAGTTTTGGGTTATGAATCTTCTTGAGACTCTTATGGGTGTTTTTGTTTTGTTTTGTTTTGCTTTGCTTAGTGAAAGATTTTAAAAGATTTATTTAAAAAAAAAGGAAAAGTACAGTACACCTTCAGCAACGGGAGGCAGGCTGATGCAAGGGAGGAACATTTTTTTAAAATTTTTAAAATTTTTTGCAGGGAGAGGTAGTTCGTTTTTTTCTTTTTAATTTATTTTTAAATGGAAGTACTGGGAGTTGAGCTTGGGACCTTGTACATGCTCAACACATGCTCTACTGCTGAGCTATACCCTCCCCCTTTATGGGTGCTATTGATAACCTTCCAAAGGAAAGGAAATGCACATAGACATATAACATTTTTAATTGAATTTTATGGCATTTACAATCTAGGGGATTTATGATACAAAGTTCAGTAAGAATTTCTGCACTGGAGTTTTACTTTCAGAGTGCTACTTGTAAAAGCCAAGAATAAACATAGGTAAATAGACATTTGAGCTGGTGATAAAATCAAATTCACATTTAACAAACCCCTAATTTTTAGAAGTTGGTGGGTGGAGAGATCAGCTTGGGACTTTTATGTATGAACACAGGAGTTTTGACTATTAGTTCATTTACGTATTTGCCGCATAGCACTGTGGGAAGTGAGTAGGAACTAATTAGAATTACAGCCAGGATTCATTATGTTCTGGGCACTGTGATAGGTGCACTAAGTCCATTATCTCGAAGTGTAGGCCTGTGTTGGGGGCTGGGTCATTTAGCCCTGTTCTCACTCTCAGTCATCGGATCTCAAATTCAGACTTCTGATGTTATCTTCAAATGAGGTTATACTTGCAGGCAGAGTGATACACTAAGAGAGTGTAAGAATGTACTCATCCTGAAATTTTAAATGTTTGGCCCATGCATAGACCATACTGCCTGCAGTGCAATTTGAAGGGGTTTTTTTTAAATACATCCTAAAATTTTTACATAAGTAGCATCATTATATAAATGTATTGTGCATATATGTATACATCCAAATATATAATATGACTATATGTATATATAAACATATATACACATATATTTTTCAGGTATTTATCAAGTATAAGTTTTAAAAATACCTCATCATTTTTGAAATCTCATTTTCACATTTCCCTCTTTTTTAGCCTACTTAGGGCCTCGGAAACTAGCGTGGTCTGGGCCTTTCTTGACCTAAGAGAGGTTCTCCAAACCATAGCTCTTCAGGGTGCCCTGCTCCACGGATAAATGAGAGGGGATTTCTCACCAGGTCAGCTCCGATCCGTTTCAGTGGGCTTGGGTGGGACCTGGGCAGACTGACTTTTAATAGCTTCTCAGGTGATCATGATGAACATGAAAGTATGAGAACCACTGGCCCAAGCAGAGGAAAGAGAGAGCTTAAGGGCCCCACGGGGAAAGGTTTTGGGCATCTCTGTTGTCAAACCTCAGAGTCACTGCACTGCGAGATGGTGATGCACGCAGCTGTGCCCTCTCTAAGATGGTTTCACATCTGGAGAATATCAGAGCAGTGAAAGTCAGCTGGCTTCAACGAGCATCTAGGATATTTGACTGATTTTGTGAGGGAGAGAGCTGGTGGTGTTTAGATCACTGATGCTGAAGTATTTCCCAATTCGGCATCATTCAAGTGGGTAAGACATACTTATTTTTAAATATCCTACGGTTTAGAGGAAGATTTTTCTGGAGCATAAATAATTATGATAGCAAGAAATTAAAAGGCTAAAAGAGAGGTCAAAGAGTGAAAGATTCCATTCATTTGGGAAATCAGGAAAACTCCATGGGGGAGGCATTTGTCAGGCACTTGGACACGTGGGTAAAACTTCACTAGAGTGGTGCAGAGTGAGGTAGGTATGGGCTTGTGTGTCACCAAAGGCATGGGAGTAGGGGACTGCCAGATATGTTCAGGAATTGTTCAGTCTTCCAGAGAGCAATGTCATTGAGTCCTTGAGAGTGAAGCTGAGGCTTCTATATTTGGATTTTTAGGCAACAAGAAAAAGGAATGATGTGGTTGGGCTGTGTTCAAAGAAGGGAGTGGTGCCTAGAATGGACTGGAGTGAGGAGGCAAGTCAAAGGTGCCCAGGAGTTAGTCTTAAGGAGAATCTGAATGCAAACTTTAGCAATGGGACTCTTCTATGAAGCAAACCTATATCGCACTGATTAAATGAATATCTGAGAGTGACAGCTTTGCACCTGGGGTCCAGGAGAATGACGGTATCATTCACAGAGATAAGGAGGACAGATGGAAAGGCTGGAATGGGAAGAAAGGTGATCATCTTGCAGAAAGGCAAAAAAAGGGAAATGGGAGGGAGAAGGAGAGGGTGAGAGTAAGAAAATTATAGTTGGAAAAAAAACAAGGGAAGGTGGGTAGGTCATCAGCACCCACTGAAGGGAAGTTGAAGGGAATGAAGGTTGAAGTGGGCCCTGAATTTGTCCATTAGGAGAAGGTTATTGGCAAACCATTGGTTTCAGTAGAGTTGTAGGTGTAGAAGACTGATAAGAGTTCAGAAAGGGATGGGTGTAGACAGTAAGGGATAGCTCTTTAAGGAAGTGTGCTTGATAATGTGTGTGTGTTTTAATAAATTTTTACTAATAAAGGATAAAAATACTGAAAAAATTGAAGAGAGAGCAGGACTTGTTTATTCATTCAGTAAATCCCATCATGTGCGGTGCATGGCACCAGGCATTAGGAGAAAATAATCAGCAAAACAGACATAGTCTCTGCCCCGTGAAGCCTGGAAATGGAAGACAGATATTTATCAAATAATCCCATTTAATACAAACTCTGAGCAAGAGCTATGAGGAAAAAGTACAGGTGGCTGTGAGACAGTATGAGAGAGAAGTGATCTAGTCTGGGTGTGGCGTGAAAAGCATCGGTGAGGAAATGAGCTGACAGCTGAAAAGAAGATTAAGTGGGGGCTGCACAGAGGTGGCTGGAGGGACCAGGAGGACAGTGTGAAGAACCCTGAACTGGGGGAATTGGCACGAGGTGGGGGCGTGGCTGGACATGCACAGCCTATTGCAGGAGCCAGACACAGTCTATAGTGGGGGGGAGGTGTTCCTTTTTTGTATCCCAGGGTAGATTAAAAAGGCAGATTATGGGTGTGAATGGCAGGGAGAAGCCAGTGCACTCAGAAGGAAAACTGAAGATTTCAGGAGTTGTCTTGCTTTATGCCAGGTTAATAGTATAATCCAGTGATTATTAACTCTGAAGGCTGTTTTTTATTTTGCAGAAGAGTTTGGAATATATGTTTCTTGGGGACTAAGAGTCAGACCTGCAGTTTTCAGTAGGTGTGCCTGGTTTTAGGCAGCAAATGTATTTCTGCAGAATTGTGGCTAATTCACATTTTTGTAAATGGATTAATTTTAAACACAGCAGGGAGTATGCTTTTTAAAGGAAACCTATGGTGCATCGTTTTATAAAGTCCAGAATCTTTTTGGAAAACAAACGTGTTTTGTAAATTTCTCCTTTAGTGGATGGGATGAAGGTGCATCCATTCTATGCTGAGAATCATGTGTGTTCATATATACTTAGGATTTGACAATAAGCGAATGAGGCCTTTTGAAAACAGGAGTGGCTTCCCTTCAAACTCTTTGGTATGTAAATATTTTAGTAGGAAGGCCCCCCCTCCCCATCGTTCTTATTTTTAGAAAGCTAATTGATGGAAACAATCTCTAGTTTCTTTTTAATTGGACATCACAACTTTGTGAGAATTCTCAGGAGATATTGTCGGAAGGATGGTGCAGGTGTCTGTGTTTTTTGTGTGAGATACACACTTTTCTTTCTTCATGTTCTTCTTGAGTAACTGCTCAGAAAAGAAATGACATCTTTGTGGAAAGAGCCAGCACTGATCTCCTTGATTACTTATTCTCAGTAGGCGATGTAATAGTGCCACCACAGTGCTGTTCTGATGTTGTGGGCTTGTGTTGCTGGCGATTCTAGGGTGACACCTTTGTAGACATTACCCTGGAAGAACTGATTGTGCTGTTTTTTATTTCTTTTAGTGTTGGCTTCTAGGTCTACTTGATATGGAATTTATCTAGAGGAGAGGATCTATTTCCAATTGCTTATCTTCATCTGAGAATCACAGATTTCTGAGTCTTCTTATGTCTACTCTAGGGTTTGATGTGGTAGATAGTTATTTTTGATGCAGAATAAAACACAAAATATACTTAACTTTTATTCAGGCTGCATTATAAATGTATTCTACATGCTTGCAGCTACAGTGAATTATATTAATAACCTGTTATTGTAAAAATGTCAAGAGTATTTTCTGTCTTTCGGAATGATTACTTATCTGCTAAAAGTATAGAGTTTATTTTAACACTCTTGACAAGAAGAAAAAAAAGGTACCTTTTACTTTTCAAGCAGTTTTTTTTTTGGTATCTGTCAAAAAAAATAGCTATAGGGATGACCCAGGAAAAATGTCCAGATAGTACATATGCTCTGCAATCGCCCCTCCTCCCACGTGATTATACAGAGAATATGTAGACTATATTTAATTTATGTATAATTGCACTTACACATTGATTTCACTGTCTCTAAGCAGGTTTGCCGTTAAGAAAGAACAAATAAAAGACCCTACGCATGTATGGAAAGGAAAATACTCTTTTAATTTCCTCTCCATCCATGTCCATCTGAGAGTACATTCTTCCTGGAAATAATACAGAACAGATTAGAGATCCTGGGCCATCTTAATTGATTCTTGACATGGGCATGAATGCTCTGAAGAGTTAATGTGAGAAGTTGCATTTCTATCTGAGTTTAGCATGCTGGCAAACTTCTAGGAGCCTCTGCTCATTCACTCAGTGCTCTAGATAGAAGTATTCAGAAAAATCTTTGATAGTTGATAGTTGAACATTGTACAGTCGTTTTTTTTGTTTGTTTCCTTTTTCTTTTTTAAATTGAAGTATAGTTGATTTACAATGTGTTAGTTTCTGGAGTACATTGTAGTTATTCAGTGTTTTTATATATATATATATGTATGTATATTCTTTTCCAGTACAAATATTCATTTTCAATATTTAAAAAAATCACACCATTTATTCCTGCCATCAGGAAGCCAGAATATGGATTAGTGCATCTGAGTTTGCTTTCTACTTTAGGGCCATTCCTTCCCACCCTTCATTGTTGCCAGTTTCTTAACAGCAGTTTATTGATTTTCTCAGGACCTTGCACTAGGTGTCCACTGCCTGTGATGGTGGAGCTCACATTTCCATTCAGCTTTCACAGCTTCTGTGACCTCATTTTGTTTTGGTATTCCAAAAGGTTTCCACTTATGCAAAAAAGAATCCCCTTGGCCAGTTGGGAAGTCTTGCTGATACACTGGTCTCCTTCTTTCCATGTAACCTTCATGCATTTCCAAGGTCTTAGCTTTGCTCATTCTGTACTTTTGCTTTTCCCATAAAGCTGAACGGCTCCAGTGTCCATCCAAATTCTCATCTGTTAACACACATCTCCTACTGGTTGTGCATGTATGATCTTCCTCATGATGAGATCCAGGTGTCAGTTTCTCAACTATTTTAAATTAAATGCTATTGTATTGTATCAGAGTATATTTTGATCTAAAAACCAGAGCAGTTAGCCTTAAATCCAAATAGAAAAATGAATGAATAGGAAACCAAGGACAGGAGCTTAAGTAAAACTGAAGAGAGACAAGTGGGAGATTCTTGAGAATGGTTGCTCTGGGAAGGAGATGGAAAGTACATACTTTTCCCAAAACATCAGGGCTGACCAAGGTCTGTAGTTTCTTGAAATGAAGGATTCCCAGGGAATGCTCACCTGAGCTTGGCAACAGAGAGGTGAGACATCTGTGAGGATTTATATTGGTCTTTAGTCATTCACCTTCCCACAATTCTTCCCTCCTCTCACCGTCAGGGTCCCAGTTCTATCTGCTGCAAGGAGAGAGAGCTGAAATTTTCAGATATGTCTAGAGCTGCTGGCTGGATTATCTAACGGGAAGGAGGGGAGGTGGAGTGTTGGGGGGGTGTATCATTGCATCAAAGCTTTGATTCCAGCTTTTTCCATATAGAAGCTTCATCCAACAAGCTATCCAGAAGCAGATAGTTTTCCATCTACCAACTTACACTATGCAAACTCATGAAAGGATAGATGTGTAAATCAGAATGTCGGCTTATTCACTGAAAGTGATGGGTATTCCTTTCCAGGGACCAGAATGCATCCATTTCTAGGTCCCCCAGAAACCAGGAAATCTGAAGAGGGACTGGGGGTTGCCTTGTGAGCATGGTATCAGAACAAAGGGCAGTAGGCCATTTGAGGAGTACTTCCCTTAGTCTGGAGAAAAATCTGTGAGCTGTTCCTACCCCACAAAAGAGAATGAGTAGTGTTAATGTGAAGAGATGAGCTGAAACATGTGTCCCCCTCCCCTATAATAATCAGAGAAGAGCAGTTTGGCTTGCAGAACGTTTGATGATGAAACTCAGGGGAGGGGTCAAGGGGAAGTCATAATAAGGCCATGAAGTGTTACTTTTCAAAGAAATGAGTACAGCTGATGGTAATAGGAGTAATAGGAATTTCCAATGGAAGCAGGAGAGCTTATGTTTATAATAGAATTTTTTGTGTGTGTGGTGCTGAAATGGTTTTGATTTTAGATCCCCTGGGATAAGCAGCTGCAGCTTCTTCCTTCCATGGACCAAGCTAGATATTCCTTAATTTCGGCAGAGTTTCACTAACTCAACAAAGCAACAAAAGCCACTGCCATTCATAGCCCGAAGAGGTAGGATTCCAAGACAGAAGGCAGAGAAGGACACTGATGCAGAGACCAGGGACAGATTCTGAGGCAAGGAGGGGTGGTTGGATGCTCCTGGTCATAGCATTGCAGAGGGTGGTTCAAAGTTTGTGGGAAAGAAAGAAGAAGCAGAGGGATAGAGAATGAGCATGGCACAAGTGCAGTCCATGGCTTTGAATGATTCCGGGAGCATCTGTGTTGGATGGAAGAGCTGAGCCCTAGAGGTCTGCCCTGGTTGGTTGAAGAGAGAAGAGTTGCTGACCAGAGGCAAATGCCCAGTTTCCTCTACTACCATAACCATCCCCTAGTGAACTCTGTATGACTTCAGAATAGTCATTGAAAGTCTTTCCTTTGAGAGAGCGCCGAATCCTAACCACTAGACCACCAGGGAGCATGCTGAAATTCTTTCCTTTGAGAACCATTTAAGCTTTCATCCAAGTCTAGACCATGTTTGCTGTAGGGAAAGTTTGATAAGACTGTAACTAAACAGTAGAAGATCTTTCTCAGCTGGAAACTCCAATTCAAATCCAAACTGGCTTAAATAAACAGGGAATTTATTGATTTATATAATGCAAATACCCATTGGTGTCAAGTGTGACTTGAGGGCGGCCAAATCTCTCACCAGAACCCAGTATCCTGTCCTCTTTGGGCTCTTCTTCCCTCTGTGTTGCCTGAACAAGGGATCCCTCAGAGGTCCAAGTTCACATTCACCCTATTTCAAGTGCTGGGGAAAAATGTACTACTTCCTGACACTGCATAGCAGGTTCTGGGGTTCTATCTTTGGGGCCATGCCTGGTCACCATGCTTACCCTAAACAATCACAGATGAAGGGAGATTTGGCTCTCAGATTGGACTTGCTTCACTGGTAACAGATGGGCCGAGTGTGGGGAAGGATGGCTTCCCAAGGGAAGGTCAGAATGAGGAGTGTATGCAGGGCAGGAGGAAACATCAATAGCCAGCGCACTCCTCTCCAGAGACATGGGTAGTTAGCAGCCTCACCCTTAGTGTGGATTACCCGGCACAAGACTCTTCTAGCTGCAGAATAGACAGACCTGGAGAGTCACTAAAGTCTAGCTCTCCAAATCCTCCTTCCCTACAGAATTTCTGGGAACAAATTCTGATGGGTCAAGAAAAAGTTGACAACAAAGTTTACATAATTACCTTAGTTATTAGCTGAGTATCTACTTTGTGCCAGGTACTATGTTAGCATTTTACATTATCTAATTTAATTCTCCCTGTAACATTGTTTTATGGATTGTTATAATATTCATTTTAGAGATAAGAAAACTAAAGATATAAGAGGCTAGAAAAAGAATATGAGAAGGAATATATATATATATGCATAACTGAATCTATATATGTGTGTGTATATATATATTTGCATAACTGAATCACTATGCTGTACACCAGAAATTAACAGAACATTGTAAATTGACTATACCTCAATTTAAAAAAAGAAGTAAAAAGAAAGAGACTAAAATTATCTAAGATAATACAGCTGGGAAATGGTTTTATTTTTCTAGAAGACACTATCCACTAATCTGTATTTACTTACTGGTGTGCTGTCTGTATCCTTCACTAGGTATAAGCTCCGTAAAGGTCAGGACCTTGTCTATCTTCTTCACCACTGAGTTCCCAGTGCCCAGAACAGGGCCTGGAAAATAGGTGCTTAATAAACATTTCTTAAGTACTTGGAAAATAATGACTTCTATGGTATTCAAAAACCTCAGAAAATAAGTAAAACTCAAATACATTAGACATTTGCAGCTTTTATTGCTCATTTTACCAATTTCAAAACATTTTTGAGCTTAATTTTTTCTTTGATATGTATCCCAATTCTACTCTGTGCTTAAGCCAAGCAAACTTGCATGCTTGCTGTCTGACAGGTACATACAGGTCTCCGCCTGTCCGTGACTCACCTGGAAACTTCTGCTCACTTCTCTTATCCTCAGTAATCTGACTATTCCTTGATAAAGAAGCACACATTGATAAATTCCTTAATATTGAAATAAGATCTGATTCCTTTAAAAACCTCCTTGAGGCTGTCAAAGCTGGGTCTTCCTTTGAAAAGCTCCAGGAAATTTTCTCTATGCTGGTAACAGCATAACTTTGAAGTATTCTTAACCAGTCTTTGTAGAGTTTTGATGGGGGCAGATAGTTGTGATCAGACATTTAAAGAGCTGAAATAAAGGCAAGGGATTAGGTATTTGTGTGACTCCAAAGTAAAGGGATGAAAACTATTGGGAAACAGATTTTAGGTCAATACACAAAACAACTTTCAAATAATTGGAACTTTGTAAATGAAGCTGTGAATAGAGTTTATCATCACTGGAGGTGTGTGAGCATATTGCAGAGGGGATTCAATCATCTGATGAAGAATTGAACTAAATTGCCATATATTCGTAATCTGTAGATTTACAGTTCCTCACTGTGACTGGCCATTCCTGGATTGTGGAGACTTTGGAATGGACTGAAATGTGCTATACTATGCATAAATGTGATATTTACTTTAATATTAAAGGTGAAAAGCTACAGTTAAGAATGAGTGTATACACGAAAGAGCATGTAAAGCCAGGGTGAGAAAGGGAGCATGGGTTAGGGGATAAAGGGAAGGTAGGGGGAGAGAGAGAGGGAGAGAGATACAGTCTGTATTTGAGGAACTAGAAGAACACACTTGAACATTCACCTTTTGTTCTTTCTTAAAGGATGTACACTCTGTGTATCTACTTTGGCACCTTTATCATAGCTGCTGTGGGGAGATGCTCTTTTCCCTAAATATGGGAAGTGATGCCTGATTTCTAGGTTTTTTCTTTTGCTATCAGTAACACCTGGAAGGGTGACATGATTTGTGACAGGAGCAGTGCAGAGCCCAGGTCAGCCACGTGGGCCAGATTGTAGGTTGCGCTGTATCTTGTAATATTTGATACTGAGCTCCAGAGCACTTTATAATCATTATCCCATCTTCACGGCATCCCTGACAGGTAAGTGGTTCCATTCCCAATTTGAAGATGAAACAGTGGAAATGATTTAAGATCCTAGGAGTGAGTTTCAGGGCTACCGACAGAAGCTTAAATGCTTTGGCTGTCAGTTTTATGCTTAAGTTCCGTGATTAACACTTTTCAGACAGCAGTTCTTGAACTGGCATTGGTCCACAGATGTGCTTGCTGCCAGCTTGGGCGGGTCTGGCATTGCGCTGGAACTGCTGATAGCATCCTGGCAGCTGGAGCACTCCCAAACATCTTTGAAGTTCACGAGGGCTGCCATTTCGTGCTTTGTTCAAATATCAATTGCTTGTTCAGAGTGTTTAATTCTGTGGTTTCTGGTCCCTGATTCTTTTCCTTTAAATTCTTCTCTGAGCCTGATTATATTTGTGGGTGTATGTGTCTGTCTGTCTGCGTGTTTGCGTGTGTGTGGGTTTGTGTGTGTGCCTGTATATATGTGTATTATACTCCCCTTTACCTCTAAGTGTGCTTCACTGCTTTACTCCTTTCAAAGACAGACTGAACTTTTTTCATTATATCATTCTGCTAGCCACCTTCTGAATACTAATAAGAGAAAATTATTTTTTCTGGGAAAAATATTGCTGTGCATCCTGACATTTTTGGCAAGTCATTTTCTACTCATAATGGGAAGTTTTGATAAAGTGAATTATCTTTTGTGCAGAGTTGTTTTCCTTGGTATTTCTCTGTGCCTACCACTCTCTCAGTTTTCTATTAAATTATTATTTTCTCTGTATTACTTTACAAGTTGTAATTGCTTTGTTATCAGAAAAAGAGAGGTAAGTTCATTTTATCTTTGTATCACCTAGCGTCTTGGTGAATGAATTGTAGCACTCCTCATTACCATAGCTTTGTTCTGCTCAGTTTTTAATGATAATTGGCCTTGTCATTTCTTGTAGTATAAGCTATAGAAATCTTCTAGTTAAAGAAGAGAGAGATTAACAAGTCAGAATATATTTTCAAAATGAATTGATAAGGAAATTCCGTGTTTCATTTAAAAGCATTCATTAAGTGACAAGGCACTCATAAAGTGAAATAAACAAAAGATGGACAAATGACATTGTCATAGCAAGTCCAGGAAAGAAGCACGTGGGCATGTGGTTAATTGAGACAGAACACTATCTGTGTGGGTCTGGTTATTCATTCTACCCCCCCCCCCCAAATTTAATGATCCTTTCAAACTTTTATTTTCTCTTTTTTTACATGGGTGCTCCCCAGATTTCTCTCCTTTAAATGCCCAACTTCTTTCTGGTTTTGTATTTTTTGATGAGAGAACGCATGCTTGTATGTTTATGTTCAGAATTGTTAGCTGAGCCTTAACAGGAACTCAACTTGTGCAAGCCCAAAGCTCCACACTGCCCTCCTCTGTCAAGTGGGAGTATCGCCTGTCAAACCAATCATCAGCTAAGGTAAAATCTACAGGAGAACTTGATGCAACCGTTCTGCAGCTGTGCGGTGGAGTTACTCTGTAGAATGGATAAAGAGATCAAGGAGCAGTAGAGTAAGGATTTTCCTGCTCAAGGTAATCATAGGGTGACTTTCAAAGAAAATCGTATCCTTGGAAAGTAGAGTCCTACTTTATTCCTCTTTGATTTAAATCTCCTGTCTACCTCTGCTTTGCCACTCTTGCCAGATTCTAAGCTAATCCAATTTCAGAGCCTTATTTTAGAGAAGAGGTAGGGACCCTCATCTTGTGCTCCCTTATCCATTTTGACCAAGGTCTGAAGAATTTATACCTGCCCAGTTCCACCAAAATTAATTTGTAGTTCAAAAAATTATTTCCCCAAAAGCCAAGAGAAAACATCCTAGCATTTACAAGAACATAGAATTGAGTACGCCTGTAATTTTCTGATCCATGTGTCACTCTGTCTAGTTGCAGATGAGTTTTAGCAATCCTGCTTCTAAAATCTGTCTCTTAACTACTTCCGTGTTCTAAATCCTATCCAGCGTCTCTTGCTATGGAAGTTGTTTTGTACTCATGATGGAAAATTCTGATAAAGTGAATTCTCTTTTGTACGTTAGTTTTCCTTTGTACTTCTCTGTGCCCGCCACTTTTATATTTCAGTTTTATATTAAGTTACTATTTTCTGTGTATTACTTTACAAGTTGCAGTGGCTTTGTTCATAATTCCTTTCTACTAAAAATTGATTTTTTGTTTTCTCCCAAAGTGTGGGTAAATAGATCAGCTGCTTCTGGGTCAGAAAGACATTTTCATGTTGGCTTATAAAAGACTGGGTTGGTCCTCCTTACCTGTAAGTAAAGAATTCTTATGTACAAAACTGTATTTACCCTGTTGTGAGGGTTAATACTTTTAGGGTGAATGACATTGACTATTACATAGCATGGAACCTAATGCATACTAGGACCTCAAGAAATATTTGTTGCATAAATTAATAGAAGGCATACTTTGTGTTTTCTAGGTATTTGGAGTCAGGTGGAAAAGCTTACGGTTTAGAGCTGTGGGCCCCGGGAATTTCTGTCCTCACACTTGATCTTTCCCCTTAAACTTGCCTCAAGCTTATTCACTAGATGTTTCAGGCTTGTTTAACTTTTTCATGATGCTCAGCAATTCTAGCTAATATCTGGGGATAGTTCATGGTAGGAGACATGTGGGCCAAGGCAACACCAACTTTCCCCATAGCCTGACTGTAATAAGTTACTTCCTTGTAGTAACCAGAGGCAGACTCACACTCTGGTCTGTGCCTCGTTACATGTTTCTGTTTCTGGTTTGAGGGATTGCTCCACCTCTCTGATCATTTACTAAATAGAGATGATTATTTTGTCACAAGCCCATTGGTTGGATAAGATGTGGAATTTCACTCTCCTGGGTCCCAGATCCTCTCCACTCTCTAGGTACCTTGGGAAAAGAATGATCCAAAACCACATTCTTATAGTTTAACATCTTCAGAACTGCTTTTTCTCTCCCACCAATGGATATGCTGTCACAGTTAATGTTTGAAATGTGAATTTAGATTGTCTGATTCCTAAACTAGTGCCATTTCCATGTTATAATACTTTTGGAGATTTAGTGACTTTTGGAAATAATTGATTGGCTTAGTGCTACTTACTATGGTACTTCATTATTTATCATTGTGACACTTAACTGTATTCTAAATCAAATTTCTCTCTTTTCTGTGGCCTTAAAATCTTGTAAGAATTGTCTATGTGTATTTTTGGCTTTTCATCCTTCACCACTTCTTCCAGACTGTGGCACCTTTACTCGGACTGTAATTGTCCTAGAAATTAATAAGCCACATGGTTTGACTGAGTCTTCCTGGATCTTTCTGTAGTACTGGAGGCTGATGGCCAGTTTTCCCTTCTCCTAGCATCAAAGACACGGCACTCTCTGGATGATACTGTTATCTTAGGTAATTTCTTTTTAAAACCTTTTAATTATGAAAAAATTTAAACATATACAGAAGTAGAAAAATAGTATTATGAATCTCTGTTTATCTATCAGCCAGTTTTGGTAATGGTTAACACTTTGCTATTCTGAATTTACAATCTCCCCATACTTTACCTTTCAGGGGATTAAAGCAGATCTCAGACTGCATATCATTTGAAATGAAAATAATACAGTATGTATTTCTAACACACAAATACTTAAAAATAACCCTGATGACATCAGCACACCTAAGCATTAATGATAATTTCTTAGACTCATTCAGGAATCAGTCTGAGTTCAATTCCCCTGTTCATGCTGTCTGTTTTAGAATATGAATCATGTGTCTGTTAGAATTTTCTTTATACTGGATCTGGCTGATTGAATCCTTGGGTATCTTCCATATGTCCTCTTTCCTCTAATTTTTTAAAACTAGCAATTAGATTCAGAGTAGCAGTGTCCAGTAGGAATCTAATGCAGACCTCATATGGCATGTAAAGTATCTAGGTATTGCTAAATTCCCCTCCATAGGGTTTGTACTGTTTTTGCCTTCTCTCATTTCCATAGAGCCTTGCAGATACTACTCTAAACTGTCAAGCATAAGGGTTTTTGTCAATCTGATTTGTGAGAAATAGCATCTCAGTACAGCTTTAACTCACACTTCTTTTATCAAGAGCTGGGTTAAGCATCTTTTCATTTAAGGGCTTTTTCCATTTCCTCTTCTGTGAGCGCTCCATGTCTTTTTCCCATTTTCTAGTGAATTGTTGATCCCTTTATTCTCAGTCCGTACAGATTCTTTCTTTATGAGGAGTATTAGGTCTTTGAGTTTGATATAAATAAAAATCACAAGTATTTCTCCTCATGTCCTTCCTTAGATCTCTTCCTTCTTCTCCATCCTACCGGTAGCACTGCTCCAAGATTCTACCCTCAGACTTCTTACTGTTGCTTTTTCCAGCCTCTTCCTCTTGAGCTCATTCACATCAAGAACTCAATATACTTATACCCAAACTGTGAACTTTTCAAAGAAGGTACTCATACTATATTAATTTTTGTATTCCCAGCACCTGACGCAGCAGCTAGCTCATGTAAGATGTTCTATATGTTTGAACCTCTATCCTGTGATACTGCAAACGTACATGTCTGACGTCCACTTGTGTATCTTTGTTTGTGTTGTTCTTAGCACCTGGAATTTCTCTGTTTTTTTTTTTTTCCTTGATGTGAACCTTTTGAAATTTTACATTCCTTTCAAGTCTCCTCTGTGCCACTTCCTCTGTGAAAACTTTCCTGTTTTCCTCTATGTGATTTTTCCTTTCTTTGAAATCTTTTCCCCTTTATATATCTCTCTTTTGGTCCTTACCATGTGACCTCCTTTCCCTTACTTAAATCCTTTGCAGAGCCTAGTATACAGACTGCAAATAAAAGAGTAGTTGTTGAATTAAACTAAATATGAATGATGTGTTCTTTATCCATTTTATGGAAATTTCCTAATTTCCTCCCTTCCTACCCAAAAAACACATAAAACATGTTATGTATTTGTCTTATCTCTCCTCAGTTCCCATTTTATGTTTCTTGAAGGCACATCAAGTCAGACTCAGAGATTGGAAATATTTCAAGTGTTCAATGAATATCTTATTAAATAGAAATTAACTTGGTTTAAAATAGATTATAATAATTTTAGTGTTAGTTTCAGGACTGATGGGCATTATTTTAGAGATGAAAATCCATATGCTGTAGCTGGAAGTGAAACAGTTTCTAGCCCAAGCTCAGCCGTAATTAGCAAATAAGTAACTTAACCCAGGGAAATTTGTCACCTAGGTAAGTTACTTCAACAATCTGAAGATACTCTTTTCTTTTTCTTTACTGCTTTCTTTAAGGAGTAGGTATGGTTGCAGAATTCATTTGTAAAATACTGACCGGCTTATACTACTCAACTTGTAGAACATTATTTTCATCGGGCTGTACAAGGCCCATTTAATTGCTCTTTATCTTAGAACCCCACCCCCATTCCAGCCTATCCTGTCAACACTGACTTGCATGTGTTTGATAGATGTCTTCAGATATGCATCCTTATAAATTACATACAGTTGTTCTGTCTCACTATGGGTTTGGCCATGTGGCTGTTTTTAACCAATAAAATGAGGGAGGAGTGAGCAGTATAATCAAATTCAAGTCTAGGACTTAAAGAGGACTTGGATGTTTTCATGTGCTTTCTTGTGCTGTTGCTGTCACCAAGAGAAGTATCCTAGTGGTCTCAGGAGATGATTACTATTTTTAGATTGTTGATTACAAAACTCTTTTCTTATTTCTGAAGATATTTTGCTTGTTGACATGATATTGAACACCAATAAACAAAAAATGACCTGGAATCACTATAACATGGGAACTCTGTGGAAATACCACCATGAAAATCATTTAGGGAATCTACTAAAGGTACCTATCCTTTAGCTTCTGAATCAGAAATGCTTTGATGGGGCACAGGGGTATGTATTTTTAAAACTATAGCTAGTGGTTCTGATGTGAGTGATTCTTGGACCACCTTTTGAGAGATACTGGTCCTGTTCCCTTCTCCATAACATAATGTGATAAATATGTAGGTATATGAAGTTTATTGAAGATGCTAGGTCACCAGTGAGCTCAACCACTCTCTGTATAGGTTGAATTTATCTGCTTCAGATTTTTCTCTCTCATGGAGAAGTCTCTTCCTCTGGCCTTTCATCATGAAATTTAAGTCACTAAACAAAGCCCATGTTTTTGGATTAGCCCATGCATATGGACATTGCTGGTCTGTGTGTAGGTAAAATAGAAGCTGGCTAGACGATGTGACTCCAGAGATACTTCATGTCCCTTTGTCCTGAACTTTGTCTTATCTGCTCAGTCATGGGGACCCATAATTCACCGTAGCCCACAGCATTGAATTTTCCTGATACAGTGGCATTTGCTACTTGGGAAGAGCTAACACATTCTCCTTTAATAGTCATTGATACTTCGGTTGAAATAGTTTCTCAGATTTTTAGCCAGTCACCTAATTAGGACTTAGATAGTGGGCAGTTTTGATCACAAGATATGGGACAAGAAATAGCAGGAATATGGATCATTTTATAGGATAAGTCTATCAGGATGGGTACCTGGACAAACTGGGCAAAGACAGGACTGATAGAAAAGAGGACTGGATGGCCCTTTAGACACACTTCTACTTTGCATTCTTTTCTTAGGAAAACAAGCCTTCCTTTATAATGCTGCTATTTCCAGTTTCTTATAATGAATGTTTATTTCAGCTAAATAGTGCTTATACAGTTTTTAAACGATGAAAGCTTTTGGGCTAAGGAATAGTCTTTAGGTGACAAGTGTTATTTGAATGCTAAAATTAAATAAGGAACCAATAATTTTGTAGGGAAGCATGCCTCATTTGCATGTTGATTAAAAAGTATCTGTGAAGATTGCGGCAGGAGTCAAACAAATAAACTTTGTATGTGGATCATAGATATATTTTCTGGTTGGAATTGGGAAATAGTCTTTGCCTAGGAAGGATTTGAAGTGGCTGGAGGAGAATGGATCATTTACAAAGATCTCCTTAGTGAATTTCAAATAGCCTCCCTGGCTGTGCTTGAGTGCATGCTAGTGTGTACCCAGGTGTGAATTTAATAGGTAGGTGTGCGAGCTTGTTTTTCTCTCTAAAGCTGAAACAACAAAACAAAGCACAAAGCAAAACACCCTTTCCCCCAAATTGTCTTTTATTGTACATTTTCTTTTGTTAGAATTAAATTCTTGGTACATGTGCCAATCTTGCACATACTGTGATTTGTAAGGTATGGGTTTTTTTTTCCCTTTGTACTTTGGCATTGGAATAATAATCATTTTCTATTCAGTATGAACTGCTCAGGTCAATCTTATGGATTCTTTATGTAGTTGGAAGATATCCTTTGTTATTATTATTTTCTTGGTCATGTAGCAAATGCTTTTCCTTGTCGCTTGTGATTTTTCATCCTTTTTGGCCACATTGTTAATGTTATTTACAGTTTTACTTAGGACCCTATTTTGCTCTCAGTCATCACAAATACGGTTAGGATTTTGATGTAGAAGCTGATTTGGTTTTTGAATCTTGCTTTTTATCCACACTGCCAATTCATTAAAAAAATTTTTAGTCGAGTGTTTATTTAGGCCCCAGGAGCACCAAGTTGCTTAATAAATATGATTTGATAGTGATTAAGGTGACAATTTTCAGCAAGCCATCAATGTCCTTGCCAAGTGCTAATCTTTATGTTTATTTAGCGTTGCCTTTTTGAAACACTCAACATGCTTTATGAGCCCTCTCCTAAAGCTGGGTATCCGTGTCAACTGCTGCTGAGAGGTTGTTCTTTGACATTGTTTTCAGAATGCAGCAAAAGAATATATAGATTGAAGCCACTGGGGATTTCATTTTGATGGAGAAATAGGAGATCAAATAGGTTGGCTCTCTAAAACAGTCCCTTACGAAGAGAAGCTGACTTTATCATTATTTTCATTTCATTATCGTCTGTAAGATAAGAAGGAAAGAGGAAATGAATGGGTATGATTTAGCTTTTTTTGGATGAGATCTTATTTGAAAGGCATTTGAACTTCAGGGATTACATATAACAGTAATTGATGGAGTAATATTTTATATTGTAGTATTAGCACAAGTGGTTTAAGTTATGGAGTGTGTTCTATCTATCTAGACTTGAAAAATGTCTTAATGTCTTTGATCGTTTAGTTCAGGAGTGGGCAAACTACAGCCCATGGGCCAAATACTGTCCACTTGTTTAGTAAATAAGTTTTACTGGAACACAGCCTCACCGTTCATTTGTGTCTTGTCTATCGGAGCATTTATGCTACAGTGGCAGAGTTGAGTATTACCTGCAAAGTCTAAAATATTTTCTGTCTGGCCCTTTCCAGAAAGAGTTTGCCAACTCAAGCCTTAGTTAAATCAAGTGTCCTAGTGATGCCGCCTTGTTGGGATATTTGGTTATTTTGATAATCATAGTCGAGAAAGTGGATTAATAGATGTTTACCATTTGTTCCACATTGTGTTTCTTTGAACATACAGTCTATTTCTAGAAAGAATCCATTTTCACCCAAGGATTTATTATTTGAATGTGTGAAGAAGTAGTAATTACTTTGTGTTGTGTGTCAGTATCCGCAGAGGAACAATCATATGTGCAAATTCAATAGAGTGTGTGAGAGAGAGAGAAAAAAGGAGAGCATATAAGATGTTTCTTTTGTTTGATTTCCTGCATGTTTCTTATGAATTATTGACATTGGCTGTTTTACTCTTTAGTCTATTTCTTGCTAGATTAAAATCTACTTTCCACACTTGGCTATAGCCTTGACTTGAGTCAGCATTTGGAAAATGGAAATGTTGACATTTGCTTAATACTTAACTTTTAGTGAATTTGTTCTTATTTGTTTGTATCCAAGTCATATACGCCCAAAGTAAGAAATCAGGAGTACAAACTCCTGCCCTACCCCTCAGTCTTCCCCTCAGGATCATTTCCACCAGTATCTTTTTCACTATTAAAAAATATTTCTGGTATTCATACAAATAAAATTTGTCAGCCATTATTTAATTAATTAATTGTCTTTGTTTTGGAGGGGAGGTAATTAGGTTTATTTATTTACT
This sequence comes from Camelus ferus, assembly GCF_009834535.1. NCBI lineage: Eukaryota > Metazoa > Chordata > Mammalia > Artiodactyla > Camelidae > Camelus > Camelus ferus. The sequence continues at coordinate 87,390,443 of NC_045698.1, read as the reverse complement.
TTATTTTAATATAGGTACTGGGGATTGAATCCAGGACCTTGTGCATACTAAGCATGCCCTCTACCATTGAGCTGTAACCCACCCCCCACCCTCCGAGTATTTCTTGATTGAATGACCTTGCTCAATTTCTGCTTACCACTGTGGAAGATGAGGATTTGGTTCACTCAGCCCCCGACTCCTAAATTTTGATAGTTGCACTATTATTTTTAGTTTTACTTTTAGTTGTTTTCATAACTTTAGAGAATATATCAATAATTCTTCTTCTGGTTCCCTTTCCTTTAGTCAATTGACTTGATTTTGCTCTAAGATAAAAACATTAGTGCCTTTACCCTTTCCTCTCCCTCTTCTTTATGTTTTTCTCTTTCCACCTTCCTTCAATTTAATTTCTGCTTTTATATTGTCAAGGTTGATAACATTTACATTCTGCTCTGCAATTAAAATCATACTTTCTGTGCTTTCTGCCTCTGTTTGTTGCCTTTGAGGCTAAAAATAATCAATCTTCTTTATTCCTGTAAGTATGTAATTATTTTTTACTGCTGAGACATGTAGTGTGTTATGATGCCTTTTCTTTTCTTCTGAATTCTATTACACGCCCCCAGGCTACTCGTCAGGGTAAAATGGACTCTTTTGTTTTGTACCTCTGTTTTCCTTTTATAAGGTTTCTATTAATCAAGTGCTGGCCAATCTAGATTGATTTTTTTATGCCTCTTATCTTTTTGCTCGTATTTTCAATTTCTTTGTCCTGTCTGCTCTGTATTCTGAAAGCTGTCTCAACTTTATTTTCTATCCTTTTTATTGCACTTAAAAATTTGGGCAATTGGTCATCTGCTCTTTTTACTTGCTCTTTCTGAAGAATTCCATGAGCTTCCTGCTTCAGCCCTCCCTCTGCTCTTGGTTTGAGTGATGGCTCCCTCTGCTTTCATGTATACATAGTACCGCCCTACTGCCTACTCTGTCACCCAGAAATCTGCAACAATATCTGGTCTATTGATGTCCCATATGTTCTCAGCGCTCTTATGAATTTGCTTCCTTGTGTCTTTTTTTAACTGCCATTTTAATGAGTTTCAAAGGAGAAGAGGCAAAGACATATGCAGAATCTACCATCTTGAACTTTATTACTTTAAATTCATATCTTACTGAGATTTTCTTTTTTTAAGAAGCCCAGACTCTTTCACAGTTTATAATGAATAACCAACACATTTATCTAGTATATTTAAATTCAAGTCAACAAACTTTTCTCAAATACTTGGATATAACTCATGTTCTTATAAATGTAGTAAGTTTCATTTTAGTTTTCTCTTTCTATAATTTCTCTTTCTTCAAGTCAGTTTTATTTTATGTTTTTCAAACTCAAAGTTTTAAAGTTGAAGATTCTACATGACATGACTTTTAACATGGCATTTATATTTAAATCTATTCCCCACCATAAATCAACCATACACTCTACATGCATTCAATTAGTTGTATAGTTTCTTATGAACACAGTAGGCTCAAGTTCACTTTTTCTTTTTCTTCTTTTCTTCACTGTGATTTGCTTTTCTTTTTTTTAAATTTTATTTTATTGGGTTATAGTCAGTTTACAATGTTGTGTCAATTTCCAGTGTATGGCACAATTTTTCAGTTATACACGAACATACATGTGATTTGCTTTTCCAATTAATTTCCCCCTGACATGTTTTTGTACTTCCATATAATTTAGCAATTCTTTTACTCAGAGAATCTTTAAGCTCAATTAGACACTTTTTTCCGCTTCCCAGTTCTTTAAGATATTTTGTGTATGGGTAGAGGTTTTGCATACTGTTTTTCCACATTATACACCTTCCCAAATTCTTTTTTTGAGACTGAATTGTTTCCTCCTGGAATCCCTATGTTGAAGACCCAATCCCTAGTGTGAGTGTATTTGGAGATAGGGCTTTCACAGAAGTAATTAAGGTTAGATGAGGTCATAACGGTTGGCTCTCTGATCCAATGGGATTAGTGCCCATATAAAAAGAGATATCAGAAAGCTTGCTCCCTCTTTCCACCATGTGAGCACACAGTAAGAAGTTGGCCATTTGCAAGTCAGGAAGTGAGCCTTCAGTAGCAACTGAATTGGCTAGCTCCTTTATCTTGAACCTCCTAGTCTCCAGAACTGTGAGAAATAAATTTCTTTTGTTTTTGTCATCCAGTCTATGGTATTTTGTTACGGCAACTCAAGCTGACCAGTACAGATGCCTGCAAAGGTTTTAAATTGCTTCTCACTCCTTTTACGTACCCTTCTGTTGCACAGATGTTGATTTGACTAGTATATTATTGGCCTTTCGTATCCATAGGTTCTCATCTGAGGATTCAACCAACTGTGGATGGAAGATATTTGGAAAAAAATTACAGAAAGTTCCAAAAAACGTAACTCTAGTTTGCTGTTCACCAGCAATTATTTACATAACATTTACATTGTATTAGGTATTGTAAGTAATTCAGAGATGATTTGAAGTATATGAGAAGATATGTATAGATTACATGTAAATATCGTGCCATTTTGTTTAAGGGGCTTGAGCATCCATGGATTTTGGTTTTTGTGGTAGGGGCAGGAGGTTCTGGAACCGATCTCCAGTCATACAGAGAGATGACTTGTAATTGATTTAAATAGGCTGAACTGATTCAATCAGAAATGGCTGTATTTTACTCTTATCCTTACTGTTTTGGAGCAAGTTCTTTCATATTTTTATTTCTGGACTCTATCTTGGAAGTCTATGGATTTCTGGTCTTTTTTGGCTGTAAAAACATTCTAACTTTTTTCTCATTTTTAAATTGAAGTATATTTGATTTACAATGTTGTATTAGTTTATGGTGTACAGCATAGTGATTCAATTATATATATATATATATATGTAAAATATACACATATTCTTTTTCATTACCGATTACTACAAGCCATTGAATATAGTTCCCTATGCTCTACAGTCAGACCTTGTTGTTTATCTATACTGTACATAATAATTTGTATCTGCCAATCTCAAACTCCCAATTTCTCTCTCCCTCTACACTTCTCCCCACCCTCAGAACCATAAGTTTGTTTTCCATGTCTGTGAATCTCTTTCTAAAACAATCTAATTTTAAAGTTTTAAGAAACCAGCCAAGTTCAGTCTCAAACCTCAAATTTCCATCTACTTAAAGATTCTGACTGCCTTTCCTGCTCAGGCTATCACTGTAGAACCTGGAAGGGGAAGAGATTTGATCTCTTTATTTGCACTCTTGTTCTCCAATCCTCCCCTGCTTGCCCTGTCCTCTACCCACCCCATGAGTGATGTGGAGAGGGTGGATTTAGAGAAAAGAGGACATAGTCTGATGTGAACAGTGTTCCTGCAATCTGGCCATTGATACCTACTGTAATTACAAGGGTTCAAATAGTGGCTCCCTCTGCCCTCTACTCTTCCCTCATAGGGGATAATGCACATCATGACCCTTCCTCATATATCCCTGTCCCCATCTGTGTATCCAGAGATCCTTCTGCTCAGAGCACTTTCCTATAGTCAGCTTCCTTAGCTGAGGCCCTTTCAGGCCTTTCATGCCTTGCTGCTCTCCATAGCAATAGAAACTTGGCCATAGAAACTTCAAACATATTTTCATAGAATTTGAGCCAACGCTTTGCCCCCTTCTTGCCCTGTTATCATCATTTCTCTCGTTGTCATTTGCTTTAGATGGCCTCATCTCTTTATGATTCTACAGACACAAGGCTGCTCCTAGTATTTTCTTACTGAATTTCAGCCAGTTCTTGGAATTTGTGTTAATTTCTCCAGGAATTTTCTTGCACTCCACTTCAGCAGTGGCATAGGGCTGGCCTCTGACATACTCATCAAGGAGCTGTCTGCTAGCGAGAAGCCATTTCCCTTCCTACAGAAACTCCCAGTATCTCTGACTGATTCTCTTAAGAAACTTCCTTGCTTGGCTTGGGGGTGGAGTGCCTATGAGAAAGTCAGAGGGGAGTGCTATGCCACCACCTTTTCTACTTCTGTAAGTTCCCTTTATTTTTTAAAATTATTTTTTTAAATTGAAGTATAGCTGGTTTACAATATTGTGTTAATTTCTGATACACAGCATAGTGATTCAGTATTCATAGACACATACATATATATATTCCTTTTCATATTCTTTTTCATTATAGGCTATTGTGAGGTACTGAATATAGTTCCCTATGTTATACAGTAGAATCTTGTTGTTTATCTATTTTATATATGGAAGTTATGTAAATTCCCTTTAAATCAGCTCCTTAATCTCTTCCCTTCTTCTGTGTGGACTGGAGGTAGGAGGTGGTCACTGACAAGGTACTTTTGCCACCTTTAATATGTCTAACAAGAATACCCTAACATTTCTCCTTAGAAGGAGGCATTTCTCATCAACTGTCACCTTCAGTTTTAATGCCTTAATTGACATGCCATGATGGCAGAGAAAGTCCCATTTAACATCTTATTTGTTTCACTGCTTTGGTAATTAATATTTCTTTTCACCAGTCCTAGTCCTTCTTTCCCAATTGGGCACAAGGATGGAATTGAAGGGGGAAAAGAGAGCTTCCCTTCTATAGAAAGCCTAACTAAAAGTGAGTTAATCCACTTGTGTGGAAAGAAAGTGAATATTTCCCTAGTGTCCTTGGTTTTTTTCCTCAAGCATCTGTTTATATGTGTTTCTTCCTTTCCAGCTCATGGCCATGCTTTACTCACACCCATGTTCCCAGCACATGGTGGAGTACATAAATTGTAACAGGAACTCTACATGTGGACTGGAGTGATTGGTTCATTGTGTGAAGGAGATAGATATGAAATGGCCATTTGAATCACAGTTCCTAATGATCTGAATTAAAGATGAAGTTGTAGAAAGAACAAAGTTGTATTGAATTGCAGTGCTGTGCAGAGGGAGGTCATGTCGCTATGGGCAGAGAGGAATTGAAAAGTATAATCTGTTTCCTCCTATCTCCAGTTAGCTTCCCCAAATATTCTAAATTTATAATAATTCTAAAGTTATTTGAATGATAGGGCTAATCCTGAAAGAAACAGTTTACAAACTGGCAAGGAGTGAGGGTCAGAAAAATATCTTTATTTACCTACTAAGATACTTTGGAGAATCACTTAACATCCTACTAAAGGCACAAATCCTGTCTGTATTACATGCTTAAAAGACCTGAAATCATGTTCTTTAGCTGGGAAAACTTTTCCATTTAAGGGCTATGTGCATTCTGCTGATGCAAAAACGACAAGGTTGGCAGTCTCTTTTGATGAATGTGTAGCGGAATATTATTTTCCATAGTAACAGATTTTTCTAGCACCAGTAGGGGATTGACTTTGCAGAAGTACATATTGACTCTAAGGGAATAAGCTGTTATCTAAATTCAACTATTTGGACCAGGTACAAACTCAGCAGAGAAAATTGCCTTCTATATAGGACATTGGTGTATTCAGTTTGCTCCAGCTCAAGACCCTCAATATGGAAAAACCAAGTTCAAACAGCCTGATAGGGAAAAGGGTCAGAGAGAAAACAAGTGGCAGAGGTAGGGAGACTGAGACAGCCTCTGCTGTCACAGCTTGTGAGGAGGGCGCTGGACAGAAGTGCCTCTGCTTCATAATATCGAAGAAAACTGACGTTCTTTGGTGGTTCTAGCCCTTCCCCCATAGTATCAAAAGGACAGCAGCATAGTAATCTGCTGTTTACATAAATAAAAAAGTGTCAGTTGAGAAAAGTCGTGTACTCAGTATGCTCTTAAAACATCTGTTCTAGTAAAACACTTGACAATAATCATGCACCAACAGGAGAAAAACAGCTGTGCGTGAATCGATAGGCTCCAGCGTCCGCACGCCTGGAATATATGGACAATAAAATCTTCAGGAATGGGCCCCTGGAGTGTTTGGATCAGTGGACAGACTATTGATTACGTGTAATTTTCCTGCGAGCAGTTGTTACTTAGCTGTATGGAATGTACTGGGCCTGGAGGCCAAGGGAAAGCTTGTACTCGTGGACCTGTTACTTGAAGCCTTTTACACCAACTCTTTCAAAGCAGTATTTAAGCAAAAATTACCCTTATGGGAAATTTTTGAAGCACCAAGAGGTGATGTGTCTGCAACTAAGTAGAGTCATGGAGGTGAGGTTACAACCCACTGCTTCCCTCCTCCCCTTTGCATGAAATTCTGTCCCAAAGTTTGATCCTGTTTGTTATCCCTTTCTGTTACCATCTCGCTGCAATATGATCGGATTTTCTTATTTGTAGAGGCAGAGTGGTTACCTGGGCTCCTAAGATACAGCCCATATGGGTCTTAGTACTGCCTCTCTTTCCTCATCCTGTCCTGGGAAGGCTCTTGGAGTAAAGCAACTACAATGTTTCTTTCCCCAGGCTGTAGAAAATGTGATATAAGGAGAGCGTAAACTCCACCTGTTCTTTCCTCATGGTATCTTTTGTTGTTGTTGTTGAAGTATAGTTAATTTACAGTGTTGTCTTAGTTTCAGGTATACAGCAAAGTGACTCAGGTATGTGTGTGTGTGTGTGTGTGTGTGTGTGTGTATGTGTATATATATATGTATGTATACTTTCAGATTTTTTTTCCATTACAGGTTGTTAAAAGATATTGTATATAGTTCTCCGTGGTATAAAGTAGGTCTTTGTTATTTATCTGTTTTATATATAGTAGTGTGTATCCACTAATCCCAAACTCCCAGTTTATCTCTCCTCCCCACCACCCCTGCTTTCTTCTTTAGTAACAATAATTTGTTTTCTATCTCTGTGAGTCTTTCTGTTCTGTAAATAAGTTCATTTGTATAATTTTTTTTTAGATTCCACTGTATCTTTTAAAATTTTGTTTCTGGGAATGCATGCTATTCATATTAATTTGTTTTTAAATTAATAACCCATCATTTACATACATAATTGCAGTTAACCCTGCAAAAATCATTTGAAGTTAAAAGATGTGTGGGTCAGCTCTCATCCTCCAGATGTTGGTGATTCCTGGGACAGCCTGGGAAATGGCTTCTAGCTTTTCCCTCTTCATGGCCAGTCTTGGCAAGCACCGATTTCTAGGGTTCTCTCACAAGGTGCAAAGTGCTGCAATACAGTATTCCATCTCGATGCTCTATTTCTCGTGTTGAAAGAGCATTCCAAAATTTATCAGCCTTTACTGGAACCAATCAGTCAGCCGCTCTGAGCTGCTCAAGGCGGAGTTGTGCCTTTCACCACTGACATGTGGAAGAGCAGTCAGACGCTGAATTACATGGCTGGCTTTCTTTGTCTTCATCTGTTTAAAGTACTCACTGAGCCCTGGTGAAATAACAGTACTGTGTGTAAAAGCCCTTGGAAAACCTCATTCATCATGAAGTTGGTAGAGATGCCTGAACAAATAACTGAAGGGCCAAATTCACAAAAGACCAGAATAGACAATGTTTTGATGTTTTCAGGGATCATGCCGTGAACATGATTTTGCTTCCGCCTCCCCCACTCCCACCTTCCCATCTTTAAAAGTTTGGACCCTTAAACTTCAGTCCAAAGCTGACAGAAAGTGAACTACTCAGAGGGTTAGTGTTGCAGCTGTTAAAATAATAGCATTTCCAGACCTTGATTATCTACTTTGAGAGCCCAAAATACATCATTAAAAGCAGTTTATGCATCTCTGTATATCAAGGATGATGCCACCAGCAAGGCCAGCTAAGATCATCTAAGTTGAGATGGAAGGGACAGACAGATCTGCCGGACTTTCTAGAGGATGGGACACATGCTGGCTTAGAGCTGACCTCTCCTGTGGGGATTAACTGCTCTCTAGGTTATTGTTAGCGATCTAAACTTTAAGTTTGGCTTTCCCTGGAACACAGCATGATTGTAGCTTACACTCAAGTCTCCTCATTTGGTGTTTGTACTTAGGGCATGTAAAGAAATGTTAATCTTTGCTGAAGCCAAACATAATTAATGCTGTAGTTTGGTTTCAGAAAGGTAATGCCAAAGATGTGTCATTTTTCAGATTATTTATATTTGGGTGACTCATATAGTTGATCCTTTATGGTGTAGATAATTTGGAGTCATTTTAAAGTGAAACAAACTGTCAGTTCAGCATTGTTTTGGGAGAGAAGTCATTAAAATAGGATTTGTTAAGGAGATATGATTTAATACCTTTTACTTAGGGAAGGACAGAGTTTCTAGAGAGTCTGAGGATAAAATGTGTGGCAGTCCATACACAGGCTCTCTGTTTGGCTTTGAAAGCCATTTGATTTGGGGTGTGTGTGTGTGTGTGTGTGTACACCCGTGCACACTATGGGGGCTGGGGAGCACTTTCATTTCATGAAGGCTACATTTATGAACAGTGGTGAATTTGATTTCAACTTGGGTCTTAACAAGAAGGGTAGCTAGTTGTCAATGAATGATTAGTATGAAATACTTTCTATTTTTATATCATCTGGAAAACAAAAAATAAAAGATGTGAGGTGTAGACTAGTTAGAGCACAGAATGCTCAGGTTAGTGAAGTCGTTCTCGTGATGATAGGTGGTGTCTTAGGGCCAGACATTTTGCAGTGTGTTGGAGAGAATCAGATGTCCCCAGGAATCCTGTTGGAATGCCAGCGTATTACAAAGAATTTCAGCATTTACTGGCTTTAGAGAGGGATTGTTCATTTTATGAAAAGATGATGATTCTGATATATAAGGGCAACATGAAGGCAAGAGAGCATGGGACAAAAATGCATTCACATACAGAAGAGCATCAGCAACACTGGGACAATTCAAAAAGAAGAGGATTTCAAACTGATCCACAAAAGAGGCTAAACTCTAAGCTGTGGCAAAGCATGAAAAAATCAGAAGTTGACACTAGGACATGATGCAAAAACCTTTTTCTGTGTATTGTTGTTTAAGTTAACTGTGTATGTAGATAGCTGTCATTCTGTATCGTGAATTCAGTTCTTTTCAACAAATCCTTTTTTTTCTTCATGCGGTTCAGGGTTGAAGAAATATCCTCTGTTACAGATATCTACTTGTGAACCGGCTTCCATTAAAATTCTGAGTCCCAGAGTGGCAAAACCAGCTAAGCAGCAGCTCTCAGAAGGATGTACTTTTAATGAAGTGTTTTTTCTCCAGGGGATGTTATCGCATAAACTCACCCACCATGTCCTCACTCATGAGGCCTTTGAATGCTAGACCTTGTCTTGAATTCCTTATCATGGTCTGTATCTCAATGCTAATAAATTATCAAATCACCAAATACAGATAGTTAAAATAGTGAAAGACAATCCTAGAATGATCTTTCTTCAAATAAAATAATACAAAACAATAAAAAAAGAAGCATTCTATGACAAAAATAACACCCTAAACAAGCAAGGCACTCTCAGCATAGAGTGTCAGAAAAGGCACTGAGCTGAAAACCATTCTAGTCCTCCCTGTGATCTGTTAGATGCTTGCCTCTTCGTACATTCCTTTATCCTTCTGAATATCAGTGTCCTCATCTGTAAAATAATGGGGTTGAATAAGATTACTGCCTCCTTCTATCTACTTGAAAGATCACAGGATTTTGACAGAAATCTGGGACATGAGAGAATTTCATATGTTCCTGTATTTCATGAATTATTTCCTGTGTATCATATACAGTAATTTGGTTTCTCTAAGGTAATGTATTATGAAACCAAGGATGTGATGTTTTGAGGTTATTTACAGTTTGGATAACCCATACATATATAATATGTTATATATGTAATTATATCATATATATATAAAATTATATACTCCATCATTCTGGCTGATTAGGTAGAAAAGGAATTTAATAAAAGGATATTGGGTAGGTCACAGAATCAGTAGGAGGACTTGAAAACCAGTCTGGGGCTCTGCAGCCAGAAAAAAGTGCCTAAGATGATGTCACAGAACAGCCCTGGTAAGGAAAGCTGATGTCGCCACCTGAGTTAGACCTGCAGTTTGTGCTGTTGCCACTGTTGCCTGAAGAACTGTTCATGTTCTCCCCACCCCTCCACCAGTAGGGATCCCCAGGGCTCCTGCATCTCTGCACCCTGCCTTCCAGTTTGCAGGCGGGGGCCCAGGGTGTGTGTCTGTACCCTAGCTACTAGAGAAGCCCCAGCAGTGACTTTCTGGAGTTTTCAGCATCTGTCTGGAATTCAGTCCTGTCTCCTACTGGGACTTACAATGTGGGAAATTTCCTCAAATGTAAACAAGCCTTATGAAAAATGACCAGTGTCCACAATAGCATCTTTATCCAGTTTAGTAGACAAATATTCTGTTTTGTGATGGAGAATTTCTCTGTTGAAGAGCTTGCATTCAGCCTGTTGCAGGTTAAAGCTCTCTCAGAGGTCTGTGTGGCTTTTCCTTATTAATATCACCTTCTCTCTTTCCAAGTAATTAAAGTCATTTATCTTTGCTTACCTCTAATTTTTACCAAAACAATCTATTTCTCCCTCTTTTCCCCTTCCTTCCCTCCCTCCTTTCCTCCCTTCCTTCTTTTCTCTTCCTCATTATTCTTTGAAATAAACAAGACCAGGAAGTTATTTCTCTTTGGTTGTAAATTGACGTGTAACATTTAAACTTAATTCTTAAAATGCTCTTTATACATTATTTGCACAAGAATGTACTCAGGCATCTGCAAAGGTTTAGAAAAAATTTACTGCATTTTTTAGTAAGGGACAATTTGCAGAAGATTTGGAGGTGGAAATGGAATGGGTAGATAAGCGAATATTAGAAGAAATTGCCTAGATGTTCACGGCGTAAGATTGGGACATGTGATTGACATGGGGACTGGGAGGTATGTTTGGGGAGCCCTGTGAGGGGAAGCTCTTTGAAAAAGAGGATGCAGATTCAGTTCTGTTCCATAAGGCTCTGAGAATATTGCTGTATTGTCCAGTAACTGATTAGGAGAACAATACTCCAGTGTGATGTTGACTCCTTTAATACATGGAACCCATGAGAAATTTTTATTACACTTTGTGTGAAATATTAGAGTGCTTATACAAAAAATGCAGCTTTCTGGCTCAAATTGAAAAATGCTATGAAGATGCAATAAAGTAAAACATAAGCCATCCCACTATAAACCTGAAAAGCAGTAATAAGTGAAAATGACTGCTAATAGCATATTGTCAGTGATAGAATGTTCCTGCCCTTTGGATGTCAGACCTGGACCTTTTCTGAATTTATTATAATGCTCACAGGGAGAAATGCATGTTCATTACTAGTGCTTAGAGCATCTGGTAAGGTAACCTCTAATTCTGCTTAAATGGAAATTGACAAAGCAGATACATGTTATTCTGGTTCTTGAGAATTAGTCCCCTGGGATGGCTCTTCTGATTCAGCATTCCCGAATTATGTGCCATCCTCAGAACAAGGCTTGAACACCAAATGACACTCAATGGCTCAATCTGTGTAAATAAATCTAAGCCATATGAATCCGACACAAATTGCTTCATTCAGTGAATTGAATGATTGTAAGGGACTGTCATGGTGAGAACACTGCTTTTTTATGTTGACTTTACAGCTCTAAGTCCCCTGCTTATATACAAGGGGGTAAAAGTCAGCGGTCATCAGAGGTCCAGATTACATTTTGAATAGATATTACCTGATTGGATTATAAACCTTGAGGGAATATGAAAGCTTAAGTAAGAAGGAGTTCCTTCCTTTAAATCAGTGGTTATTAAACAGGTGTACCTATGCTTTAGCATCTCAGGGAAGAGGGGTTATTTTGTAGGAATATTTCATATGTACAACAGCTAGACTCTGTTATGAAAATTGTTTTCTTACTCTATTAGCCAAGATATCAGGGAAATTTCATACAAATAAAATAAATTATTTTACTTCTTTGTGTCATATTTCCTTCATCTATAGTAATTTACATATTACTGAAGGAATAGCCTTGAGGTGGACCCAGTGTTGTTAAAACTTACTCAGATTGCTGATAGCAAACCAGCTGTGTTCAGGAGCTGAATTTTAAAATAATTTTGATGTAGGCTAGTCCCAGAACAGTTCCACCTTTGTTGAGCCCCAGGTACTTGTGAAACTCTCAATTTATCATTGTATAAGCTCTTGAAGAATGTCTCAGTTGCTAATGACAAAAGTTATCACGTGGATTGGAAGGAGATGAAATGGAAAGAAAGGAGGAATGAGAATTGTTTTATGCCAATAACATGATAATGAAGAAAGGGATGGATGAAGGAAAGGCAAGAGGCAGTGGCTAAGTAGAATTACTGAGAGTTCAGATGCAGTGTCACAAGCAATCCCACATACAATAAGCACATAGAAGTTCTAACCTTTAGCATCTGTGTGGAACAGGAAGTAGAGTGTGGTATGGGGAGGTTGGTCCGTTCTTCCTGGTGGGGGCTTTTGGGTCATAGGTGGTTCAGATGCTGGCTTGATTTACTTCTTCTTCTGCTATTACTGTTGCCACTATCACCAGCTCTTATTTGTAAAGCATTTGGTCTTGTCAGATGTCATGCTAGGCCATCATTCAAAAGTCCACAAATGACAAATGCTGGAGAGGCTGTGGAGAAAAGGGAACCCTCCTATACTGCTGGTGGGAATGCAGTTTAATGCAGCCACTGTGGAAAACAGTATGGAGATTCCTCAAAAGAATAGGAATAGACTTACCATATGACCCAGGAATCCTGCTCCTGGGCATACATCCAGAAGGAACCCTACTTCAAAAAGACACCTGCACCCCAGTGTTCATAGCAGCACTATTTACAATAGCCAAGACATGGAAACAGCCTGAATGTCCATCAACAGATGACTGGATAAGAAGATGTGGTATATTTATAAAAAGGAATACTATTCAGCCATAAAAATGACAATATAATGCCATATGCAGCAAGCATGGATGCTCCTGGAGAATGTCATTCTAAGTGAAGTAAGCCAGAAAGAGAAAGAAAAATACCATATGAGATTGCTTATATGTGGAATCTAAAAAATAAATAAATAAATACAAAACAGAAACGGACTCATAGACATAGAATACAAACTTGTGGTTGCCAAGAGGGCAGGGGGTGGGAAGGGACAGACTGGGATTTCAAAATGCAGAATAGATAAACAAGATTATACTGTATAGCACAGGGAAATTATATACAAGATCTTGTGGTAGCTTACAGTGGAAAAAAAATGTGACAGTGAATATATGTATGTTCATGTATAACTGAAAAATTATACTCTATGCTGGAATTTGACACAACATTGTAAAATGACTATAACTCAATAAAACAATGTTTAAAAAATAAAAAAAAAGACATGTCATGCTAAAGCACTGGTATATATTATCTCATTTACCACTTTCAAAGATTTCTTCAAAATATAGTGGAATGGTAAAAGTTGCATCACCTGGGGACCGGGAGTCCATCCTCCTACTTTAAGACTGTGATCAGCCATCAACCAGGGACAACTCATATAATTTTCTAACTGTATGATGGAAATAACAAGACTTAGTTAATGGATTTGCTGTTAGGAAAAAAAATGAAATAACTCCAGTTCAGTGACTAGCCTCATGTCAGGCAGATAGTACACTATCATGTCAAGTTTCTTTTTTCTTTTTTTTAGTTAAACTACTTTCTTTATCTATGATAATTAAAATGTGAAAATTACTTTCAACTAGAATATTTAATATAAAGTTTGCCCTTTCCCTGAATTATATAATTTTGGAATTTCTCATAAGAAGTTGTGTTTGATTTATTGTTATATTGTTTTTACTTATAATATCTAATGTAATACCTTGTACAAAGTGAGTACTCAGAATTTTTCTTGTATTAATGGTGGAATTTATTATTTAATTTATATGAATTTATTTTCTCATTAGAAATAAGTATTTTCAGATTGGAAGATTTTCAATGAAGCAAAATATTTTAGGCAACAAAACCATTATGAATGGAATATTTGGAAGCCATAGTTTCTTAGGGGGAACAAATGGGTCCAGAAAGTAGAGCTAAAGGCAGCATTTCCAGGTATGTTCTCATGTCTGATAAAAAAAATTTCTTTTCTGGAGCAGAGAGAATTAATTTGTTTTTTGTTTTTGTTTTTTTGTTTGCTTTTTGCTCAGAATATCAAAAAGATCTCAGTGAGAATCTATGGGCAATACTTACTCTGAAAGAATTCAACTTACCATCTTATCCAGAGCAAATATGTGCTCATCTTACGTATCACCTGTCTAAGGTGGACTAAAACACACATGAATTGAAATAGGCAAGCCCTTTTTTTCTCCCTAAAGTCTTAGAAATAATATTTTCAAATAATTCACAGCACAGTTTTCAATTTCACCGTTTATACCTAGATTCAGTAGGCATGTAACAGTTCCAAACAATAAGATGAAATCTAAGTGGACCAAGATGTAAAGGAGACAGGTTTTTGTATCTTTTTGTCGTATTACTTTTCACACTTCTGGGAGGAGGTCTTACTTTGCTATTCCATTCTAGTAGGTACTGCTGGTGGTTGAAAGCTAAGCTAGAGGGGGATAATTTGGAATACCACGGACCACTTCATCAAAATTGTTAGTTATTGTAAAAATTGGCTCCATCACTTGTTCTAGATTGTATTTGTTCTAGTGGGTGAGGAAGAAAAGAAATGATAGAAACAACAAAAAACACCTAGTCCTCTGGAGCTGGACCCCTTAAGTTTGGATATGGTTTCTGTTTTTACTACATACAGTCTTGTGTGAATTACTTCACCTCCACTTCCTCATGAATAAAATAGGAAAAATAATAGGGATTATCTTATTGAATTTTGAGAAGAATTAATATATGCAAAGCACCTGGAATTAAATGAATTAGTATATATAAAGCACCTGGAAGAGTGTTAGAACAATAGTTGAAATAATATTAGTGGTATTATTCCTGCATGCTAATGTTAAATTTGGCTTTTAAATTTCCAAATCCTACAACTTTTCTCTTTTTTATAATAATACCAGGACATGGGTCCAAAAATTGGGAAATTTATGGGCATGTGCATGCATGTATAGTTGTTTTCTTTTAGTTGAGTGAGCAAGTTTTATTTCAGAGAGTTAAAAAAGTCATTCACTTTGAAACATCCTTCAATAATCCAGTTTGAAGAAGAGCCAAACAATAAGAATCATATCCTTCATCGAATGAGAAAAAGTGCAGTAGGTGTGTGTAATAAATGAACATATTCTGGAGTGAGGGTATAAAATAAAATAAGTGTAGTTCGTAAGAAAGTTGAATCAAACGGATAGTGACTTGGGAGGTCTAGAACTTTATAGAAAAAGCTTTTTTATGTTATTATGTTACGGAAACAAGCACCACTCGGAGGGTTGGAGTCCTCGGATGTATTACGCCGGCGGGCTCAAAGGGGCTCCTGCTCCGAAGCTCTGAGCACCTCCAAGACGTGCACATGAGGTTTTACAGGGTAAAGTACAAGCTTGGGGTATTCGGCCAATAGGCATGGAACAGCTTTAGCAGCATTATCATCACAAAGGTGGAGGCAGGGAGGCAGCAAACCAACATTCCAAAACCAGATATGTACCTTTGAAAACCCAGCTGGCTAGCAAAAAAACATGAACAGCAAACCAACACTAATTAACCTAGATTTACAAGTTAGTCTAGCAGAACTCAGATGAGTATTCCAATACTTAGATTTGTGAGTTATCTTGTTAGCCCAGCCCAGCCTCTCCTTCACATTCCTAGACTTAAGAGTTACCTTGTTAGACCAGCCCGGTTTTTCCTTCACAGTTAAATACAATGTGGTAGCATTTTTCCTGTTGAGGTCTTCTTAGATCTACATATACTTCTGTTCAAAATCTGAATATTCCAAGTATTGTTTTCTGAACCACAATGGAATGCTGGATAGAATAAAAAATAAAATAAAATTCTCAAATTTGATTTCTAGGTATAGAATGGCTCTTCATCAACAGTTTGACAACATAGCAAAAGACAATGCATCCCTAAGAGGCTGGTAGAATTAAGGTGCAGTTGGGACATAAAAATATTCCTCAAAGGGGTATAGATCTTTAAAGTTGATCTCACTGAGATAAATCAAATTTATTTTCTATCTAAAATTAACGATATGTTAGAATGCTTCAACATTTGGTCATGTATTCTTTTTTTCTCACTTATAAAATAACATGTGCTGCCTTTATGAAGACCTGGCTTTGGTTTATGACTCTGACACTTACTAATAGTAGGGATTTGAGAAAGTAGCTTGGTCTTGCTGAACTCTTGCTGAACCCCAATTTTGGTATCTGTTAAATGGTTAGAACAAAAATGCAAACTGTGTGGAGGAAGCAGTATTAAAAGGGATAAATGCCTGGTAAGTAGGAGGCATTCAGCAGTTGTTAGCCACTGTTATTGTAAGTCTGACCACTCCCCAACAGACTTTCAGCTCTCTCATTTCTACCTATTTTACATTTCAAAGCCTACAAAAATAAATTAAGCTCACTGAAAAATAGGAAGTTAAGAGTATCAGCAAATAATCTTAATTTCCGACGATCTTTGTCACTGTAAGGAACTGTGAGAGTGTGAAAAAGAGAAAGAATAAATTTGTTTTTGAGATTCCCATGCTCCCATTCCTCTATATATTCTTGAATGTTTTTGACTATGGTTAATTGCCTGAATGGTAAACAAATATTAAAGAGGGGTGTGCACTTTTTGGTACTTAGAAGATGGATGGTTAGCAAGGGATATTTATTTATCCTTACGTATATTCATATAGTCATCAGTTTCTTAATAACTCTATGGATTTTTTAAAAGGAGCATTTTAATTTTCTACAGATTTTTCATGGAAACTGTCATTAAAGAGAAAATGCATTTGAAGGCAATTGCACAAGGTTTAATTTTTATTTCTAAGGGAAAATGTGTGCATGCAGTATTAAAAGTAATAAAGGAAAGCTGAATTTCCCTTGAGGTATCTGAGGCTGAATAAAATCTGCTACATTATCCTTCAATCAGCCACTTAAAAATTTTAATTGTGTAGACTCTTTATCACAAGGAAAGTAACCTTTGCATGAGCTTTCCTTTGTGGAAGGGTGTAGGGGAGGGCTAGCACCTTTTTTCCGCTCCTTCAGAAGACTCCTTTCATTTCAACATTTCTGTGCAGCTCAGGTGCTCCTCTAGGCTCTAGCATTGACTTTGAGGCTCATTATGCTGTACAGTATACGGAAAAAAAACACGGTAATGAACAGGCTTTAAACAAGCAGGTACTTGGTTACTGTAAAATGCCTCAAGCTAACCCTACTCTAAATCTGTGTACTGTGTACAGACAGGGTCCAGAACATTTGCTGTTCAACAGCCCCTGACTCAGCAAAGCTAATTGTGCGTGTCCCTTTCTGTAGCTCCCACTCTTTCTTCTAAATGTCAGGGTGACACAGCATATGCCATTTTGGAAACACACTGCCAATTGGTGTGAGATGCAGATCTCCTGATTTTCTTTTTGCACATTTAGTGGCAATCATGGGAACTATATAGTGTGATAATGGTAGAAGAGGATGATTTTATGACTCTTAAATTTTGACTTCCCATGTATCTCATGAAGGATCTTATAGTTAATTAAGGCCACATGCTTTTCTGGGTTTGGGATGAATTAGGACCCAAGAAGATGATGAGAAACAATGAAGCCACACTTCTACAGTCCAAAGGAAGCAGGGGACAAAGCAAATTACCCAGATGATCCCAGCGGAGTATCTCTTGGAACAGTTTCATTTAGCATCAGTACTGTTGCTCTGTGCCATTAGTCTCTTCTTACAGCTCTGCAGGGTGAAGTTTGATGCTGAGGTGCTGTGCCTTTAGAGTTTCTGCCAGTATGTCTTGGAGAGTCACCAGGCACCAACCACATGAGAACAGGGTCATGTCTTTTGTCTTAGTTCCTCCAAAGCCAAAGGGAAATGGAAACAGCATAGCATGGGAAACATTTCATAGCAATTTTGTCCTTTATTTTTTAAGAAACAGCTTTTTGAGGTAGAATAGGCATACAGTAAATCATTTGCATTATAGTGCACAATTTGATGGTTTGATATATAAATATGCCTCTGAAACTACCACCTCAATCAAGATAATGACCACACTCAACCCTTTCAAAAATTTCTTTATGTTCTTTTCAATCCTTCTCTCATTCACAGACAATGCCTGATCTGCTTTTTTTTGTCCACTTACATTAATTGGCATTTCCTAAAATTTTATATAAGTAGAATCGTGCGTTATGTACTCTTTTTTCATTTAGCTTCTTTTATGCAGCATATTTATTTTGAGATTGATACCTGTTGTTTGTAACTTTTTATTGCTGAGTAATATTCCACTGTAGTTATGTACCACAAGGTGATAAGCGTTCTCCTGTTGATGGACATTTGGATGGTTTACAGTTTTTCACAATTGGAAATAAAGCTGCTGTGAATATTTGTGTACATGTGTTTGTGTGGACATACGTTTCATTTCTCTTGAGTAAATACTTAGTGGAATGCTGGATGATATGATAAATTTTTTTATTGGAATTTACTTCATATACCATAAAATTCATCTTTAAAAAAGTGTATAATTCAGTCATTGTTAGTGTATTCATAAGGTTGTGCAATCATCACCACTATCTAATTCTATAACATTTTTATCACACCCTGCCCCCCATAATAACCCCTGTATCCAATAACAGTCACTATCCATTTTCCCCTCCCTCCAGCCCCTATAAGCCACTAATCTACTTTCTGTCTCTATGGTTTTGCTTATTCTGTGCAGTTTATATAAATGAAATTATATAATATGTGGTTTTCTGTGTCTGGTTTCTTTAACTTAGCATAGTTTTTAAAGAGATTCATCCACATTTTAGCATGTATCAGTATGTCAGTCCTTTTATGGTTGTTAAGAGTGCAGAACTTAAATGTTCTCACCAAAAAAAAAAAAAAAAAGAATGAATATGTGAGTTGATGGATGTGTGTTAATTAACTTATTTGGGGGGCATCTTTTCACAATGATTATGTGTATCAAATCATCACATTGTATGCTTTAAATATTTTGCAGTTTTCTTTGTCAGTTATACCTCAATAAAACTGAAAAAATTAATTTGATTAGGAATAAGAAAAAAAAAATTCTTTAGACCAAGGCCTTAGTAGTCCAGATCCTACTCAACACAGCAGTATAGGCAGCTACTACTTTTCTCTTGGTGATAGCTTCTGAGATGAAATCTATTTACCTTTCTGCCTCAATTATAGGGTTTCTGCCTCAATTATAGGGTCTATAGTCTTATTAAATATGCAACCTTTAAAAATTGTGGGAGCTAATGGAATTGTGGACTTGTTCTCTCAATAATCATTTCGTAGTTACTTTCTATGTGTCAGGTTCATGTAACCTATTGGGGATCAAGAAATGGATAGGATGCCTTTTCAGCCTCTAAGAGCTCCATAGATCTTAAGAGGATATGTACAACTTCTGTGAGGATTGATGTATTCATGGTTAGGTTAAGGTAAACTTTGTAGTGATGATAAAATATTCTACTCTTGGAGATACTGATTGACACAGAGTAACAAGAAATGTGGTCACTAGGCACAGCAAACCACTTTCCATGATTTCTTAAAGAATGTGACTGCTTTTTCCTCTGTGATGAGTTTGAACTCTGTACTGGTGAAGGGTATTCACTAAAACCACAGGTGGTCACTGCAATAATGCTGCTTTTCCTTTTTTTTCGCCCATTTTGTCTTCTTTCTGCCTCCAAAACAGTAAGTACACATTTCCAATGTCTGTCTCCTCCTTTCTTATTTTCTGTTTTTCTAAAAATTGGGAAATTAATTGTATCTATTTCACAAGATTGCTCTGAGGACTGAGTAGGATAATGCATAGTAAAGTGCTTAGTAAAGTGCCTGACTTACTAAATGTTAGTTTTTAAAAACATTCCTGTCATTATTGTTGCTGTTTACTTGTAACATTAGCTTAGATTTTCCTCCATTTGCATTTGGCTTTTGCTCACTCTGCATGGAGTAGAACCTCTCAAAGCATGTCCCAACATTCTGAGGCTGAAACGTGTGGTGTGACTCACAAGCATCATTAGAGCTTGTGAACAGACACATTGGAAATGGATGTTACCTTAAATCTGGGCAAGAATTACTGGCAAAACAATCCCCATAGTCTGAATTTAGCAATTAATTTCATCAGCTTTGAGAAATGTTAGAATTATTTGGTCCTTGGTATCAACAAAAAAATGAAGCAGTTGCTAACATATTGAGAGAGAATTTGCCAAGAGATGCCCAGCTGTGTGTTGACAAGAGCCTTGGCAGAGAGCGAGCGTGACGATTTGGGATGGTGTACCATTCCTTGACAGCATTTCCACAGCTGGCAGTCAGTCCTATCATGAGCTTTGCAGACAGGCAGTAATCTAATCTAGTATCCCATTTATTCTTTTTTCTTTTTCTTTTTTTCCCAACTCCAGATATCTTTTGGTTCAGCATTTTGACATTTATAATCAGTACATTATATTCCATCTTGTTGACCTTTTTGGACTTGGAATAATTAAGATTGTGAATCTTCACAGCGAGTTTGACTTTGGTGTATTTGTCTCTCTGATCATTATCTCAGTCAACAAGCATTTAGCATCCTCCCAGTGGTCCCTAGATGATATTAACCTCTTGTATATACGTAAGCATATATACAAAGCATAACTGACACTTTGGTTGGTTTCCTAGTATTTATGGCAGCATTTGCAAGTTCTAAGGGCTTATTGGGAAGGAATAGTTTGTGCCAAACATCCTAGTATTTTCTTGGCATTTACTCTTTGTTTAAGTCCTGAGGAAGAGAAAACATTCTGAACAAATAACCAGTGGGCTCATTTCATAAAACATGTTCATTCTCCTTCTGACATACTATTTGTTTAGTCTCTGTCTTTTCCTGCTAGAGGGTGAACTCCATGAAGGCAATAACCCTGGCCCATTCATTTACTGCTGTAGCCCATGACACTTTCTTCTAAGACCTCAACAAATATTTGTGAATGAATAAATGAAATCACTAAGTAAATTTTTTGAGCACTGTCTAAGAAATAGCATTGTGCTTAGACCAAGAAATACCAACTAACTCCAAAGACTAGTTTGTTGTCTTGTTGGAGTGTATGTACCAGTTAGGGAATTAGACAAAGTAAAAGAAAAATAATAACAGAATGGAATCATAGATTGTGATTAACTGTTATGAAGTACTATGTGATAAAATGATGAAAGACTGACAGGAGAGAATGGGAAAAGCCAATCCGAGGAGATCTGAATGATGAAGAATCAACTAGCCACATGAAAAGCTGGTGGTAGATCTTCCAGATAGTACAAAATTGCAGAGGAGGGAAGGGTTTGGTATACCTAAAGAACAGAGAGGAGGCTGTCATGGCTAAAAGTGAGCAGGAGGGAATGTGATGAAGTTGGAGAGGCAGAGATGAACCACTTCATGAGACCCTGTAGACACTGGTGAGATGAAGTATAATGGTAAGCCACTGGAGGATTTTGAGCAGGAAAGCGACATCTGATTTCTGGTTTCAAAAGCTACACGCAAATTGTACTGGAAAGGACTGAGAGGATGCAAGGGAACCAGTTAGAACGTTCAGGAGTCCAGTGACTTGACTAAAATGGTGGCATTGCAGATGGAGAGAAGTTGGCTGATTTAAAATACACTGGAAGGAAGTACTGACTCAAGGTGGTAATGAATATAGTGCATGGGAAATGGTGAGTAAAAGCTGAATGAAAAATTATTTCAAGGATTCTGCAGGTATGAAGGTATATTTGCATAACTGGCAGGGCTGGTATCATTCACGGAGATGAGGATGACTTGAGGTGGGTTCTTCATCGAAGAAAATTATCTATCTATCTATCTATCTATCTATCTATCTATCTACCTACCTACCTACCTACCTACCTAGACAGAGAAACACAGAGAAACATATATTATAAGGCTCATTTAACTGTGGAGCCTGGGAAGTGCCAAGTTCTGCAGTCAGTAAGTTGGAGACCTATAAGAGCCACCAATGATGTAAGGGCCATCAAAATCTGAAGGCCTGGGGACCAGGAGAGCTGATGGTGTAAGTTCTGGTCTGAGGACAGGAGGAGACTGATGTCTCAGCTAGAGCATTATGCAGGAGGAGTTCCTTCTTACTCAGCCTTTTTGTTCTATTCGGGTCTTCAGTTGATTGAACAAAGCCCACTCACCTTAGCAGGCAATTTGCTTTATTCAGTCTACCAATTCAAATGTTAATCTCATCCAAAAATACTCCCACAGACACACCCAGAATAATTTTGACCAAATGTCTGGGCACACTGTTGCCCAGTCTGGTTGACAATAAAATTAACCATCATGGAGGGACAGATTGCATATAAGATCACTAGCTTTGTTTTATACATATTCACTTTGAAGTATCTATAATCCACAAGTATGGAGAGTTTAAATAACATGTTTGATATATAAGTCAAGAGATCAGAGGGGATGTCTGAGCTGGAGATACAAATTTGGGAGTGTAGCAGAAGTGGCTAGTTTGCCTACCTAGTGCCAATCTTCCCTTTAGGCTTACAGATATGATTCTTAATCTATTTTGTTTGTGGAAATAATTCCAGCTATAAAAGCGGTATTTCCCAGCTTCCCTTGTACATAGGATCGTCACATGACACAGTTCTGGCCAATAAAACATAGGTAGCAATTGTGAAGTACTTTGGAGAAAACTATTTAAAAGAGTAGCAGACTCACTGACCTTTTATTATTACCCTTTCTTTCCTTCTTTCCTGATTGAAATACTGATGCAGCTAATTTCTGAAAATAAGGTGACAAATACATGTTAAGGAAGATTGGACAAAGTGATAGAAGAGGCCTGGAATATAGTTATCATGTGTCAGTCCAGGACTGTCCATCTCCAGATGTGATATTTTGTGAGAAAAGCCAAACCTCTGTGTTTAAGCCACTGTCATTCAGGTTTCTGTTCCTTGCAGCTGACTGCAGTTCCCAGCTAATACAGGTTGTCATCAGCATAGAGACAGTATATTAGCCAGGGTGTTTTGGCTCCAAGTAAGAGAAAAATCTGACTTAAACAATGATGTTTTTAATCATGTATAACTGGAAATCCAGAGGAAGCATAGACTCAGGATCATCAGTTATTCTAGGGCTCAACAAGGATGTCAGGTACTGATGTATTTTCTCTATTTCACTCTGTCGTCTTCTATGTTGGCTTCCTCTCATTTACTTCCTATTCATGTCCAGTGGAAGAGAAAACAAATTGCCACAAAAATTTTATCATAAATTCTTATCTTCACTTTGACAGAAACAATTTAGGTCACACCCTCATCCCTGCACAAATCATTGGTATGAAAGGAATTTGCTGATTGGCTTGACCCTGGGTTTTGAACTAGTTACCAGCAAGAGAGAAGAAATTATCCTCATTGGCTTGGACAATTCAGGAACTATTCTTGTTCAGCAATCAATGTTCAAACTCTATTGCTATTATATAATGGGGAAAGTTTGGGATAGATGTTGAGGATTTAACCAAATGTTACATATAGTCTTCCCCATAAACTGCTCAATATCCAAACTTAGCTCCTTCACAAATAAATATGGACTGTTAAAATGCTCATATCAGCATGAAATATATTCACCTTTCCCCCCAAATGGGACAGCTCAGGATCTTCACTGTTTTGATTCCAAGTCTCTGGCTGAGTTGCTTTTCCTTCTGTCACATCTAGATGTAGTTTTTCATTGTATTAAATCTAAAACACTGTTATTATTCACTTTCAGTTTATTTAGTATAAAGTAGTGGAGAAAGAACAGGATAAGCACAATGAAATTCTATTTGGAAAAGGGCAGTAACACATGGTTCACTGATACATAGCAGGAACCATAGGCTGGTGGCTGGAAATAGCAAGAGCTTTCTGACATGGTAGTGTAGTGACTTTTTGTGTTACTGTTAGCACCATCTAATTATGCTTTCCAGACTCTACTCACTTGTCAGTCCTCCTCTATCACCCTGTGTCCTGCCACCTGGGAAGATCACTTTACTCCGTTGTCTTTCAAATGAAATATACACTGGATATGATGCCCTCTCTGGAGCTGCGTAGTTTTAGAAGCTCATTCCCTCTAAGTGTGTGTCAAAGGGATTTAAGATTTAAGTCATGGCTCTTTATGGTCAGACTCAGTGCATACGTATTTGTAATTTTCACTGTTCAATACCATATCAGGAGATTTTAATGTAGTCATTGTTTTCGAGTTTGGAATTTTGGTCTCCTAAGAACAAGTCTCTGTTTTCTAGAAACTTAGTTTAATGGCCTTTATCTACTTTTGGCCTATCTCTGGAAGAGATTTGAAGCAATAGCCTTGGGTTGGTGAACATCAATATGTTGAATCCTTTTTCAGGCAGAGAATACTTAATGGAATTGACTGAATCTCATGTTTGTCTTGTGCCTCAAGCTTATATTCTCCCAAATCACCTACCTTCCAAGGTATACCAGCACTAGTGTTTGTTAAGGTTAGACAATTCAATTTTTCTAAACTACAAAATTCCATCATTTTGAATTACAGAAAGGACGCCATCTAAATGAAGCTATTTTTTTTCCTCTGTGTTTGCAGTGGGCCACATTCAGCCTGTTTGTCTTTTTATTGTAAGACTTCATTGATGGCCTCAAGAAGTGCTAAAAACCCTCTATACACATTTCTTATCAAGTCCCCAGTTGATACAGCCTTATTAGGCTCATTGACTGAGTTTTAGCACAAAAGAGGCCATAGTTTAGCTGACATTTTTAGTGCAGTATAAGATTTCCTGAAGGAAACAGTACAGGAAATAGTATGTTCTTGTCTGTTCTGTATCCTTCGTCTTCTATTAAATCAGTACATTTTCTGTCGTGCCTCATTTCCTGGTATCAAAATATGTATTAGTTAAATTGCACTCATCTGAAAATAACAGAAAATTTGCAGTGGGGTGAAATTCACAATTCAGTCAGGGCTGAGTATGAGCCTCAGGCCGCAGTGATTCAGGGTTGTATGTGTCAGCCAAAATAGTCCAGTCAGAAATCATCCTGGGAGATACGATCCTGGAGCTGCCAGGGGCCATAATGTGAAGCCAGAGAGAGAAGCCAACTGTGTGGAAGAGAGCCAATAGCTGGGGAGAAACCAAGTTCTGATGACATCATTGGACCTCTGAATCCAATCATATATGGAGCCAGGATTCTTTCTGCCCTTCTCAATTAAGTGAATCAATAATTTTTTTTCTTCTTCTTAAGTTTGTTTGAACTGGGGTTTCTGTCCAATTCAACAGTGTAGGCTTCTGGGTCCATCTTAATAATTGAACTATGAGAAGTCACTCAAACTCACCTAATTAATTTTAGAACTGAATGGGACATTTAAGAATATTTAACACAATTGCTTCATTTTTATGATGTGAACTCACACATTCTGGCCATATTTAGCTGCAAATGGAGTGCAACCCACATTTCAGTCTGGCTGTATTTGGGGGCTCCCCAAACTGATGGTTTCCAAGCCAAGTTCTCAGGACACAAAATGAGACAGACAAAAAGCCAATAGCTGTCCCTGGGGTAGAAAGGATCCATAAGCAATGGATCTGGATTTAGAAAGGAAGGGACAGTGAAATTTTACCATTTTCTCTTGACCAGGTACAAACAGTGATTTGGGAGGGCTGACTCCAGTAAGAATCCTCACTCTTAACTGGCTTCTGCCAGTTTTCCCAGGATCCCATCTGCAGGGTCCTGAGCAGGTGGGATTTAGAGTAGAGAGTATAGCTCCAGTATCTCCCAGAATTTGCCTAAGTTTTCATTAATTTTAATTTCCCCTTGGCTGTTTAAGGGAGTAACTGGTAGCAGTTTACCAGGGAATCCCCCAGAGTCCCATCAACCCTTGGAGGGACCCATATGAGGGCCCCTTTTTTGTTAGATATTGGGGTGTCTATAAGGCCACTAACTTGGTAGACTTTTGTTTATGGTCTTAAAGTCTCTTCAGAGTGGAAAGGCAATTTAGGTAGAGGATTGGTAGACTGAGTACTCAGGTAAAAGGGTAGAAGGGATAGTAAGAGTCACATCAGTCTTAGAGTCTTTGGCTTTAGGTACCTCCTGTATCTTTTAATTTTTTATTAACTTTTGCAATGACTCTTTCAATGAAGCTATTTTGGAACCTTGGAGTCTTTTGGAGCTTTCTGCATACCAGTTAAAAATAGGTATGCCATTCTGTTTGTTTGACATGGGAACCCTTACTTTTAAGTGAACTTCTTAAATGATCTTGTCTAATTAGGATGTTTATCATAATGGCTACTGCAATTCTAGATTGTCTTAGTAAGATTTTGCAGTTTTTGTAGATGCTACAGCTTCTGGGACCACAGTTCTCAGATATAAAATAAGATGTACTGGAAGGTGGCATGCTCAATTTGAAACTTGAAGATCTCATTTATTTAGCTAAGTACTGGGTCTCTTGGAGCCAAAAAATAATACCCAAGAGGGAAGTGCTGCTGAGTTCAGGATTTACAGTGTACTTTGTTGCACAGAAATTTTCTTGAGATTGGCAGGTGACCTAATGTGAATCACACCTGTCCCATGACCAGCTTATTCCAGCACAGGGGTCTTAAAGTTAGGTGGTAAGCACTCTAACAGCTTTTAAGAGCTCAACTCAGGCCCACCAATTTTGAAGCTTTGGCTTCTGAGATTTTCATAAGCAATAAATCTGTTTTTTGTTTCACGAGAAGATTTGTTTACAGTGGATGATGCCCTAATGGCTTTTAATAGTTCCACTTGTGCCTTCTTAGATTGTGATGTACTGTTGGTCACAAAAGTCCACATTTCTTACGTTAATTTATTTCCCTAAGTCTCCCAGCAGTTTGTTCTGTGGACTTACCTCCAGGCTTTGTGAGTCTCTTAATGGCTGCCATCTTGCTTTCTTAGATTGAGTGGTACCCATTATTTTTCCTTGTTGAAATAGTACTCCTTCAATCAGATTGTTTCTGGCTGCCAGTGCACAGTTCCTTAGACCTGTCAGGACCTCCCAAACTTTGTAGATGAGGTGCCACAAACACAAATGTTGTGACCTACTAGAAAAATCTGGAGTCTCTCACACCCCATTTTTCCAAATGGAAGTATTAGGATGGACAAACTTGAAGAGCTCAGAATGCAAAATAAGTAGAGCTTGATTGGAGAGACGCTTACAGGAGATCGCAGAGAAAAGCTGAAGAAGCAGCAAAACAAAACGCTCTGTGGGTGCCTTCATCTGTGTTTCAGAGCCATTTCAAGAACCTTCAGCCGCAGTCTTTAGGTCCTGACTGGTCTTCCCAAACTGTTAAATGACAAAACCAAAACAATTTAGTAACAAGTTTGATCTCCTTTATACAAGGGAAAACAATCTATGGGTTGGGGGAGTAGAGTGCCTTACAAGCAGTAGTGCATTCTTCTTGAGGGATTTTGGGCAAGAGTGAGTTTTATAGAATCTTGGAAGAGGCAGCTGGAAACAGGGCTTGACTGGCTAGGAGTTTGGGGATTTCCTGTTAGGGCGAGCAGGTTCTGTTTTCTAGGAAAAGGTAAGATAGCTAGAACTGAGTAGGAGGATTGTGATTGGGGTAGGTTAGGTTTCCCCGACAAGTATTTCTTACAAGTGCAGGCTGATTTCGGTTTGATTTGTGACGTGGGTCAGGCCACTGGGGCAGGCTCCATTTTGTGGGTCTGGATACATGAATAAATTTGATCACCCCTTCCTTTATCTGTTTTCCTTTTAGTTCTTTTTGTTTGTTGTTTTGCTTCCTTTCATGAAGGAGGTTTTTTCATATGTGTATCATCTTTTGTTTCCCACGAATTCCTAATCTTGAGAGACTAAAAGTCCCATGGGTGTGGTTGGGTGTGCTTCACTGTAGTATGCTGGGATGGCTAGCTGTTTTTGTTAAGGTCACTAAAATGTATTTTTCCATAGTTCTTTCTCCAATAGGATAAACTTCTTCCAGATAAGAATCCTTCAATATCCAGATTTCTCATTAGGCTCTTTATTTTCTTCTGTAGAGCAACCTTTTTAAAATAGAATAAATATTTACTCAGGTGTTATACAAATCTCAGAGTCAGAGAGGCCCCAGATGACTGAAGGGCTATGTAAACTTTTTTTTTTTTTAAGATTTATTTATTCATTTATTTTTTAATGGAGGTATTGGGGATTGAACCCAGGATCTTGTGCATGCTAGGCATGCACTCTACCACTGGGCTATTCCCCACCCCACTATAAACATTTTTTATTGTAAAATTCTTTAAAATATGTCTTACAAAATAAAAAAAAGTCCTTTAATAAAGATTCTGAATTAGGGCCTTTAAAGACTTGAAAAGCCAAATACCCCTTCTGAAATGATAAAAACACAATGAGAGTACTAGTAAGTTCAGCAAGTAAGCAATAGTGAAATCGGAAAAGTGTTTCTCATGTCATAGAAAGACATAAAAACAGCTTGAAAGAATCTTACTGTTTTTCCTAGCTTATATCTGAATATAAGAGAAGAAAAGTAGTGTGAAACAAAGTAAAAATATTAACTAAACTTTAAAGGGGATAATGTTAGTCTGTGTGTAATTGGTTTTGAATGATTCCTCTAAGGTAGGAAGTTAATATTCCCTGGTAGGGACTTGTTTCTTTTGCATTATCTGACATAGCCCTACATTGATTTATTGTGTTAGATTAGTTGATTAGTTTATTTTTTGTATAGTTGTCTGGGTCTGGCTCAGTACAGCATTAAATAATTCTGCAATTTTCACCTCTCTTTCTTTTTCTATACTTTCTTACTGGATAGAAAATCAAAAAGTTGGAGCCATCACCTGCGTTATTCAAGTAAATAAGGTCCAGACCAGTAAATAGAATATAAATGCCTATTGTATATTTTTATTGATGTTTTAATGCCCCTTCAGTACTGAACTCAGCTGCTCTTCCCTTGGTGTATCAAATAAGGTAAGGAGGCAGTAAATTCTCCATCTGTTTCTTCATTAGATTAGCTGTTTGTTTCTTTGTGAACTGCTCTGTTGAATTGGGGAAAATAAGAGGTTGTGCAAGAAGACAATTGCCTTTACTTAGCATACAAATGTTTATGGCACTTTGGATTAGTTGTGGATTTCTTTGAATTTCAATGACTTGAAAAAGCTTGGAATTCTAATCCAACTGCCTACAGATTCAATGGAATAGTAAATAAGCAACTTAGAGCTATGTAAAAAACTTCCTAATTAATTAATACATTCATAATTACATGTATTATCCAGAATTCCAAATTGATTACTCAATGTTCCAGAAATTAAAGCTCGAATATTTGGATTAACAACTGTGCGTGAAAGTTGAGGACTGGAATATGTTAGTGAACTAAATCAGTTGTTAACATGGTAGCAGGTTTGAAAGCCCTGTGCAAAATTTTCATAAAGTGAAACAGAAATGAAGAAATCCAATCGGCTACTTATTTCAACCACTATGAGCCCATACATAAAGTCATTGCCCAACTTGAGAAGTCTTTCTGCTTTTTCAAACCTTCAACCTAAAAATCTCTGATGATCTTTATGTGCTTCCTCAATCTGAAGTTGTCTAAAAGTAATAATGAAGAAAATCTAAAATATTAATTTAAAATTTTACATTGGGCTTTTAAGTTCAACTCTAGGCATGCAGTAAATGCTGTTGGAAGAGTAAGTATTGAGAGCAATCAAACACGAAGCAGAACCATTCAGCTCTTGGGGTGACAAAATGGGGCAGTTACTACAGGAACTAAGTAAGCTATGGTTCTTTCTCTCCCATCTTCTGGCCATGGGCACTGATAAAAAAGAGGCAGCTGGCTGGGCAGAAGATAGTGGCTCTGTAGGCTGGTAAAACTAGTATCTCACACAGATAGCAATAAATTCTCCTTTTCCACCCCAAATCACACTATCTAAGATGAAGGAGCTAGGTCCACCTTTCTCCTAGTGTCTTTCAGGCTCCTCTGAAGTCCATTTTAATCTATTTCATAATATATCAATAGTAAGGATGGAAACAGAGATTACTATATGCCCTAGACTTTCCACATTCCCCACTTCAGTAGTTTTCAGTGTATTGTTGATGGAGCATCTGCATCAAAAGCAGTGGGAGTTTTGGTAAAAATGCAGATTTTTTTTATATCACATCTCTAAGATACTGAATCTAAACTTCTGGGGGTGGCTCCTAGATAACTGCATTTTAAATAAGCTTCCCAGGTGATTGTAATGCACCTTTGAGTCTAAAAATGACTACTCTGTGTGTGACAGTGCTTTCAGATACTTATTAACTTCTGTCATGTATATAACATAATTTATGGCCTTATCTACAATAAATTTAGGATCTAGTGGAGACACACTAATTAATAGGGAAAAAAATAATCTGTTAGAGGTAGGAGGGAGGAGTGTAATGTAATGGAGAAGCTGGGCCTTTCATTCATTCATTCATTCACTCATTCTGTCTCAGAAACTGTTGGATGCTTCCTGAATATTTGGCGGCTATTTGGTCCTTCTACTCCTTTATGTATAGATTCTAACTACTTTCTTTATGTCTAATATGTTTCACAAGGTACTTGGTTTTATACTTAATTTCATTTATCTTTCTTATATGGTTGTCTTATTCTTCACAGCAGAATTGAGTATTCCTAAATGACACAGCAAACACATATGACAATGTGGGAGGCATTCCTAAATAACTTTTAAAAAAGATGAGTGATCAATAATATTGTGTATGGGATTAGAATAGTACACTAGATGGTCAAATCAGAGATTCTGAAAGTGGGGTCTGCAGAATCATGGATCTATGACCTTTGAAACTAAATGCAAAGTTGTTTGCATGGTGCCTTTCTGGGGATCTATGTCTTTTATTGGAGTCTCCGGAAAACTTTAGAACTAAGAGTCTGGATGCCACAAACCTAATACCTACAGCAGCCAGGCAAGTAGAATAAATGTTTGAAATAGTTCTCAGGGTAAGAAGTTATAGACAGGGGTTCTGGTGAATAGAGGGTACAACCTGTTCTAAAGGGAGCAGCTCCCTCTGCCTCAAAATCACTGTTGCTCTGTAAGAAATCAAGCCTGATGGCTAAGCATTCTGATTTTTCAAGTGATTTTTATTTGGGGGGAGTGAAACTCCCAGTATGTATTCACTAGATGTAGGATTAAGGGTTAATAGGTTTTTGTTTTGTTTTGTGTGTGTGTCTGTGTGTGTGTGTTTTTTTTTTTTTTTAATTTATTTCAGTGCTTGAAAAATATTGGCCACTTCTTTCTAGCTTCTACTGTTTCTGGTTAAAAATACTTTGGGATTCAAATGGTTGCTCGATTATAAGTAATGTATTGTTTCTCTTCGGTGGCTGTCAAAATTTTTAATCTATCTTTTTAGTTTTTAGAACTTTGATTATGATATATCAGGGCATGCATTTCTTCGGGTTTATCTCATTCATGGTTGTTCTTTTTTTTTCCCTGTAGATTTATTCCTTTGTCAAATTTGGGAATATTCTAGCCATTATTTTTTCAGACATTGTTTTAGACCTAACCTCTTTGTAGTTCCCTTCTGGGATGTCAGTGACACAAATGATAGATCTTTTGTTGTTGCCCCACATTTTCCTGAGGATATGTACTTTATATTTTCAATCTATTTCCTCTTTGCCATCCAGATTGGATCATTTCTATTGATCTGTCTTTATATTTACTGATTTTTCTCCCCTCTCTGTTACCTCCATTCTACCGTGGAGCCCATCCAGGAAGTTTTTCAATTCCATTTACTGTATTTATAGTTTAAAAGTTTTTATTTGGTTCTTTTTTATATCTTCTAGTTCCATGCTGGGACTTTAAAACATTTATGTGACAAGTGTTTGTAATTTCTGGTTGGGGCATTTTTATGGTAACTGCTTTAAAAGTCTAGTCAGGTAATTCTAACATTTGGATAATCTCAATGTTGGCATGGTTGATTATCTTTCCTTATTTGACTTCAGACTTTACTGCTTCTTGGGATGACACATATTTTGGATTGCATTCTGGATTTTTAAAGCAGTAGGTTGAGACTCTGGTTGCTATGTAAGTCTATTTTACCAGACAATAAACCTGTTTAGGTTCAGAAAGAATGACCTAGTCCACTTTTGTAGGCCATAGATCCAATGTTAGCTTAGGTTTTAAACTTTTGCAGTGTTCTTCTTGTCCACCCTGCTTATGTGATACTGAGGCAAGTTTGAAACCTGAATGCTTTTAGAGTTTTTGTTATGTTGATTCTAATCTTTTTCACACATTGGCTGCTTTGGGTGTGCTTGTGATTTTACGCTCAGAGATAAAGAATCCCTTTTCCCACCTCCCTACTCCCCTTAATCTAATCTCCTACTCTGTGCAATTTAGTTGGAAGGGGGTGCAGTGTCTCCTCTTTGTTAATGTGCCTTCAGTGCAGGGCAGGCACTGTAGACAGGGCTCCTTCTACAGTCTTCATGGTGCCTAACGGGGAGGAAGGAGGGATGCTGCCTCTGTTTATACTCGTGTAGAGAAAGAGGGGCGATTGGCTGGAACGGGGGAAAGGGCTCTGCCTCCTGTGCAGCTATTGCAGGGTGTGGCTGGTTGACAGCATTCTACCCAACGGTATCTACAACACCCAGGGTAGAGGGAGGGGAGAGAGACACTGCAGCCTCTGCTTGGTTGGTGTAGTGTGAGATGTTTGACTTGGCTCCGTCCGTAATCACTGCAATGCCTGGCATGAAGGGGAAGAGGCACAGTTTCTTTGTGATGTTGGCCTGGAGTAGGGGAGATACTGTCAAAGGGTTCTGTCCTGCATGGCTGCCTCCTTCCCTGTGCTTTGACCAGCAAGAACAGTCTTTTTGTTGTTGTTGTTTGAGTCTCTTTATCTCTTTGTGTTTCAGGGTTGCAGTCTGTTGTTGTGTCAAGGCCAAGATATACAGGAGAATGAAACAAACCAAACCAAAGAATTCATCAACACTTGTTCCTTGAATCTACAGGTCCTTAGCCAGTCTGCCTTTTTTCTCTACCTTTCACAATCTTCTGATTATATAATTGTACTATTTATTTTGTTTAGACTGTTTAGTTGTAATTAGTGAGATGAGTACTGTGGAACGTGATTACTCCTTCTTATCTGGAAGTCTTGGTTCCTTTGTCATGGCAATGTATATCAAACTTTTTAGAAGAGTGAATATGATGTGAGGCTCTAACCTAACCATCTTCAGATTTTTGATGAATTTTTAATTAATCACCATAAGTGGAAGTGGCCTATAATCACCAACATTCAGTAAAATAAATTTATTGTAAATATAATATTGTATGTGTTGTTAATTTAGGGATATCATTTAAATAATCATACTCCACTGAGTTTGCTTCTTAGGTTTTTAATGCAATATTTTGGACACCACAGAAAGATAAAGAAAGAGCAACTTTTTCTGTCCTTTCCTTTCCTTTCTTTTTGAGGAACTGCATCTTCTCCCTCTGAGGGACTATCTAGCATGCCTTACCCTTCATATGCAAGGAATGGGCATGGGACCCAAGCTTGGCCAACTGTGTGCTCTCTCCCAGGATTCTATTCATGAAAAAGGGAAAAAAAAACCCAACTGATAATTTCAAATTCATTCACTCTGGCAGCTACAGAGCCTTGTAGGTAACTTGTATTTTAGCTTAGATTTCCCTAAAAGGGGAGAGCCTAACATAGGACTTGTGGGCAGGGAAATGTATTTGGGGAAGAAGTTTCAAGCAACAGTTGTAGAGGACAGGGAGGATAAAGCAGGGAAGGAGGGAGAGCCCAGTCAGAGCTGCACTGTTCAAGGGAAGCTGATCACTGTTCTAGGCACTTGAGGCTTTATCACACTGATAATTATATGCAGAACCACGGAGAAAGCAGCTCAAAATGATCCAGTTG
Organism: Camelus ferus; assembly: GCF_009834535.1. Taxonomy (NCBI): domain Eukaryota; kingdom Metazoa; phylum Chordata; class Mammalia; order Artiodactyla; family Camelidae; genus Camelus; species Camelus ferus. The sequence goes on along the minus strand of NC_045698.1, from coordinate 87,356,717 downwards.
AGGGATGGAGGAGGGTAGCATTTTCCCAGCAACTCATGTCCCATTGGTTGCCAGATGAGTTGCTACCTCCTTCACATCTCCATATTGTTGTTTTATGTGCCAGAATGGCTGAGTGGGCTCCCACAAGCATCCCCTGTGGCAGAGAAGTCCCCTTATGGAGGGGGCTGTCACATTATACCTGTGTAGCTGCTTTCTGCAGGGAAGGTTGGAATACAAAGTTGTCCTAAGAGGATGTGAGATGGGGGTAAGCAGTCTCCAATACATGTTTCCATCAGTTCTCCTTTTCAAAGCTCCACAGATGCCTTGTTGTCCTTCCTCACCTTAATCCTGTGAGCAATTCCCAAATCAATTTATAACAAATTCTCTCTCCTTTTTTTTTTTTTTTTTTTTTTGCATATGTTAGCCAGAATGAGTTTCTGTGGATTGCAACCAAAGAACCCTAACTGACACTTCCATTATTCTGTTCTTTTTTGCTGGGAGATAGTTTCACCTGTGGTGAAAGTCTGTCTCCTTGGTTGAATCTTGGCATGTCTATCAAAATGCTTAAGCTATGCTTCAAGGACCATATGGGTGTTGTTAAAATAGAATCTTCTGGCCCTAGATGCTGAAGTGTCCCCATTAGCTTCTGATCCTTCACAGTTAGGCCTAACTTATTTACATAGTATTTAATGACATGAGTGCTTCAGTTTTGAATAGATGTAAAGAGGCAGCAAATTGAAAATGGAAGGTAAAGAGATACAGGTGGATGTTACCACATAAATAGTATTTGGTTTTCTGAAATTACGATTATGACACTCCTGAATGATCTCTGATCCCACTGTATTATAATGTGACAGATGTATATTGCTGTGATTTCTCTAGTGATGTTTGCTGTTGCTTCCTTGTCATCTTTAATAACAAAGCAACTGGACAGATTAAATGGAAATGATTTATTCTTTGTGAATGCCATAGTCAAAGTGCGCTGTCATAGTAACAGGTTGAAGCCTTTCCATTCGGAGGTTATTATGCACAATATGGTGGTACAGCTAGCATCCTCCTTCCATCCCATTGTATCAGTGACACAGTATATGCATTTCTAGCTAGGAATTGATGGAGAGGCCTTTTGTGATCACTAGCAACAAAAATTTTAAATGCAAATTATATTGAACATATTAAAAAATGTCCATATTATCATTTTACCTGAAATTTCACAAAGTAGACATAGCAACCAGGACCCAGATCAAGACATAGAATATCAGTAATGTTAGAAGCTACTTCATATCTTGGTCAAGTCACAACTCCATGTCTTGGGTAACCACTATCTTGACTTTTACCACAACAAAACAGTTTCTCCTGATTTATTAACTACTTTTTTAATATTCTATTTAAATTTTTTATTGACGTTAAAATCTACATTTTGTGAAATAAACCTTAAATGGTGCAGTTTAATGAGTCTTGAGAAATGTGTACAGTCACATAACCAGCAACTCTATCAGCATATAGAACATTCCCATCACCCCAAGTTTTCCTTTGCCCTTCTTCAGTCAATTCCTCTTCTCCTGAAAGCAACCACTTTCCTGAAATGTTTTGCTGTAGATTAGGTTTGCTTGTTCTTGAAACTCACATAAATGGGATTGTATAGGACATACTCTTATATCTGGCTTATCTTTTCTCATCTGAAGTTTTTGAGATTTTTAAAAAATATATGTATAATTAATTTGGTTTTTCTATTTATGAGTAGTAATCCACAATATAAATATACTACAGCTTATTAATCCAGTATTTTGTTGTGGGATAGTGGCTAGTTTCTAGCTTTTGCCTATAGTGAATATGCTTCTACAAACATTCAGTCTTTTTGTAGAAATAGGATTTTATCTCTCTCTAATGGAGTTTCTGGATCATAGGTAGGTATGTATTTAACTGTAATGGAAATTTCCAAATCATTTTCCAAAGGGGTATATAATTTTACATTCTCCCTGGCAATGTACAAAAGTTTTCATTACTTTAAATTCTTGTCACTATTTGGTGTAGTTAGTCTTTGCAAATTTTGCCATTCTTGTCAGTGTGTTGTGCTATCTCATTGTGATTTTGACTTGTAATTCGGTAATAATTTCTCATTGTTGATGAACTTCAATTTATCAGTATTTTCTTTGAAGGTTAGTGCTTTCTGTGTTCTGAAAAATCTTTGCCTATCTTAGGGTCAGAAAGATACCCTCCTATGTTTTATTTTAGAACATTTGGCTTTTATAATTGGCCTTTAATCCATATGACATTAATTTTGTGTATGATTTAAGGAGAGGTGCATTAGAATTTCTATTTGTTTTACCTTCTTATGTTAAAAAGGCTCTTTTCATCTGTTAATTCGTTTGTACCTTGTGAAGTCAACACCACTATTTCTTGATTGCTGTAACTTTACAATAAATCTTGAAATGAGAAAGAATAAGTTGTCCAAATATTTTCTTCTTTTGTAGGACTATTTTGGCTATTCTAGGTCTTTTCATTTTAATATATATTTTAGAATCAGTGTGTCAGATTTTACAAAAGATCTGCTGGTATTTTGGTTGAGATTGCATTGGGGAAATGGACAACTTAATAACCTTAAGTCTTTAATTGCATGAACATGGTATATATTTTTATGTATATATTTAGGCATTTTTGAATATCTCTCAGTAATATTTTGTAGTTCGCAATGCAGAAGTCTTATACATCTTTTATTAACTTTACCCCTAAGTATTTAATGTTTTTTCAGGCTGTTTCAAATGATAATAACTTTTAGAAATTTTATTTTCAATCTTTTCATTGGTAACGTATAGACATATAAGAAATATATATTGACTTTGAATCCCATGACCTTGATATATATATACATTATATGTTTCTACTAGATTTTCATAGGTTTATAGGATTTTCTGCATCCCCAGTTATATAGCATGTGAATGAAGTATAGCTTTATTTTTTCTTTTTTAATCTTTATAACTTTCATTTAGGTTTCTTTCTTTAATTGTTGTCTAGGACCTCCAGTACAATGCTGCATAGACTTGTTAAAAGTCAACATCTTGGACTTACAATATCAAGGGGGAAAGAATTTACTATTTCAACATTAAGTATGATGATAGCTGTAGATGTTTTTAGGAAATAAGTACCGTTTATCATATTATGGCAGTTCCATCTATACCTAGTTTGATAAAAGGCTTTTGTTTGATCATGAATGGATGCTGAGTTTTGCCAAAAGCTTTCCTGCGTATATTGAAGTGCTCATGTGATTTCCTTTTACAGTTAACATGGTGAATGACATTAATTTATACAAATGGTAAATTAATTTTGCATCCTGAGATAAATTCCACTTGGTCATGTTATATTACCTTTTTTATGTATTTCCTGATGTGACTTGCTAATATTTTGCTGAGGATTTTTACATTTATGTTCATGAGAGATACTGGTCTGTAGTTATTTTTCTTGTAATATCTTTGTCAGGTTTGGTGTCAGGGTTATGTTAACCTCATCAAAAAGTTAGAAAGTGTTATATCCTATATTTTTAAAAGTATGCATAAGAATGAATTATTTTTTCTCAAGTATTTCACATAATTCATTTAGAGAAACTTCTGAATTATTTCTCCTTTAATATTTGACAGAATTCACAAATGAAATCATCTGGATATGGGAAAGTTTTGAGTTAAAACTCAATTTTTAATAGATATATGGCTATTTAAAATTTCTCTTTCTACTTATGTCAGTTTGGTAATTTGTGTACTTTGAAGATTTGTCCATTTTATCTTAGTTGTCAATTTTATTGATTAAAAAGTACTTTTTTATATTTGTAGAATATATAGTGATATCCCCCCTTTATTTCTGATATTGGCATTTCGAATTTTTGTCTTTTTTTCTTGGTCAGTCTTGCTAAGTATTGTTAAATTTAAATTGTTTTTCAAAAACCAATATTTGGCTTTATTAAGTTTTTCCGTATTATTTTTCTTTGTCTTTGATTTCCATTTGTTATCTTGGTTGTTTACTTCTACTTATTTTAAGTTTAATTTACTCCTATTTTTCTAACCAAACCAAAAGTTGATTTTTAAAAAATGATTAATAAAGTTTTAAATCCCTAGCAAGACTAATCAAGGGAAAAAACTTGAAAAAGGAGACCAAATAAATTACCAACAGCAGGAACCACAAAGGGGACATCAACAGATATGCATACTATAGATATAAAAATGAAAACGGTTGGAATTTGTGAACAACTGTATGCCAATAAATTCTACAGTTTGGATGAATGTGCAAATTCCTTGAAGGACATTATCAAAATTAACATAAGAAGAAATAGAAATAATGAATAGTGCCATATTTACTGAAGAAGTTGAATTCTTGGTGACTGATTCTGCCCTCTCCTCCAACAAACTCTGTTCTTAATGTTTTTACCTAAGGATTCTATTTTAAAAAGAATAAATGGCAACTCTATACAAACTCTTTCAGAAAATAGCTAGAGGGAAAGCTTCATAACTGTTTATTTTGTTTTTTGAAACAATAAAATATACCTTCAAAGATATAATACGACAGTAAAATTTCAGGTCAATATCCCTTATGAATATAGACACAAAAGTCTCTCAAAAAATTTTAGCAAATTAAATCTAGTAACACGTAAAAAGGAAATACAACACAGCCAACGAGTTATCCCAGGAATGTGAGGTTGACTTGCCATTTGAATCCCAATCAATGTAATACATCTCATTAACAGAATAAAGTATAAAATCCATATAATCTTCCTATTAGATGTAAAAGAGCATACAACAAAATTCAGTACCCCTTCATGACATTACCTCTCATCAAATAAGAACAGAAGGGAAAGGCCTTACTCTGATAAAAGTCATCTATGAGAAATCTATGGCTAATGTCATACTTAATGTTGAAACAATAATCCTTTTCTCTTAAATTATGGAAAAAAGCAAAAATACCTACTTTTCTATTTTACTATTTCTGTTTAACATTTACTAAATGTCCATACCAATTCAATAGGGCAAGAAAACAAGTTGAAAGGAATACAGATTAGAAAACAAGAAGTAAAACTGTCATTTGAGGATGATATGATAGTGGCTATAGAAAACGCTGTGCTATTTATAACAAAAATGATTAAAACTAAAAAGTGTACTTAGAAGGATTGAAGAGACAAAGCTAACACAAAAACCAACTATTTGAAAATTAGGTTAAAAATTAATACTGTTTATAATGGTATTTTAAAACATCAAGTCCTAAAGAGTAGCTCTAATGAAACATATGCAAGACCTCTACATGGAAAACTACAAAACAGCTGAGAGGAATTATAGAAATCCTAAATAAATATATGGTATCATGTTTATGGATTAAAAAAGACATATTGTTTACCTTTCCATTCTACCTAAAATGATCTATAGATCCAATTCCTACCCAAATTTCAGCAGGCTATTTTGAAGAAATATATAAGGTGATTCCAAAATATATATGGAAATGCAAACAACCTAGAGCAGCCTAAACAATCGTAAAAAAGAGCAAAGTTGGAGGACTTGGTTTCAAGACTTACTATATATCTGCAGAAGGTAAGGCAGTCATTAGTGTGTGTGCAGAATAACAGATTAACAGAAAAGAATGGAGAGTCTAGAGGGACATGTGTATATGTATGTACACGCCCCATATATATAAATATATATGTATGTACTTTTCTATGCAAATGAGGATAGAATAATAGCTCCATGTAACAGAAAAGTTAATCCCAAATAGAATAGCATGTGTCTGTGCATGTGTGTATAGTTAAAATGCCATAGGAATGTATAACTGTTTTTTACAATTTTACTTGATAATAAGATAGGTTAAATTTGAATGCCGATGTCTTATGAATCTCCCTTTCTTGGAGGAAGAGAATGATAGAGGGTAGAAAAATTAGGCATTGTATTCCAGGGGTTCTCAATGGGAGTAGAGGGTAGGGGTTGGAGGATGATGGATTGAGATAGGTGGTGGGTTGGAGTGTGGGGAGAGGGGAATATTTTGCCCCCATGGGACATTTGACAATGTCTGGAGACATTTTTGGTTGTCACAACTGGGAGAGGGGTGCTGCTGGCATTTAGTGGGTAGAAGCACAGGATAGCCCACTCACAGCAAAGAATTATTTGGTTTAAATGTTTGTAGTGCCAAGGTTGAGAAACTCTACTGTATTCTTATGGATTTGGGTTAAAATACCAGCTGTGCCTCCTTTTTACCTATGTGATCTTGAGAAAAACGTTAGAATGAGACTTATGTTTACTTTCAGTGTTGTTGTGAAGAATAACTATAAGAAATAGGAAGTTAGCCCAGTGTTAGGAACATAATATACCTCCAAAAACTGGTAGCTATTATTATTGCTACTGTTGCATTATATTGTATTAATTTTATATTTATGTGAGATTCCTTAAGGTTCAGTTTTGAAATTATCTCGCCTTTGAGAAAAGAGAGGAAAATATCTGAAAAGGCCAACTAGCTTGTAAATGGGGAATTTGCCACAGTGTTTTCCCTTGAGACATAAAAAGGGACCCAAAGGTCACACTGACAATGTGTAGGGCTATATATTGATTATATTTTGTTCATACAGACCACCAATTACAAATAACTTTGTGATGCACAGTGTTACCTGAACAGATACATGTTTTGATTTCTATTACCAGTGTTGCCTCCAAAAATAAGGTGTAACAGTTGGGCTGGTAATTGGAGCCCATTTAGCTGTTGAGAAATAGAGAATTTAAAACCATACAATTTATAATATGTTGTTTATTTTAGCATATATAATATATTGCATATTTTTAAAATGTCTGGTTGGGGATACAAATACTGCTCTGCACATCATGCTTATTCAGAGAAAGTGAGATAAAACTCCATCTCTATGCTTAAAGGATAATTGAAAGTCTTGGGGATTATGCTGTCATTATAATAGACATTCAAATAGACTTGCTTTTTTAAAAAAATAAGTTGTATTAACTTTTCTAGCTTTATTGAGGCATAATTGACAAATAAATTTGTACATATTTAGAGAAAAAAATATGATTTTTTAAAAAGTGTACAGCCTGATGATTTAATATATGTATACAATTGTGAAATGATTACCACAGTGATGTTAACACATTCATCACCTCGCACACCTTTTTTGGTGTGTGTGATAGGAACACTTAGGATCTACTTTCTCAGCAAATTTGAAGTATACAGCACGTTATTATTAGCTATAGTCACCATGTTGTACATTAGATTCCCAGAACTTATAACTGAAAGTTTGTACCCTTTGAATAACTTCTCCCCATTTTCTCAACCCTCTGACCCCTGGCAACCATCATTCTACTCTCTAGTTCTATGAGTATAATTTTTTTAGAATCCAGACAGAGGGAGAGAGAGACAATATGAATTTGAGGAGTTAGAGATGAGATGGGAAAGTCTGATGAATTTGAGGAAAGTATGGGGTGAATCTGGGACTGTTTTAGAACAAATTAGTTTTAAGACACCTATAATATGTCCAAGTGGAAATGTTTTGTAATAAGCTGGATATTTAGCAAATAGACTTGCTTTTTTATTGCAGGGTTTTCTTGTTGCATAAAATAGGGTGGAGAGTCTTAGAGTAGAGCTGTGCTACCTGCTTGCTCATTAACCAAATTACCCAAATAGGAGGCTTTCATTCCTTGATCAGTGTTTACTGAGTGCTTGCTATGGGTCTGGTCCTGTGCTGGAAGTTGGGAGTATCATTGTAAACAAAACTGTCTAGTGGAAATTATAATGCCATAATCAGATAAACATGTAATTTCAAACTATAAGAAGTACTGTGAAGGAAAGTTAAAGGAGCTCACCACTGAAGTAAGAAAGCACTGCTCTGAATATTTTAATTTCTAAAGATAATTTGGTACTATTTCTTTTATTTGTTCATTTTCCTTCCTTCTCATTCTCTCTCCCTCTCCCTCTCTCTCTTTCTTTCGCCACTTATTAAATCTATCCCAGTTACGTTCTAGCAGTTGGGGAAAAAATGTGAACAAAACAGTCATGATGTCTTCATGGAATTTGTAGTTTAACTTTTTAAGTGATGAAATGTTTTAAAGTAAAGAAATGAAATTAAACATTGCCATTTCCCTTGCAAAATCACAAATAAGGGGAAAAAAGAAAGCAAGACAAATTAACTGCAGATCAGATTAAACCACATAGGTATTATTAGTGATGCCAATTACACGCTGACTTACGTGACAACACATGAACAAACTTGCCGTTTATTGTATTTGAGGGAGAAAGGAGAGGATCTGTTGACGTCATTAAATAATGACCTTGATTATTGAAAAAGAAGGAGAAGATGCAGAGAAGAACATCAGCAGAATGTCCTGATTACATTACAGTTTTCTAGCAGATAGGAGACTGTCTCTGGCTAGAAGACTTAGCCTTTGTCATCCATTTCTAAAATTAATTCTATTAGTTTAAATATTCACAAAACATGTAATTTCTTACTTTGTCTCTAGTAAATAGAAATTACCAATAGATTTTTAAAATAAAAGGTCTCAAATTTAATAATATATTTTTATAAGTGATTATTTAACATTTCATTTATTAAGGCTTAATTATTGTCTCTTCTATATAATAAGTCCATTGCATACATTTTAAGTGCTTCCAATAATCACATGAAATTTTAATGAATACACAATAATGGTTTATTAATTTTAAATTAAGTGTACTTGTTCACTTCTGAAAATAAATTTAAAGTGCCACTATGAATAACTCAGGAAAGTAAATTCATTATTACAGAAGGGAGACTATTACTTTGGGTATTTATATCTGTAAATACTCTTGTTCTTCTCAAAGGCTAAAAATAACTGATAGAATTTGAGTGATCTGTGTGTCATGAACACTTTGTGATTATCTGATGTACTTTACATGGATTATTTAATTTAATTTTTATGCATTAGTAAGGCAGGCCTGGTATTTTGTTCAATTTAGAAATGGGAAAAACATGTTTAGAGAGGTTACATGTCAAGCTCAAACTCATGTCTTCTAAGAGTTGATAACAGGATTTAAATTTGAGCATTTAAAATCCTAGGAGCTTAACCAGTGTTTCAGTAGAGTAACATAAGTGACTTTGTTTCTGGTTTCTGGTTAGATTATAGTTAATTAGATGGGTGATCATAGCTGGCAGTTTTTTTTTGGTTAATATGTTGCTGAAAAAACTTTGGCTTTGTCAGTATTAATAGGTAAAATGATAGCACTGAAAGCTGAATACCTTCGTCTGAGAAGGAGGAAAGTGTGGTGTGTTGGATAGAGTGGCTCATACTGGCTCACAAGAGCTGGTTGTTAAACATCAGCCCAGCACTGAATGTAACTATGAGCAACAAAGTCAAAAATTTAAGATGCTGGAGAGAGTGTGGAGAAAAAGAAAAATACACTGTTGGTGAGAATGTAAATTGGTGCAGCCACTATGGAAAGCAATATGGAGATTTTTTTTAAAAACTAAAAATATACTTATATATGATCAAGCAATTCCACTCCTAGGTGTGTATCTGGAGAAAACTCTGATTTGAAAATACACATGCACCCATTTGTTCATAGCAGCACTATTTACAATAGCCAAGACATGGAAGCAATGTCCATCAACAGATAAATGGATAGAGAAGACGTGGTGTGGTGTGTGTGTGTGTGTGTGTGTGTGAATATTACTCAGCCATAAAAAAGAATGAAATAATGCCATTTGCAGCAACATGGATGGACCTAGAGTTTATCACACTAAATGAAATAAGTCAGATAGAGGAAAACAAATATCATATGATGTCATTTATATGTAGAATTTTAAAAAAATGATACAAAGATAAGCTTATTTACAGAACAGAAATAGACTCACAGACATAGAAAACAAACTTATGGTTACTATAAGGGGAAAGTGGGGGGGGGGGATAAATTAGGAGTTTGGGATTAACATATGTAAAAGAGATAACCAACAAGGGCCTACTGTATAGCACTGGGAACTATGTTCAAAATCTTGTAATAACCTATAATGGAAAAAAAAATCTAAAGAATAAATATATATATTGAATATATATATATTGAACTGAATCACTTGGTTGTACACCTGAAACTAATGCAACATTGTAAATCAACTACAGTTCAATTAAAAAAAAGAAAAATATTCAAGATGCATGTTAAAGAAGTAGGTCCCTGATGTCTTGTTCTATCTGTTTCAAGTAGTTATAACAATTTTTGATTATAAACATATTAATGGAAATTTAACTCTTGAAAGACAGTTAAAAGCTCTTCCTACTTTTATACTCACTCGAATGGAAAACCATAAGCAAATACCCAGTCAATAAAACCTTGTATTTCTACAAAGTTATTTCATGTTCATATATTCATAAATTTCATTTTCATTTATTCTTCATGGCCTCTGTCTAGCAGAGTATCATCTAAGACTGTTGATGCTGGCATGAACCAACATATTTAATGTTTTATTTTACCTTCACTTAGTCCTTCAATATTCCTCCTCATTTTATGTAGATACGAGTTTCTGACCTTTATTATTTTTCTTCTCTCTAAAGAACTTGTTTTAATGTTTCTTGCAAAACAGGTCTACTGGCAACAAACGCCCTCAGTTTTGTTCATCTTACAAAGTCTTTATTTCTCCTTCACTTTTAAAGGATAATTTTGCAGGGTCCAGAATTCTAGGTTGGTGGTTTCTTTCATCACTTTAAATGTTTCATTTGCTCTTTTGCTTGCATGCTTTCTGAGAAGTCAAATGTAATTCTTAGCTTTGTTTCTCTGTAGGTAAGGTTTTTTTTTTTTTTTTTTTTTTTTTTTTTTTTTGCCTTCTCTGGCTTTTATCTATTTCTTTATCTTTGACTTTTTGTAGTTTTGCAAAAGTTTTAACAAAGTTGTCAGAAAAAAATATATATACATATATATAATTTAAATCAATTCTAGAACAAATTATCTCTAATGCTTAACAGCAAGATAGTTAAGATTTTCGGGATATTATTATTTCTCCTTGGTCTCCTTCTTCATTTCTTTTCCTGATTCTCCTTTTTCTTCTTCCTCTTCTCTCTCTCATGCTCCTCCTCTGCCTGCTTTTTTTTCATACAACAGTCTAACATGGTCAGCTCTTGAAGTGAGGCTGGAACAAAACTTCACTATTTTGTGTGGTAGACTGTCCTGGGTTTTACTCATTCACCATGTCTGTAAGAGCAATAGCTGATTTTCAAATGAATGAATAGCACTACTTATGTGAATTTATCTAGAAAGAAGTGTGGTTGAATAGGAAAACCATATGCATAGTTTGTATAGGAATACAACCTTCTTTTTCCCCCATATGCTCAAGTTGTTTTGATCAAAAATGCAACTCTGGAGGGCAAGCTTTCTTATATGAAACTATATCTTCTTGGATGATCTGTTCATTGCTTGATTAAAGCCATATCTAGGAGCTGTCATTTGAAAAGTTGCTTTTCTTAAATGTGCATGATTCAGAAACTCAGAAATATTGGTTGTGTTAATGTTGCTGTTATATGAAACATTAGCCAAAATTGACCGTTGAAAAATCTTGTCAGAATGAGGACCGTTTTATAAATGGACTACTTTTCACTTAACAAATACAACTCTGAACCTCAGCTTAGTTAAGCTGAATATTATGACAGCTTATCTCTTAAAAGAAATGTAAAGTTTTGACGGGTTTAGAATCACAGAGTCGTGAGTGCTTGATGCTTAATTCTTAGAGAAAATTTCCTTTTCCTTTTTAAACTCATTTTGTCTCTATAGTGTCTTAAACTTCATTGTTAGTCTTCTTTGGCTTTGGCAGTTGAAGGAGAGTCTTCCAACAGTGAGTTCCTTTACTGACAATGCTGTTACTTAGATTTTGTAATACTGATTGATAGTCAAATGCCATTTAAAATAATTTACATTGAGGAGGTTTTCCTGCCCTCTTGAAAGCCTGTTTCACTGTTGCGAATCACTCTTGCAGTGAAATGTTCCTATGTCCACCAAACAAAAAAACAAAAAACCACTTCTCTTTCCATAAAGAATATCCTGTTATTTCCTATCGTATTTTTTTTCTTCTATGAAGAAGGAAAACAGCTGTCCACTGACTTACACATCATGGGACCTTCCATAAGTACAGATTGTTAAGTTGCATATTAACTCTTTCTTCTAGACTTATACAAATCTAACTTTATAAGAATGATTGCCCTAGTTGGTTTATAGATTGGCATGTTTTCCTTCTCTGTGTTGGTGATGTTAGCCCACACTGAGACTGAATTTTCAAAATGCTTTGATGTATCCTACTATGTTTCATCTTACAGAAGATTTGAAAGTCATTGGAGAAGCTCCTTATAGTTCTGTTTTATGTGCATGGAAATGAAGTCCTCATCCTCAAAGTGATGTAGGTTGTGAAACTCAAACTAGAACAGAAATCTGTTCTCATCTACCTGAGTGTTATTTTCATTAATCCCTCAGATTTCCTTCTACTGCATATGTTTTGAGACATAAAGTGTTCTTTTATGTCCAATGTGTAGAGTCCAGAAATTCAGCCAATTTCAACATGCTTTTTTAAAGCACTGAGTAAGCAGTAGATATTGACCAGGTGCCGAGTTCCAAATAGACATAAACCTTCGAGATGCATATGGTAGTAAGAGAGTAGGCCCAGAATTGCAAAGAATATAAGGCTGATGAATGGGTGTCTTAGGAGAGGTGTTGATGGTGAGGATGTTTTAGCCCTGATGTTTACTGCCTTCTTGATTAGGAAGATTGGTTCGGTTGACCTGGCTAGCTATGTATGTATCCCTTCTCCCCTTTACTTCTTGGCGAACGTATCTTTGGAGTTTTATCACAGAGGACAGATTCCAGGTGGAAGAGGGCTGTTTATGAGCCAAAATGTAATATAATTATAATTAAACTGTTGAGGAGGAAAGCCACAGGGAGGAGGTGTTACTTGAATAAGTCCTTGCAGGATGGGCACTATTCTGACAGTGAAGGATGAACATAGGTGTAAGAAAGACGTTCTGTGGACAAGGAACAGCTTTGGCTTGACGGTAACATACAAAGGGTATTGGAGAAGATAAAATGATCAAAGAATGACAGGACATAATGATGACAGTGAGAGTCAAAAGGGTAGAAACATCCTTCCCTTAAAAAGTGAACTCAGAATGTGTCAATTTTGAATGGATTTCAGAATAACGTGTTGCCAAGAATTCAATTTGAGAGATTGTCAATTAATCACAGAGCTTGTGGGAAGCATGAGGAAGTGTGGAAATTTTAAGGAAAAAAACAGGAAGAAAATTTGGAAGAATAAGATATGAGAATAAGAATGAGCTCAGAAAAATAAGTAGGAAACATCTTCTAAATAGTTAACCTTTACACAATTGTCTGTGTCTGCCACTTGAAGAATTGAGTGAATCCTACGACAAAGCATTACTTTATTCACTCCTTCAAGAACTGAGACTGGACTACAAAGCTTAAGATGTTCTCTAATAGGTAGTGAATTTTAGGGCCCAAACAACACTTTTATTTGTCAGATAGTAGAGAACATCAGTTCCACAGTAGAATGAGACCATTGTTCCTCGTTTTAACACCTTCAACTGAGGGTCCCAGAGAAAAACTCTTTCATTCCTGAGAGCAGTGTACCACAGTTGATGATGTTTAGGGGATGATGTATTAAAATTAACCCAGAAAACTATCCCCATTTTAGAGTCATACTTGTGAAAACGAGTGGGCTTTAGGCTTTATTTGGTATCTGAACAGCACATGCACTTAAAACTGTGTTCTTCAAGAAATTATTTCAATTAGGAGGAAAAAAATCTGTTTAAATCTAGACTTCCTAATAATCACTGTATTAAAAACACAGTGACACAGTCTTGCATTTTATTTCTCTAGGGTGCAGGCTTTACTTGTGGTTAGTCATGTGTGAAACAGAATGAAAACTTCCACTGTCAGTTTACGTTGATTCCCATCTGCCATGAATGGTAACCCATGATCTCTTTTCCATCGGGTATTTTTGTTGTGTTCATGTTGCTATTTTACAAAGAATCTGCAATCATTTACTCTGTGTGCCTCACTCAGTTCTTGAAGAGAGACAACACTTGAAAACATAATGGCCAGATGATCTCAGGATGCAAGAATCCTTCAGATGTTTGCTGAGAACTGTTGAAAGATGCTTCAGTTTGACAAAAGCAGGAAATGTTAATTTTCAGCTCTTTTATAAATAGATGGATGATCTGTAGAGGGAAAACTGTTGTCACAGCAAATGTACACTTGAGTGATTCAAACCTAATTAGTGGTTATATGATTCACTTTGAATATATTTACTGTAACAACTGGTAAACTGCTTTTCAAATTCAGCTGTTGAAAAGACTTTTTTTTAAACAAAGCAGCTCTGAAAATTTATTTTCCTTCTTTCTTATCAAACTTAAACCTTCATCCTTCATATATGTGCTATATATAACCAGTGATTAGCTGCCTTCATCTTCTTTCTGTTCCCATTCTACCTCTCCCTGCAAAATTCCCAAAATATTTACTCAGGGAAAGCATATTAGCATTATCCACTTGTTTTCAGAAGCAGAAAGATGTGACTATTATCTGTTAAAAGTGCATATAAGTAGAAGGTTATTTAATTATGAAGAATAAAGTCATATTCCTCAAAAGACTCTTATCTGAACAAGATGTTCAAAGCAGTTGATGTATGGTAATTCTTTGCTATGCTTTCTCATTTAGTTAAAATACTTCACTTGGTATGACAGAAAAAAAGAGAAATTGAAGCAGGGTGGTGACTTAGTGACTCTAGCTTCAAGCAATTGGCTATTAAAAGAAATCTTTATATAAAGCAGAGATAATTAATATTTTGGATATACTACAGATTTATTTTGGGAGAATCATTCTGAAAACCAAATACTCTAAAATTCAGATATTGTGTGCTTTAAACCAGCAGTAAGAGGAAGGATATTCTTCCACTCTACTGCATATGCTTCAAAAAAATCTGATTATAAAAATAGAAAATTTGTGGAAGATATTTTGGAAAATGTAAAAGCATATAATGAAAAAGAAAAAAATGTAATTCCACTACTCAATGTTTAGAAGTATTTTGTTTGCCGACTGTTTCCCGATCTCTACATATGGAATTTAAAAAATATGGAGTCATATTATCTACACACTTTTGTGACTTCTTTGAGAAAAGTTCTTTTCTCAGTGCCTGCTTGGGTTTCTACGTGCCTCACTGGGCTCTTTGAAAGCCCAATTCCTCTTTCCAGAAATAGACGTGGAGGAGCAGAGAGTGCAGCTGTGTCTCAGATATGCCAGCATACATTTTCCTAGAAATGTGAGACACCTCTTGAAAATAGTAACTTTTGCCAACTGATTTATGAAGGTTTATATATTAGAAATGAACAGTATTAAAAATAAACACAAACTTTAATGCATATTTTAGGAGAGATAGTTGAAGGAAGGGAAATTTCTAGAAGGTCCGTTAGATAGTGAGGGCAGAGTCCTTGAGAGATGGCTCAGAGCTATAGTCATCAAGGTAGTGAGGGGGATGAAATTAACTGATTGGAAGGATTTCACTTCTACACAGAGAAGGCAGAATTGTAATTTTACCTGGTGATCATGCTTAGGAACCACCAGAGTTAGCTGGCTCTCTCAGTTGGGTTTAAGTACAGTGTAAATAAGGGTAAGCTCTTAATTTTGGCATCCATTTGGGGCAGTTAACTTTACACAGAAAACAAATGAAACAAAACACCCTCCTTCTCCATTCTTTGGCTGCAAACAATTCTGCCCTGATGAGGTCAATCACATCACTTAATTTTTTTTTTTTTTTTTTGAAATGTAGCCAAAGGAATGAAAAAGGGATCACAATGATAGCAAAGAGAAAATTACTTTACATAGTGGGTGGATAATGTGCTGTAAGGTCAGATTCTTAAATACTGTGGTTGGAATCCTTTTTTCAAAAAATTGTATAAGGCTGAATGATTTTATTACCACTAGTACCCTTGTGACTCTGAAAGCTAAAATAATCTGAGTAATCAGAATTTATGCTTTAGGATGAAAGATGATATCTGCAGAAGAGAGGAAGGAAATTCCTCTTTCCCAGTCCTCTCTGCTAACTACATTGTGAGTTAATAACTGCTTAAAGCTTTTGGCTAACATTCTGTGGTGGAGGAGGGTAGCCCTTTCTTAAAAAAAAAATCACATTTTGGTGGCTGTAGACCATGAACGACGCAAGTGACAATAATCCGAAACTCTTTACTCAGAGAAAAAGGACCACTTAGAGATTACTGCAAAGGAGGGGACGGCTGATCTCAGGATGTTTGCCTTCCTCCTTGAGGAGTCAGTTCTTCAAACTGTTGAGATTTATTTTTTTAATAAGTTTGTTTTAACTGAAACAGCTCTATATGATGGACATTGTATTTGTTCTGCTATACAAGGGTCCCACTATTTTTGAGACTCCTCCTTCCCCATGTTTATGAAGATGGCTGGTTTGGGGTGTTTTAAGTGAGGAGTTGGGAAGGATAGGATTAAAAATTTGTGGGGTTTAACCCAGATTTATGGAAGACAGGTCTTCTTGTTATTAATGGATTCTCTTTGTGGATTTCTGCCAAATAGTTAAAGGAAAATTATTCCGAGCAGAGGTAACTGTTTAAAGTATGTGAATTTCCTCCATAACTTTTGGTGGAAGAAACACAGGTTACTTGTTTTTTTTTTTCCCTAAATCTGATTAAATCATGTGTATTGTCCCTATACATGGGAGTGGCAAGAAACAAACTCACTCAATTACTACCCATCCTTCTAAAAATGAACTTGTGTCTCAATTGTCTACACAGTTTAGAAAAGTAATCTCTCAAGAGATCTATGCATATAGTATTCTGTTGATATATTTATTATAAAACATACAAAAACAGAAATACAAAGAGACATAATAAATAATTATTTTTAAAGTATTTTAACTTTTCATATTAATGGAATAGACCTTTGCAATTATTATTATTATTCATAACTATTAGTGAACAAAACTTGATTGAGTGTGCTTTATAGTTTTGAAAATCTTGGCTGTACCAGTGATTCACATGTTGGATCATAAGCCCAGTATATTTTCACACTTGGTTTTAATGAAAACTAAGCTGAAAATGATGCTTAATAAAGATAAGTAGATTCAGATGGATGAAGTACAAACTTGACTTCATTGGTGAAATTATAATCTTTTTTCATATGTAATAATGGAAAGGTTTTGTTGAAATTCATCTGGTATATTTCCGTTTTCCATGATGTCAGTGAATTTAGGGTCTTACACGTTAACACAAAGGTGTCCTTTGTTACATTTAACTAAAGGGTTCAAATCCCATGAAACTCTTTGTGTAGATGATTTTAAAGCAATCTAGAAAATTATGTTTCTAAGTTTTTAAAATATAAGGTATGAAGTATTTTTAATACATAATATGCTTATTTAATTTTGGCAACAAAGTCACATGTTTCCATTTCCAAACATCTGTTTTTAAAATGCTTTCTCTATAGCTCAAAATTCTTTCAGAATGTAGTCATTTTTTTCACACTCACTTTTAAAATATCACCTTTACCTTGAGGGAGCAAATAAGGGCATTTACTTTTTTGGAAGTATCTTCTAGCTTAATAGTGACATTCACTTATTATCACAGAGAAGGTCAACAAATCTGAAACATATGTCTTTTTGTGGAAAAAAAAAAAAGTAATATCTTTAAATTTGATGGTCCTTTTGAATACTTTGCCATTAGATAACATTAAATAAAAGATGGTCACACCCTATCTCATTACACAACACTCAAAAGTTCTTTATTGGAGATCATGTAATCTGATAAACCAATGTATGGAAGCTGCACTATATAGGAATACATGGAAGGCTGGTGAAAGCATCACAGCATGGCTTCCCTTCTGCGTGGTAGGCCCACCACGCTGCCCTCAGGTTAGCTCATTCTCTTTCTGAGGTAGGAGAGTCTGACAAATGGACTATGTTTAAGTTCTTACTTTTTTAAAAAATAAAATTACATCTAAATACAGATTTTACCCTTAGGTATAACTATATTTATACTACAGAAATGACGAGTGTACACTCTTTGGGTGTATGCCCTTTGACCTCTGACCCACACTGGCATCAGGGAGAAATGTTAAGCACTTGAGGCTCTCCTGCTTCTGTATCTGTCTAGAACCTGGGAATATTTCGTGAGGCTGGGGCTTGGCCACCCAGTGTCTGGCCTCCATACAGGTAGTTACTCATATTTGAGGTCCATCTACGTCAGTGTTGTCCTACAAGGAAATGGAATAACTGTTCTCTGGACACATGAAACTTTCCACTACAGAGTTGTCTGTGTTTGCCACCCACTTGAAGTTCTTTACGCAGTTTCAGGCAATTCACCATGAGGTTCTGGACCCTTGACTTCCTACTGACCAGAACTTTTTAATGTGCTGAGGATGTGTGAGGGGTGTCTGTGTGTGTGTGTGTGTGTGTGAGATGGTGGTGGTGGGGGAGTGGTGAGGAAGAGACAAACTTGTGTGGTAGATTTGAGGGATTTCAGGAAGGCTCCCTTATCTCACTATCATCTCTGCCAGAAAACCCACTGTTTAAAGTCAGTCAGATATGTATTTGATTACTGGATCCACTGCTCACTCAATGAGTGACCTTAACCAAAGGATTGATCTACTTGAAACTCAGTTTTCTCTTCCATAAATCAGGCATGAAAGTCTTATCTTTCAGAGCTGGTATGAGAATTAAAGATAATGTATGTAAAGTACTTAGCACCCTATGTAGGTATTCAATAAATAGTAGCTTTTAGCTCATTTCTTCTGCCTTTCCTCCTTTTTTGTGTAAATCAGATCCCCTTCTGGGGTGTTTGGAAAGGACAAGGGGAATATTATAGACTAAATATTTGTCTCCTCGAAATTCAAATGTTGAAGCCTCAATCCCCAGTGTGATGGTATTTAGAGGTAGAGACTTTAGAAGATAATTAGGGTTAGATTAGGTCCTGAGGGTGGAGACCTCATGATGGAATTAATGCCCTTATAAAAAAAGAAGAGACACAGGTTCTCTTTCTCTTCCTTTCTGTTTCTCTCTCCTCAATCTCTCTCTTGTCGACTGAAAAAAAATGTAAAACCTTAAAGTTGAGAATTATGTTTTATTTAGCAGAATATAGCAAGAAGGTGGCAAACCATCTGCAAACCAGGAAGCGGGTTCTCATATTTGACAAGCAAAATATTTTTTTTTCAAACAAGTAGGGCTTGGGAATCAGAATGTCTGGATTTGGATCCTAGCCCTGATAATACATAATCTATGTATTATCTTGGAGAAATTATTTAACCTCTTGGAGTGTATTTCCTCATCTACAAAATAGATTTAAGTATTATTTTATAGAGCTGTTGTGAAAATTGAATGAGAGAATTCACATAAAGTAAGTTATTAACAATAGTATTACCAGAAGTTGATGTTTTTACTCAAGAGATGTTACGTGATGTGGAAAAAACACTATTCCTGCTTTAAGGATTTTATGACCAGAAAAATTTACTTCTTAGCTTAAGGAGTGAGACAAAAAGCATTGAGTGTCATCCTGGGGTTTGCATTTTCTGTACTTAATGGTAAAATATATGTATATTTCTAAGTTCTTTATCACTGTCTCCTATGCCAATATCCTTCTATTCAAATAGCACACTTTTTATGATGTAAAATGTCTTGTATATTGCTTTTGTTTTTCACTTGACAATCTTAAGTTTGCTATGTAGTAACATGTAGAATAATGTGAAAATTAAATTTTATTCTTGGGATTATCATTACCCTACTTACTTCACTAAATAAATACAAGAAATTCAAACATGAAGATAAACAATTACTTTAGGTTAGTATCCATAAAGTTCTTTTCAATCGTTATTATTTTCCAAGATAACAAATGAATAGAAAAAGGAAAATATATTGGATTTTTTTCTCACTTAAAATTCTAAATCTTGGTTACAAAATATGTCACTTATGTTATTGACAGGATGATGTAATAATTTCTGCTAATGATGTCAAAATAAATCACAGTGCTGAATTTATAATTCAGGCATTTTAATATAGCTCTTTTATGTGTACATTTTATTAAAGTAGGGTATTTTATCCCATGTAAATATATACAGACTCCCTAGGAGCAGACTCTGAATCTAGCAGTGTGAACTCAAATTTCAGATCCATGAAAGTTATGTTAACAATTATAAGACGTGCTCCTAGTGGGTTCAAAGGCCTTTATCTTCTATTTTCTCCTAAAAAATCTATGTAAAAGAAGCTTTAAAATTACATTTGCCTCTCAATATTAAAGAGAAGAAATTATTATAGTTGTAGTAAAATAAAATGTCTTTAAGATTCTGAGAAAATTCCTACACTGAAAGAAATGTATCCACTGAGAGGAAGACATAATGCTATTACCCAAGAGATCCTAAACAAATGGAAAAGACATTGTTTCTGTTCTCAAGAAATTTATGACCTAAAGGGAAATTAAGAAAAGGTGTGACTATCTCTGAAATTCTAAGCTGCATTTTCCTATAGCATTTCCCTTTTGCACTTTTCTGGACAGAGGAAACTATATGTGATTAATAATTATTTTTCAAATTCCCCTTTGAGGAAGAACTAGCATTAAGGAAGATATCAAATGTTGCTTCAGAGATGAGGATTGAACAGGATAAGGAAGAGTTCTGACCATGCCTATTTTTTGGCAGTGGGGAAACAGCAGGTTACTGAAAACATACAGGAGGGTGATTTCACTCTATGAATCATAGAAAGTTAGTATCTGTTTCAGTATCAAATCCCTGTGTCCACTTTCTGAGTCAGAAACATTATCCTCATCCCAGGACTGAATTTTGATTATCCAGTGTCGATATTCCTCCCAAAGTGACCATTTCCTCCATCTCCATGGATGCTGTTTAATTGTTCATTAGCTTCTTTCAAGGATGGCAGAGTATTTAAGGGCTAATAAATTTTACGTGTGTTTATTAGTAAGTTTGTCTAGATATTGCCTCTTTCATAGATAAACTAAAATTGTAACAAAGAAATGAGGAATAAAGTAAAATTTGTCATATTAATTTTTTTCTTATATTTTGAAGTTATACATGAATTAATTTTAAAAGTTGAATTGGTTGGATGAAAGTAAAAATTTTGAAAGCATATTTAGAAGTTAAAATTTTGAATGGCATGATAGAAGAAAAGAGTGAAAAATTGAAAATAACGTTTTCTCTCTTGGGACCTCTGATCTCCAACACTTCACCAAGGAGTATAAAACTCCTTGGGAAATATTTTAGAATCTCTCTCTTTCCTGTGTGACTGTACTTTATTATCAGTGTAAATACAAATAAGGTCCTTTGAATTCTTTCTTCACCAATGTGTATACTTTCACATTTTAACTAAGATCTCTTTAATGTTGATGTGGAAATGAATTTCAGTAAAGCTGGAATGGTATAAAGAGGCAGTGGTTTGGAAACCCTAGAATCATTGAATGCTAGGATTTATTGTTATTCTACCCTCTATTTAACATTGGATTCCAGAAAAAAAATGACTTAGAGATGTTCATTTTTTTCTTCCAGTTTTATTGAGATATAATTGACATATAACACTGTGTAAGTTTAAGGTGTACATATACTTAAACATTACAGTATGATTGCCACTGTAGCACTAGCTAACACCTCCATCACATCACATATTACCATTTCTTTTTTATAGTGGGAACACTTAATATTTGTTCTTTTAGCAATTTTCAAGTATACAATACTTACTGTTAATTGTAATCACAACACTGTGCATTAACCCCCCCATAACTTATTCGTCTTCTAACTGCAAGTTTGTACACTTTAACCAGCATCTACCTAATCCCCCTCCCCCAGACCCCAGCTCCTGATAGCCATCGTTATTCTCTTTATTTCTATGAGTTCACCTTTTTTAGATTGCATATATAAGTGACATCACATAGTATTTGTCTTTCTTTGACTTATTTCACTTAGTATCATGTCCTCAAGGTCCATCTATGTTGCCATAAATGTTAGGGTTCCATGCCTTTTCATGGCTGAGTAATATTCCACTATATTTATATCTTGTATATTCTTTGTCCACTTATCAGTTGATGGACACTTAGGTTGTTTCTTTATCCTTTCTATTGTGAATAATGCTAAAATGAACGTGAGAGAGCATCTCTTTGAAATCCTGATTTTATTTCCTTTGGGTGTATACTTACAAGTAGGATTGCTGGATCATATGGTGTTTTTACATTTTTTAATTTTTTGAGGAAACACCATACCGGTTTTCATAGTGGCTGTACCAATTCACATTTCCACTAATGGTGCATAAAGTTTGGCAAAAGGATATTCTTGTCTGATGAATTTCCCCAATCTTGGATAAACTGTCTTCCAGGAATTTGTCTCATTTCCTGCCATGGCAAGACAATTGCAGTGAAAATCTTATATCCCCTTTACCTGTACCTTATGGGACTCTCAAGTCTAGAACATTTCTGAAGTAAGTAATTCTCTCCTTTTGCTCCTTCTAGACTGATCCCTTTAGCTCTCCACTGTCAAAGGTTGCATTCAAGTGTTTGTGTGTCTGTGAAGCAGTGGTATTGAGAAGGGAGTGGTTGACACACCAGTGAGGAGATAGTAAAAGTGTCAATAGGAGAATATAACAAGAAATACCGATTTTCAGAGTACAAAGTCTAACTGCTCTGTGCCCCAACCATAGCTGCATTGTGCTTCACCATGTAGTTTTTTCATGATATGAGAAACTGTTAAAGTTTTTAGTGGACTGTCCCAATATAATGTGAATGTGAGGCATGGACTGAGTATGTCATGACTGATTACTGTTACTGGACTATTGTAGTTTTTGATGTTGCAACAGGAAGGATTACTATCTTCTATTTACCCATATTTTTATTTCGATTCTATATAATGATGTCAGGGAAATAGCAATTAAAATGAACCTCACAAGGGATATTTTAATAATTAAAGTGAAAACATCCTAAGAAGTAATATAGATACAAAGAAAAGTGAGGTAAAGTAACATGTATTAAATGAATAATTTAATACAGCAGATTCCATTGTCCTCACAAAACAAAATTAATAAGGTGTAATGAATATCAATTTATTATTTTTAAATGTTTCCTCTTGAAACTCACTGGAGTATTATCTTCAACAAAATATTTAAAAATTAGGTTGCATTTTCTGTCTCTAGAGTTACAGTTCTCCCTTTTGCTTTAGAACTTGCAAAATTATATTTCAATGTAGAATTCAAATGACAGTTTAATTTGTAAAAGTAATGTTATTGAATATGGATGTTGTAGTACCATTTTGTGGGCAGAATTTTTTTCCAGAGACTATTCCCTATTGGAAAAAAGTTCCAATTGTGAAGTTTTTTTTTTTTGTTATGAATGAATGTCATTTTATGTGTGCACAAGCACATGTATGCATGTACGTGTGTGTACGTGTGTATATAGCATGTAGGTGTGTTCTGCCCATATATTCCCCACACATCTCCAAGTGTGCTAAGTCACTTTGTCCTTGAAACCTAAATAATTTTGATTCAAACTCTCATCTAACAGGTGGAAGACCCAGCAACTGTAGCATTTGGAGTAGAGACTCTCATCTCCACCTGTGATTCTTGTTTTTACTGATGCAAGAACTATCTGATTTGCCTCTGTGCAGAGCCCCACTGCGCATCTCTTCAATCCTTCCCCTTTCTAATGTGTCACCAACTCGAGCCTATAGTATAGTCAGACTTTATTGAAGGTTTTCAGGATATATTAGTTAGGGTATAGGTTTGAGTATGTCTGAGAGAGACCCACATTAGCAGTCTTAAATATTATAAAAGTTTATTCCTTTTGCTTTGTAACAATCTGGAAGCTGATGGCCTAAGTCCAGCCTGTTGGCTCCACTTCAAAAGGTCATCAGGGACCCAACTTTCTTCTATCTTGTGACACCATCATCTGTAATGTGTTAGCTTTGTTGTTGTAGTCCAAGAAAACTTACTGTTACATTCACATCCTGGGCATCAGTATAGAGGGAGCATAGGGGAATGAAATACCTTCCTTCCCTTTAAAGTCGTATCCTGAAAGTTACATATTTTACTTCCCCTCAAGTCCTACTGTCTTAAACGTAGGCCATGGCCATACCTAGCTGCAAGTAAAACTGGGAAGTATTTCTTCTGCGTGGCCATGTAGTAAGTTTAAAACTTTGAGTTCCATTTCATCTAACTGCAGCAGAATACACATTTATCTCAGGCACATACAGGACATTGTACAGGATAGTTTATGTATGTTAGATCACAATCAAGTCTTAACAAATTTAAGAAGGTTGAAATCATACCAGTAATATTTTGCAACCACAGTGGTATGAATCTAGAGATAGATAACAGGAGAAAAACTAAAATTCACAAATGTTTGGAATTTAAACAATATACTCCTGAAGAACCAATGGGTCAAAGAGCAAATCTAAAGGGAAATAAAAAATATCTTGAAACAAGTGAAAATGGAAGCACAACATACCAAAACTTATGGGATGCAGCAAAAGCAGTTCACAGAGGGAAGTTTTTAGTGATAAATGCCTACATTAAAAAAAAAATCCCAAATAGACAAGCTAAATTTACACCTCAAGGAACTAGAAAAAGAGGAACAAATGAAGCCCAAGATTAACAGAAAGAAGGTGATTACAAAGATCAAAGCCTAAATAAATGAAGTAGAGCATGAAAATAGTAGAAAAGATCAATGAAACTAAGAGTTGGTTTTTCAACAGATACATACAATTGACAAAACTTTAGTTATACTTACTGAAAAAAAAAGGAAAGAGGACTTGAAGAAATAAAATTATAAATGAAAGTGGAGTTGCTATAATTGATACCACAGAAATACAAAGGATTATGAGACTACTATGAATAATTATACACCAACAAATTGGACAACTTGGAAAAAATGGATAAATTCCTAGAAACACACAGCTGACCAAAATGGAGTGAAGAAGAAATAGAAAATCTGAACAGACCAATAATGACTAAGTATTGATCAATAATCAGAAACCTCTCAAATAAGAAAAGCCCAGGACCAGATGACTTCCCAGGTAAATTCTATGAAACATTTAAAGAAGAATTAACACTAACCCTTCCCAGACTCTTACAAAAAATTGAAGAGAAGGGAACGTGAGGATTTCTCATGGTAAAGATGCTACAGGCCAAATATCCATGATGACTCTAGATGCAAAATTCTCAACAAAAATACCAGCAAACCAAATTCAACAGTATGTGAAGAGGATCATACATCATGCTCAAGTGGGATTTATCCCTGGGTACAAGGGTAATCCAACATCTGCAGATCAATAAATGTGATACACAACATTAACAAAATGAGGGATAAAATTAAATGATCATCTCAATAGACATGGGAAAAGCATTTGACATAATTCAGTGTCCTTTCATAATTTAGAAAACTCTGAACAAAATGAGTTTGAAAGAAGTGTACCTCAACATAATAAAGGCCACATATGACAGACCTGTAGCTAACGTCATACTCAGTGGTGAAAGGTTGAAATCTTACCCTGTATGACTAGGAACAAGATAAGGGTGCTCACTCTCACCATTCTTATTCAGCATACTACTGGAAGTCCTGTCCAAAACAATTAGACAAGAAAAAAAAAACCCCCACTAAATAAAAGGCATCCATATTAAAATAGAAGAAGTAAAATCATCTCTGTTTTCAGATGATATAATATTATACATAGGCAAATCCTAAGGACTACCCCCCCCCAAAAAATGATAGAACTAAGAAATGAATTCAGTAAAACTTTAGGATACAAAATCATTATGCAAAAATCAAGTGCATTTCTAAACACTAACAATTAAGTATCAGAAAGAGAAATTAAGAAAATAATGCTATTCAAAATAGCATCAAGAACAATTAAAAATACTTAAGAATAAATTTAACCAAGGAAATGAAGACATTGATGAATTATCAGACATTGATAAAAGAAACTGAAGAAGTCATAAGTAAATGGAAAGGTATCCTGTGGTCATGGATTGGAAGAGTTAATATTGTTTAAATGTTCATAATAACCCAAAGTCAGTGTAATCCCTATCAAAATTCCAATGCTGTTTTTCACAAAAATAGAACAAACAATCTACATTCATATGGAACCACAAAAGATCTCTAATAGCCAAAGCAATCTTGATTATAGGCAGAGGCATCACAACTCCTAATTTCAAACTATATTACAAAGCTAGAGTAATAAAAAATAATATGGTATCGGCATAAAAACAGACATATAGCTCAGTGAAACAGTGAAACAGAACAGAGAGCCCAGAAGAAAAACTTCACACATATGGTCAACTAATACTTGACAAGGGAGCCAAAAACACTCAATGGGGAAAGGACTGTCTCTTCAATAAATGGTGCTGTGAGAACTAGATATTCACATGCAAAAGAATGAAATAGGACTGTTGTTTTATACCACTCACAAAAATTAACTAGAGATGGATTAAAGGCTTACATGTATGAGTTTTCATACATCTGAAAATGCCTTTGCACTCATATTTGGTTGAGCTGGTCCAGAAATCTAGTTCAAAATAATTCCGCTCGGTTCTCTGAAAGTACTGCCCCATTGTCTTCTTACTTAAAGTTTTCCAAATAAGAAGTCTAATGCCACCCTAATTCTTGAGTTGTTTGTTTGTTTTGTTTTGTATGCACTGTCTTCTCCCAAACTCTACCCTGGAAACTTTTAGTATCTTCTATTTCTTTACCCTTGAATTTCTGACATTTAAAACAAAATATCTTCTAATTCATTGCCTAAGAGCTGTTTTTATAATAGGGTATTTGTTCATGAAACTATATTTTGATCTTTGCTTGAAAACTTCCTATTATATGAGTTAGAATCCACCATTGCCTAGATCCCATGTGTTCTTAATTTAAATACTACCCTACAAATGACAGAATCAAGAGAATTTCTGGACTCAACCCTGTGAACGCATCCCATTCCTTCTGTCAGGATATTTAATGCTTAGTGTTGAAATGGATTTGTCAACTGAAGACTGGATAACTTTTATCTCTGAATTAGTTCTTTTTCTGGGTACTTTTACTCAACATATGAATGTTACAGTGCGCCACTGGAGATGACCAGTCAAAGGCAAACACTGCCACATGGATGGGATCAACCTGCAAAACGAACCTCTGACTTAACCCTGGTTGCAAGAGCTGGAACCAGCCAGCTATCGATTTTTATGTGTATTACCAGGCATCAAATGTATCATAATTTTATTTACTCTTCTCAAACCTGGTCTAGAATAAATTTTAATTTTTAATCTAGAAATCGAAGGTGTAAGTCTGTTTTCAGTGAATCTGCTTGGTACTCAGAAGACCACTTTAGTCTGAAGATTTATGATTTTCAGCAGTTCTGGGACATTTTTTTTTTCTTTTTTTCAAAAAAATACAATGCAGAGCCAGCACTCACACCAGCAGCCTAATTTTTCTCCAGTTGATTTATTCAACCTGTGTAGAGTAGATTTCTCTGATACATTTGCTTGGACGGCACATTACCACCATGGGTTGCTGTTGCTCTGCATGTGGGGAGGAAACGAAAATGGTGTGTGTTTTTCTCCTTTAGCCTACCTGTTTTGATACCTGCTTCTCACTCCTACTTCTGAACTTGGGGACTCTAGAGAGAAGCAAGAAGACTAAATCCTACTCTTATTTCAGCGTATTCCTAACTTCCTTCACTTTCCTGTTAACAGTTTACATGCGTCCCCCAATTTCTATCTTTCAGAAATTTGTTGCACTCTTCAGATTGATCTGATCTTCCTCCCCGAGCTAATCTCCACTTGGTTGGTTTAATTCCCTCTTAAAATCCTTGGAGGTTATTTTTATGGCCTCTCCTGAGGAAGCTTAAGTAATGTCTCTTTTTATTGTTTAAATTTCTTAAAACAAACCTAACCCCTTCCTTCACTATACTTAATTTTATCCTGGAAAACACTGTTTTCACTATAGTCTTGGTAGTAGAGATACTGGTATTCACTCCTGAGAGAGAAATAGATGTGATACTTATGAAAATAACCAGTACCTGTTTCTTCTTTCATGCAACTAGAAGGAAAATACTTCTCACACCTCCTTCAAAGGATGTGATATCCTTTTAGGGCATGGGGAAAATTTTGATTTATGAGCTCAGCATAAAAGGAGATAAAAATGTAAAATTAAATGGTAATGTTTTACAAAAGTTGTTGTTCTGTGCTAAGCCTGTTTTTCTGTCTGCTGGGAGTCTTGTGTAGATAATAAATCCTGATCAGTGATTTAGCATGTATAAAACACATCAATCCTTTTTTATTGTATTTTTTGAGCCTTGACATTTATGATAATTTCCCCATATCTACTTAAAACTCTTTCTCTTATGATTGCATTATTAAAGTGGATTTTTTTGCCCTTGTTGGCTTATCTCATTAGCATGTGTTTATCATATATTTTCAGGGTAATCACCATTTTGGAATATGCACACAAAATTAAATGGATTCCCTAGTTTTAAAAGGTGTCAAGATAAGGACAGAAGCTTTTACCCCCTCCCATCTCTAATCCCTATCCCCTTGAAAAACTACAAAAGACATTTTGATTTCTTGTCACTGGGGCCAATTGGATAATAGCAAGGATAATATACCCTCCTACCGTGTGTCCATAGTTCGTCCTGGAAAGAAGAAATGATGGGAATACATTTCTATAGGATCCTCATTTTCAGTGCCTCTGTTTCTTGTCCATCAATTTGTGTCCTGGTTTCTGGACTTAAGAAAGCACAGTATCCTAATGGATATTTGTATGCAAGAGGAAAACTCATGTTTTCCCATCCTCTCCTAGAATGACAGTTTGATATGAAAGAACAACTTAGGAAGGGATCGTTTTTGACTCTAATTATTAAGTAAAATGATAAGGATGACTCCTATTTGGTTAGTGTCCAAATAATTAAGTCAGCTCCCTTCCTCTCCTTCCATAAACTCATATATAAAGCAGGAGCTAATGTTCTTCCTTGTTAGAGACGAACATGAACCACTGGAAGATATTGATGTGCCTTCTAAATTGTCAAAAAAACTATGTGATTTTACCATTGTGTTTTATTGTATAGCGCTAAATTATTTGCTATCCATTATCAATTTTCAGTATACTGAGCCCTTCTCAGTTTCCCAGAGTGTAACGAAACAGAACTAAATTTTTAACACATCTTCTTTGTTTCTTCTTTAGCAGTGTGTTTGTTGTTACTGTTTTTTGTTGTTGTTCCATTAGAAATCTTGGGTTAGTTGACTAAGTAACACAAATTATAGAGAATAATTTTGGCATGTAACATAGATTTGAACTACAATCTTGCTAGAGTGTTTGACGAATAGAATTTAAAAATAATGATCTAGATGTTATGTAAGGATGAAAATAACTCCAATTTAAGCCTTGTTGGTTTGAGAATATTTAACAATTACATTCATCATGATATTTCTCATTCTTGCAGAAGTCCACAGCATATGTAAAACACTCGAATTTAGTGCTCTCACAAGCCAGATAAGAAGAGTGAGAGTGGCAGACTAAGTATTCATTAAACAAATTTCTGTTGAAGTCCTTTTCTGTTCCAGGCACTCTCTTAGGTACTGGAAATATAATGGTAAAAACTGTATCCTGCTTCCAAAACTTACAGTTCAGTGAAGCAGACAGATGAAATAAAAGTAAGAGAAGAATAATCACAAAATTGTTGATGAAAGAAAGAAGACAAACAGTGGTTAATAGTTACTAAAGCTGTGATGGTGCAAACTGATTTTAAATAGAGGGATCTGGGAAAGGCCATCTAAAGAAATTAGATTTAAGCTGTGATATGAAGACTAAAGAGTTAGCCAGAGGCACATGTGAAGGCTGGGAGGTAAGGATGAGTTTGAAGTTTGAGGGGACTTATCAGAAGCTGTTTTGGTCAGTACCCATGAGCAAAGGAGGAGAGGAGGGCATGAAGAGACTGAATATACAATGGCTTAGATCATATATAAAAATAAAACTTTGACTCCACAACCTGCAGCAATCTGCCCAGGAAACCAACCCCTTATCTATAATAAACAACCCAGGAAGCCAGCCGGCTATAAATCAGACTTGCAGGAAACCAGATTGCTATCTCCAGTGACAATCCAGGGAGCTAAATGATAACTTCTGTAACAATTGGCCCCATATGGCCAGGACTTGATTAATAACTGACAGCTTTTTGTTTTATCCCCCTCTTCCAATTAAGCTGCCAACAAGAGACGGCCAAATATGCGTCCCTAACCAACTGCACGAGATGCTTTCCTTTTAGTAAGACTGCCTGTACCTTTCCCATGCTCATAACCTTCCATTATAAAACTTTCCCACCCCTCTGCCTGTTTGAGTCTCTGCCAGAATGCCAGTGATGGTGGCTGACTCCCTTGCTATAGCAGGTTCAGAATAAATAGCCTTATTTTTCTCAGTTGATTGGTCTTTATTTCCACACTTTAGAGGTAAAAGTATGGAGTTGGAAGTGTGTTCTAAGTGCAGTGGGAAACCCTGGAAGGACTTTAAACAGGAGCGTGACATGATCTGAATGACATGTTGGGATCATTTGTGCAGGTGTGTTCTGAGCAGATTGTGTTAGGACAGTGAAAGGAATGGAGAGACCTGCTGGGAGGTTATTGCAGCGGTTTGGGTGAGAGGGGATGTGGTGAAGACTGATGGTAGGAGAAATGGAGAAAATTGGATAGATATGAAATATATATATTTCAGGGAAAATTGTTTGTTTATAGGAATAGAAAGTAAACAGTGTGATGTTCAAGAATATCTGTCCAAAATAGTTACAATTAGAGAGTACAGGGGAGTTAGTGTTCATGAATCATGTGGCATCTAAAACAGTCCTGCATCAACTCATGAAGTGAAATTTTAGGAAGCTCAGATTTCCATGTTTGATCAGATTTTTACTTCCTAATCATGTTCCTTGCTGTGGTTCCATGCTTGACTCCACTTTTGTTTCTGACCTTTTCTCCAGTCCTGTTGTGGTCCTAAACCCCACACAGTTCATGTAATCTAGAGCTCTCCCTGGAAAGGATCTTAATTTAGTACTTGAGCACAGAAACATGCCCATTGGCCCCTCTTCTGTGAAACTATTGACACAGGCCCGTGTTTTAAAGTGGCCTTGATAAATATCAATAAGAAAGCACTAATGAAGAGACAAACTCTCAAACCTATTTTCTCTGCAGAGAATTAAAAAAATATATACCTTGAAAGCTAAAAGCCAGAAGGACTCCATTTATATTCTGTTTTATCTTTAATTTTTGAGGACCTAAGTACAAAATGTTTATTTATTTGTCCAAACGGACATGAGAAGGAAGATTCAGAATGAGAATAAGTGTGTAAAGGGGAAACAGGAAAGAGGAGAGGGCATAGCTCAGTGGTAGAGTGTGTGCTTAGCATGCGCAAGGTCCTGGGTTCAATCCCCAGCACCTCCAATAAAAAATAAATAAACAAATAAACCTAGTTACCTACTCCCCCTACCCCCCAAAAAAGAGGCAATAGGAAATGTCTGAGGAAATACCAGGTGACATTTTATTGGTTAAAGAATTCATTCAACAAATATATTACTCCTATGTGTCAAGCGCTGATCTTGGCATCAGGGATATAGTGGTCAATAGGCTAAATTCCTTATCTTATGGTATTTACATACTAATAAATATGTAAACAACATGAAAACAAGTAGATATGAGACAATTTAAGTAACACAGAGTGACTGTTCTGGGGCAAGACAATGCGGAGAAATTAAATAGGGTGGGCAAGGGACCTAGCTGAGAAGGACCTAGCTGAGAAGGTGAATATAGTATATCCACAACACAAAATAAACTCAGCTGTTGAAAAGATGTTTACAGAACGTTAAAAAAGGTTTAACATCTTTACTCTTCAGGGGACTGCAAATTGAGACTATTATGAGATACCAATTCACAACCAAAACAATGGATAAAACAAAAAATACTGGAATACTTAATGTTGGTGAGGACCTGAAATGACTGGAACTCTGATACTCTGTTGGTGGGGATATAAAATGATATAACCACTTTCAAAACCTGGTAGATTCCTATAAAGGTAAATATATTTCTACTCAGTGATCTGGAAATGAAAACATATATCCACGGTGTATCTTGTACAAGAATGTCCATAGCATCCTTAAAAATCGGAAATAACTGCATGTCTGTCAACAGGTGAAAGTATAAACTAACTGTAGTATAATTATACAAAGGAATAATACTACTCATTAATAAAAAGAAACAACCTGTGATGTCCAATAACATGAATGAATCTTAAAAACATTAAGTTGAACTAAAGAAGCCAGACACAAAATAATACATCCTGCATGAACCATTTATATGAAATCCAAGTCTAGGCAATAGTCTTCTAGGGTAATAAAAATGAGGAAGTCAATACCTCTGAGGCTGTTGGTGGTGATAGTTGACTAGAAAGAGGAATGAGGGAAACTTCTGGGATTGAGGATGGTTATGTTTCATATTTTGATTTAAGCCTTTGGTATGTGGGTGTATAAAAATGGCAAAAGTCACTGAGCTGTGCATTTTTATTGCATATGAAATAGTCTATTAGCACAATAAAACCCTATAAACTAAAATTAGATTTGGAAAAGAAAAAATGATTTTAATAGGGGAAAATTCTTCCTATATACTGTCAATAAGTGAGAGCTACAAATTTGAATATACAGTGTAATCTAAACCTAATCCATGTAAAATGCTAGAAGAGGAGCAGAGGAAATATACTGGGATGTTAATCATAATTAACATTGTTGCTGGTAGGATTATGGGTGAGGTTTATTAAACATGATAGGTAGTCGATTAGTTAATTTAAAGCAGAGAATCCAAAGAAAAAATACATAGCCTAAGTATTATATTTCATTTAAACTTTCTACCAATAAATGTTCATTTATTTATCTTCTTCCTGAATTTTTCTTAAAAGATGCAGGCTTTTTTTTTTTTTTTTTTTAAAGTAAAGTTCTGCTAATTGGAGTTCCTTTTTTTTTTTTTCCTTGTAAAAACTATTTTGGTTTGGCTTCTTTAGAAAGGATTTAAAGAGGTTTGGAAACAATCTGAATGCAGATTATTATGATTAAAAAAAGTTATTGTACCCACACTTAATTCAACAGCAAATTTTAATTACTTACCTTTATCAAGTCTTTCCAAAGAATTCAAATTATTTTCATAGACTCAATAGCTCTCCTTTCATACTCATATTTTCTTGGTTTATGTGACGTTTAATTACACTTCATAAACACATTAATAGGTACAACTGGCATAAACGAGCTTATGAATAAATAACCTTATTCTGGTAAGCATACAAATCAACCAGTGAGAGGAGGCATTACAAATATGTCACATAAAGACTCACCAGCCGCAAGCAAACTCACTATCCCCTGGGCTTCAGTTCAGTCTGCTTTACAGAGAAAATGGAGAGTGGTGAATAATCCAGCAAGTCTGCTAAATGGATATCAGTTAAGAAAACTTTACCTATTCCAATTTCACACAATGTCATATGGTTTTCTAATCAGGAAAAGCAAGCATTTACATTATTGAAAGCAAATATTAGTAGCAACAAAGCTAATAATACAAGTGAAAACCATTTAAAAAATGATTATTTGAATGAATTCGGTAAATTTTGAAATTTTGTGAGATTACTGCATGTTCTTAGGACTCATTTGACATATTTTTGCCTCTGAATTTTGGGAAAGGGAGATGCATAAAGAAAAATATTGGAAAATTCTTTAGAACCTGAGTTGAGATTCTTCCAGGAGGGGGTGTTGAGTCTCTACACTGAAGACAGCTTTGGGATGATGGCCTTTAAGAAGTATAAAAACATATCCTTAGCCCAGGGGTAGTGGGTGAACTTGAACCTAGCCTGCACCATAGCAGAAGGACATGCTAGGAAGTGAGGAATAATCCATGGTAGAAATTGGATGGGCTTTGGGAGTAGACAGCTGGGGCTTGGCTTCCCAGCTCTTCCTGGACTTTGGGAACTTCACATTTATAACCCTGAAGCCTGACCTATAAATTTCAAGTATTATTATCCAACGTAGAGGTGCTATGGTAAAGATAAAATGAGATCATTTATCTAAAGGGTTAGAAAAATGTCAGTGCACTGGAAATGTTCTGAAAAAACCATTCTCATCCCTAAATCCTACTCCATCCTAAATATCCTTTAAAGGTATTATTTGAGGCAAATTGGTGGTCTTAGGTGTTTTATTTGCACTGCTTATGTGAGGTTATCCTCCACGTGTCCCTGAGAAATTCAGGTGAATTTTCTCATTGCTTTAACTTATGAAAACAGGAATTGTTGAGGGGGAGAGAGAAACCAGATAGTGTGCACATCTGTTTCCTTTCTCGCCTCCTGTTTACTGATCAACTCAGTGTGCTACTGAGGTTTCTGCTGCCTCCACTCCTTAAAACTCTCCCTAGCCCAAGTAGGATTTAATGGCCTCCTGTTACTAAATCCTGTGAACACTTAGTGCTTATCTTACTTCCCTTTACGGACATTTGAGACATTTGATTACCCTTATCTTCTTGACACTTCTGTTCTTTTGGCTTGCATAACAACTCTTCTGCTTTATTTCCTGCCCTCTCATGGCTAAATTTTAATCTCCTTTTATTGACAGTGCTTTTGTGGCCCATTTCTTTAATCCTGTTATTTTCTAAGCTTCTTTTCTAACTCCAACATGTTCTTTTCCTGAATGATCATACCTGTTCCCCTAGCTTCTGTGGCCACATGAATTCTTTTTTTTTTTTTAAATATGTTTTTACTGAAGTACAGTCAGTTTACAATGTGTCAATTTCTGGTGTACAGCACAATACTTCAGTCACATAGGAACATACATAACATTCATTCTTATATTCTTCTTCACCATAGGTTACTACAAGATACTGAATATGGTTCCCTGTGCTATACAGTATAAACTTGTTGATCTATTTTATATATATTAGTTAGTGTCTGCAAATCTCAAATTCCCAGTTTATCCCTTCCCACCCCGTTACCCCTCTGGTAACCGTAAGTTTGTTTTCTATGTCTGTGAGTTTGTTTCTATTTTGTAAATAAGTTTGTTTGTTTGTTTGTTTGTTTCAGATTCCACATATAAGTGATATCATGTGGTATTTTTCTTTCTCTTTCTGGTTTACTTCACTTAGAATGACATTCTCCAGGTTCATCCATGTTGCTGCAAATGGCATTGTTTTACTATTTTTTATGGCTGAATAGTATTCCATTGTATAAATATACCACAACTTTTTTATCCAGTCATCTGTCAATGGACATTTAGGTTGTTTCCATGTCTTGGCTATTGTAAATAGTGCTGCCATGAACATTGGAGTGCATGTGTCTTTTTGAATTAAGGTTCCCTCTGGATATATGCCCAGGAGTGGGATTACTGGATCATACAAAGCTCAGTGTGAACTAGAGATTAACTTTAGAATTTAAGATCCCTGTGTCTCCCTACCTACTGGGTTTCACAACAAAGTGTCTCAGTGGGTAAATTAAAACACGTTCTCATTTCTCAGCTCCATCTCCATCCACCCACTTTATGAAAACAGGACTTCTTCCTGTATCCTTTATTTTGCTGAATAACAAATCAACAAATGAGTATCCAAGACAAAAATCAGTGAGTCCTTAATCTGTGACTCAACAATTGATCAAAAGACAAAATTAATTACTTCTTTTATACCTACAGTTGTTCACTATTTCAGGTGTCCACTTAACTTCAGTGAACTCAGCAGTATATTCTGATTATCATAAACCAATCATTTCCTCACCCCAAATTCTATACCTCTTCATTTTAATTTCTTGTTTGTTTGAATAAGAGTATTTAAGGACTCCAAGCTGTCTTGTTTAACACATTGGCATTGTTTTCTGTGTGTGCAGCAGAATTAACTAGTTTGCAAAACAAACACAGCTATGTAAAAGACTATGATTATATGTTATGATTTCTGCTTTAAAATAAATAGCTTGGCAACTAGCTCTACCCAAAGAACTGTTTACCCATTTTATACTGGAAAAAAAATAAGGTAACCAGCAGATACTCATTAAATTCATTGGTCCTTCCCCATACAACATCACCCAGAAGCTAGAAGACAATATCTTGTAAATTTGGTATATACTCTTACATGGCACTAAATATGCTCTAAACCACTGACTAATGTATGTTCTGTATCCTATTTCCAAATACACAGAACCATGATTGCTATGGGCTGAATTTTGTCCCCCTCTCAAATTCATATATTGAAGTTCTTACTCCCAGTACCTTAGAATATGACTGTATTTGGAGATAGAACTTTTAAAGAAGTAATTAAGGTAAAATGAGTCCAAGTGACTGACGTCCTTATAAGAAGAGGAGATTAGGATGCAGATATACACAACCTGAAGCTTCATGGTCATAAGGGCCAACTAGGAAAGCTCTTTGTACCATAAAAGTTTCTCTTGCTCTTGGGTATTCTCCATGTTAATAGCCTGTCAGGTTACTCAGAAAATAGTTTTAAACAGCATAGTTATTTCTGAAACCCAAAGAAGACCCTTACATTTCTGTGCCACTTAGTAGACAATAAAATGTGTCACTTCTGGATACATAGGAACTTTAGTATGATGGCATGTCTTGAATTTTCTTTATAATTATCTTCTGAATTTAGAACACAAGTATTAGTCTAAGATGTCTAGAGTACTTGCTGCCTCCTGCTCTCTGAGTCCTATCAATATGATTTTGTTAATTTAGTGGAGTGGTATAATAACCTATGACAAATGAGACGATCGAAGTTTTTGCAGACTGAATTATGACATAGAGCCAGAGAATTGATCAGTCTTGACACAAGATCATATCCCTGTACCATTGTCTCTCTATATATTTTCACTTTGAGATCAATAGCATGTTCCAGGACACGTGCTCATTTGTTTGAGTAAAGAGGCCTCATCTTGATTTGTAGCAGATAAAGTTTACACAATAATCCACTGTAATTTTCCACACTTTGTTTTTTCCACAGTAGCCATGCATGAATTTTTTGGACTTTCCTGCCATATGTGCCCCATGCCAGCAGGAGAGGCTAATCCTGAGACTCAGGAGGCTGGCAGAGACTAGGGTGGCCGTTCAACAACATTGTACCAATGACCAATGTATGCTCTGTCATCTCCATATCCAGAATACAAGAAACATGTCTGAAGTGGCACAAGTGTAAACAGTACATCTCATATTACTTTAAATGATTCATAAACATTTTGCTTCTGTCCCTATAATTTTTGGCTTTGCTGGTTTAGGAGTCTTAGTACACAGTGGGTATGAAGGAACCTGAATTCAGCAATCTCAAAGTTCCCAACTCTTGCAGCCCACTGATTCTTCTCCAGGAAAAAATTTCAAAGACTGGCTTAATTAATATCTCCTACTCCAAAGTCAGGCGGGAAGTAATGGGTTCATACCTGAAGCTTGATCTTTTTGCTTATAGCAGACCATTTCGGTTCTCCCACAGATTTAATTGCTTTTGCATCGTTACATAAATCTAGGAAGCTTGAATATCTGATATTCTAGTTCACAGGAGAATATTAGAAGCAGCACATCAGAAGAGGGGAAGGGCTGCTGGGAACAACACATTAATGGCATGAAGAAAATTAAAGAAAATGACTGATAATCTTACATTAATGGACAAGAAAAATATTGCTAATACAATATAAGAATTCAACTATGTGTTCTAAATACTCTGCAATGAATAGGTATTAATTTTATATCCATAAAAAAGGTATTATAAAAGGCTTCTCCTAAAGGCTTCCCGATACTTCATATTTAGGAACACGTTCTTTAGTTGTTATTGAGATATGTAGAGAATAATACAAAGTGAACGTTGATGATTATGATCTCAGTACATGAAGCATCAATTGATTACATTTATTACATTCTGTGTAATAGGTCAGTGAAGAGTGAAATATATTTTTAGATGCTTTGTTCAAGAAAAGTTCTTACAAATATTTTTGAGATTTAAGGGATATTTTAATTTTATTTTGTGAAATGTGCTTGTGTGAAGTAGTTCACTCTCCAATAATAATGGATAAAAGAGTATGTTTGTTTTTACTAAATTCTTAATGAGCTTTACTAGACCTGGTTGTGTAGGAGAGGGACTGCACTGGAGATAGCTGTATACAAAAAAAGTTGGGTGAACAAGATATATTTAAGTGAGAAGATAAACTAACAATTCTAGGATGTCTATAAAAATAGGCAATTGGGTAACACAATTAGTAAATGATGTAGGATTAGTTAGGATGTAGATTTGGCTGCTGTGATAGAAGTCTAAAACAACAATGGCTTAGCAATATAGAATTTGTTTCTCTTACATAAGCTCCTATGGCAACTCCACTCTGCAAAGTCATCAGGTATCTCTTTTTGTGTTCTGACATTCTAATGGTTTTACTCTCACCCATATGGTCCAAAATGGTATGCCCCTTCTTCAAAAGTGTGTGACCCAGAAGTTAAACACATTATTTTCATTCATATTCCACTGGTGACCACTTAGTCACACATCATGCTTACCAGTGAGAGAGGTTGGAAAGTACTATCTTTCACCTGGTTGTTCATGTGCTCAGTTAAAAACTGGGAGTTCTGTGTTACGGGAGAGAAGAGGAGAATGGATATTGGAGGAGGACACTAACAGTCTGTTCCACAGTTATGGTCCTAGATGATTAAGAAGCCTTAATGGACAAGTGAAACTTGAACTTTGATGAGTGAATGACATCAGGTTTGAATCAGGTGAGCAGCATGAAAGTGAGCAAGGGATGGGGGAGATGCTGACAAGTTTGTATGATATGTTGAGACCAATGTATCTGTAGGAATATTGGAGCAGAGAATTGAAAAATAAAACTGGAAAAGCAATTTGGGTTTCTATTACAGAGGGCTCTGAAAGAAGATTAAATAGTGTATACATTTTCCTAATTCTTGGCAACACTATAATGTTCTAAACAGAGCAAAGGTAAGATGGAAAATTACTTCAGTAAGATTGACTCTGATGTGTTCTTTGGCCTGATGAAGATGGGGTGGAGTGTTCTCTCTTATACTAAGCGCCAGTAGATCAGGTATGGACAGAGAAAGATATGAGTTTCAGAAATAGACTGGAAAAGACATGAGGTGTTTTCTGAATAGAGAACTGGTGGGCCTTACTCACTGCCCTCTATTTGGAGGGCAAAGTAGGTATTGGAGTCAATGATGCCTTAAGGATATTTAGCCTCCTTGGCTGTGGAAAAGAGAAGACTAGAGGGAAGCCAATTTTAAGAAGAATATTAGGAGCTCAGCTTTAGTTTGGAGTGGGCGTACATTATCCGAGAAGAAACATCAAGAAAGAAATTAAGGATGTAAGGTGGAGATGCGTAGGATGTGTGAAAACAATAACTCCATCATTAGTCAGATGAAATGGAAATAGTTATTCTGTACAAAAGGCTGGACTAGAAGGAGCGTGGGCAACTCTTTAATGCTCTTTGTAAGCTCCTGCACCCAAGGACAGAAATTTAAAAGATTATGATGTTTGCACACAGCAGGGAAGATGAAAATCACATTTAGATGTAAAAGAGGCAGGATCCTGAAGACTGTTAACATGGAAAAAGAAGATGGCAAGCTGGTGCTGTGCATCATACCTTTCCAAGCCCCCTCACTTGACCACACTTGAATGATGATGGTATCTTAACTTCAGAGCAGTGCTGTTCTGCCTGAGATATGGATCAGAGAAGAGCAGTAGAAGAAAAGCTGTATTCCCAGCCCCTTTTGCTCTGCTTTGGTGAGTGCTTGGCCAAGAGACTTTGAGGCTTGCAGCAGTTACCTGAACATCATCCACTCATACCCCTCCTCCCCTAATGGGTGCTTTTGACACACACACTATAAACTAGGGACTGTCTGTGCTGCAGAAAACTGCTGTAGAAGCAATTCTTGATGATCTCAGCCCAAAGTTGATCAGAGAAACATTTGTGGTAGGATCTCTAGTCACTTATCCTTGATACTCCAACCAAAAAGGCCTAAAAACCAGACTTTATGGTAGAAATTATAGTGTTTGATAATGAATAGCCATCTAGATATGATGTGACATGTATCTGATACCTGTACTATATAATGTTTTGAAAATCCTGAAACAATTAGGAATGAGGTAAGACCTTTGTCTTTGAGGATTTCGGAGGAGGAATTGTGGACTTAAACTTTGTAGGTTTCACCAGCATCACCACAATGCATTAGTGTCACTAGATAGAAATAGACATATAATCTGTAATTTTTAAAAGGCCAATTAATATATATAAATCTAATTAATTATTTTCTTTCCTTCTGTTGAGCTTTAGCTTTGGTTTAGCCTCATGGAGAGGAGGGAATTCAGCAAACCCATTCCTGAAGTTCCTTCTTTTAGCATCTTGTGAAGCCTGCTAGAATCTTCAGAGATGCTCTTAATGCCTAGCATTCAATCAGAGGACAAACTACCATGTGTGCAAAAGGAAATTTGGGATCATAGAGGATCCATGAGATGCACACTCCTCTACCTTTACTTCTTCTACCTTACTGAGTACTCTCTACTTAGGTGTTCCTCTCTTCCCCAAAACGAGTGTCTTCCGTGCAGTGTCTAATATATAGCCTTTCTGTGCCATCTTTTTCACCTGCTCTCAAGGATAAACTTTTATCAACACCTTTATACAGTTGAAAATAACTGGTAAGGTTTAATTGACATTTATTTTGAAATTTACATACCATCAAGAAATAAACATTAGATGAAGCAATTAATTACTAATCGTGGCATTTCAGGAATCAGTCAGCTGGCTGGAAGAATTTTGGAAGGGGTGAAGTGAGCACTTGCTCTGTGTCCCTAGAACTATACCATGATTAGGACTCTTCTGTTTCTAAGACCAAATCAGAGGAAAATGAATACTGCTGTGAATAATAATAATAATAATAATAATAATAATAATAATAATAATAATAATAATAATAATAATAATAATAATAAATGGAAACATAGTGTTTCAAGAAGTTAAGCGAAGTTCAAGGTTCTGATTATAAAGTAATAGTGAGAATAATTTTAATCTTCCTTTCTCTCTCTCCATGTATGTATGCTGTCTTTTATGTCTTTTTTGTTTTCTCTTCTCTGAAAAGCATCTCTAAGGAGCATGTGTGATGTCTTGTACCTTGCCCATACCACAAGCAGCAACTGAGTGTAAAGGGGATCTTCCGAGTTCTCATTTTCCGAAACTCTCTCTGGGAATGAAACTGCACACACACTAGTCTGTCAGATGTGAGCAATCCACACCTCTCTCAGCAGCACTGAAAGACAGCCCTAGAAATCCTGCCATTACACAAGAAAAACCAAATGTGGCTGCTCCTGCCTTCTGAAGCTAGGCAGTTTGGAGTGATGAGTTTAAATATCTGAATATCTGAGAAAAATATGCCCAGAGTTGAACAAAGGTTTGACCTTCACACAAGAGCAAGCAAGCATTCACCCTAGATCACTAACAGTTCAGCAAACGTGTGAGGAGCACTACGCTCTGCTTCCTAGACTGCTCTGGCCAGGACATTGTAGACCATGCCCTGTGAAAAGGGTTTAGTGGGTGTGTTAGGAGCATGCCCCACCCTCCCTGTGGTGGTAGGAGGGTGGTGCACTAGGTGTCCTGTGGCTGCCCTGCACGCCCTGCGCATCGCATCATCTCTCACTATTCTGCTGGATATTTCAGCACATTTCATAAGCACCATAACACTTACATTACAGAACTGCATGATGATTTTTTATTGTCCCTACTACCTAAAGTCTATTTACGCCTTTGCAGCTTTATGAAATACGTTGTTTGCTTCATCTCTGGCTTGTGCCTCCCTTAACATTCAAGGAGATATATTGTCACCAGTCATTGTGAGTCATAAGTTATCTGACATCCTGGTAGAAAAGACTTTTTCCCACTTGTTTTCTTGAGCCAGCAGAGTAAATAGAGTGGTTTGAGGGTGGGGTGGTGGAGGGGAAGAGAAGGATTCTGTCAAGGATTTGATTAAACAAATAATATGATTTTTGTTGGTCAAAAATGTGTTCCTTTTTATTCTCTAGTTTCATGATTATTGCATTGTACAATGATGAGTAAGTGAAATTCTTATTATGGTTGTTTGATTTGACCATGAAATTAAAAAAAGCAAAAGAAGTGTCAGACTTAAAATGATGTTATGGTTGAAATATCAATATGGATTGTGTTCAAAGAGGCTTCCTATTGTTTTCTACCTTTTCTTTTTTTGTATAAACAGACTAATTATTGAAATAGAAACACATTTTAAATGAGAAAATCATTCATGTTTAATTTAGTTTCAACTATACAACTAGCCTTTAAAGTTTTGGGGGCCATATCACTCAAATCGAATGCAAAGAGAATTCTAAAGTATTTTTCCTAACTAACTTTAGGGCCTTCTGAGTCTGAGAACTACTGCTTCTATATAAATCCTTTAAAATGCCAATGAATGAGTGTGGCTTTGTGATTTTTTCAGTTTCTTAGTTCACTTTACAGTCAGTTTAATTGTTTAGTATTTTTCTGTGGAAAACATATAAAAGGGAAAATGCCACTGTGATTTAATAGTTTCTTGAGGAATTGCTGTTTATATCTTTTATAATTGCTGTTATAAGTATTTCATATAATCCAAATATTTGGGGTGGTGAGGGGCACCAGAAATTGAGGAAAAAGCATTAGCTGTCTGTGATTTGGTCCTTCTTCGTAGCATCTTGTTGTTTTGTAAGAAGACCCATTCTAATGATTGATTGCTTCAGCTACTTCTTACTCATGGGCATAAGACGTTAGATTTACTTTGTTCTGTGTCATTCCTACATGATACCAAACAACCAATTTAATTAATTTAAGAAAACTGACAGATTGATCTAATGTAGTTGGCCTACAAATTAACTGATTTACTTGGCAAACCAGAGATCCTTTTAGGAGTAAAGGGTAACTGGACAGTGCACCAAGGAAGGGGTGGGCATTTTTCCAGGACTTGAGGAATCGTGAACTTTATAAGGTATTCAAAAAAGCTGGGCATCAAAACATGAAGACACACTGGAGCCTGTTTTTATTTGGCAAGCTGTGTGACTGAGTTGAATTTGGGCCAACTAACTGTCCCTTAAAGATTTCTGAGAGAAACCAACGTACCTATAAATCAAAGTGAGGAAGTCAGGGCTTACTAAGTGATGAAGGCTGGATGGAAGTTGCTGTGTAATTTATACTTTCATAAATTTATATTGGGGCTTGTTTTGAAAGAAAAAGAAGACACTGATTTTTTTTTCTTTTTAAAGAAAATTTCTGTGGTTCTGATAGGTAAATGTGAATAGAATTTAATGAGTTTTATCCAGAATAGGATAGAGTCAAATTTTTTTGGAGGAAGCACTGAATTTTCACCAGTGCAATGACAGATTACTAAGAAACATTCCTTTCCTTCTGACAGGATCATGTCTTATAATTACAGTGATAAGAATGAAGATAGAACATTGAATCATAAGATTTCCATCACAAGACTGTAACTCCTACAACCTAAAGTGGACATTCTTTGCCTCTTCCCCTCTCCTCTGTTGTCTTTTGTTTTATTCCATTGGGTTATTTATTCTGAGTAATTTTAGTTTTTTTTTACACCATGAAGTCTGAATTCTCTCTTTTTACCATCACTTAGCATCAACCTTTCGCCTAATTTCTGATCACTTTTCTCTCGTTTTTCTCTGTGCTAAATCCTCCTAGATGGTTATTGCCATTAGATATTTAATTGCATACTTCTCTTAAGCATATTGTTTTGCTTTGATGTTGAAGACACCAGCTTCAGGTAACTCAGATTTTAGAGCTGCCTCTGCAGCTCACTGACTTCGTAACTTCCAGCACATTGCCTAACCTTAACAAAGGTTGTTCCACTATCAAAAAAATGGGTATAAAAACTTAGTTATCCATTACTCAGGATAGTTGTGAAATTGGAAAGTGAGCACATATATGTAAAAAATGACTTATAGATAAGGATGAGTTGGTTGTGTTTTCAACCTCTTATAGTTGAGGAATTGTGGTCTAGGGGAATTTAATAGACTTGCCCAAAGCTCCAAAGTAATGAATAAATGGGTTAACGATTAACCTCGCATCTTTTAAAAATCTCCCATTCACTATTTTTATTTAATTAAAAAAAAAGTTATTCATCTATTTTATTTTATTTTTTCATTCATTTTAAATTTATAATTTTTAAGTGAACATTTTATCAAAGTATAACATATCTGTAAAGTATTTATTCTTTTAATATATTTTTACATTTTATCATTTATACACATTTATTTTTACCTTCAGAGTGTAATATACATATAGAAAAATGCACAAATTATAATTGTACAGCTTGATGAAATTTCAGAGTGAAACAGATCTCACAGAATGTCACCAGCGCTGCAGAAGTCCCCCTCCTGCC
Organism: Camelus ferus; assembly: GCF_009834535.1. NCBI lineage: Eukaryota > Metazoa > Chordata > Mammalia > Artiodactyla > Camelidae > Camelus > Camelus ferus. The sequence goes on along the minus strand of NC_045698.1, from coordinate 87,312,326 downwards.
TCCCTCCAGGCATAATTCCCTCCAAGCCCAACCCAAAGATAACCACTAACCTGACTTCTCATACCATGGATTAGTTTTGCCTGTTTTGACATCAGATGCTGCAGCAGGAGTAGAGCTGCGGTGTAGACTTGCCAGCCTCAGGCCACCCCTCTGTGAGCTCTGAAGCTGACATGGCTGGTCAGAGTTCCCCAACATTGGCCCACATTATCTCCATCAATCCTTGGGTATGGGTGAGGCCGTTCTTTGCAGAGGTGCTTCCTGAGGGGTTTGGCAGCTAAAGGCTCTGTCTGCTCACTACATTCCCAGCAACTAGGACAGCATTTCCTTCATTAGGAGGTATCTGGGTGGTGCATCTGTGTGTCTACCCTGTTATAAAAAAGGAACTGTACAGTGTTTACTCTTTGTTGTTTGATCTCTTTTGCTCAGCATTATTTTATAAGATTTATCCATGGGTTGTGTGTAGCTGTAGTTCATTCATTCTTATTGTTGTCTAGTATTTTTTATGTGAATATACTACCAATTATGTATCCATTATGTTGATGATGAGTATTAAGGAAATTTCCCAGTTTGTGGCTATTAAAAATGGTGCTTTTATGAAAGTTATACATGTCTTTGAGGTTGAGTGTTTGCATGCATGCCTTTTGATAAGTGAATGTTGGGGTTTAGAGTGAGGCGTATATACTCAGGGGGAAGAATTGATGGGTAATACTTTATTTTCCAAGTTGTATGAGAGTTCCAGTTGTTCCACATTCTTCCTTTCCAACACTTGACTTTTGCTGTCTTTTCCATTTTAGTCATTCCGGTGTGTGTGTGTGTATATATAGATACAGATATAGATATAGATATAGATATAGATATAGGTTTAGATATATAGATAGATATTGCATTGAAGTTTTACTTTGCATTTCCCAGATGATTAATACATTGAACCTTTTTTTCTTATGTATATTAGGCATTGGAATATCCTCTTTTGTGTAGTGTCTTTTCAAGTAGGCTTAAACAGTGAAAGGAAAATATTGTGAAAATAATGTAAATTTTGTCATTGTTAGGTGCTATTCAACATATATGTTAAATAGGTCAATTTTGTTAATTGTGGTTAATATTAATTCACATATCCTCATGAATTGTGTTTTTTTTTTTTTATTTTGGTCTGCCTATTCTATCAGCTATTACAAGAAGTGTGTTAATGTCTTCATTCAAGTGTGAATGTGTCTATTTCTCCTCATAGTGTTCTGTCAGTTTTTTCTTTATATGTTTTGAAGATATTTTATTGTGAACATACAGATTTACAATTGTTATATCTTACTATTGTGCTTGCCACTTTATCATGATGAAATATTTCTGTTTCTCTAGTTATTCTTCTTGCCAAGTTCTACTCCATCTGATATTAGTTTGGCTGAATGAGCTTTCTTTTGGTTGGCATATACATGGTATAGTTTTCCATTTTAAATTTACTGTTTTGTTGTTCTCATATTTAAGGCATATTTCTTATAAGCAGTATATAGTTTGTTATTTATTTTTATCCATTCTGGTTAACTTAGCCTTTACTTGGAGTATATAGTCTTCAATTTTTCCCTTTAGTTCTGTTGAGACCACCAACATTTCTCTGGTTCTTGTTTTTGATTTTCAGATTCTATCCAATGCTCAGAATTGGTAAAGACCTCCTGGGAAAATGCAGCTACACTTTGTTAACCATTTCCCCCAAGGTTTTCAGCTGGTATGTGCATGAACATCATCAGCCTTGGTGAGCTTTGCCTTCTGTATACCAGGGACTGTGTAAAATTTTTCTCCATTTTTCAGAAATTCTCAGTAATGTTGTAAAGCATCCAACTCAACTCTACTTCAACATTTGGCAAATGGCTTGTGGAGTCAACTAGCTGTGTTTTGAGGTTCTTTAAAGTCTCCACTTTTATCACTCCATTCCCACTGTATCATTGAAAGCTCTTCTGGTTTCACTGTCCCCACGTCGAGACTCTCTCACTGGGCCAAGCCTTGATTCTCAGCCTGTAGCACATGCTCAATATTAACAATTTCCTCAGGGAACAGACACTTGATGATTGTTAGCTCAACATCTAGAATTTTCCTCTTGTACAAAATTTTAACTCTAGTTCTCATTGCTTCCACAGCTATCTGAGGGGTCATTTAATGGATCTTTACACAGAGCTCTATAGACATATCCAGCCTTATTAGTTGTTTTTGTGGAGCGCTTTTCTACTGGAAACTCTTTCATCTTCTCTTGGCCTTTTCACTTAGACCAAAATAATTTCTCTAGGTTATAATTTATTTGTACAATAAAGAATTACATGATTACTGTAGAAAAATTAGAAAATGTAAGTAAAAGAAGAAAAATAAAGACCCTCATAACTACACTGTTTTAGTTATCTATAGCTGTGTAACAAACTACCTTAAAGCTCAGAGTTTTAAAAACTGTTTTATTTTTATCCACAGTTTTGTAGATCTGGTAATGTTTGTTTGGATAATTTATCTCTGATTTATCGGGTGTCAATTCCAGAGGATCCATTTTCAAGATGGCATCCTCACTCACATACCTGGTGCTTTGCTGAAGACAGGAAATTGATTGGTCCAGTACAGTTAATTAGATTACCATTCTTAGTGGAGTTTTACCGCTTTTAACATAAGCTCATTTTTTCGCATGTCTTTGTGTGCAACTCTATGATACTTTATCATATAGGGATTCATATAACTACCATTAGAATCAGGGTACAGAACTATTCCTTCATCACAAAGAAACCCCCTTGTGATGCCTCTTTATAGTCATATACACTCTTTTCTCACCAGATAGTGTCTCATCCTCTAGGACTTGTCCAGGTAGCCTGGGCATCTCACAGTTCAGCAGCTGAAGGGTAGTTGCCCATTTACCTAGTGACTTAGGGCTTCATGCGACTTCAAAAGAGGCTGCCAGTCCTCTTAAAGGTTGGCCTCAGAAGCAGTATGGTATCACTTTTATCATGCTTTATCAGTCAAAGTTGCTATGGGCTAGCCCAGATTCAGAAAGAGGGGAAATACATTCCAACTCTAAATGGGAAGAGTGTCAGTTTGTAAACTTTATCTGCCAAGTGCCTTCAGAGAATCATTCACAGTATATTGGCAAAATAGTAAAATAACAGCCAACTTGCACAGAGCATTCCCTACCTGATGTATTATTTTATTTATTCATTATTAAAATGTTTGGACAGGACCTGTGTATATCTCAAATATTTTCTTTAAAATTTTATATATCTATTTATTTAATTATACACATAAACATGAACACATGATTATTGGAGAAAAACTTCAATGATATGGAAATGTATGGAGTAAAAATGAAATTTCTTTTAAGACTTCTCCTTCAGTTTCTCTCTTTTCTGAGATAACTATGGTTAATAGTATAGTGTGTATCTTTCTAGGACTTTCACATGAATTTTCATGCTGTTTATTTTCAGACTTATTATACTTGACCCTGGTAATATTTGCTATTTGTGATGTACTCATGCAGAAAATACGGTTCAAAGCTGTGGTCCAAACAAATGAAAATAAGATAGCTTCCTCTCCGCCAATTATTCAAATTTCTTTTCTTTCCTCTTGTCAGACAAAACAGAATATTGTTAGCTATCTCCCAGAACTTTGATGACTTTCAGATGCTTCAAGTAAAGGCTTCCATTCCATAGAGACTATTTCGTTTCATCACCAGTCATTGATCTGTAATGCATGTCACAGAAGTAGATGACCAGTGTATTTCGAATAAGGGTAAAGGCAACAAGCTTGGCTTCACATGTACGTGTAATTTATCATCACTTAATTATTGAACAATTCTTTATGTTAAGTATCTCCTTTAGAAAAGACCAATTTTTAATTTTGTAAATAGACTTTAGTACAACATCTATTTATCTTCAATGTGACTTCCATATAAAATGAGTTTTACTTTAAAATTTTTATGTACAGAAAGATTTAAGAATTTCGGACTAACAAAGCTTGTAGAGGAAAGCACAATCATTCATAGCTTTTAGTTTTAGAGTTATAAATCAGTTCACGTTCAATGAGCCTGTGTCATTATGGCCTATGGGGAATTACCGTCACCAAATTCCTAAGTAAGAATTATATGTCTGCAGGTTAACCATAATTATAGTGGTCAGTTTTAGTTTTGATTGATTAAATCTAGTCTTATATTATTTTGTAAAATATGTTGTACATTGTGAAGTCCAATAGCAACCATTCATATTACAATGCTTTTCAAATTTAATATATTTGTTTCTCTGATTTGGTCACATTTAGTCATATGTTCATATGTTCAAAGTTTAGAAACAGACTTTGTTTCTAGGAGGCTGAAGTTTCTGTCTGAGCATTTGAGCCCTTCTTCTTTGCCCTTTTTTGGCATCTCCTCTGTCATTTATTTTCCCGTTTTCTTGGATATTCAATCGCTCTCCCTCCCTACAGGACTCTTCATTTTTAAGTATTCAGTATTTCTCTGTCCTAAAACAAGTTGAATCTACTCCTTTCAGCTCTGCTTAATCTGTTGTATGGCTTTTTCTTTCTCCTGTCAAATTTCTTGGAAGAGTTGACTTGCTGCTTCTATTTCCTCTTGTCCCTCTACTTCTAGTTCAGTGTTCATTCTCAACACCAGGCTCCCCCTTTAGCAGTTGATGCTGTTGATCGTGTGTGTGTGTGTGTGTGTGTGAGAGAGAGAGAGAAAATCCATTTTTTGGGTTTCATGCTCACACTCTCTTCTGATGTTGCTCTGTGACGTTTTTGCTGGCCATGTGTATTGGCCTGCTAGGAGTTTATTCTCAGAGCTCTTCTTGTTATAAATGTCACTCTCCTGGGCTAGACTCATCTACTCTTAGTGCTCCCACTTCTATCTGCCTAACACATTGACAAAAAAACTTTTATTTTGAAATAATTGTAGACCTACAAGTAGTTTCAGAAATAGAGAACCCTATGTACCCATCACCCAGCTTTCCCAATGTGTTGTGTAACATGCAGTTGGGGGAGAGTGTTTCAGTCTGGACACTGTTGACATTTTGGGCTGAAAAGTTCTTTGTTGCAGAGGCTGTCCTGAGATGGTAGGATGTTTAGCAAAATTCCTAGACCCTACACACTAGCTGCTAGTAGAAACCTACCACCCCAAGTGGTGACAACCAGTACAACTCCTCTCCTCAAGTTGTAATGACCAAAGTTTCACCAGATGTTGGCACATAGACCTGGGGGGCAGAATTTCTACTCTGCACCTCTCCTTCTCCCTGTGTTTGAGAACTACTGAATAGAGAGTCAGTAAGCATTTATCAAGTTCCTATATATGTGAGGCTCTGAGCTAGCGCATATGATGTCTTGCTTATTTTGTTTGTTTTTCTGCATGTAGTACATTTTCAATGCCTGAAGAAACAAGGTAAAGTGGCTTCTCTCTGAATTTTTTTATCCTTTGATAGAAATGGCCACTCTCCTGGATATTTGGTCCTCAACTGAATAGCTGTTTGATCTTTTAAATGCAAAATAATAAAATTTTCTAAGGAAAAATTCACCACCATATTGTTGAAAGTAATTATTTTACTTCACAACATATATCAAATGTGTATGCCCAGCTTTGAGAAGAATAAGCCTAGTTGTCATCTCTTTGGAGATTTAAAAATATGCTTCTTAAAATGTGAAGCTTAAAACATTTCTCTAAACATTATGAAAACAGTTTTTTTCGCTTCTTCATGCAAGTATAGTACATGCATTGTTGTTTTGCTTTGGAAACATATACCTTCAAAGACTCTGATAGGGTTGTTCCTTTGATTCTAAATTAAGTCTTAGAATGTATATATTTCAGATCCCCAAGGTAAGTTATTAATTTGGAAGGGTATATTTCTTTGTTAAATTTGGAAAAAATATAAAGCTATCTTACTCAAATCATCAAGGAATACATTTTTCTACTCTAGTGGAAATAAATTCTTAATTACAAACTTATTTATCTTTATAGTTCTGTCACTAGTTGTTATTTTCAATCATTATATGTTCATCACAAATTTTAGCACACATTTGGACATTTCTCTTTTAATTTCATTGAAAACACTAATGATCAACTGTCATATCCCTACCACCACCAAAAAAAAAACCTGTAGAGAAGGCATTATCCTACATATTGAGTTTAAATTGACTAATGGCGATTTAATAAGAGGAAACAGGAAAACACTAAGTCATCTGCACCATAGGGTTTGTATCTTTCAAAATAACTTAATTCTGATTTCATTTGATTTGATGTAAGTCCAGGACTACGGGATCATACCATCTGCCGTAGTTTTGATAATCTTTGTTGTATTTGCCTTTTTGCCTCTTAAAAAATACAACTGAAATGATAGTTTATAAACAATATGGAATAGATCTAACCCTGATTTTTCAGGAAGGCATACTTTCACCAATTGTTATGAACCAAATGAAATGGGAATGCCTTATTTCCCTTTGGTTCAAATAGAATAGAACTTGCATAGTCTGAGTTCTGTGCTTTACCTGAATGGCCACAATTCCAGGCAGCCAAATGAGGACCCTTGAACGTATATAAGTGCAGCAACAACTCGAAAAAGCAGTGAACAGAGAGGATGCTAGGTGTTCTTGGATTTAGGATAATAGATGTACTAGGGACATTATTTTCCACTGACTACTTTTATTTTTATTAGAAGATTTCTTGAAAGATGTTATTTTTTGTTGTACATGATGAATGAATTAAAAAATAATTTTAGATGGGTTAAAATGATTACTCTGAAAAACTAATAAAAATGAGGTATTAGTTCAAATTCAGACTTCAGAATCTTTTTTTCCTATTTAATAAACAGACAGGAAAATCCAATCTGGTCCATGTAAGCCATTCATTATGACTTCTAGAGGTTTCTAAAGCTTGAATTTGAGTTGATACAATCTAGAGGAAATATTTTATTCCCCAAACTTGCTCCCCTAAAGGTATACCATACATACTTTTAAAAATAAATGCCAACCAGTTCTAATCTTGAGATACATTTCATGTGAAAATTGCTGTTTGAAATAGAACACTGGTTTTACATTTCAAATTACAAATATAATGCACCACCACAGGTGCTGATTTGTTTCATCTACTGTAAACCAGAGGACTTATTAATAAAGAAGACTTCTTTGATAACATGCCCCATTAAACTGCATTTTCAAATGTGTGGTTAATTCTCATGACTATTAGATAAATGGTGTCTTGTTTTTTGTTTTTTGTTTTTTTAAATACTTGAGCCATCCCAAAATGCCTTCTGAAGTAATTGGCAGTGCAGCATCTGTGAAAGCAAATAGACCTGCCTGTATGTTCTTAGCAATATCCAGAAGCAGCTTCATCCATTAGAGTTAGTTTTATTGAAGGGAGATATATTGGCTGAGACATCAGCTTGTTTCTAACTCTTTTGAAAAGACCTTACAGAATCTTTATCATGCACCTTGACCATCTCTAGAGAGCAGACCCTTGGTTTTCCCAATACCATCTGCAAAAACTAGACTTGTTAAATTTCCATGAAATTAAATGTCCTTTTTCATCAGAGTTACCAGCGTCTTTTCAGCTTTGTTAATGAAGGAAAGTCTCCTTGCTTTGAATACGCTCATTACATACCAATTAGAGTTAAAACAGTGGCTTCCCAACCCCAGGAATGTAAGTGCTAATGAACAGAAAAAGGGTCGCCAATGAAAAATAGCTCAGGCAAGCTACATCTCCTCACCACTGTTTGCAGCACTTGGGAAAAGGTTCTAATATTAATGCTTCTTGTCAGAAAACCCTTACAACCTCTGTTAAATCATCTTCTCTATCGAAGGTGCTGTAGTTATAAATAGGCTCACAATGAATTCTGAATTCTCTACATGTAAATCATGCCACATACCATTATCTGATATCCTTGAATTAGGTATGCGTGGCCTTGGGGGCAGTAAAGGATAGGTCGATGCAGCCAGCTGTCTCTTTTAGTAATAACGGCTGCACGTTAAAGACTAACAGCCAGACAATAAATAACATTTTCAAATCTGCATCTAGACTTTGAGTAGGAGAGAAATGAATAATGATTTCCTTGTGTTAGATTGGACTTGAGCAAAAGGTCAAACCTTTCAGCAAAAGGAACAACAGCCATACAATCCAGTTAATCACAGACAAAAGTGTGTGTATGTAAACCTGTAAGCAAAATAATTAACGGGTCTGCTTGCATTTAGTGTATACCATTGTGCCATTTTATTCTTGCAAACCCCATTTTCTTTCATGTCTATTGCTCATTCTGACTCTTTAAAGGAAGGTGAGAGGTTAACAGATTAAATTCAGTTTAGAAGAAAAAGCTGGGAGTAATTGATATTATATTTGAGTATGGTATTTAAATAAGTCAAGTCCACCTTCTCAATGCACATATGGTCTTTGTGTATGGATTACATTGAGTTAGAACTATGTATTTTACAAGTATAGTAAAATATCAGAGTCTATTTGCATATATTCTATGAGAACATAAATAGTTGTGATACTGACAGAGTTTAGTAGATAAGCAATATGCAAGAAGGAATCATCTTAAATTTAAACAAACAAACAAACAAGAGATAAATTAGTTCTATGAAAAACCTGCTGTGAGATTTTAATTTTCTTCCTCTATATAGCTCTGGAAAGATCACCTACATCAAAAGATTGAAGTCATATTAATATTTTTTTATGAGAGGAAAGACCTGATGGACTGTTTTATTTGGAAATAATGTTTAATTTATTATTTTGTTTGTGTGATTGTATGTGTATGTCCAAATTGTGGTTTAATTAGCTATGGTAAAGGATCTTAGCTACTAAAATGTATTCTGTTTAACTGCAAATAATAAACTTCAGAGTCTTAACTGTTTACTTCCTTCACCTCCTCCATCTCTATGTTTCTGCGTGAACAACACAAGAAAACCCCTGCCTTCACCCTACTTTCAGAAGGCAGTTTCTCAGTAGTGATACAAATATTGTTGTTTTTGCTGGCAAGTAATTCACCAGTGGCTCGTTTCCATCAGCTTTTATTTCACAGCAATTGTAAAATAAACCACTCGTAGCACATGCTGTTAATATCTGGTCCCTGGGGTGTAACTGATGTTCATGGTATGGGTCATGTGCTAGCTAAAGTGTGCATTAAAAAGGGAGAAATTAATAGTACTACCACTGATTCAAGCTAAATGGTATTCAATGGGCAATATCATCCCTTTAATAGTATCGTAGCGTATCATTTTGTTGATTTCTTTTAGAGTCTGATTTTAATGCAAAAATAAGCAAAAAAAATCAGAACATACTAATGTAATGAATTCTTCAGAGACACAGCTAGTCATATGCTGAAGTTTCATTTGCACATTATATTATTTTCATTTCTTTTTTGACCTTCATTTTATATTTGATGAGACAGTGAAACTAGTGGTGCAATCACTAGATTCTGTTTATGCAGAACTTGATATAAATAATGCTATTCTTGTCTGCTTAGCTATTTGTGTATTCCATTATGTATTCTAAAAGTAAAAAAAAAATAAATCTTTTTTTTCTTTAATGATATGTTCCTTTTAGGGATATACATCACATAATTGACTTCAAATATGGAATTTATATAACATGCTAGGTACTAATTTTAATTGAACATTGTCTTGTAGTATTCTTTTTGGCAAAAGCTAACAAGTCCATCATAACACAGTTCTTTTAAAAACATTCTTAACACTTTCTAGATATTGTCACTTTCCAGCTGACAACATTCCCTCAAGATTGATAGATGGCATGCTGTTCATTTTCCAGATAAAGATGTTGTCATACCGAGGAAGTTATTTGAGCACACAAAAGCATGTTTAAACTGCATGTCAGTATTCAGTTCTGGACTAGTTGCTTTCCTGTTCATATCCAACTGATGTTATTGGAGCATTACACCACCACGAGGGTGCAGTCCCCCTGCACCAGCATAATTTAAATTGCATCTCCCTCTCTTTTCCGAACTGATACCCCTGCGTCTATTCAAAGATTTATAAAGTTCCTCTCAAAAAACCTTTGGCTGAGGCAGACTTTATTTAATATAGTCTGTTCTTGTTATTTGCAGTAGTTTTGTTCTAGACAGTCCTGTGTGAACACTGCGTTAACCAATACTGAATTATGGCTTCTAGTGGAAATACAGGGTTAGGTTCCTGCAAGCCTTTAGTCTCATTTTCACCAACTGATCACTGTATAACTTTATGTGTGTTTCTGTTCAAAGGCACAATATTTAATATATATTTTTGATTCGTTAACATTGAACTCATGGCCAACAGCCATGCCTGAAGAAAGTGTATCTACCATGTGTAGTTTTCTCTTTAAGACATATCACAGCCTTCATGTACTTAGGAACCCTAGACAGCACTTCAGACTATGCTTGGGAGCAATTTTAAACAGTGGACTCACCAGTGAAAAGCACAAAAATGAGGAAGTGGAGGCACTAAATAGATAATGAAAATGACACTTGTTTACAACACGAGAGCTGAAACAAGAAGGAAGAGATTCGTCTTACTCAGCCTCAGCTGGGAATGGGCACTTTGACTTAAATTTCTCACTGCTCTGTGCATGTCTGCCAATGACTGAAAATACCTCTCTGACTGATTTTGAGGTTACAGATACATTTTAACAAGTAAATGGCAAATATAGAATCCACAAAGAACAAAGATCAGCTGTATTCAGTGATATGGAAAATAGCATAATCAAAGCAGTGGAAACCACTTATATTAGATTTATATCCATTCCTATTTTTTTTACATATAAGACTGTATTACTTTTAGGTGAACAACATGATGATTTGATATATATATATAGTGAAATGATCACCAAAATAAGTTTAGTTAACGTCTATCACCACATGTAGTTACAGATATTTTTTTCTTGTGATGAGAACTTTTAGGGTTTACTCTTAGTAACATTCAAGTGTACAATACGGTATTGTTAACTATAGTTACCATGCTGTACCTTACATCCCCAGGACTTATTTATCTTATAATTGGAAATTTATATCTTTTGAATATCTTTTGACCACCTAATCCTATTTTTTAAAGAGTGTATTAGCTATTTCATCACTTGCCGAATCACCCCTCTTCTCCTTTCCAAATTTCCTGCTCCAACTTTCCTCCCTAGACTTTGCCTGTATACCCTGCATCAATTCCATATTCTTTCTTTCCACCTTTCACTAGACAAATTGAAATTCTTCAGCAATTCTTTTGAGGTCCTTCTGGCTGTAAGCTCTGTTGGATTCCTGGCCTATAGCTTGTATTCTGATATGCAGAGCGATGGTTACTACTGCCATTCTTCACAGCGAAAGCTTTGTTGTAGAATGTGCTGTGGAAGTTTGTGCCAGTGTCTTCCAGTGCCTTTCCATCGTCTACGCTGGTACTTCCTTGAAATGTGGGGTCCTAGCTCTCAGTCCAGGCAGCTAGAATATTCCACCCATACTGTCTTTGGTATTTCAAAAATGCTAAAAAAAAAAAATCAATCAAACTTCAACTTTGAATTTCAACACAAGACTTTTTGTGCCAGTGGTGGAAACAAGAGCTTTGAGAGAGAAGGTAATTCATTTATTTTTCGATACATGGTAGACTACTTTTGGGGCAGCTTCCATATTTTGAAGTCCACAGCAGCATTAGTTGTGTTATGTCCTAAACTGGACACAACCCAAATTGTGTTATATTTGTTTACTAGACTCCCATCCACCATGGAAAGTAAGCAAATTACATGTAAAAATATGGATGAAACTCATTGTCATACTACAGAATGGAAGAAGCCAGACATAGTAGCATACATACTGATAGTTTCCTTTATACAATTTTTTTTTTAAAGAAGGCAAAACCATGATGTTAGAAGTCAGGGTAGCGAACATTGGGCAGAGGAGGGAAGTGACTGTGAGCGGGGCAAGGAGCTTGTATTCTGGGTTTTTTTTTTTTTTTTTTTTGTCTGGGTGGACAAAATAGATATGTTCACTGTGAAAAAATTCATTTAGCTACATACATTTATAATGGGAGCTCTTTTCTGAATATATACTCAATGAAATAGTCCTAAATTCACCATGAATGGTGTGAGCCTATTTATATAAAATGTATTTTTATGATATAGTGGGTGAATAGATTAAAAAATGGATTTAGAGCTATAGCTACTGATCTGTAAGGATATCCAAATTACATTGTTAAGTGAAAGAAGTTAAGTTGTAAGGTATGTATATACTTGTTCTTCTAGTCTGGTAAAACAAACAAATGAATAAATTACCTACATATGTGTAGTTTATATGTACATGAGCCAGGGGAAAAGGCACATAATATACACCAGATGTTAATGTTGGTTACCCCAGGAGGTGATGATTAGTACTGCCTTTTTGTATCTTCTGTTATATTATTTGACTTGTTACAGTAAGCAGGTATTAATCTTAGAATTTGAAAAACATAAAGAGATGGGAATATTTTATAAAGGAAAAAATGAATTGAAGTCTGAACTAAACAAATGTACATAAGAATATGTAGATCTACCAGAGGGAAATGTTCCCACTTGACAAAAATAAATGAAAATCTCAAGAGTTGTGAAGAAGAAATAAAAGTCAGAGAGGAAGCAAGAGAGTGCAGTTCTAGGGGATGAAGAAGTGAACGGATGAAGTGTAGTTCAGCTTCATTGGTCATATCAGAGTGTACCCAAATCTCATCAATTCTCACCTGCCTTGTACATAAAACCAAGCCACATTGGCATAAATAGCTCTTGTTCTTGTCACTTACTGTTAATGCAACTTTTATGTCCCTTGCAAATACCCTCAACTATTTCTGTGATACAACTGTTGTATCATAGGAACTCACAAACCCATTGGTACCACTCAGTCCCCACAACACCTCATGGAAGAAACTCCATCAGCCCTGCCCGTCTCCTCTCTCCACCAACTACAATACAGGCAAAGGCCCACAGTGTGCTCGCTCCTTGTCTGTGTGTCCTCTCCATGGTCCCCATGTCAGCTTCATGCCTCAGGAATAGAACAAAATAAATATTAAAGAATTTTTAAAGGAAGTCTCCATATATGACAACATATGTAAATAAATGCCCCTGAGGACCACCAGCACCACCTTCTGTATCAGCTGAGCTCTGCCTGCAGGGCTGGGTTCAGACAGGATGTACCTCTGCGGATGCTGCCTGTGGGAACCCAGGAGCCACTGGATCAAGGTGCTTGGTCCTCATCCTTTCAGTTTAGCCTGTGCCTGACTACAGTTATTTACAGATTTTCTTTGACCTTTATATTTTTCTATTAATCATGCTTGCAGGCCACAGTGGCAGGCTATTTTAAAGTTTCCCTGCCTGCCATATCACTACATCATGAAGTCTGTGCATCTTCCTGGCCTTCTTTCATGGGTCCTTTAGAAACGATGATCTCAGTCTAATCTCTAGGCAATGCTGCTTCTTCATTTTCTCATTCCCAGGCTCACATTTTTGTTTGTTTGTTTATTAATTAATTTACTTGTGTCTGAGGTACAGCTGTTCAAATGTTCCGTTAGTTCTTATATTTCTGCTTTTCCCCTTTAAGCTAGCATCATCAAAACACAGAGCCAAATAAAAGGTTTGTTTTCGACCCACCTCAGTCAATTTTATCCAGTTACAATTAGCCCATGAGCATTAAAGCATGGAAGAAATCGACACTCCCCCCCCCCCCCCCGTTGCCAGTATAACCCTTACACTGTATGAGAACATGAGCAGTGGATTAGCACAGTGTTTTTGCAACTGCCCATCAGCTCAGACATGCCCCTCTGTATTGTGAGCTCTCTGAAGGCAGGCTTTGGTTGGGTCCCATCAATTCTGAATCTGCAGCACCCAGAGCAACGTGTGAAACAGTGGGCACACTAGATATATGATTAACTCATCAAGTACCAGTATGTCTTCAACATTGTGCTGCATTATAAAGATGTAAAAGTGAATAAAACAGAGTAAGCTAACTCAGTCTAGTAAAGAAAAAAAGACAAGCAAGCAATTATAATTAAGTGGGAAAAGTGGTATAATGCAGACATATGAAATTGCTAGGGGGCCAAATATGAGGGAATTAATTAGCCAGAGACACTTTATGATGTTTATGATCCTGAACACCCAATATTTAACACTGAATCTTGGCCTCATGTCTGTAGGCTAACCCTCCTGCAAAGCTCCCAGTCCCTCTTTGAAAGAGGGTTGTATTTTGTCACAAACCTGTAGAACTGATTGACTGGCACAAACTTGACTGTTAAATAAATCAGTGTCTGTGTGTTCCTCTAGTCAGTCTCTAGTCTGGCATATAGGCCTTGAATTATTCACTTGCTTCATGCTACAGCTGGATTCATTTCATTCTACATACGCTTTCCAGAGGAAGACAAATGAAATGGGGTGACTGTGCACTTAAGAACGGTCCTGCCTCCACATCTGATCTCATTCAAGCTCGTTCTTCCTGCCCTTTGTTTCTGCTAAAATTATCTGTAAGAACATCTCTTTAAAATCTTGCCATCACAACCATTTAGGTAAAAGCAAAGGGCAGAAATCAGAGCTTGAGCTTCACAGAATGCTCTGTTCATGGATTACAAAGCTTTGTTACCTCCTAGAAGAATTTAGCTATCCCATAACATGTGAAAAGAGTAACTGCTAAGCATATGTATATAAGAAAGTGGTATCGCTTGAAGGGATGGTAAATGTTCATAATCCTTTTACTCCCTAAGATAGAAAGAGATCTCTTCCATTCCTGACTATGTCAGGTCCTAAAATGTAAGGAGAAAATAACCACAATAAATTGCAAACTTAATCAATTATTAAGGCAGATTAACGCTGCGTCCCACAATGTTGTCAAAAAACCCAGATGTGTCATATTTGAGTTGCATTTTCATTATGTGCACATACTTGGCTTTGAGCAGAATTATATGAGTTGGATTAATTTTTTACATGGCCCTCCAGCAGTTCTGTGCAGAGCCATATGGGAGATGTTTGGTTCTCATCAGCTCCCTTCTCCCCTTCCTCCCACTCATTGCTTTAAACAGAGCTTTCATTCTCTTTAACTATCTGCAGGTTTTATTCTGTTCAGAGAGAAGAGCCACAAAATATTATGACCTCTAAGTGATGGGCTGTGAGACAGGGTCTCTCTCCAAAGCCAGCCCACAGCGGTGCATTGATCGCATGTGTCTGTGGCCTGGTGTAGGCTGTGTGCAGGGCTGGTTACTGTCTGTTCTCTTTCATCTCACTGGGAGAATACTTACAGCATGGTTTGCTTTTCTCATGTGGTCCATAAGGAAGTGGAAGGATTCAGTTTTCAGCCCTGTTATTATGGTGATTTTTTGCTAAACTTGAAATTCACTTTTCAAAGAGGGTGGATATTTTTATATGGGGAATGATTGTTAGGAGATTTTCTGAGATTTAACTTCAACGGTAACGCTTTATAGTAATATCAAGGCTTCCCTGTAAAGATTTCTAACACATCAGTGTGATTATTTGCTAACCACTCTGCAGCAGAGGGAAGTGGCAAATATCAGTGACTTTCTATGATGAAGGAGCTCAAAGTGGCGAGGTGGTAGAATGCCAGACAGCATTTGAACTTATGTCTTCTTCCTGCTCAGAATCTTGTCTAGCCCATCTGGATTCCTTCATTTCTCTGGGCAGAGGAAACACTGAGAGAAGTAATACAAAAGTTATGCCTCTCTGAGCACTGTAAACACGCGCATTGTGGTGGGATCCTGCGTCTGGAGCATCCCTGAGGTCAATTATAATTTAATACAATACTTTGTAATAACCTGGCACCACTGGCGTTTTCTACTAGATAGAAGTAGAGTCTGTGTCAGGTGAATGGAATTTTAATTCCAATCAACATTCAGTTGTTTGAAAAATGGCGTTATGAGCAAATGCATACTTAAAAGATAGCTGCCACTTAAAGTGCCTTCTGGAACGTAGGTGAATTCCATCAAAGACAGCTTCCCCCATAATGGAGTAGAAGTGCTATATGAGGTTAACTGTCACTTAGTATTTTTATTTCACATCCCTGCTCAGCATATTAAGTGGCAGATACTTTCATACAACCCATTTAATCCCTTGGTGAAATTTGAGGACAGGCTAGAAAGTTCTTTTCCGTTTTTTTTATTAGTCCATATCTTGCTCAGGTTTAACATCTATTCATGATGGCACCTCATCCCTTGCCTTCCTATTTAAATGCTAGAGGTTAACATTTCTTATGGAAATTCTTCTTAACAGAAAGCTTTATTTTGCATAATTACAATCTGGCTCAACCACAATTCATCCAACATTTATTATAACACTTAAAGTTCTCAGAAATACCTCTGAGATGTTTTTGCCTCTTTTTTCTTTTTCAACAAATGGAACAATTCTCATGAGTGGTATGCCCAAGTTCTCTCTGTCTGTCTGTCTGTCTGTCTGTCTGTCTGTCTGTCTCTGTTCATAATGGCCCTGGGCAGCTCTCCCCTGATTGTCTAGGTTCTCATTCATCATTTCTCCTAAGCCCTGACCTGACCTAAGCCTCTTTCAAACTTCCTTTGCTCGGAACCCTTGGGCTGAAACCTGCATATATTTCATGATCTACAATGTAGTGATTTATTAGTAGTAGTTCTCCTCTTGTCCCTACTCATTGAGCAGCATGATGTCTAGTCACACAGATCAGTTGAGCGAAAATTTGAACATTTGTATGGTTACAGTTTATAGCAAAGACAATGTAACTGACATGTTTTGAATGTTCTGGATGATTATGCATTTTTTGTAATATAGTTGCTCACTGACCAGAGTAATCTTAGAAACTGGAAATACAAGAATGTCAATTAAAATAGAAAACAATAGAAAGCCAGGTGATTCTTTTTTCTCATATCTGGTTATTCAGGATAAATAATTCAATTAAATATAAATAATGTTAAGTTGTCTGAAGTTAAGAATTATCTTGAAAGTTCCTGCATCACTAAGATATGTCTGACACAGATAATTAGGTGTTGTTAGGGATCATGACTTCTTTTATTAAAATGTTTTATTTCCATTCCAGTTTCTCTAAGAAAAAAAAGTACCGCTCACAGGAATTAAAAAAAAATCATTGCTATCCCATTGGTAACACAATTAGTGCCTAAGAACATCAAATGGTAAATCCAAGCATATTAATTACATCATTAAAGTAGCATTTGGTACACTGCTGAGATACATTAGAATAACAATAACCTTTCTGTTAATAGGATTCACTACCAGCGTGTAATGCAGAAGTTGCACACAATGAAGATATCCCATTCCACCACCTCATGGCATAAATCAATATAGTCAGAGCAACAAAGATAGAGTATTTCCATAAAAATGACATTAAACTATTTTGTGTGTGCCTGTGTGGAATGCCACAATTTGAGAGCCAGATAAACTGCTCAAGAGAAAACAGAGTTGCTTGGTTACATCTGCTGAAAACAATCTGTGCTGGTGTGTGAGAGCTCATGTCAGCCCCGTAATTACCACAACTGAGATAAAGCCTGGGCTAAATGTCACCTGCCGCTGACACGCACAGGAAGCCAAGCACCACTAAATGAGTCAGTTACTCTGAGTGCTTCGCTTCACTTGCAGGCTGAATGCAAATGCCATGAATATTAAAGGAAATATGTTTGTGTGTGTGTGTGTGTGTGTGTGTGTGTGTGTGTGTGTGTATATAAATCAGAGACACACATAATGAAAACCTCACCCCAAATCCTCACTGCCCACTCAGAAGTACATTGGGTAAGAAGGTTAACAGATGAATCAGGTTGAAGGGGAAAGATTAAACCATTAATGAGCATTTCTGTGAGACGGGCAGAGCCTTCCACCTCCTACCACAAACTGGTCATTAGTCAGTGCAGTGCAATTTTGCACAGTCTAGAATGAGTCCCCAAAGACAGCTGAGGTTCATATTGACAACTGGAACAGTTTGCCTGTGTCTGCATTTAAAGCCCAGGGACACAATGTGTATTTTTAAATACCTTAAGTAACAGGGGGTTTATTGATGTTTTAATAAATATTTCTGACAAAAGCAGAATTAATCATCTTGGTTTAAAGGAAATGCCCTTTGTCTCTTCTATGTTTTTTCTTTTATCACCTCTTTCAAAAATCATTCTCCCCAGTTGTCGTATTGTGTTAGCTGCTTTGCGAGGTGATGTGATTACTAAAAGACTCCTCACCTGACCACCTAATGCTCTCCTGACACTTCGCTGGAGAGCTCTGGTGCCCAGGCAGAGGAAGAAGAGTATAGTGAGCACAACACCCAGAGGCAGGAGTGCAGCCAGAACAGCTTCTTCAGCATCCACATGGGCCTGGTGATACCAGGATGATGGCTAGCACCTTGGAGAGGGCCTTCATGGCCATCTCTCATGACCTTGCTGAATTTACCAAGTTCCAGGGTCTGACCTTTGGCTTTCAGCCTCAAAACCCTTAGAATATCACAAGGGGATTCAACATTTGGGATGCACTCTCTTGAACTAAGCTCACAGTTAGTTTCAAAAATGAATATTTGCAATAATACACGAATACTATAGAGCCTGAGACCATCTAAAATAGACTACACAAGCAGCTGAACTGTTAGAAGAGGTTTCTTGATGAGTATAGAGCCAGAATCAGTGGGGTTAGATGAACTGAATGTTTAATTGCATCCTTCTCATCCTTGGGATGGTCTTGTCAGTGTGATGGGACAGTTAGAAATCTGCTCACTGTAGCTGCCAGAGTCTGTTTTCACATTAAAGGTGTGCTTGCCCACGAGACCAGAGACTTGGAGCCTATTATTAATCTGTCATTTATCGAACTTTTATTAGGAACCAGGCACTTGTCCTAAAGGATTTTGATGCTCTTTTATTTATTTATTCATAACAAAGTTATGTGGGGGGAAATACTGTAATTATCTTAATTTTACAAATAAACTTACCAAAGGCCACACAATTCAAATAGCATTTGTTTTCATCTTTTACTAGCCACTGGTTAATTGGCCCACACAGGACCCACTAAATTTTGACAAATTAAAAATTTATTAGCATAATGTAATAAATGGAATTAAATTTTATAGTTTAAACATTAATAATAATTTTCTATAATTTAGAGAAAGGGCAGGCAAACTATGGCCCAATATCAAATACAACCTGTTGCCTGCTTTTATAAGACCTGTGAGCGAAGAATGGCTTTTACATTTTTAAATAGTTGCAAAAAAAGAAAAGGAATGCTATTTCATGATACATGAAAATTATTGGAAAGTCAGATTTCGGTGTCCATAAATAAAGTTTTATTTGAACATAGCCACACACATTTATTTATTTATTGTATGTAGTATTTTTGTGTTATGATGGCAGAACTGAGTAGATGCAACAGAAACTATATGACCCACAAAACCTTAGTCAAGTGTTTGGCCCTTTACAGAAAGTACTTTCTGTCCCATGAGGGATAATATATTCCAAACCTTCAATCAGAGTTTGTCTACTGGGCTTGATGACAGTGAGCTTAAAACTCGAAGTCATATTCCACATTGAGGATAATTTGTTTATTTTTTATTTCTGCTAAATCTAGAAAGCCTAATTTGTAGGAGGCCGTTGAAATGGTAACAAGTATTTGAAAGTTAGAGCAGATGGTTATGGATATTTGGGTCAAATGTGGACCCAGGAATGATAGAGTGAGTTTCTTCATGGAAACTACATCCGAAACTCTTTCAGATGCTCCCAGTGGGAGCATAGACAAGACCTGGAAGGTTAAGTACTTCTCTTTGGAGATCCATTGGGTGGACACCTGCTTTCAGCTTTGGTTACATTTAATTCTGCAATGTATTTCATTACATTCTGTGTTATTTTTTGGTTATGGTTTTAAAATCTGATCCAAAATTCATCATAAATTGTTTCTCCAATGAATGAAAAAATAGTCACATAGGAAAAAGCAGATTCTTGGAGATGGAGCCATTTGTAGTCCCTGTTTGGTCTTGATAAAAAAAATTCTGTATTTTTCAGTCCTGAAATGTAGGTTCCGCCCATGCCGTATATTTAACAGATTGCTGAGAGCTGCTGTTTCGAGTAAGCTGCTTAACATAATAGAAAGAGCCTTTATGCCCATTATCAATTACATAAAGAAATGTTATCACATCTATTATTTCAAAAATTCATTTGAGAATCTTTCCGTCATCTTTCTTGGAAAGTTCATTCAATTTCATTGGGAAAAACAGCTTTGTATACGTGACGCATTTCTTCACAAGTCTAAAAGTATATGTACCTGGTGATTGCAGTGTCATTGTATCAATAAATTTTGCTGTTTCTCTCAACACTTAAATCAACAGGCAAATTGTTTCAAAATTTAATATAAATTATATAGGTAATAGGGAAATATATTATTTAAAAAATATCCAACACTAGAAATAAATTTAAAGTATCCCTTAACTGCTATATACGTTTCCATTCTCTTCTCTAGAAGCAGTCATCTTATCAACTCAATGTATAGTTTTCTTAACTTCTTAGATGAATTCACAGATTGAAATTTTTTGTGTAGTATATATGATTTTAGCACAAGTATTTTGTTCTTTTGTAGTCTGCCTTTTTCACTCAATAGCGTTATTTCTTACTGTTTAATGCTACCAAACATGTCCTATAATGTAGTATTTGCTATTTCTCCTATTAAATAAAACATTGAGATTGATTTCAGTATTTTGCTATTACAAACATTGCTGTAATAAACATCCTTGTTTATATCCCTTGTGCATATGAATCAGTTTTTCACAAGAGCTGATAACAAAAAGCAGATATTTTGGAAGTTTGCACATTTTAAATTTTAATAAATACTATCAAATTGGCCTTCAAAATATTGTACATATTTACATTATTGTGAGAATAATGTGAGCATCCCCATTCCCTATATCCTTGACAATATTTTAAGTTTTGCAAAGTAGTAGATGAAAAATATTATAAAAGTATAAAAGTATACTGTTACTGTATTATTTTGTTTTTAAGGAGATTAAGCATCTTTTATATGCTTTATTAATATTTGGAATTTTTCTCTTTTCTGAATTGCCTGCTCCTTTATTTTTCCCATTTTTCCAGTTGGGCTCATTATTCTTTACTCATGCACTTTGTATATTTTCAATTTTTTAAATGGAAAATATTAGTTTTCCAGTCAGCAAGTCCCTAAACATAATGGTGTCTCTCATATCAAAATGAAGTTTTAATTTTGTTGTCACTTTATATTTACTCAGACATATTTTAATTTTTAATTGTATACAGCGTGAGATATTTTCTACTATATTTTGTTTCTGCTTATTGCTAGTGTAAGTACAAATCTAGCTTTTTATGGTAAGATAGTGTCCATATACTTTTGTATTTAAGGGATGATCAGTTTCAGGCTTAGCAAGAGAAATGGGCATAGGCTTATCTAACTGGATGTTCTTACCGAGGACCTTGACTCTTGAGGGAATGATTCAAACATTTAAGGAAAGTTCAGGAGTTTGTAAAGGAAGCAGCAAGTTCAAGCAGCTACAGTGCTGCGTGTCAGGTGGTGGCTCTGCCAGAGGCATTGCTGTGATTATTTTATGTGTTACCTTGGCTGTGTTCCCCGTCTAGCCTTCCTTAGACACTACACCGCCTGCCATTTAAGCCTGTGTTTTTCAGGCATCCCACTGATCCCATGACCTACTTGTTATCCTTAAAACAAATTCCTTTTCTATTTGAATTCACCAGAGTTTGTTCTCTTTCTTGCAATCAAGAGCGCTGGATGGATAGATTTTGGTACATGGATTTTAGGTAGAAGTCCCTCAGGAAAATGAGGAAATAGAGAATCTGGGATTGGTCTTCTGTTTTGGTTTTGGTCAGGATCATGAAAACCCATTAATGTCCTGTGATGATGCTGTGGAAGCCCTTTTTAGTAGTGGCCAAGAAGTTAATTAAATTATCATCAGCAGTCACCTTGAGTGAAGTGCTTACTGAGGTTAAGATTTGGAGTAACCACATTGCTATATAACACTATGAAAAATAATAACTAGTTCAAATGATGCTGCAAAGCTTAAAGAAGAGTAACCAGACCCAAATCCATAAATTCTTGTCACAGGGATGCACTGAAAATAAGAGATTTTCCATGACTCTGTCAACAGCAACTTCATATTATTTAGTTACAGAGCTAAGGTGCCTAAACTAAATCAAAGGAAAAATTTGCCTCAGCATATTGCTAAAATACAGTTGCTATTTGAGTTACAGCCTCACCAGGTCATTTCTGCAAATGTTAGAGTATTGATTAGATAAGAGTAGTCTTCCACAACTTAGATGAGGATCAATTAGAGCAACTGAAAGACTGTCCTCCCCGGCTGAGCCTGTATTGATCATTTAAGCACATCTCCCCTTATTTGATGAGGGATACCCTCCCTGCTTGGAGTATCCTCTGTGAGTGTTACCTTGCAGCCATGAGTACAGTTCACCATTTGCCTACTTCCCTCCGAACAACCAATCATGTAGGTGGAGTCAGATCCCAACAGGACCCAGGGGGCCAACTGTAAAATCACATCTGGGGAGAAGTGGGAAACTAACAAAACGAAAGAATTGCACTACTTTGGTAGTTTAGGGGAACAAAAATCTAAGGAATATGTGTAGGGATGAATTTTAAAGTTTCCCATCCAAGATAAGAGAAACATTTTAGATAAGGCTGAATTTAAATGTGCATATACACAGACCAGAGAACTGACTCAAGGAGCCCTCTGCTCTGCTGGCTGATCCAACACTGGACTCAGTGGTGCCCCTACACTAAAGAAAATTGTCAGAAATGAATTTTTGGAAAGCAAAATATTAAAAACCATGGATTTTATTTAGCCATGCTTCAAAGACTCACTGGAAATATATATCAAATATAAGGAGAAAGATACAGGAAGAGGAATTATCTATGTACAGACCTCATAGAAAGGAAATGAGAGTAACTTTTCTTGGGTCAAGGACCTGCTCTGAGGTTCTAACCTGATATGGCCTAAGGGTTTTTTAAAAATTTCTGTGTAGTTCAGATGTATTTTAAAAATGATTAAAAAATACTCATTTAATTGCCTGAGTGGATGTTCAGGCAGGGATTAGAGAAAATATTGAAAAATACAGTGAAAATGTGGTTCGTTAATAGTCCAAGACTGAAATGAAGACATGAAAAGAAAATGAAAATGGGCAAAAATAAAAGACAAAAGATATAGTTTACCAAATTGGCTTTATATAACTTGCTATAATAATCAGCTTTCAGGGACGGAAGAGAGCATGTAACGGGCTTCCTTTGTCTCTTCCATCATGAACCACGCAGAAGTACTGGGACAGGTAGAATTTCCGGTTGCACTGTGGGAAGCACCTTTCTGTCTTGAACACCAGCTTGGCTGCTGTTATTGTTTGACTCAGAAGGAGACCTCATTCTTTTGAGAAAAAAAAAAGGAACTTAGTGCCGATAATGTACCAGGAATTCTGAAGCAAAACTCTTTTCAGTATGTAGATAAGTGAAAATCATTTGCTCTTTGTCATTCTGTTTCTCTCCATCTTTCATTTCACCCCATGAGGTTCCAGACATACATTTAGCTACTGAAATAACTTGAGCTACAAATAAGTGTGTTTGAAAAAAACCTCTGTATCTGTGAAAAACAGCTCCCGATAGAATATTAATACATTTATTTAAATTTAAAATCCATTGCTCGTTTTGAAAAGCCTCAAGTTTAGTTACTTTTTGCTCTTTGACAATGTCTTTATGTTTGAGTCAAATGAAGGAATTGTTCTCTTTGGTCTCTTTGTTTTGAGGAGTAAAGCAATTAAAGAGATGAGTTTTGAGAAATGAAATGATGTGTAAGACGTTTTTTGGAGCATATTTAACTACTTAGTAAGTGGTGTGATAAAAACATATCAAAGGTCATTTTGAAATACCACTGTCCCCCCTTTGCCTGAATAACTCCTAATTATCCTTCAAATTTCAGGTAGTTGTCATTTCTTCCAGAAGTCCTCTAGAAGTCCCAGGAATAGATGCTTCTTCCTGTCACAGTCCTTCATGTATTCCTCTCTTACCACACTCATCATCACATTATATTCAAGTTAAGTTTCTACACTCATCATCGTATTATATTCAAGTTAAGTTTCTAATTTTTGTCTCTAATTAAGTCTCTAATTTTCTATTGTCTCCACATAGGTCCTCCTTGTCTTACAAAAGCAGGTGTATATATTGCAATGATGTTTTTTGTATCCAAAAATCCCAAGGGATTTTCCAATGTAAGCGTTCCACTTACAATCAGAAGGTAGTTTAAGTGTTAAGAAAACAAAAAGAGTCCACAATATGCTTGTGTTAACATCCAAAGGAAGAGAGTTTTAAAAACCTTTTCGTTCAGCATTGGAATTCTCTCAAACAGTGCCTCCTTCTCCTTTCTAAAGCTCCATTACATCCATGTTGCTCCCTAGATTCTTAGGAAGGTCATTCTTCCAGAACACCTTTCTCTTCCTACTCCTTCAAAACTTGTTTTTACTGACAGAATGTTTGGATAGGATGCAATAAAAAATTCTGTCTAAAATGTCACTCATTGATAAAATGTATGACATGTGGCTGATTTATCTTCTCGTTAAGGCTTTTGACAAAACTCTAGCCCTGGTGAACCAAGCAGTTGTCTTTTTTTGTTTATACTTGAACCAGAAGGTGCAAATTAGGAATCACCAAAATAAAGCAGGTAGTTTTCTACTCTGCATCCATCAGCCCCAATCTCAAATGGGTCTTCAAATTGCCTGGTGTTTTTTATCCATCTTTTCCAAAGCACAGAGCTTGAGGCAAGGATGAATACGCTGTTCTTGATGGGGATGATGGTGGAGGTGTTGAAATGGGAAGTGAGGTATGCACAAATGTGATGCAACACAATGTGATGAGTTGTGCTGCCTCCCTGCTTCATGTGAGCTGTTAAGTGACATAGTGGATCACTCAGCAGGCACGTTCTCCCATCAGGCAGGGAGAATTTCTACAGTTGGGCTCTAGGGATGATGTGTATTTCAAAGTAGTCCGTGGAAGAATAAAAAGAGGGGAGTGTAACATCTACTTCCTTCTTTTCTGCCATTTCCCATGTGTTTTTAGGGTGCCTTTTCTTGCCCTTTGGCAGATGCCCAGGAAGCCCTATGGTGTAGCATTTTACTCAAGTTAATAGTGGAGAGGTGGCTTCATAGGGATCAGCTTAGTGTGTGGGATGGGGAGCACTCCAACTCAGAATCCACCCTGGGCAGCTTGCCTAAGGCAACAGTGGTGGCATTGGCATGATGTAAGAGGGAGGCAGTCCTTTCTTAAAAAGAACTAATAATAATGGAGGGGATTTAAGGAGGATTTGGTGACATTGTCATATGTTAACTTGGCTAGGTTGCATACATCTCCCAGAATTCCTCTTCCTGTAGATTTCCTTTTAGGTGGACCACAAAAGACATTTTCACATGAGATATAAAAGACAAAAATAAAGCACCAGCCATCCGATTTTTTACATTCAAAAGGTTAGGGCAGGAGCTTTTATAGTTCACATATGTTTTTGCTCATCTGCTGGCTCAATTCATTCCATACACGTGTTCTGCCTTCCTGTGGATTTTCCTTTACTGTCACTCCTGGGCCAAGTATGTGTTTAGTTTCATGATGGAAGATACCAACTTCTCCTCAAGGGCACTTAGTCCATCTAGGTTAGGTGTTAGTTTGTCCTCATGGGTTTCAGTTTCTTCTTGCTCTGCCCATTTTGCATCCATCTTCCTTCTCTCCCACCTGTTCTCAAGTTCCAACATCAGAAATAAAGATAACCGGTTTCACAGAGACTGTTTCACCAGTGTCCACAACTGCATAAGGTCAAATGATACCTAGAAGTTATTTGTTTGTGAAATCCTGACGGATGCAGAGGGGAACAAGGTTTTTGTTCACTATAGTCTACCACTTTTACCTCACGGCCTCTTATGTCCTCCATTATATCCAAGTCATATATATATTTTGTATATGAGACTGAAGATGCCCTTGTTCCTCCCTGAAGAGTCCAATCAGCCACAGAGACCCTTTCAAGGTAGTGTTTAACTCCTAGATGACGAAGCAAAGAGAGTTAGTGAAACTCAGCTATACTCCTCAGAGTTCATGAGAAGGAATGGTGGGTCCATGCTTTGAAAGAACATGCCTCATTGTGCAAGGCATTCAAGACTTAGAGTGGGACACTGAGACCTGGGATGGAAATATGGTGGGTGAACCTAGTAGTCTTGAAATTTCCAAATAATACTGAGCCATCTTTGCTAAAAAGAGCAACTCTTTCCTTGGAAACTAAATAATAAACTAACCTGAAGCAAGTGCCTTGCATGATTGGAGACCCTATGGTGGTACTTAAGCTTCCACCCTTGATTAATAGGAATGAAGTGTATGTAGAAAGCAAGGCATTGTGAAATCAGTGACTGTGGCGTTTTGTACAAAATATATGTTAATATAAAAATATACATTAGGATGGCTTCTTAAGACAACTCTAGAGACCATGCAAGAAAAAAATGACAGGTGCAGTGCAATCATGTCCCCTCCCACCCAAAAAAAAAAGAGGGTGTTTTAAAAGTCAAATTATCTGAGATGGGTTTAAAGGAGACCCTGATCTTCTGTATCTGGAGAGGCATGTGTTAACTTGCCTAGGTTGAGTACATCTTCCAGAATTCCTGTATTGGAAATCAAGCCCAGAATCTGGTTATCTGAGTGACAAAACTGAAACGGAGACTAAATGTGTAGCTTTCAGATGTCTTGCAACTCCACAAGAGAGCATCATCATGAACTTTTTGGCTTATTCACCTGGCATCTTGGTAGATGCTCTGGAAGCCACATCCTAACCCTGCAGTGTATTATTTCACCCAAATCCAGAATAGGATGGGCAGTGGCATGGAGACAGTGTGTGAGGTATAACAGCTATGGAATTGACCTTGAGTTTCAACGTGGTCTACAGCTGGTTTGGAGATCTCATAAATGGTGACAGTGACAGTGGAGCAGTGGTCTTGGAGGTGGTACTTTCTGAAAGGGGAAAACAGTTGATGAAACCTGAGGAGGTATATTTGTGTCTAATACAGTGGTCACACTAAGTAACATGCTTCTCTGGCCAACTCATTTTTCCATCCTCCACAACTGTTATTTCAAATTTGGATCTAGTCAAACTGCATTTTATTCCCTCACAGCCAACAGAAAACCTTGGCTCCTTTTTTATAGAGAATATAGGAGTAATGATGAGAAAGACACTTTCTCATGTTGTAGACATCAAAGATGGATGTTTACCTCTCTCTCTATTTTTTCTGTATTTGTTTCCTCTTATTTATAATGGAAGTTCTATTTTTCTCTTATTAAGATCAGTTCTTCAGTTTTTTTATTTTGTCCCAGCCTCTTTTACCACCTCAGGAACTTGAAAACCCTGGGTGACTTTTCCATTTCTTTCTCTTACATTCAAACTTTCCCTCTTAGCTAATCATGTAGTGGGCTTTATCTATAGATATAGGTGTGTGTGGTATAATACACTTATTATTAATTGTCTAAACAGATATCTCTGAGTTTAATAAAATTTAATTAATTAAATTGGTACAGTTTATTGTTACAGGTTAAATATTGTATATAGTAATGTTCATGATCTTGAAGTTCCTACATTTCTATTACTTTTCCTCAAGAACAACTATAGTAACAATTTGATATATTCATCCTAAGCTATACGTATTGTGGAAGAGATGGTCAGTACCTACTGAATATACCTTGCATTTCCCAGTCCTGCTCCTCTGCTGATAGGCTGGATTCATGTGCTGAGTGCTGACCAGTGAAATCTGAGGAAGTGACAAGTGTCACTTTGGTACTGAGCCTTCCTGTGGCAACCTGAGAGGTTCCAGGTTCCAGGTGGTATAACTTCCAAATGTAGGAGGCCTCCTGACTGGCCCAGGCTTTGTGTGAGGAAGACATAAACCCTCACTGTGTTACTCTACAAGTAGCTTGTGATATATTTTTATATATTTCATTTAGACAATGAAAACAAACTAGACATATTATTCTGTTAATTTCTTTGTTCACTTAGCATTATTACTAGAACTTAGCCATCCCTTCCTAAAGCTGAATTGTATTCTATAGTAACTGTAACCTATTTCATCATTTCCCTACTGTTGAATTTTCAGATTGCTCAGTTTTTGCTTTGGTACAGTTTGCCTCTACAAGACATGTTGCTGTAAGTACCACAGACAACTTTACATACTGAGATTATTATTTTGTAGTCTAATTTTCCCAAAATGATACGTGTAGGTCAAAGGAGTTATGTGTGTTTACTTAAGAAGAGATTTCCAGACTACTTTACAAAAATATTTTAAGCCTTTCACACAAACATCAGAAATATATGAGTGCCTTTACTTCTTTAATCTTAACAATGCTGGATATTGTTTTTTTTAACACCTTTTGCTAACATAATATGATATAATACAATATAGTATAAAATATAAAATAAAATCTGTTATATCTTTGCTTAACTATTATAAATTTGAGCATATTTATATGTTTATTGGTGATTTAAATTTCAACTTCTGTAACATTTTCTATCATATTTTATTACTATTTTTGTTTCTGCTTTTTGTGTTTTTTTTATTTACACATAGGAACTCTATTTATTGTGTACAGACATTCTGTCCTATATGTTGGTAATATTTTCTTAGTTTATCATTTGATATTTTAAGATTTAAATTTAGATTTTAAAGTTACTTATATATTCAATGATTGAAATTTTAAAAGTAAAAAAATGCATTCAGTGAACTATCACTTTCTCATTCCTGTCATTGGCCATTCAGAATATCTTACCAAGGTAGCTCATGTTATTCATTTCTTGTATATACATAAGATTTTGCATAAGCATGCAAATATATTGTGTGTATTTCAAGCATTTACAAGTAAGGTATATAACATATAAGTGTGTATATGTGTCTCTGTATATTCTTTACTTTCCCACTATTTTACATTTTCTTGTGTTTTTTGCTAAATGAAGTATCTTGGAGATTATTCTATATCAGCAGATGCTTTCTCATCCTTTCTTATGCTTATATAGCATTCTACTCTATGGCTGTACTATTACCATATACAATTGATATTCCTTTAGATGGATATTTAGATAGTTTCCTATCTTTTGCTTAATTTATTAAGCAACTGCAATTAGTAACCTTATTTATGTCATTTTACGTATGTTCAAGAGCATTTGTGGAGTAAAATTCCTAGAAGTTGACCTGGCTTAAAGGGTCTGTGGATTTGTAATTTTGATGGGTGTTACTAGATTGTCTTCCACAGAGGTTCCTCCAAATGCCACCATCAAAATATAGAGACTCTATTTCCTCAGACCCTCTTTACAAAGTTATTGTCAAACTTGTTGATCTTTTCAGAGTTTGTTATTCAAACTGGACTGATGAAAATAGTAATATATACCTTTTATTATAAATGAGATTGTTAATTTTGAAAAGTCATTTAGATTTCCTTTTCTGTTGTCTCTGATCACTTTTTTGCTTCTTTTTGCCTTATTAAATTTGATTGTTGGTCTTTTTCTTGATATTAAGACAAATAGATAAAGACCGGACTATATACAATAGTAGGACTCTCATTCACAACCTGCAGCAACCAGCCCAGGACGCCAAACAATAATCCCTGTAACAATTGGCCCCACATGGTCAGGACTTGGTTAATAACTGAGAGCATCCCTAATTTTTGCCCCTGTTTTCAATAGAGGACCAAATAGAGAAAGCCAAAAATGTACCCCTAACCGATCACATGGGATACCTCACATCTAGTTAACCTACCTTCAGCTTCCCCTTGCAGCAGCCCCCCATCAGGGCTTAACAGGACCTTTCCTTTTTTTCAGTGTAATAAAGCTTTCCCATTACTCTATAAGCCTTGAGTCTCCGCCAAAACACAAATGATGGTGGTTGACTGTTACTGAAGCAGATTCTAAATAAACCTTTGCCTGTTCTCATGTGGGCGGTCTTGCTTGTTAATAAATATTTTGCAGTTCTTCTCTATTAGGGACATTTGCCCTCATCATATTAGAGTGTTTTTAACCACACATTTACAACTGATGTATAAACTGCATAAGGAGAAGTATGCAAATTATGAATGTATTCCTCAATGACTTTTCAAAAAGCAAACAATCACATGTAACATGATCTAGGAACAGACTATTACCAAAACCCCAGAAGCTCCTTTGTGCCCCCTTACAATTACTACTCATCCCCACAGTCTTCACTTCTATCCTCTCAAGTGATACCACGATCTTTACCTCTAAAACTATAGCATAATTTGCTGCTCTTGAGCTTTGTGTAAACAAAATCATATAGTATGTACTCTTTTGTTTCTGGCATCTTGTATTCAACTTTGTGTGGATGAGATTCATTCATGTTGTTCTACGTAGCTGTGAAGGATTACTCTATTCTCATTGCCTGAATATTCTACATTGTATTTATCTAGTTTACTCCTAAAGTTGAATCTAAGTTACTAAAGGAAATTAACTTTTTCATGTTGCTATTTCCCTCTTTCTTCTCTTCTCCAGTTCCACAAAATACTTAACCCAAGTTTGACCAAAGTAGTTGTTTTACTAAATGTGGAGGAATTATCTATATTAGCAGTGCTGAGTGATCACATGAATCTTCAAGAAATTACTCACAGAATAGCTTCTCACACTTAAACACATACAAAAACATCAGAACAGTTTTGACCCACTTTTTGTTCATTCTGGTTCTCACTTGAAGAGTAGAGCCAATTCTCCTGAAACTGGAAGGAGATGAGAGGAGAGAAGAACATTGGTGGTTTGAATTTCTGTGGTGAGAGGTTGCTGGAGACAGTGTTTTCCTAAAGACTGGTTGAGAATCAGCATGCAGCTGTAAACTGACCATGGGGCCACTGGCTTATGCACATTATGTTTTATATACAGAGCACATCAGAGTTTGTCAAACTTTATTGGGATCTTTCAGTGTGGTTTATGGAGGACACATAAGTGGGTTAACTGCTTGCAATATAGAGAAAATAGGGTGCAGAATTATTATTTTTTTGCCTGGCTCGTTCCGCATTTTAAAATAGTGCTATTGTGTATGTGGCCTAGGTCAGTGGTTTTCTAGCATGTAACCAACTTGGAGGGCTTGTTAAAACAAATTACTGGGACTCACAAGAATTTGCAATTCTAACAAGTTGCAATTTAATGTTGATAGCTGTTCCCAGAACTTACTTGGAGAACTGAGCTAAACAATAAAAAGAATAAGTAAAGCAAAGCAGTAATAATAAGATTAGGAAGCTTATCTTGGAACTTATCTCCCTGTGTGGGGCATTCCTGAGTTCTTTTTTTACCCCTAGGGGCCATTTTCTGGTATGTAATAATTTTATTTGTTCTTCAAAGAAACTTTGGAAACTCCTGTAAATTCTTTGCAGAAGAAAAACTTGAGTCATAGGGTTAGAATCTTATTTAAAAAAAAAAAAAAAAAAAAGAAAGGAAGAAACCGTGGCTTTTAAAGAAGTATCTTAATACATAAAATTGATAAAATATAGTAAAAGACTATTTTAGTGGACATGGAATGCAGAGACATTTAAAGAATTTAGAATGTGCCTCTGTTTTATCTCTAAGTGTCCAATTTAAGGCACAAGCATTTTCAATTAACTTCCAGTTATGTTGTACAGACTGTATCAGTATTTTATTAGGTCCACTCATTGATTCTTTTGCCCATTAAAATAATTAAAATAATATCTTGAGTTTCCTTTTGGGGACTAGTTCTTCCAATTTCCTTGCCACAAAAAAATTAATATATACATTAATATAAGTGAACTATTCATGGTTTTCCCAAGATTCTCATGAGAAAGGTTTTGGGAATACAAATTAAATAAAATGACATTATTATAGGAGTAACTTTGATTACACTCTAATATGTTTTTTTGAAGTAAGCCAGTTTCAAAGTTCTAAATCTATAACATAATTATTACTAAACTAATTTATAATAACATTATATAACAATAGTTATTATATATAATACAATTATTAACAATTAATCATAATTCTTACTTTGCTAAAAAACTTGTTATATTTCTCATATCTTTATGATAACACCATTTCTTACAGCCCAGAGTGAGGATGGTTACTTTGGGAGATATTTTATGTTTAAACAGTAAATAGCCCAACCTCCAGGTATTCCCTCAGTCTGTTATTGATGATAATTCCGTAAGCTTCCCCTACAATACACACAGA
The DNA here is from genome assembly GCF_009834535.1 of Camelus ferus. NCBI lineage: Eukaryota > Metazoa > Chordata > Mammalia > Artiodactyla > Camelidae > Camelus > Camelus ferus. Next base: position 87,280,179 of record NC_045698.1, on the reverse strand, counting down.
CACAATTTCAAATGTGTGGTAGGTTGTTGCCATTCTTTTTCTTTATTGCTTCCACTCTTTCCTTCATGTTAGACTCAAGTTTATTTTTTAACTTATTAATCGATCTGAATTTTTTTTCCGTTATATAATCCATCTGAAATTTAATTTTTGTTCACTGGAAAAGAAATCAATAGCTTTTCCTACTAGGCCTTTATACAGTGATCAGATTGTACTTTATACACTGTACATTTCACCTTCCCTCATCGTTTTTACAGGCAGATTATTTTTATGGCCTAATGGTTCTTTAATAGGTCATAAACACCTTATACATTTTCAGGTTCCCTGATAACACAGCAAAAGGAGCATGTCAGTTCTAAAAGTCTCAAAACCAGGCCTTTGATAAAGTTTTCAATAAAACAAATCTGTAAGTCATTTTAGAAAAGGTTAAATTTTATTGCTATCATATTGAAATGTTATTTTTGGCTACTATTAAATCCAAATATAAAGGATTTCTTTGATATTCACTGTATGAAAATAAGACACTGGAAATTTTGACCAAATGGACCAATGGGACTTTGCACACATTTTGGGGACAAAATTTTGAGTAGAGTTCTTTTCTCCTTGCTCTGGCTGACTACTGACTTGTCCTTATGGTACATTTTATCACAAAATTGATTTTATCTATAGTTACCATATTACCTTTTATACTTGCAAAGGACCTCTGATTCCATTTCTGTATTTTAAATAGTGAAATATGAACCAGAAGCAAGAATACTGAGGTAGAATTTCTCATAGTCCATTTAGAACCTCTGTTAATTCCCCATTGTATGTATGTGGCAGTTTTAACAGTAGATGCTTTAGAAATAGGATAAGAAATCGTAAACACTGCTTGCAGCATCTTATTATTTGTTAGTAAGTTTGGCATCATTCTATTAGAAATCTGCTGACTTATGATGTGCACTCACGTGTGTGTGTGTGTGTTGCATACCCGTGTGTGTGTGTGTTCTTAAAAAAAAATCTATAAACTTTTTGGAGGATGGGGATAGATGAGAGGTTGGTGGTTTAAATATCTTTGTTAAAGCAATGCCATGTTGTGAAAATTGTAAAAATGTGTTGTGCTGAGTTACAGCAGAATTTTTTTGTGGGGAACTGCTTCCACGTTAACCTTATTTTACTAGAACATGTAAAGCATTTGCAGAGGACTAGTAGTAACTACACTTGTTCTGAAGTCTCACAAATCTGAATTTCTCCTGGAAAAATCAGGGCACAGGCTTAGGCTGCTGGCAGATTCCATGTTGTGGTGAGTGCCCCTTTCCTGGGCAGCCAACAGCCTGCTCCATGGTTATCTGCTGGGACTTCTGCCAACTGGAGCATGGAAACATGAATGTGCTTGCTCTTTTGGCCAGTATACCCAAAGCAACCCCCCATCCTTTTTTAAAACATTATGTATAAAGGAAAATAATACTTAGTGCTCTCTGTCTCTGTCTCTTTCTCCTACTCTCTTTTTCTATAAATGGCAAGGGTGTTCCAAAGCAGCGTTGTTTCATTGAATGCTCTAGAAACATACTTTCATGGATTAGAACTGAGATGACATTTTAATTGTGTCCCTTTCTGTTGTTTAGAATTCAGTCAGCTGCAAGGACCTTACAGAATGCACATATGGAACATTCATATGTGCTGCTTGATTCTGTATGCCACCCTCATATTTGGAGGTTTGTCCATACAAGTCAGCTTGAATTTGATAATATCCTGTCAATTAAACTAAACCTTGTTTTCAGAGCCAAAGAGCAGAAGTGCCCCGGGCACCTGCAAGAAACCCAGGCACACAGCCGCAAGTGGATAGTTAGGTGCACAATTACTTGATTTATACACATGTGTGTTTCTGAAATTACAGCTGCAGGGTTTTGTGGTCTCTGCAGGGGTGTGAACAGTTTGGCTGACAAGCCCAGTATGCCTTACTTTGAAAGTCTGGCTCCCAACATGAATCCCTCTCCCATCACTGATAGAGAACAAAGTCTTTTTGTCACTTTTCCATTTGCCTTCCACAGTGATTCAGAGAGAAAACAGTCTCATTTTGCTGCTCTAATTGGGAATTGCTGATTCATTTCACAAGTGCAATCATCTTTGCTATTCATTATACAAACACGTGCTAATGGTACCGTGGATATGGCATGGAGAGGGCGGGCTTTCCACCCCCATTACTGACCCAGATAATTGCAAATGTACTTGAGGAAACACAGTTCTTTCCATGAAATTCTCCTAATTCACCTTAAGGTTTTGAAACTAAGGGATTCATTTCAAAGAAGGTTCTGTTTCTTTGGGTTTTGCAGCTATTTAAAAACAATGCTTTCCTTGAAGTTCTGTGTATACTTTTAACCTTTTGGCTTAGCTGTAGAAAAGCTTATTACTGCAAGCAGACTCAATCACTCATGATAGTACACTCTGGAGACCTTATCCTTGCACTGTCTAGTTGAGTAATTAAATGCAGGGTAGATTTACAGTTCACTGGACCGTCATGGAGGGGTGGCAACCATATCATCTCTCCCTTTTGAATCTTTCAACTTCACATTGCAGCTTTGTATCAGGATCACTGGAATCAAATGTGAAATCAAATATTAAAGAGCAAATATAGACTATAAAAGGGGTGGCACATTGGGAAAAGAGAGACAAGGACATTGAAGAATTTTGTCATCCAAGCAAAGGAAAATTATTCTAACTTGTGTAATTTTGCGGCTTTGTTAATATTAGAAGATGTAGCTATTATTAGATTCCCTGTTTTATAGGGAAATTAAACGAGGTCATTTCGGTAACACTTAGAGAACTCACACTTTCTGCAAAACCCCTATTTCCTCAAGGGGCTCATAGGAACTCAACATGGATAGAAAAACCACTCCTTTTCATCTATTCTCAGAATAGGTACCTAGAATCATAATGGCTGGAGATTGAAAAGGCCTATTCAGCTCTGGGCTGCAGCCTCCGGGGATCTAGGCAGCATTTTTCCTCATACTATAGTACATTTTCCATCATTTTGTATGGTTTTATTTTAATCGTCTCAATGCCCTCTCCACCTCTACGGAAAACTGGTTCTAGACACTAGCCAATCTCATCATGAAAATTACTTTCTTACCAGAAATTAAAAGATACCTCTATTTTGGGGGGAGGGGGGTAAAAACTTATATTCAACAAATAAATGTGGGTAGAGGGATTTAACATCCTGACTAATTTAAACATTTTATAATTGGAAAAATCTTCTGGTTTTATACCAAATGATAAGATAACAGTAAAATTTTTTAAAGACTTTTTTTTTTTTTTACCATACACAGATTTTAATAATGTACTTGGTGTATGTGGAATTGTCTTTTGAGCCAGTAAAGCTAGAAATAAGCATAGGTTTATCAAAGAAGAGAGTAGAGGCCCTTTTGAGGTTGTCTGCTCTCTTGAAATAAAAAAATCCTGTTGTTTTCTTTTAAATCAAATATCCCTCAAGTTTGGCCCACTTGTATGTATTTTACTATATAAAACAATCAGACAAATTACTGGTCAGCTATTGTTTGAAGAAAGCCTTATTAGTCTCTTCCTTCCCCCCATTTTTTTTTGAAGGTTTACTCATACTTTATGAAAGAAATTAAATAGCACTTTTTTAGCTTCATAAGAGACAAAATACTCTGCACCACTCAGTTTGTAAATAACAATACTTAGTCAGCTACCTCTAATCGACTTTTGGAAATAGGCAAGTTATAAATACTACAAATGAATAAGTACATGTGCAGAATATTTGTCATAGCTTGTTAACATGTGATTTGTCACTGCTATTTAAACAATGGTTTTGATCTTCTGAAAAATTTATTAAACTTAAATGTTGACTTCATTTATTTATTCATTCATTCAAATAAAGCTCATTGAATATCTATGAAGTGTCAAACACTGTTGTAGGCTCTGGAGGTTTAATGATGAATAAAAACAAAGTCCTGTCCTTGTGGAACTTACATTCTAATGGTGGGAGATGGAATATAAAAAACAAAATATAAATATATATTCTGTCAAATGGTGACATAAGGAATGGAAAAAAAAATCAAGTAGGATAAAGAAGACAGGATCTCACTTATGAGTCTGTGTGCACACATGTGCGGATTCATGTGCCTGTGTGTGTGTGTGTGTGTGTATTTATGTTGGAGGAAGATTGTTGTTCCATGCAGGTAGTCAGTATGACAAGGTGACCATAAGAGAAAGGACCTGAACAAAGACTGAATCCAAACTTTCCAGGTTGGGGAGATTGCTAAATAGAAGAGTGTAAAATGCTGCTGATATGGTTAAGAAATATGATAATGGACTATTGGGTTTAGCAAAATGGATATCACTGGTGAACTAGATAAGAACATTTTAGTTGAAGTGGTAGGTATAGAAGTCTGAGGATTCTATGGAAACAAGAAAGAGGGAAATTGGAGATATTATATCAAATACTAGTCCTGAGAGTTTTCTGCCAGGAGAAAAAATGAAATAGAATATTAGCTGGAAGGATTGTGGGGTTATAGCAGTGGAAGAAATAATAGGATGTTTGTACACTGATGGGAAAAATTGATGTGTGTGTGTGTGAGAGTGAGAGACTGAGATAGAGAATGAGAGAGAGAGAGAGAAATAATGAGGAAGAGAGAGAGGCAGATTCTCAGAACGATGTCCTCATGTAGGGGAGCAGAGAAGTAGGATGGAATCTGGAGGACAATGTGCAGTTGAGAGATTTTAGAACGAATGTATGCTGATAGTAATGATGTAGTAGAGTGAAGAAAAATCATGACAGAAAAGAGAAGACAGTGAAGGAGCAATGTGCAATGTCCTGGAGTAGCCAGAGGGCTTGGGATCTGGTGCACAGAGAGACTGGCTTCAATTTGGCAGAGCGTCTATCTGTAGTGACAGGAGGGAAGGCTGAAAGTGTGGGGGCAGTCATGTGTTCATGGAAGGTGGGGTTGCAGAGGCTGTGAAAGTTACCTTTTGATTTTTTTCCTTTCCTCGGTGAAATGGGCAGAAGCTGAGGATAAGCATGAAGGAGAAGGTGTTGAAATTTGGAGAACAGAAGGTCAACCAGGAGATAGTAGTCTAGAAGAATGAGAGGAAGAACAGACCAGAGAAGAGGAATAGGACTGTAGTTAGTAGTCATAATTATAAAATGAGTCCAGTCAATGTGGTTTTGCTTTTCTTTATATATTCAGCTCGTAGGGGCGAGAGCAGCATATGTGAATAGCTGAATTTAACTAGGTTTGGGATTTTTCCAGGGCTGTTTGATGAAGTAGTTGGAGAGGTGGCACTCACGAATGATTACATTGATTGAACATAGAATGTAAGCTGGGTTATTGAGAGATGTGAGGACATGAAGGTGGTGAGGGAAAGCTAAAAAAAAATATTTGGATCAATGTCCCTGCGGGGTAAGAATTAGAGTCTAGAGGGAGTGAGCTGGACCCCTAAAAGGAGCAGTTGGTCAGAGATGGGGAACTTAAAACATTCTAGATGAAGGACATTCTTAAAAGAAATACTTGATTTGTAAGCACAGCTGTTAATCATACAACTACTTCTTGCCTCGTGATATCACATTTCCATCTTTATGCCTCTCCTTACTTGTTAAAATAAGCATCCTAGATGAAATCTTGAGATTTAGTTTCTCTTTCCACATCCCCCACATAATTATGACAGCTAGAACATTTATATTGGGCTTAAGGTTAAAAAGTTTTTTTATATACAGTTTTTAATTTCGTTCTCATGAAAATGCTGTGCATCCACACTTTACAAAAAAAGGAAATTAAGTCTTAGAGAAGCATAGAAACTTTGCAAAGGTTGGAGGGTTATTTATTCCAGCTCCAAATGCAAAGTTGATCCCACAAATAATTTGGTCACAGAATACATATACACACATACACACACTACAACCTCACCTCCTCAAACAGATGCATGCATGCACACAGACACACAAAACCTCTTCTCTGCCAACATTTTCAGAATAGAAAATTAGAAAATTTCAGTCTTTCTTTGCCACCAATTTTAACATTTAGTAACATTTCACTTGTCTCTCTGGGTCCATTCATCCAAAACCCTCTCCCCTTCCTTGAGCAATCCATTCTTCACACTGCAGCCAGAATTATCTTTAAAACAAGCAAAGTGATCATTTAATGTGTCCATTTCAAATCTTTCAGCAGCTCCCCTGTATTTTTTAGGATCAAGTAAAATTCCATAATTTGCCCTGTCATACGCTGTGTGATTTGATCTTAAACCACCTTTCACTCACCCAGTATTGTCTCCCCAGCCTCTAGCCCAGTACCTGGAACCTGATAGTAACAGCTAACACTTAGACAGCACACAGGCCAGTCTTTGTCCTAGGTGCTGTATACCTGTAAGTGCATTGTAATCTACTGCTTTTGTTCTCTCTCTCACTCTATCATCATTTAATCCTCATACCAACCCACTGTCATCCTTCACACACTAAGGAACTAGCATACAGGATCATCAAGCAACTTGCTTGAAGTTTCATACCTCTCATGTGTCAGAGATAGGAGTTAAACCCACACAGACTGGCTCCAGTGCTGTGTCCTTTACCAGTACACATGGTGCCACTGACATAATACATGAATAAGTTAACAGATGAATGAAAATATTGTCCTCTGTATGTCCATTCTACACAGATTATGCTGCAATTTTTCTTCTATTTTTCAGTGAGGAACACCTCATCCCTAGCTGCTCAAACTCATATTATTAAAGATGTTTACTAAAAGACACTGTACATTGTCTGCAACCTGGAAAACCTCCTCTTCTGAACACTTTTTTTCTGATAATAGAAACAAGAATTCATAGTCTTTCACTATTGTGAAAGAAAAACACACAAGCTCTTAGCCTTCTATTTGTAATACAGAGGGGTAAATCAGGGTTAAAAAATAAACAAAATTATGGGCAAAATTACTTCACATCATTAAGATTGTAAACTAAAAGTAAATTAACCAGAAACATGAAAGTGTGAAATTCAGTAGAAATCACCACTTTCCTCCATACACAATCACTAACAAACCATTAAAAGAGTTTATTCCTTTTCAAAGAGTTGATAGTTTTAGTGTGAAAAGAGAGAACTTGAGACATTTTGAGTCTCAAGGGGCCATAAAGGTCCTGTTCTACAATAACTCATTCTCTGTAGGATTTCCTTCTACTGCAGCAGAAGGCCACCTCTGCTTGTACATCCTTTGTCATAAGTTGCTAACTATTTTGAACAATTGCTTTTATTCCACTCCTACAGTTAGGAATAGCTTTATTATTATCTTCCTATTTCTGCCCCCTGCAATTCTCAGACATTGGTCTCACTTTTGCCCTTTTGAGTCACGTGGACCATCAATCTACCTGCTCCACCACCGTGCAAATGGCAGCTCCTGATATAATTGAGGATCAGTGTGCTTGTCCTAAACTCCCAACCATCTGAATAAGATGTTGAGTCTAGGTATCTTTCCATTCTGGTTTAAAAATATTTTCCTCATGGTTCTCCTTATATTGTAACATCTAGTACAGAATACATGTTCAGAAAGAAATCTGAGCTTCTTTTGGGTACTGTACTTGCACTAAAAACGGTGTTAAATCTAATTTGGTCTTTGTTTAATGTTTGTTTTTTTTCAGCTATGTTGGTCTGTATTGAGTTTATAGTCAACTAAAACTCCAACACAGCTTTTTTTTTAATTAAAATATAATCAGTTTACAATATTGTGTCAGTTTCTGGTGTACTGTTTCAGTCATACAAACACAATATATATATTCATTTTCATACTTTTTTTCATTACAGGCTATAAGATATTGAATATAGTTCCCTGTGCTATACAGAAGAAATTTGTTGTTTATCTATTTTATATACAGTAGTTAGTATCTACAAATCTCAAACTCCTAATTTATCCCTTCCAACCCCCTTTCCCCCTGGTAACCATAAGTTTACTATGTCTGTATATTTGTTTCCGTTTTGTAAATAAGTTCTTTTGTGTCATATTTTAGATTCCACATATGAGTGATACCATACGGTATTTTTCTTTCTCTTTCTGGCTTACTCCACTTAGAATGATGATCTCCAGGTCCATCCATGTTGCCGCAAATGACATTATTTTATTCTTTTTTGTGGCTGAGTAGTATTTCATTGTATAAATTTACCATAGCTTCTTTACCCAGTCATCTGTCGATGGACATTTAGGTTGTTTCCATGTCTTGGCTATTGTAAATAATGCTGCTACCAAAATAGCTTTAAATCTATTTCTGAAGGATGATCAAATTTTGAAATATAGTGCCTCTACTACCTTTCTGCTCTAGGACTTTCACTTTCATTTTCCTTGTTGAATCAAAGGGTTATTGAGAATACTTTGTTTTAGACATTAATATTTTAGCTATCTCTCTATCATTGATTTATAACTTTATTACTTTATAGATAAAGGCTGTATAATATTGATTCTTAGGAATTTATTGAGACTGTGGCCTTCTACAAGGTTACATTTTCAAAATTTTCTAATTTTGCCTGAAGCAAAGGACATAGTCTCTGTTGATATAAAGTTTATTACTTAGAGCTTATTTTTTTTAATTTGTAAGAAATATATTTGCTTTTTTTTGCTCTGTTTGATTTATTGGCAATTATTAGTTAATAATCTACAACTAGAATTGTTGATTTATCCATTTTCCCTTATAGTTCTGTGAGCTTCATTCTTGGGGGAAGAAAAGACTAGTGGACTGGTACTACAATTCTTTGAAATGATTTTTTTTTTTTTTGCCTTAGAATAGGTAAACGAGTATTTTATAGTTTGAGGGTCTAGAACCCAACTCTATGAGTCATTCAGTGCTGCTATATACATTACACTCAGCTGTTAAAGGAAGCAACCAAGAGAGAAGTATTAGATCTTTTACACAGCAGGAAGAGAGAGCAGCTAAGGCCAATGATAAAATAATTCTCAATACATAAGAAAGGAGAGGAACAAACAAATAATGCTGTGGGGTTTGGGGGAGGTAGGGAATGGAAACTCACTTGGATGTAATGCCTTAAAATAAGACATTTCTGAGTGGTAGAAGCTGGCTGTTGGTTGTTTCCTGAAAGTGTCAGCAGAGATCAGAGAAAGGAGAATAAAGACACAACTCTGAGGGGAAGTGCTTCATTGGCATAGTGCAAGAGTATGAATTATGACATCAAGAATGACTACTGGAGAAAAAGGAAACTTCCTACACACTTGATGGGAATGTAAATTGGTGCAGCCACTATGAAGGACAATATGGAGGGTCCTTAAAAAACTAAAAATAGACTTACCGTATAATCCAGCAATCCCACTCCTGGGCATTCATCCAGAGAAAACTATAATTCAAAAAGACACCTGCACCCCAGTGTTCATAGAAGCACTATTTACAATAGCCAAGACATGGAAACAACCTAAATGTCCATCAACAGATGACTGGATAAAGAAGATGTGGTATACATACAATGGAATATTACTCAGCCATAAAAAAGAATGAAATAATGCCATTTGCAGCAACTTGGGTTGACCTATAGATTATCATATTAAGTGAAATAAATCAGACAGAGAAAGACAAATATCATATGATGTCACTTATATGTGGAATCTAAACAAATATATAAAAATTTTACTTAAATACCAGAAATAGACTCACAGGCATAGAAAACAAACTGGTTACCAGGGGGTTAGTGCAGGGGAGGAATAGATTAGAAGTTTGGGATTAATAGATACACATTACTATATATAAACAACAAGGACCTACTGTATAGCACAGGGGATTATATTCAATTTCCTGTAATAAGCTGCAGTGGAAAAGATATATATGTATAAATATGTATGTATATATATAACTGAATTGATTTGCTGTACATATGAAACTAACATCGACTACACTTCAACAAAAAGTAAGAATTAAAAAAAAAAAAAAAAAAAAGAATAGCCACCATGCTCTAAGGCTCAAGGTGGTCTGCCATTTTCCTGGGATTAAGTGAAGCAAGGAAGCGTGGAGCCAGTATGGCTGCTAATGCCCTTCTTGCCAACAGTGGCAAATAAAGTGTTGGGGCCCAGGTTAGATTTGATTTCAGAAAATGAAGAAACAGAGTTTTTTTGCATCTTGTGTCTCACTGAGCACTTTGTCCCTATTATCAACATATCTGAATGCATTATTTAATTTCATTTTAATCTCTTTTTCTTTACAAAGGTGTGAGCACCTTGACGATAGGCATTGAATGTTAATCACCTTTAAAACTTCAGCATCTCACATCATGCTGCATACAGAGCAGGTTACCAACAGCTATGTTCTGATTAAACAAATGAAGTAAATATTAGAAATTCAGAGAGGTTGATAGCACTGTCTGCCATAGATCTTACCAGAGTAATTAGGTAAGTGTGTAACTTTCAGACCCACTTTTCACAGGACTGAAGATCTCTATGCTTCTGACTCATTATGATTTAGTTCTTCCTAAGTGATGAAATAACGCCCACTTAATTGTAATGACAATTTTCTTTAGTTTCTCTGACACCAAGGTTACTGTCAACGTAGAGAAAATGGCATGGCCTTATTAAGAACATTAACACCATAAACAGTATGTAGGGGAGGACTACATTCCTTTATTGAAGCACCAGCATCATATGTATAAGGAATACTTGTTAAGTGCCCACATTTGTCTCCATGTAAGTTTAAAGACTATAATCCCTGACCCATGAAAAAGGTAGTTTTCCCTCTTTAATTTAATATTTCATCTCCTAACATTACTTCTAAATATGGCAGGGTTTTTAGTTCATGTTCTTCGTGTGTGTAGGTCATCAACATTTTATTACCGAAGGTGACATGAAAGGTGTGTATCGTCCATTATTCATGTTACCTATGTTATCATCCTCTGGGTAGCAATTACATATCAGTATGCTAAATGCTTTTTAAGAAATGAAGCGATGTTGGCAAGATGAAATTGTATAAGTAGAAAACAAAACAAAACAGCAACAACTGGGCTGCTTTAGAGACGTGGAATTCAAAATCAGTTGAGCAGGATATGGGAACTAACTGGTGGTACTTCTTGCTAACTGGTTGACTATGGAAAAATTGTCTATTTCTTCATTTTTGACATGGACATGATACCTGAACTTATCTTACTTGGTAGTTATCAGGTTAAAATGAAATAATGTATGTGAAAGCACTTATTATTACTATTTTAAAAATCTTTCTGGCCCTCTTTCTCCATTATTGGAAGTACATTGATTTAACTAATTCAGTGTGTGTGTGTGTGTGTGTGTGTGTGTGTGTGTGTGTGTCTAGAGGGGTGGTAAGTAAAGGTATGGTCCATTCTACAATATATCTTTCTTATTCTTTTCAGAGATTGGTTAGGCGCAGTATAAGATAGCAACACAATAGCAATTTTATAGCACTGTTTAAGCTTTTACATTTACATACTGCCTGAAGGACCTCACACCAGAGCCAAACAAGTAAGTTGCTTTCAATTAAGGATATTGGCTCAGTGCTTGGTGTTTACAGACAATTATTTATGTATGAGTTGGGGGTTCCTACTTTCAAAATGGGTATTAGAAATAAGCTGCTTGATTTTACATCAGATTTAGCCCTCTAAACTTCACGCCTAATAAAAATACCGTGCCTGTTATATGACAGCATTGTAGATGATTTTTTTAGTTAATTTTCTATTACTCATAATGTATGGATATTCCTAATGATTTCATTAGAGTTTAAATAACAGAATTCAGCACAAATGTATTTTTACTGAGCAGAAGAAACATAATTTCTCTGAAACTGCAGCTGCTGTAGTTGAAGATGAGGCTCTTACTATCCCTTAGGGAGACTACTGTCTCTGCCAGCTGACTTAGTTTTTATACAGCCAGCGATTTATTAGATTGCTTTGCTCTTAAGTGTGATAATAGGCCTTATGCTTAGCAAGGTTTAGAGACTTCCAGTGCATTAATATTTTATGGCAATGACAGGCAAGACACATTTTGTTTACCTAACAAGACAAGCCAAGCCAGAGCTGATGTGTATTGGAGATTAGCACTTTCAACTCAGAGGAACCCTGCCAATTATATATTTAGGGCTTTGCAATGGCTCTTAACAATTGTAATCTAATCAGTCCCTTACTTGGTACATTGTTATTATGTGCAAAGAAATCATCACAGCTTTATAGTCTGGCCTTAACAGGAAGTAACCTCATTTAACTGACTAATGTTAACCATGTAATGACAATGAGTTTTCTGGTGACTTCTTTTCTTCCGATAACAGATTTTATTTCACTTGGAAATCACTCAGCCATGAGCCAAAGCTTCAATAGATGCACATAAATCCAATTTTATTGAGATGGTCCACTCAATTGATTTGAATCGCTTACTAAGGAAAGATATTATGGTACCCTTGATTTCTGAAATTTTATTGTCATTGTTGCCTTCTTATTTTACAAGCTATTTAAAATAAAGTAATTTCTGGTCCTCCTGTGGAGCAGAAGTACAAATAAAACATCACAAGATGAAACAGACCGGGCGAGTTACTACAATACCATTTTTATTTTGTCTCTCTTCTTTATAAAGCAGAGTTCACAGTTGCATCATTTTCCTTACTGGGAAAAAATCATAAGTCTCAATGAACAGTAAATGTTGGAATATTGATTCTCTCTATTTTCAAATTCTCTTAGTATACCTAGCTCATCTGTATGTTTTGAACATAAAATTATATATGCAACATTTCTTCAGTGTTCTTAAGGGACTGGGACTGTTCCAATCAAATTATTAGGTGCTTATTATTTGTAATATTAAGCTTCATTTTATATACATATAAGGTTTATATATAAAGAAATTTATGTTTTATTTATTAATTAATAAACCTTCAGTTTAGATCCAAGATATTATAACTATAATTTAAATATACAGTGGAATTTGAAATTTCTCAATTTGTGGACATCACATTAAGAGTGTAACCTGAGGCATCAACAGCTCTGAGAAGACGAGGACATTTAGAAAGGGACTGGAAAGCTTCTATCAAATTAGTTAGCCCATACTTTGGGGGAAAGAGAGGAGGGGAGGGACAGACATAGGTTTGGAGTACGGGGATTGGACAGTTGAAAGGGAAAGAAGCCTGAATATGTGAAAAGTGAGTCAGTATGTGTTCAAAATTGGAAAATACGAAGTACATGTAGATTTAGCAGAATCACTAATACCTGCCAGGTTCCAATGAGTCATAAACACAGACCACATCGTGCCCTTCAGGGTTCCTATGTGTGTTCATTACTCTTAATGCAATTCTGTGCAAGCCCCAGAGGAACAAAGCCAACTCCCAGATCTTGGGGTTAGTGTTATCTTTCTGAGGCTGGCACTCTGCCCATGCTTGACTAGTCTGCTGATGTTTCTGACAGAGGAGAAAAAAAGGAAAACATTTGGTTTGAGTTTACAGATTGCTTTCTTTTTAAAAATGGGGGGAGGGTGGAGTGGTTGAGGTGGGTGGAAATGAATGTTGTCATTGGGCTAAAGTTTTGAAAGTTACAAATACACAATAAAATGAAATTAATCCTTTGTGCAAATCATCCGGAGTTTTGCCGTTTTTGGGGGGTGGGGACTTGATGTGAAACCATTGACAATGCCATAGAACCCTCAGCCACTAGGGTGTTAAAGCTGAGACTTCTCTTTCAGAGCCTTCTTTCCTGCAATTGCCCAGAGAGTGTTTATTTAAATGCTAGTTAATTAAATTTTAGTAAGGACCAAGGCAATCAGATTTATCTCAGTCTCTTCATCTTCTGTTCCTAATTTAGCTTTTAAGGAGTGCTTTCTGATTGCAAACCCCGTGAAAGAAAAATCAGAGGGCTATGAGGGGAAGGCATAGAGATTATGTTAAGCTTCATCAGCCAGGAAATAAAGTGAAAGTAAATTTTCAATGTGCTGGAAGGGAGTAGAGACACATAAGCATACATTTTGTATTCGAGCATGATCGTTTAACTTTGTTCTCTACTTTGTTGAGGTATTCAAGTCATTTTTTCCTCTGCCTCCCTCCCCTTCCCAGAGCAACACGGTTCTCAAACTTGAGAGTAGCTCAAAATGCAACACTGTTGGGAAAGTGCTGATTCTGGCTTTCTTCAGGGAATTTAGAGGCCCAGTGACTTGGAGCAAATCACATGGCTGGTGATTGGCTTTGTCTCTGTTTTTATAAGTGATTAAAAAGAAAACCACTTCAGTAATCCTCAGACCTCTGCTCTCTTCTGGGATTTCTTCCAACCAAGCCTGCTCAGTGGAACCCCTGAGGGGAGGAAAGCACACAAGCTCTGGGCCAAAAAATTAGAAAAAGCAACAAAGATGCTGGAACCAAAAAGTTCAATGTGGGCCAGAATTCAAGTTCATATTAACCTTTTTTTTCCTGGTTTGAGCCTCACAGTCAGTACTTCCATTTGTTTTTCAGATCACATTCTCTTAGTGTTCAGGGACTTCACAAAACCTTGGGTGATGGTTTTATATGTTTCTGCTTTGAACATGTGGACAGTTTGGCCCTGAGTTGTCTCTTGATGACAATGAGATCATTTAAGTTGCATAAGAGTTTCAGGAGCCATCATGTTGAGTTCTTGGGGGAGCGGATGCTTCTCTACCCTGGGTGAATGCTCTGAAATGAAGGAATTTCAGAACAGATTTCCCAAGGGGATGAGTTTCTTAGTCCTCAAACAAGCAAGAAATAAAACCTACATTCATTTAATATTCTTTATATTGACTTCATATTATTTTTTATTGAAATACCCATATATGCTTTTAAAAAAATCTAAATCAGTTGTTTGGCCAGTGGGGAAGGCAATATGTTCCAGGATCTGAAGTCTGATTGCTGAGGCTGGAATCCTAATTCCTCCACCTATTTGCTCTAAGATCTTAGATGAACCACTGAGCTTTCTCTCCCCTCTTTCCTCGCTTATAAAATGGAGATAATAATAAGGAATATACCCTCTGGGGTTGCTTGGAGTAGTAACGGAATAATATATGTCAAATATTTTAAACAGTACTTAATAAAAATGACTATATTATCTTTTAAACAGGAAATTTGTTTTGTGCTTTTCTTATTCCTATATTATTAAGCTTTTTGGAAAAGACTCAGTAAAGGACGGTAGTCATGGTATATAGTGATTTATAGTCATTTTCTCTAACTCCTTTTTCATCTTACAGGGAGATGATTAAAATTACTGAGTTCTCTTTTTTTATAAAGTGGTATTGTGAGAATATTTCTTTTAGGATATTGTAGTGTGTTTTTTTTAAATACATGAATATACATATATTCATTTTCATTCTTTTCACCATAGGTTGCTACGAGATATCGAATATAGTTTCTTGTGCTATACAGTGGGAACTTGCTGTTTATCTATTTTATATATATTAGTTAGTATCTGCAAACCTCGAACTCCCAGTTTATCGCTTCCCATCCCTTTCCCCCACATGGTAAGTGTAAGTTTGTTTTCTATGTCTATGAATCTGTTTCTGTTTTTATATATAAGTTCATTTGTCTTTTTTTTTTTTTTTTTTTTAAGATTCCACATATAAGTGATATCATATGGTATTCTTCTTTCTCCTTCTGGCTAACTTCACTTAGAATGACATTCTCCAGGTCCATCCATGTTGCTACAAATGGCATTATTTTATTATTTTTTATGACTTAGTAGTATTTCATTGTATGAATATACCACAACTTCTTTATCCAGTCATCTGTCAATGGATATTTAGGTTGTTTCCATGTCTTGGTTGTTGTAAATAGCTGCTGCTGTGAACACTGGGGTGCATGCATCTTTTTGAATTAAAGTTCCTCTGGATTAATGCCCAGGAGTGGGATTGCTGGATAATATGGTAGGTCTATTTTTAGTCTTTTGAGGAATCTTCATACTGTGTATGTAGTGTGTTTTTGTTTCTGTGTATCACTATAATACCAGGCAGTTGTCCATCCTGGAATCACAGTGGGTTTGGTGTGCTAGAGAACTTGAATATTTTCTTACATTTTTGATCATATAAATGCAAACAAAGATGGACAAGGCTATATAAAGTAACATCTGTGCTTAGAATTGCACTTGTTTAATAATAATGTGTTATATCACTTAAAAATATGTTAAAGTGCCATTTTTATTTCACCCATAAATATCTTAATGAAAAGAAAATCCAGGAGTAATTATATGAATTCTGCACATAAGACTTGCTATTTGTTTTATACTGTTAGCTATTTAATACTACAACTATTTGTACAATGGTCAAAACATTAGAAATAATTAGCCTAAATGTGTTTAAACCTCAGCAGAAAACACTTGTGCACTAAAAGATCTAAATATTTAATGAGATTTTTTAAAGCCACAATTATAGCTTTTTATAGAAAAGGAACTTCACCTCTGAGACCTGAAAAAGACTGTTTATTATATAAAGAAAGAGACTTTTATATTTAAATGTATAATTTAATAAGAATTGTACCATTGCAATCTTAAAATCTACAGCTTGAGAAGGAAAACATAAAAGTCATGTCGGAATAATATTTTAGAAGGGTAGCACCTATGTATTTTTTAGGAAAATGTCCAAAGTATATAGAAGGCAGAAATCTTATTCAGACTGTTTTAGTTTATTGAATTTTCTGTGCCTTGAAAATCATAGCACATATCTCTGGAGACACCTATAAGGATGTATTACATCATAAAGTACACCAAGAATAGTAACCCATGTTATTAAACTGTCAACATACATTACACTACAATTTGTCCTCAATCCAATGCAACTAAAAAGCCACATTGTTGGCAGGAAGTTTAAAACATAAGACTATTCTCTAATCATCTAAAGCCTAAGGTTTTTTGGTGGAAAAAATGCTGTAATAATCGCTCCACTACTCCATAGCAGCATGTGTGAATTTCATTGGTTTTGTACAGCAAATGTTCAGCTATTACAAGAAAGGATTCAGAAGGATTACCACTTAAAGGCTTTGACTAGTGATGCTGTAGATGTCTCATTTCACAGCATATTAATAGTGGTTTTGTATAATAGTGGTAGGGAGAAATAAATCTTAGAAACTAGAATTTAAATCATGTTTAATTTTCACACAAATGTTTAATGTAAGATCTGACAATGTAATATTGCTGATACCATCAAACCTCATAATTATAGAGTCAGAGTATCCTGTTAAACTCTGAAATTTAGGTAATCCACAGACATGGGGAAAGACTAGGTGCTCGTCAGTACTTTCCACAAAACATTTTTTGTGAAATAAGCGAGGTGTGAAATGAATGAAAGAGGGAATTTGCCGATGGAGATAAAATTTCCTGTTCAAAGATGGTTGGGGCTTCACTTTCAGGTAATATTCTATGTTATGTCATGACACTTATTCAGATACTTACTTGCTAAGAGGATTTCAAAGTTAAGGGGAAAAAAGACATAAACCAAGTGGCAAGAAATAATTTCTATTAAGATTGTATCTTGAGAGTAAGCATAAAGGACTGGAAAGCAGTAGAGTAGGGGGCTTATTTTCTTTAACCTAAAGCATACCCACCCAAGAGATTGTAGGTATACCCCTGTGTACATGTGATGTTCTATATATATGGAAATATCAACATTTTTTTTTAGTAGTAGCTAAGTCTATGGTGTTATGCTGCCTAATAACATCAGGAAAGTTTGTGGCATGTGAAATTCAACTTATTTTTTTAAATAAGTAAGTCCCTTTTTTCCATTGCATAATTAAATTGAGTTAACTGGAAAACTGGGGAAACCTGTATGGGTGAATGCAAAGCTTCCCATGTGTCTTCCCCACATCCATTCCAGTCTTTGCCTCCTCCAACCTGAGTGATCTTGGTAAAATATGAATCCAATGAAATTAGTCTCCTCCCGTTGCTTTTAGTGTAAAGATGGCAGGGAATTGTCAACTGTAACGTGTACTAGCATTTCTTTTCTAAAATTTGTGATAACTTGGGGTCCTGGAAAGGTCTCATGAAGACTAAGATTGATATGATGCTGGAATCTAAAGATTTTTGATATTTGCAGCATCATGGGAGTCCTGTTACAGACGAATGCTCCTTTCCTCAGAGGAATGACTTTTGATTGCTATTTCACCATTATTTCCCAACTTCAGGATCTATCATCATGACACTATTAGGGAAAGAGTCAGCCTACCACTGTGATCTCTGTTCCTAACTAAGAGATGATCACCTTCAGAGATCTCTCATATCTTATGAAAAAAATCTCATGCCCCATCAATTTTAAAGTATCATAGTTTAACTCTGCATCTTTGGCAAAGACAGTAACAATGGGGTCTCATACATATGCAGTCATATATCTGAATTACTCAGATTCTACAAAACAGTTAAGGTCATGGTGAAATGTTTTATGACAAAAAGGATAGATAGTGACCAATAGTCCAGTGCATATCTAAGGAATAACAGATGACAGATACAGTCCAGACAGTGCATTGTCTAATCTTTGAGAACAAGCAAGGAGAAATAGTGATGACAGCAGCTTAATCTCAGACCTTTGCTGCCATTTCAGCAGAGAATCCAGAAAAATTTGCTTATTTCTGTTAAAGCCATCCTTCACTCTACATAGTTGAGCTTTTAATTCTTATGGGTTAAAATGAAAACGTCAGCAAAATAAATGTAGATGATTCCTTAGGGGTGTTGTAGAGTAACTTTCAGGTATATTGTCATATTTATAGCATAATTTATCCAATATCTATTATTAAATCAGAATTCCTTTTGAGCTCTAAAATCTGTGTCTAACATTTGTCCTTTTGTATGTGCTATATGTAATTTACCATTTCTTCCTGGAGTTTTCTGTTGACTATAGAACTGTGATGTTCCCAAACTCTTGTATATTTTATTGTGCATGGAGTGTCCCACACTACAATTTTCTAGTGATCCCACTTTTAGACTATCTCAGGACCTAGCATAAGGAGTCTCCTGAAGTCAAGTGTTTAAGTATTTATGAGTTGGATTTTCCTGATAAGCTGAGATTTCCTAAAAATACAGTTTTCTGTGGAAAAGAGAGCTAGTTGTCTGCCAGAGATTGCTGTGCTTCTTCCATGATGTAGAATTGTTGAGTCCCTGAATTACCTCTGGCCAAATGACACCCTTAAACAAGAAAAGTGGAATTTACAGGAGCAAAAAATAAACTTGGGTTAAGCCACGGAAATTTGTGTTAAACTACTGAGATTTTAGGGCTTATCTGTTGTAGTAGCTGGTGTAACTTTACCAACATAATTTCTTACAATAAAAGTTATTGAGGTGGAATATACAAATTTATAAAATCAGAATGACTTCCTTAGCTGAAAGGTTGTAGCTAGACAGTCTCTGACTACTCCTGGCTAATGATCTCCTTAACACAGAAAAACACTGACCTACCCTTATTTTTCTGTTAAATCTATTTCCAACTTCCTAAAATGTTTTCAGGGTCAAAATTCTTTTTATTGAAAATACAATTTTTACACTTTTTCCTATGAGGAATTTTACTGAAAATACAGAAAGTTCATAATAAGCAAGTGTGTATTTTCCTGATTTATCCAGTGCCTCACAACATCCCATAATTTCTCTGTGATTCTGTAATTAAAGATATAAAACAGAGGAATTAGATGAAAAGAATTCATGAGACAATCACATCCTAAAATAGTCAAAATTAATAATATTGCATGATCCACAAACAGCCTCAGTCTGTAGCTCTTTGCCCATTTTTTTTTCCCATCTGGTGGCTGTGAATGTCAAACAATCAAATTAACATAGGATTGTGGACTCATGGTCTAAAAGAAATTAGGTTGCTTCCTAAATTTTAGCTGCTGCCACAGTTTGTCAATTTAAATGAATGTGTATGTACATGTATGTGTGTATGTGTGTGTGTGTCTGTCTGTATATTAACACTTGTTTCTTCGGAGATTTTTCAGTATATATTAGAGAAGAATATTTACAGACTAAGTTTTTAAAACCTGTATTACTGACTCTTATATTTAACCCACTGTGTTTCATTATTAGACTTACTATTAGATGCTATATGTTCATTCCTGCATTTACAACCATGTTAATAAATTTTGGACACTGCTTGGTTTCACAGAACTTTTAATAAATGCTTATCCCATTTTTTGCAGTAAGCCTCTCTCTTATTCCTATACCAGCACATGCATTTGTTTACCTTTTTATGTCTATACACAGATTGGAGGATACTCAAATTTCATGCTCTGTGACCTGAGAATAAGAACCAGGAGTAGATTTACACATTTTATTTACCACAGTCATGTCTGAAGTAGCATCTCCAGATGTGAATTTGAAGAGCAGAGAAGTGAGTTGCTATGTAACTGGCGTGACCAACAGTTGCCTTCCCCTTAGTGAGGTTGATTTGATTGAGTTGAGTAAGTCGTAGCCATCACTAGTAAGTTTGATTTCATTTTTATCTTCTCTGTTTCAAATAAAAGGGTTTACTGGGAGTACCTCTTGGTGATTATGGTAAACTATATTAGTAATTCATTTTTAATTATGTTGTCTTTGTTAAGGTTTGGTTTTTTTTTTTAAGGAAATAGATACATTTCGGCATGAGTTCATTTTCATACTTGCCCCTAGGCCATTTACTAAGAATTAGTGAAACATGTCAATTCATTATTTTGTCTACATGATGAACTTATGTACATGATGCCAACATCCTTTCTTGACAAATGCTTCCAGTAGCTTGATCGACTGCCTGAAGTGTATGTTGGGATAGGGAAGACATAGCCACAGAGTAACTACAACTGGGACTTTGTTGTTTACTTAGCTTGTAATACTTTAAAATAACCTTTTAAAAGTTATGAAATACAACTCACATATAAAAGTTTATACAATATAAATACATAGTAAAGTGAATAATTATAAAATACAAATCCTTGTAACCACTACCCAATCCAAGAAACAGAATATTGCTTATGACCTTTATATTGCAATACATTTATGTATTTTTTCATAGACTCCTGTTTGGTTTCAGCTATCCTGTCTTACGGTCTATCATTGATATGTGCATTTTTTTAAAAAAATTGGAAAGGTTTTATTAATTATAGAGTAATATTATGTCTCCCTTTCTCAAGTAAAACAGAGAAGTTTTTGTTTCACTTTTGTTTTCAAAGGTATGAGTCAAGGATAAGTTTGTTGATTTTCTTATCCTTTTTAATTTCTGTTGTAAGTATCTCATCTAAGTATTTCTGAAGTTAGAGAATATATAAGTCAGAAAAATAACATGAAATTCTACTCCACTCTAGTTCAGGGCTCAGATCACTATAGGAGATTGATGCTGTCTATTCCCTTTCTTAAATATATTTGCAGCTGCCTTAGAAGACTTGCCAACCTAATTGTTTTTGCTACTTATTATGAGCATGTTGTGTCTTTTCTCAAGGAACCATACTTACTACCTGTTAGCATAAGGATTTGATTTAAGCTGCTCATTTTTTATACTGGAAATAAATGAATCAGTCATGTCATTATGTACTGCTAAATTAATCTCTTGCTGCCCTTAGAAGGGAATAAAACTGTTCTCATCTGTTAATTACTCACATCACACTTACTATGGCATTTCCTAACCGTTGTCTTTATGTGGTGCTATTTGGACTTTGCAAAAGTGCTGTGCAACTATTTCTCAGTGGGCTCCTTCTCAGCAGAGGGTAAAGTTAATTTGAGTTGAGTTAAGCATGTCACATCAGTCATTAGAAAGCAGATTTCATTTTATTTTCTCTGTTTCAAATACAAGGGTTATACTGCTTGTACAATTTGTGGTAAACTGGTATTAGTATGTTCCTTTACAGTTGTATTTTCCTTGTCAAGTCTTGATTTTAAGAAGATGGATAAAGTTTTAGATGAGTTCATCTTCATACCTGCATCCAGGCCATTTAGTAAAATTAATGAAATATAAAATACATTTTTTTATTTCACCTTCACCATTTATGTGCTTTTATAGAAAATATGCACAAACTATTTAAGAAGTATACAGGAAAAGTAAACAAAAGCTCTAGTGCATGTAAGTACAAAGTGGATGTATTTGATTTTGGATATACAGTTTGAGATTCATAGCACATAGGAAAAAAATATTGGTTTGGAGCTCTGGATAAAGGTTGGGACCAGAAATCCATGTTTGGGATTTGCCTATTGACTAATAATCAAAGCCATGATTTTGACTGATGTTTCTATCATATTAATAGGTATAGGGCTTACCTTAGCCTTCAACCCCCAACAAATTATTCTAGGCACTAAAAATAAGAGATGAAATTTTAACAAAATAATGGGTTTAATGTGATACATATAGTGTTATAGGTCCTTGCTTTGGCCGTGGCTGAAGGATTCAAATTGAATTATTTGGGGCTTAACTGCAGTCAGCGGTCTCATGCAGTTTATTCTTGTTTCAGCTTATGGCAGTTATATAAGGGTGTCTTTGCTTGGTTTACAATGTTCCACTCAGGTTTGTATTATTTCAATTATTTAGAAATACATATGTTGAATTCAGAATTCCAGAGAGCAGGAAAAACACATTATGATCTTTAAAATATATTTTTTTCTTCTATGCATCATCCGTATTATTATTGTGATTTGAAAGTCATCTGAGTTTTCTTATTTTATCTTCACAAATGCCCTGGGAGTGAAGTATAACATATATTATTAATCACTTTTGGTTTATGCAGAAACAGATGCTCAGAAACATAAAATGACATGGTCAAGATGATCCAGTTTAAGTTGAATTCAGGGATTCTGCACTCAGGATTTATATTTTTGCCAGCAAGAGTTTATTTTTCACATCATCTCGAGAGATGTTCTCAGTTGTATTAGTTGACTGTTGAAGGTTTCATTAATTGTACGAATTTTTTAAAGATATATTTCAAGAATTATCAATCTGTTTCACATCTGAGGAAGTTATGGTAGAAAAATGTCTGACCAGCTCAAGGTCAGTGTATTCAGAGGGAGTAGTTGTTGGCACGCTCAAATTTTGGTTTTTAGGCTACAGAGAATGATGGAGATTGTGTTTTTAAATCTAGAAATATGCTATGCATTGTAATTCACAATAAAATGGGTGTTAGACCAAGTTGAAAGGGAAATTTATGTGTGGAAGCATCCTTATTTTTAGAAATGCATATTAATCTTTCACTAAACCATAACTAAAATTATAATAGTTCAGTTAGCTGTGTTTTTAAGTTTTAAATGTTGCAAAAAGAAAAATGTCAAGTAGGTTAGGTTGTCAAAGCATAACCTTTCAAAAAGATATAATGTAATCCAAAAAGTCCCAAAGGGACTTTAAATTGGGGTTCTTTGTAAAGTGTGCCATTTGGTTATACAGAAATTAAACAAAGAAATCAATTGTCATTATTAGTGCAGGGCTTACTCTAAATTGATGGTGTATGCTGTTAATGAACCATTGCTGCAAAACTAACAGAGCCAGAGAAGTAAATGCTGTTCCCAGCACTGTACATATTCCCCTAACAATCAAGTAGTCTAGTACCCAACCATGAAAGTTGTATTGATTTGGGCAGTTTTTAAAACAGTAAGTGAAAGAGTCAGTGTCTTCCAGAGGGGAAAAAATGATGTGATTAAATAAAGTCATTTTATTTTCAATTTTCACAAAATATATCTCAGACTGCAGAGAGCATGAAAAGTACATCTTAACATAATTGTATGGCTCAGGAAAGCAGCCACGGAAAAACTTTATGTTCAGGTAGCAAAATAAACATCATAATTATTAGTTGTGTAGGATACATTCATCAAAACTTCACTGTGATTTTAAAACTTTCAATTACCTTTATCTAATTTTGGTAAATGGCACACATTTGACACTGAAATTGTTTTCAATATTTAATCATAAATGAAGATCATTCATTTTTGAAAAGAATACTCCCTTTTGAACCAATGGCACACATTTCAAAGGATAACATTCAGGAGAATGTTCCAGTATAAGTAGAAGCTGTGGCTTCCCTCATTTAATCACTAACGTTTTGAGCTGCATCTTTTCCCTATGTGTTAGTAGATAAAGCAGAGATCCTTGTGTCTTTTCTCATGTATGTTTGTACCTGGTTGTGGTGTTGATAGTGGTGGTGGAGACAGTCATGGGTTGTTGATTGTAGAGGAGCTTGAGGCTGCATAAAGTAGGTTACCAAGTATAGCTTTTATGACTTCTTTTGAAGTCGATCCAAGATAGCATCCTCCTCACCTCAAAATCTCCAACATATCAGACTGTCCAGTGAGATCCACTACAAGCTGTTTTCACACTGTTTTATTAACACAGAGGGAGCAACCATAGCCATTTTTCCAGAAAGGATTGAATTTTGATAAATATCTATTAATATTGACTTTGAAACTACATTCTTCAAAAAAAAAAAAACTTGAAATTTCTGAGGGAAATCAACCCAGTGGTTGTTGATCTTATCAGACACAATACTTTATTTTAAAAAATTGGGGAATGCACTTTACTATCCTGCAATGAAAAGCACATATATTATAACCTACCTGCACACTCAGTTAAAATATTGATAGAACATCTTTTCTTTTTAGATCATCTTAATTGTAGTAGAAAGGAGAAATGGTGGAAAGTGATTTATAGTCAAATATTTTAATATATATGTAAATGCTTATGTATCTTTACACCAGAAGCTCCGGTGAAGCAGTGGGATTCTCACACCAATGTGTAGAATTGCTATGACAGTGACATCTGTGCACGTGGACTGCTATGACACCACCAGTACCACAACACAGTATTCTGAATTGGTGGACTATTCTTGGTCAACTTGCAGACAAAACAAAATACAGCCTTCCTTTAATTTACATGGGAGCTGTATTTGTGGAAAAATCAATGCATTTTAAAACTCTGCAGAAATACTGTGCATTTATATAAAACACAGTTGGTATCTCCAGGTGCAGAAAATTTTCAACAAGATTTTTACCTATGTGACTGTCCAGCAGGACATTCAAACTTGTATGGAGACTTGGAACAAGATTTGATTATGCAGTTGTCTCCATAATGTTTCAGATGTCAAGCATCCACAGACCCTGGTTTCCAAAAAATTCTAGTACCATCCACCATCATGGAGCAAACCAAAAGTGCCCTTACATGTTTGCATAATTTGAGAGAACTGTTTTTTCTTTTAGTTTTAGGTACTGATATGCCTTATTTTATTAGTTATTAAGACATTGTTGATGCTGGATCATTCATGATATTTTGATCCAAACTTTACATGTAAGGGAAATTAAGGCCAGAGGGAGTAATTATGCATTTTCAAAATATTAAAACAGAACATTTAGCAAAATGATATAAAAGCACCAACAACATATCTACAAAAACAGTTATTTGGCATAGTAAGTAGAGAATTACAAAGAAACAGATCAGGCAACACAACACCCCGGCAATAATTTTTATTTTTCAACCATGTGTTTTGGCATCATGTGTTGGCCTAGTAATAAGCCCAAAGCAGCGCTGGGCTGGCTCCAGTCCCAGCTCTGTCACAGATTAGTTATGGTACTTGGATAAGTCACTTACCCTCTGTCTGTGCACTTTTCTCATCTGCAAAATAAAATGATGCTCACTCCGTCTACCTCACTACCAGGACACTGTACTACCACATGTGAAAATATAATATTTAGGAATGCCTCTTGTTAGGTCTCCGTTTATTATGTGCTCTATTTACCTTTATTGCCATTTTGGTTTGGAAAATGTATTGCAGGCTTCATACAGTTGAAAGAAATGAAACAGTTAAGGATGTTTGAATGTACGCTATGAAATGATCTACCTAGAGGTTAGTGAGTAGTTAACCTGAGGAGTCTATATCTATATACAGTATATGGATGTGTGTAAATATCTGTAAATATATTGGACACACAATGTTTTTTAGCTCCTTGGTTCTCAGAGTACAGTGTGGGCACTCCTCCGGGTCCTTATCACTCTTTCAGGATGTCTCCAAGGTCAAATGTTCCTCATAATAGTGCTAAGACCTGGTTTGCCTTTCTGTTCCTTCTCTGGGAGTGTGTGGTAGCATTTTTCAGAGGCCCCATGATGTTGTAGGGATTTAGATATAGAAGCAGATGGGAAGATCTGTCTGTCTCTCTTCAGCATCATGAGTTGCAAAATGTAAACAATGTCACTCTCCTCACTAAATTTTTTATCTATATCTGAAAAAATCTTACTTTTAATTTCTAATGCATTAAACATCAGTAAATACAATACACATAAACAAAAGTTTTTTGGGGGTCCTTAATTCTCTTAATTTTTAAGAAGTGAAGTATTCCTGAGACTAAAAAGTTTGAGAACCACTATTTTAGATTATATTCAAATTCTCTCCTCATTAAAGAACTGGCAGAATTGTTTTTCTATAGGGAGTGTCTATTTCCTGACTGTGTTTGAAGCTTCATCATCATAGACCTCATTCTGCTATCTCTTTAGGTTCTTTGTGAGTCATTTTGATCTGTGTGGGAACAGTTGCTTCTTCATAACAGAATTGTTATAGCAAATGCAAAAATATTTCAGCCCTTCTTTCTGTAAATGCTGTCTTCTCTGATGGCAGTCTGCATTCTTCTGGTCTACATAATCTGCAAAATGCCCAAACTTGCCTCCTCTCTATCTGCCCTGATGTAACATACAGCTCATGCTTCCTCCTTAAGAGTTGCAAAGAAGCTGTAGATGGATTTTAGAATCATTGACTTGTTGGCATAAAGGAAATCACTTTCAGGGATGTACGAACTGCAGTAATGGCACAGCTCTGCAGAGATAGTTGGGTTTATAGGCTTCTTACATGTAAGTGCCTACCACATTCCTGGCTGCTGCAAACCAGTGACTCAGCATTTCACTCTGTGACCGTGTTGCATAGCCTGAAGTCTAGTATGAAATGTAGAAAGCACCTTATGGATGCAAGGATAGATTATAAATCAAGTTTCTTTTCTTTTCCCTTTTTATTCACCTATTTTCCTTTAAACAGGGCTTATCTTGAAAGCTAGAGTGTTTTGGTACGTTTTAGTCAAGTCCCTGGGTAGCTGCTATATATTTGGAATAATATTAATATCTACCTACTGCACAGCTGATAGTGTTCTTTGCAGTGGACCTAATCCTACTTAAGCAAACAGAACTGTATTGGCCAGATTGTGTAATAATTATTTCCATCATTTTTTTTTTGGCACCACCTCCTAAGTCCTCACATTAGGAGGTGCTGACATATTTTTTATAACTTATTTGGCCCAATGAAGGAGGATGTTGTCAGTCCCCAACTTTGAATAATTTACATATACAAAGAGATAGGAGAGACTTCATATGGGAGGCACTGCCCCAGGCTGCTGAGGAGGGAGCTCCCCGTGCCTTTCACCCCAGTTGAAGATGCTTAAATAAGAAATAACTTGAATATTTCCTACGTGCTGTTTCAGAGAGATCCAGGGCCCTGTAGAGCCCCAATCAGATATTCTGAAATCTCTTAAGTCAAGGGAACACTGCTCACTACAGTCCTAATTTTGAGATTCACAGAGGATGTCCCACATTAAAAATCCTCAAAATCCCGGAGGACAGAACTCTGCTTAACTGTATTTAGCCAACTCTTCTTCAACTTCATTAACCACAGAAACCTTTTACAAAAGAACACATGTGAACAAATCCTAGGACACCATTTGGGAAATATAGACCAAGAGGAAATCCAGCTCTTAAGTAGTTATGGAGAATTACCACACTCTTGATACGCACGAGTGTCCATCTTGCCTTCTTCTTCTCATACCCATTGTTCTAAGTACCAACAAACAGATTGATCTTGTGTCCTTAGCTGGAGGACTGAGTAGTTTTCCTGATAAGTGCCGTGATATTCACATGGATATGCCTGGCCAAACTACTTAGGACTGTACTGTAAATGTGTGATGCATTTTGTGGATTGTTACAGAAGAGCTTTTCTGGATTGTAAATATCTACTTAATGTTAAATGGTTAAAGGTAACCATTTAGCAAATTGGGAACTGATGGTACTAATTTTTTACCTTAAGTTTTGGAAAGTCAGTATAACTTTGACATATATTTAAGAGCAAAGGAAATATTTTAGCAAAAGGAAGGGACAATTTAGGATGAAAGGAAAAATGAACCTTCCAATGCACTACTGAATTTGGGTCACAAATGGCATGCTTCCTTATATAGAAGGGCCAATCATCATCCACAAATATTTCTTGAAAATATCTAGCTGTGTAATACTCAGTTCATTTTTCAGGGGCAAGTCTGTATGACGGAATATATCCATGTGAACATAGATAGCTTGTAGGACTCAGGAAAACATGCATTCATTTATTGTTAGTTTTCTCTTCCACATCTCCCACTACCAAAACTGGAACCTGAGAGCAATTAAATGTCAAGAGAATAAATGTGTGAAAATGCTGACTGAATGTAGAACTGATATTACATTTTAAATATATCTGCACTGCCAAGTCTCCCCTGGAATGCAGCTAGTATTAACTAAAAGAAATGGTGCTGCAGAATTAACTTCAAAATGTAGACTTAAAAAAAAATCTGTTGGAGGCTTGTCTGCCCAAGTGATTCCAGGGGACTAACATCCCAAACAGTTCAGCTATCTTACTGATGACTCTTCTGGGGCAGTCCTATCAGTTATGTGAATCTGCATATTTTTTATACAAAACCAACTTCAGAATTCAACAGTCTATTATCATCGGGCAAAAGGTCTAAGTTTCTAAGGAGCCAGGGAGAAAACAATAACCTTGTTATAGTGAATGGAAAAAATGAACCCACTAATCCTCATGTTGGGGCAAGAATTCAGCAGTTTGGAATAGTTGAGCTTGGTTACATCTCTTCGTGGACGCGCTTGGTGCTTTCCCTCTGCGTGCTCAACTTTAAAAGGGACATCAATATTTTATTTGAGTCCACTGGAAAAATAATTAAAAAAAGAATAAATCACTTAGCAAAAAGCATAAAAATAATGTTTTACAAACTTTTGAAGCCTGTTTTCTCTTTCTTTTTCCATTCTTTTCTTCTTTTTCCTTAGTGGTAGGTTTGAAGATATTTACTCTGGGAATTCTAGTGGCATTAATTTTCATCACCATAGAATCAACTGATGTACAAAAAATATTTGCTCATGTAACATTTTAAAGCACTTTCTCTAGTGATGGTACTAGGGAACTACTTTCTGCATACATTTTCACAGATGTTCATTTGCTTTAATTTCTTTGACAAGGTGTAGTTCCCTGTTAATTGGATATAAGCACTTAATGGGTATATAACTAGATTACCTGGACCAAATTCTTATAATCCAGTATTATCTGGGGAGCTTCCTACAAATGCTGTTCCTGGTTCTGCAGCCTCAGCACCTCAGGGATTCCGTACAGAAACGGTCTCCTACTCCAAGTCTTCATATAGGACAGGTTTGCAGTGAGCATGCCTTAATGCTTATTTTACTTATGCTTTCCTTTTCAGAGGCACTGCAAGGCTTGAATTCATTTATAATGGCTTGATCAGCTTCTTTGCAGGGAAAAAAAATCCCCTTTTACATATACCCGATGGACTCAAAATGGAGCACCTACATGAGTCCCGCCGTTTAAAAGGAACTCCTTAGATATTTGGAAAGATCACTGCAAGAAAATAAGTATCTTTGTTTCATGAAAACATCTTGAACTACTTTACTATGCTTTTGGGTCATGAAAACTCCAAACATATTTTGTCAAACATTTGTTCTTCAACTTTGAAACCCATGTGGATAGCCAGGGAAAAGCAATCTGTATGTTTCTAATTAATTTACACTTAACTCATCAGAATGTTGTTTTCTAAGAGCTATTTGATGTGTAAGACCTTTTATGAGCCTTTCAAATATAGCTTCTAAGCATTTTTCCTTTGAACCAGAAAGTCACTTTTTTTCCCCCTGAAGCAAATGGAATTCAACTCTCAAAAGGCTTAGTTTGGTTCAAAAAATTGTCAGACTCACACAATCTGACAAAACATGTTCTCTCGCTTAAATAGATTAACTCATGCAGTAGGCATTAGGAATTAAAGGGCAGTTCATTTCATTAGGCAAAGATTCACTTAAAATGTCTACAGTGTTAATGAAATCTTTTAATTTAGCAATGCCCTCAGATAAAATAACATTAAATACACTCACGTGAATGGGTGTAGGTACTGCTGCAGGAAAATGCAAAGGAATTAAACATTTTTATCTGAAAAGTTCACACGAGTCTTTACAGTGTGTGTGCAGACGGTTTTAAGTATTATCTCCCTGATTTCTCCCCAACTCAGTGTTGCACACAGGAGGTTCATAGATTGGCATCATCCAATATTGCTTCACTCACCTTTTGTATAGGAATCCTAGAAGCAGAGATTACTACAGTAAAATATAATGACAGACCCGGAGCACAAACATAGACAAATGTCCCAGGTGTATCATGTTTCATTATGTTTGCATAGTCCAAGTGTGTATGAGTGTTATATTTTCATCTAGATTCCTTCCTAGTCTTACAAGTACATTTTTGCTTTCTATCTAATAGCCAGTTAGTTTGAAATATCCACATTTTCAAATTCATTGTGTCATAATTGCCTTACTTTTCACCTATTTACTGTAACGGAATTTTTTTTAGAGACTTCCTGTCAACACACACGTTACAGAAAAAAAAAAAAAAAACCACAACTCTTGGAGTTTCCTTTAATTATTTTCTCTGTCTCCAACATTCAAGAATCGTTAGGTATACCCTTGTGCTTTCTTCTACTGTTTATACCCAAATTACCCCCTCAGTTCAGGCGCACAATAATGCATCATCCCTTTCTAACTTCTGGTTAATAATTACTAATATAGACTATTTAGCTTCTTGAAGGATAATTTTAATTTGTAGACAAGAATTTATAGAGGATTGTGCGTCATCATCACTGAATTAAGGGTAGTTATATACTCTTAATGATACTATAGCCAAATCATTGATCCCATTGAGAGCTTAAAAATCATCTAAATACTATAAATTGCTATTGCCAGGAAACTTTCTTTTAGTCTTCTTCCAGAGCAGTTTTGGTTGGAAATAACATGAAAACCAAGGCAGTCTGAACATATATAAAGACAAATGCAAACCTCATAGAATTCAAAATGCTTTTGTGCAAAAGCAGGTTTGTATAACTTCTGAACATTTTCAATATACTAGTTATAACAGAACCTGTTTCATAGGTTAAATTCTGAAACATTTTCATAGAGGTAATATCCCTGATTTCAGTTTACACACAGGTATTTTAAAATGAAAAATCCCCCAAGTTTATGATTGTCGTTATCATTGAAACATTGGATGCTTGTTGCATCCATGTATTTTTCTGTGGGCAGATCCGGAGAGTTTGGGCAGTATGTGTACCCTGCCTTCAGTGAGTTTATAATTGGATTATAATCCATTCTCCAGAATCCATATAAAGGACTATAGAGACGTATTTTCCAGTTTTATCTTTCAGTGTCTTTCGGTGTTCATTGCTTGGCTTTTGAAATGAAGTTTTAAAAATTATTGCCAAAACCCTCAAAACAAGTCCACTTCTTTGATGTAGGGATGACCTTGGCATATCTCTCAATGAAAGCACTTACTCCAAGTGAGAGCACTTTTAAAGACTTTACTACCACTCCCACCTCCGCCTCCTGGACTTTGATCTTTCGTTTTCAGGCAGCATCAACAGAGGAAGATGAAGTGGCTCTGGAAGTTTTTGTCACATGTCAGAAGGACATTTAAATAGAGCAGTACACGTGTATTTTGTAGCCTTATTCCCTGATGAGCCATAACAAAGAGCTAAAGTATACTTTCCACTGGTGGGAAATTGCTACTGGGAACCACTCCAGGTCACTTGTGGATGAAAAACAGAGCAGTTAGCATAATTTGCTTATAGGCTGTAGTTCAAAGTATTATCCAAGTACAGGGTGGTACTAAGTGATTACCTTCTTGAAGATCCAGTGTGATTGCAGTTAGAATTCAGATGAACAAGATCTTTGGGAGAGGCTGGAGAGAGAGAGAGGAAGACGGAGAGAGAATGAGAACAGAGGGGAGAGGAAGTAAGGGGAAGGAAAAGAAGGGGGGAAAAGGAGACCTTGCAGCACTTGATAGTGAAGAGAAAACAAGTTTTTTAGCTTTCATAATGATTTCATAGATGTCTGCCTATTAATTTGAGTTGTCGTTATATTTAAATGGGATGAGAAAATTACCAAAATAGGATTTAAATCATTTATTTGTGTTGCAAATATCAGTGGTCTCTTGTCTCTTAGCAAGTACCAGAAATTGAATTATTCTGCTTTCAACTGGTTAATAATCTTGCTTGTTAATAGAAATAATTAATCCAGACCAGAATTCTACCTTCTAATTTTGCTATACAGAGTATAAGTAAGATTTCACAAGAACAAAACAATCACACAAATTGACTTGAATGATGTGAGAGCCGTGTTTGCCAAATGTACATTTGGTGTAGCAGGTATCAGGCTTCTGTTATGTTGTCCTTTCTCTGAACTCAGGGGTAGGCTGGGGGAATGTTATTGGAACTGCATGCTTTCATTCAGGTCAGCAGTGTTCTTCAGAAGACATAATAGGGTCTCTATGATTTCTTTCAGGTTGCAAGTCAGCTGTCCTATGGTGAAGAATCATCCATATGTTTTGGTGGGTTTATGTTTAAAAACCCTCTCAAGGACTTGTTTGTCATTGTTTTAGGTGTAAGAGTGTAATATCCCAAAACACAACATGCTAAAGTTTCCTTTACAGTGGAAATATTTCTAGATACAATTAGGTTGTTGAATTTTCATAGCATAATGCTTTTCATTTTTTCATGGAAAAGGACAAATATTTTAAATATTTTGGTGTTTGTTTTAACCAAGAGAAAACTCCTCTAAAAGTGAGAGGGCAGTTTGATGTCTAAAATTGAAAGGGCAAATTGCTGCTTTATCACATAAGTGGCTTTTGTAGGTTGGAAGTGAAAAATATTTTTAATTTAAAAGTGAATTTGGAGATCTGAGCATGCTCACTGTACATCACTTTAAAATTATTAGTTTGATTTAATAGAGGGAATCTTCTCAGGCTGAGGAGTACTTCACTTTGCACGGTATAAGCTCAGATGTTAGAACCCGAACACTTCCCAGTTGAAGAGCTTATAAAGAATGTGAAGTACTCTAATAATTTTAAATTACTCTATATTGCACATTTTCAGGTCTCTGATCACCTCCAAATTCAAGTGCTTATAAAACTGCTCCCATAATTTTAAATTGCTATGTGCACAGTGATTTAAAATTGTAAGAGTGCTTCAAAGTTTTTTAATAAGAGCTTTAATTTAGAAGTGAGTTGAGCAATACTCCAGTATAACTTCAAGAAATTATTAAACTGATATAAAAATTTATCCTCTGGAAAGAAAATTACATTATGTATAAAAGGGTGAGGCTCCAAATGAATATATATGAGGATGAAGGTACCAAATGCTCAGGAACAATCAGTACATGAAATGAGATAATCGGGTCCTGGATGGGGGGTTTGTTTGGTTAATTTTGCTCACTTCTTGCCTGAGGCTATAGTTCTTGAAAATCTAACAGGTGTTTCAGTTCCTTTAAGGTGAAAAGTTGCATTCAGAGGACTTTATTTTCCATTCTCAGTATTTTCAATGATACTAGGAAATTTCATCTGAAATTATGGGAAAATGGTATTGTTAGATGAAAGGAGTTTATCTTAGAAAAAGAAGGATGAGAAGGGAGATGAAAAAGAAGGAGGAAGAGAGGGGAAGGGAAAAGGGGAAGGGAGGGACTGGTGGGAGAGAGTATTTTATTGAAGAGGTTTTCCCCCACTTGTCAGTAAGGTAGCTTCTGGACATTTCTGACTACTTAATTTCTCACTTTTCAAAGGTAAACATGGCATGTTTTAAATTGTACTCACAGATGAATGAAATTGTTTTCATTAACAAGAGAGCTCCTTTCATAAACCAATGGTTCTCTTCACACAAGAGGATCATCCAGATTTTATTTTTGGACTATACTATTAGTATTACAATATACTTGTTGATTTGACTTTAAACAGGTTACTGTCCTACACAGATCTAGCATTATCCTATGTATTTGGGGGATTAAATGTCTTGAGATGTGCCAGCTGCCAGCAGCTTGTTTTCCATGTCTTCTCTAGCTAATTTTCAATGCTGTTCAGGGCAACAAGGCAGTGGGCTTTGATTGAGTCACTTGGTTTGTCTGACTGCACGACTCAATGTATCTGGAATATCAAACTGTTTGATAGAAACACGAGGCCTCTTGTGTTTTTAACTAGAATTTTATAATGTCTTTGATTGATAACACTTAGTTGAAATACAGAAAAAATAATGATATTCTTTTGTCAAATTGTTGAAGGTTTGGGATTAATAATATATTGTGACTCTTTGTACATTTCCAAATTTTGTGAACCGCTACAGCCTTACTTCTAGGAAAAGGCATTTACATTTTACTAAATTGAAGATGAAATAAAGGTAAATCAACTGAATGTTTCAGTGGCTCATGCTTCAGTAAGGGAGATTATATACATCATTGGGTTCTAAGGTGTAATAAATGGGTGAATGTTAGTTATTATTACCCACGTTGCTATAAATATTATTGTGCATCAAAACATTTGAAATTGTTCTCATCTTCACTTTTGATTTAGGTAAATATTCTTAAAAGTAACTATCTTCCTATATTTTTTAAATATAGAAGATTAACCTCTGTAACTGCAGGAAAACAAGGCTTTCTCAAATGGAATACATATACAAAGTAAAGGAGAGAAGGATGGATGTGAGATCTTGAAGAGAGAGAGACTTTTTTAAAAGACAATTTATCATTTATCCTTTATCACCATTTTCTAGAACTTTTCTAGCATTGCTAAAATAAATTGCATTCTGTGTCCCCAGTGAACACTTACTAGTGGCCTGGAAATATGGGCTACTTCCCATATCATGAGGCCTCATAGAAAGGAGTTGTCTGGTTTCATGAAAGTCATTAGTTTGCTTTCACTGCCAGAGTCTGGTTATAATTTCAGGATAGAATTATCTCATTGTTTTCTGCCTAACATGATTTGTTTTGAATTCTCAAATCTCCACAGACACTCATTTAAAAAACTTCCACAGTGACTGGTTCTTCCTGGGGAAATGGAGGCCATGGGGAGGGAAGGACAGGGTTTTCTTTCTTTTTCTGAGTCAATTCTGAGCAGTGAATAAGATGTGTTTTTCTTACAGTTGTCAATGAGACTTTCCCTTTAACTGCCTGGCTTATTAGTCATATGAATTGCCCTAAGATATTGCCCCAAAGATCAATACTCTGATTTCCTTTCCATCTGCCTAGACCAAGATAATTAGGCTCTTTACTTTGTTTTGTATATAATGAAGGGGGCAACTAGTGCTAGTAGGGAAAAAAGGCTATCTCCCTGTGGTAAACGTATTGACATTTACAGACACCGGCAGAGCACAACATGGGGAGAGTAATGAGAAATTTGACTGCTTTCTCCTCTTTCTCTGCTTCCTGTTTTAGAACTGCTGCATCCCACAGTGAATTACTAGCTAC
This sequence comes from Camelus ferus, assembly GCF_009834535.1. Classification (NCBI taxonomy): domain Eukaryota; kingdom Metazoa; phylum Chordata; class Mammalia; order Artiodactyla; family Camelidae; genus Camelus; species Camelus ferus. Next base: position 87,244,756 of record NC_045698.1, on the reverse strand, counting down.
AAAGAGAAGGGACTGCCTAGGGACTGACAATTGAGAGCATTTACAATTAGCTGAATTGATTAACCTTTACAAATGCTGTTACTTTATGAGGTGTTTTTCTCAGCCCTGGTTGAACAGTATGCGTTATTGATTCAACACACTCCTGTATGGAAGCCCTGATTTGTCTGTGACTCCACCAGTCATAATGCCTGCCTTGGTAATCATTTCTGCACGTTCTTGGGAAAACTTGACACGGAAGCATGCTTGGCATTATGTAAATGGGGTCCACGTCTCCCTCTTGGACGGGTGTACACCCAGCAGAAGCCAGAATGCAGACTTGCGTCCCTGCATCCCCATCACCAGGCACAGCCACAAAGGATGCCAGTCTCCGTGCCAGCCTCTCACTGCTGCCCAGTTCCCAGTCTCATTCCCAATAAGCAGCTTGCAGGAGGAAAAGAGCCACAGACACTTTTCTGAGGTTTCCAATTCCTCTGTGTTTCCTGGTTTTTATTTAGTTTTTCTGAAATAATTTGGATTTTGTGTGTGTGTGTGTGTGTGTGTGTGTGTGTGTGTGTGTGTGTGTGTGTATGTGTGTAAGGGAAGGAGGCGGTGGGAAATTGTCCAAAAACTTGAATTGTATTTAGCTTAATTTTTTTTTTTTTAAGATTGTAGACTGACTTTGAGTGCCACTTTGGCTAGTGAATCCAAAATCTATGATGGACAGCATTTTCTTTTAATCAGTTTCATTCAAAAAGCTCTGTGCTTAGAAATAATAAATATCACCTAGAAATGGCTGCTTCCCATCCCTCATGCTCCATAGTACTATGTGAATACAAAATAAATACGATTTGGTTTCCCCCCTTTCTTGCTTCCATCTCTTCCCACTTTCTTCCTTTTATCCTTCCTTTATTCTTCATTTCAAGGTGTACATTTTTGTGATCTTAAAGATAAAAGGACTGAAAGCTTGAAATTCTACAGAATAGATCCATCAGCTGTTTCATCAGCATTTCTGAAGTGCATTCTGCACCCAAGATCAGTGACGTGGTGTACTGGGTGCAGTGCAAAATGAAGATGTTGGGCCCTTGTTCATAAATTATTAAAATTTCCAAACAGTAACAGCAGAGCATTAATCCCCAAATCAGCTCTTCTAAGTGTGAAGCTTGTGTGGCTGTACAGGTCACATACCCATGAGATAGGCCCTGCCCTCATTTTTGACACTGTTGTTTGTGAAAAGCTTGAGGGAGGCCTGGGCCTGGGATGGTGATACTTGTTTTCTTTCCTGACTCGAAGTTAAACATCCCTGTTGTGAGACTGGTTTATTCCGGATCATGCTGAGTTGCATATGCTTGTTTACCATCTGAACTGCTGCTTAGTTGGGTCTGAACCGAGAGCGCCACCCTTCTGCTCCTCTTCTGCATAGCAGATCCCAGTGACTTGAAGCACTTTTATCCACGCCAGAATTCTGAGATTGGAGTGTTTATCCCTTTGTGCATCCAGTAATGGCTGAAAAAAGTTTGTTTTGCTTTATGTGACTAAAGTGAATATTTGGCTTGATGCACATGCAAATATGTGTGCATTTATTCTTGTATAATACATATACATATTCAAATGTACAGGACTTTTTTCATACATATATGTGCATAACCGAATTGAGTTTATGGCATTCCAAGACACAGATGAACAATGATGGAAGACAGCCATTTTTTTCTTAATGAAGAATTGATGCATTTTTAAAGAAAAAAAAATCAGGAAGCTGCTCTAACAAAGTCTGCAGTATTCACAGCATGACAAACAAATTAGAAAACAGCAGATGCAGCACAAATTAAGATGTATTTAGCACAGCAGCCCATCAGATGTGTGAATGTCTTTTGTAACTCAGCTTTGCAAGGTTGATGTATTGCACTTTAGACAGCTGATAATGAACCCCTCCTAGCAATTAGAAGTGGAAATACTAAAGAGTCAGAATTGTGCTGTTCCCAGTGGGCCAAAAAAGAAAAAAAAAAAAAAAAAAAAAAAAAAACCTGTGAAATTTATTTCTTTATGTGCTTGCAAAACAAAGGGGATGTTTCAATTTATATACTGATGTGTTTGAATTTCTCTTGCCTTTTAAAAATTCCTACTTCATTTTAATTACCAGCAGATTCTAAAGTGTCATTAAATAAGTATGAATTTTGTTGCAGTTACACACGTTTTATGGCCAATACAATGTCTTCCCTTTATGGGATGCATTATTTAGTAATGTTACATTAAGACAATAACTTCAATCATTGTGCCTTCAAATGGCAATAAGCATGGTAATAGCTTTGCTGAGCTGCTTCCTGACTTTTCTATCATTGTGTTTTCCCTTTAATATTAGAGCATTGTTTGTATTTCTATGCAGAGTGTGTTTTCCCCACTTTCTGGTTTCTGAGAGTGGGGGCACTTTTGCAGTAGGAAACAAAGCATCAAAGTCCATCTAAAAGGCTAAATTCTCTCAATCCAGTGCCAAGGTTAACCATGAACTGCTAATGTTTGTCCCCCTCCCCCAACAATATTTGATTTAAGCAAGTATATCATTTCCTTCTAGGAGGAAGAGGTGCATGTTAGTCACTCCTTAGAGCTAGCAACAAACAGTCCAATATTGTGTCAAGTATGGGTTTTCACAAACTTAGCTTGAAAGAACTCACTGGAGAATAAGTGAAAACACAAATACGGAAAAACAGTAACAGATAAGAAAAGGAAACCTATTTGGTGTATTCTCCCTAGGAAAGAGAGGTCTGATAGGTGATTTAAAAACTAACCCTCTTATGTGAAAAATCTTTGATGATTCTGATGTTCATAGTCTTAGGGAAGTCAGCATCACAGTTACGGTTTCCCCTTGAGTCTATTTGCTGCTATTATGTTGCCAAAATCTGTATCATCTGTATCCTTAATCTCTTATCTCTAAAGAGCAACCTCCCAGGGTCAATTCTAAATTAAATGTAGAGGAGTGTAAGGCTGAATTGAAACATACACTCACATTTCTGTAAAACAAATACAAATGCCCAAGTGCATTGGTCATATTGTGAACACAAAGGATAGAATTTCTCAGGGAGGCAGCCTTTCTGTGTTACCCAGGGAGGGTTCCAAATGGCATTCTCCTGGATTTCGTTCATAATTTAAAGGGTTCCCAACGTCCAGAGCCCCTGATGTCCTGCAGAAGAAGGAGGTGGATATCCTCACATTCCTTGCAGCAGGAACCCACGTGGGTGGCACCAGTCTTGACTTCCAAATGGAGCTGTTCACCTACAAAAGTAAAAGCAATGGCATGTACACCGTAAAGCTTCTGAAGACCTGGGTGAAGCTTTTGCTTCTGGCTTGTGCCATTGTTGCTATTGAAAACCTGACTACTGTCACATGTCATACCTTCCAGGGATACAGCCAGCAAGCTGTGCTAAAGTTTGTTGCTACCACTGGAGCCGCTCCTATTGCTGGCTGCTCTGGTCCTTGAACCTTCACTAACCAGATCCAGGCAGCCTTCCTGGAGCGTGTTTCATGTTAATCTGTGTACTATCACTCTGAGTAACGTACTGACGAGACTCCCTTCTGTACCGTGGGAAGATTGCCGTTTCCCACATGGCAGCAAGGGAGCTCTCTCGGCATTCTGATGTGGGGGTGGGCCTGCGAATCACTGCGCCTGCGCGGCTGGCTCCATCTCCCGTGAGCACTCGCGCGAGGTCACAGTGGCTCTCCTTCCACAGTGTGAGGAACGGAAGACATCTCTCCTGAAGAGACGAAAAAGGATGAGCAGGCCGCTCCTGAAAAGGTGTGGGTCCGAAGGAACTTCAGGATGTATGAACTGCTCCAGCTCCTGAATTGACGGCTCTTCATGCGAGGTCGCGGCGGGGTCTGCCGGCGCAGCTGCCCTCGGGCCTAATTATCGGTTCCCCGCTGAAGACCGGAGCCAAGCCGGGCGCCGAGGCCTGCACTGTGAGCTCCAGCCGCCGAATCCGTAAGAACGACTACTGAGTGGCCGCAAGCTGCTCTTCCTTAGGCGCTTAAACAGAAAGTGAAACAGAGGATTAGGAATCATGTGACGAGTCCAGAGATCATGAACTAGCAGGGTAGAGGATGGAACAGGCCTGCAGGTATTTTATTGATTTGTTTGTTGATTTATGTTAATGTGTTTAAAAGTAAATGCAGCAATTTTAAAATCAGGAGATTTTCAGGCAAAGATTTGGATTTCAGCTTTTTGATGCTTCAGCTAGCAGTGGGCCTGCATTCCCACGTGGTCATCACAGTTGGGGACCCGCTGCCTTCAGGTGGGCTGGGGCTCTCCACGTTTCCACAGCTGCCCATCCTCCGTTGCCTCTTCCACTGGGCCTGTGTCAGCTGCTATTCATCATGCTGCTTGCACTGTTAGTTTTCTCCGACCCCCAAACTTTTCTTACTCTGCTGATTTCTGTATTAATGTCACCTGTCCAGCCCTTATAGACATTTATGTTTATGACCCTAACTCCTCTTAGTATCCCCGTTTATGAAATTGGAGGGATGAGTTAAGAGATGTATTTTCCAAATCTTAACAACCTGTGATACTATTTTCTACTAATATTTGTATAAGACATTAGGGGAAAATGGATTAATTAGAATAAGGAGAGATTTAGGGTAGTCATGAGAAAGAACTGCTAGAAGAAAATGTGAAAGAAACGTTTTTTTTTTCCTGATAGAGATTTTGAACTCTTGATTCTTAATTAAAGAAGGATAATTGCTTATATCTGTGCAATGCCATAGTACTTTTGAAAGTGCTGTCTTGTAAAAGAACTTCTACGAGCCCATTTTATGAGGCTGTTGTTTTAGAAAGGACATGGATAATGGGTGATAGTCCCATCTAGGATGAACTCCTTTGTGGGTGTGTGTGTCGGGGGCTAAATTAAGGACTTTATCATGGTTTCTTTTGGCTGTATAATTCCATTTTTTCATAAAGACTGTGATCTTTCCTAGAAGAGTAGTAAATACACTGCAAAGGACTGAAGCTATTAGAACATGTTGGCTGCTTACAAAGATGGTTTAGGTTCCCCCTTTTATACTGATTTATGAGGCAGGTGGTATTAGCAGTCATCAGGCTTATTACAACTATTTTCATTTCAGTATTGTAAATCTGAAGCACACCAAGATGTTTTCAAATAGCTGGTGAGACTTGGGAAATTTCTGTCAATTCAGGTTTCAGATAAGCACCTGTGGTGTGTGTAGAAGTCATTTGGCAGATTTCCCTTTTCTCCATTTCTACCTTAGTTTGGATTTGCAGGGAGAACAATGTTGGGATGAGTATCCAAACGTGTAAGGATAGCGTGGTGCCTGAAAAAGACCTCTGGCCACACATTTCAGTAGTCTGGGTCCAGGGCTTGCCATTTACCCTTTGTGTGACCTTGACTCATCTATAAAAGAGGGGGATTACTACAGCAAAGCCTGGCTTCCTCTGTGAACCGGACACATGGACCCCTGAATGGCACATTGAATGGCTTCTATTCTCCTTCCCACAGCCGTGGTAACTGCTCACTCTCAAAACTGTTCAAGACAACTAGTGTGTTAAAGCTTCCCTGAAGGAGAAGTATTTGCTCACAATTGGTAAAAACTTGTTTAGAGTCAACAGTCAATGATATTTGAGCTTCCAGGAAGTTGCTTGTATCAGACAGCAGTGGCAGGTACAGCTAAACTCAAGGATAATCTGGAGCACAGTAATGAGATAGTGTATTTTTGGCTACCTTTTCCCTTTACATCTTCCCCTCCGGTAATGCTCATGTCTCTAATAGTCCAAAGTCCTTTGATCACCCATGTCTCACAACTATGTCCTCTTGAGCAAGTGCTTCTTCTCCAGATCCTAACCCACTTGCTTTTTCCACCAAAATTTGGGTCTTGCAGTTTTGTGAAGCCATAGTCCCTAAACAGATACAGTAGTTTACAAGTATGTGTTAAGGCAAACAATGACTTACTATCTTGCCCCTCTGTTCCATTTGCATTCTAATCAGGGATATTCAATCACAATACACAAACACATTATTGTCACTAAAGATAGAATTATAGATACTAAATGGTTAATTAGGAAAAGTATTTGGGGGCAGGGACAGCAGTCTTTCCAACAACCAGCAAAAGGCTGATGAAAAGGGTAAGGCTGTAGGATAGGTCAGTATTCATGACATTCAAAAATTACCTTCTGAGTCCTCACAGGTACAAGCTTCTGGAGTGAGACCTTTTCACTGGAAAACTCTAGGTTTTTTTTAATTGTGCGTGCATAATACCAGCATCAGAAAATTTTATCAGTAGTAAAAGTTGTGACCTCTTTTGGAAAATTCTCTGCTGGATATTTGGGGATGGAGGAGAAGGCAATCATTGCAGGGCTGACTCTATAATGATAGACTATAATGTACTGAGTCTCATGGCGTTGAATGTTAGAAACGAAACCCAGTTATATGAAAGGACAATCACTATTACTAAACACTGGAAAAGGAAACGTGGCTGGTTGTGTGGTTTAGGAGCACATTTTTAGAGTAAATTTCTGTAAGATGAGCAAAATTTGCCCTGTTAAAAGCTAGTTACACTCTGAACATTAACATTCAGACTGTAGCATTTGGCCTTCATTTTCGTGCTGTGTAATATTGGTAGTTATATTATTGGTAGTTATCATTTGATATGATACTTTTAAAATTAGACCAGATAGCCAGCCAAAGTACTTATGACCTTCAATCAGGAGGTCAGGACGATTCTCTATGGGCAGACAAGGCACATTCTTTGGCCCCTAAAAGGGGGTAATTGATCCAATTGTTTTGTTGTTGTTTTGCTTTTGTTTTAGGTGTTTCTTCTCCACCCTCCATCACTTCTTTGACTTACTTGTCTACTTGTATATAATGTCCAATAAAAGAAAATATAAAATACAGCTGTATTCTATTCAAGGAAAAAGTTCCTCTGGATGTGAAATGTTTTCCAGATAAAGGCCAAATATTACTGATTCTTTGTTCAGCTGTACTATTTTCTGTTTCATACTCAGTTCATTCTGTGCTTTTATCTTTCTGTGTTCCTGTGACCTCTTAGGTAATATAGGCTTTTGATGTGTATTGTATAAAAGTGTGATGCCAAGTTGAATAAGCAAATTTATAACCAAACAGTGGCATTGGTAGAGCAGACTTGCTGGTAACAAGGCTGTAGCAGGCCTGCCTTCTTAGAAAGGCTGGGTTAATTAAACATGGGGGTTTAGAACTTTATTAAATCTTTTTGCACTATGTTAATTTTTTAAAAGAAATGATTATTTTTTGCATGTCTGAAGAGGGATCTATTATAATAATAATTTCTAACATTTGCATACATTTTTAAAGTTAATTAACATTTTTACATATATTATTTCTCTTAGTCATCACCATAGCCCTATAAGTTGAATATTATTGTCCCTATTTTGTGGATGAAAATCTGAGACTCAGGAATATTATGTCATTTTATTAATATCAAATATCCAGTAACTGATGAATCTAATACTTGACAATTGTCTTCTGACTCCCAGCCTGGAATACTGAGAGACTAATTTCTTGCTGTTCTGTACATTACATATCTGCTAGTACTACCTTTCTTCTGTTGAAACCTTGGTTTTCTTCTATTTTCTTCTCTGTCATCTGAAAAGAATCCTGAAATATTGAGTGTTCTATCCCCCCTCATCTCCCCTTCCAAAATTGCTCTTTTTCTCTGCTTTGCAACAGAGGCATAATCCTCATCCATCTTACTTACTACTTTGTGTTGCCATGGGATGGATGCCTTCCACCAACCCTAAGAGGTACTTTTTAAAATGCATTCTTTTGAGAAAGATAATCACAGCAGCAAAACAAGAAGGGATTCCTAATGGACTGTTGAAGGGGTGGGAGCTTATTTCATCCATACAATAAACTCAAATCAAAGAACTATTCCTGACTGTACAGCCTCTGAGGAACCATGTGGATGAACCTAAGAATTTTTTCACATTGAAATAGGAATTCTGGGATACCTTCTCTGGTATTTATCCTTCACTGATTGAAAGGTGCTGTTGAGAGCATTAAATCCCATGCATCACAGGCTGCTCAGCCCAGGATTGAGCAAGCTCTCATGGCCATGTATGAAGCTTCTAGGCAGAGAATCTCAGAGACACCATGCACTGGGGGGAAAGCTGTCTTTGTGCTGGGAACTGTCTGTTGTTGCTGCAGGTAAATTCAGAGGTGGACTGAACGGATGTGTACTAGTGAAGTTGTGCATCTGGGAGTGTGTATGTTTGTTCCTTCAAATTTGAGTGAGGTTTTGATGGATAACATTATATATTAAGATGACATTATGGAATAGGGACTAGATCCAGAAATGCCAAGATTCTGCCTTGGCCAATTTACTCTCATCACAGAGTTTCCTGAAAGAGATAGATACAAACATAAAGGAGGATTATAAACAAGAAATATAGCATTGCCTTATTGTTATACGAAAACGTGTTACTCCAGTGCAGAGCTCTCTGGAAAACTGGGCTGGAGCTCATGACTTTAGCTTAAATACTAAGTGGGGTTCTTTCTTACCTTATACTCAAATCCTACAACTTTATGTTTATAGGGTTTGAAAGGATCATTATGGATGATTAAGGATGATTATAGTCCGTATATACACAAAAATTTATTGCAAGAAGAAGGTTTACATGATCGAAGGGGCTGCCAAGTCAAGTCTGAAATCCTTCAAGCAGGCTGTTAGGAAGGGCAGCCTGGAATCCTTTGGCATGGGCTGGAGCTGTTGTCCACAACTAGAATTTGTTCTACTTTAGGGAAGCCTCAACTCTACTCCTAAAGCCTTTCAATTGGCTGAATTGGGCCTACACAGATTATCTAGGATAACTTCCCTTACTTAAAGTCAACTGAGTATGCACTATAATCAAAATACCTTCACAGCAGCATCTAGATTAATGTTTCACTGAATGCCAGGGCAGTATAATGTAGCCAAGTTGACAAAAAATTATCATAGAGGACAACTGAAGAAAGACTGTCAGGTGCTCACCCAGCTAATGGAGGACCTGGCTCACTTTTTATGTGTGTTTTGAGAAGAAAGTCCTAATGAAAGCCATGTAGTTACGCTTGACTTTTATTTGTACTCTTAGCCTATCTATCTGTAAGTATATTTCTGTTGGTAACATGGAATTGAGATAGTTAGAATGGTATCATGTCCTTTATGGAAGCACTAAGTTAGGGTGTACAATTCTGGTACCAATTTTGACTTGTGTGGTGGTTTATTTTCCCCTCACCACCAAGCAATTCTCAGACACTACCTCCCTGGAGAAGCATCATATCTTACAGTTTAGGGCTTCAGTCCTATAAGAGTGTCTCTCTTCCCCCTGTTTCAGACTCCAGTCACAAGTCCAGGTTGCATCTGTGCTTCTGACCTACCCGCTATAGTTGGAGGCTCTAACGACCCCCTCCTTGGGTTTGATTAATCTGCTAGAGTGGCTTATAGAAGTCAGAGAAACATTTTACTTACCAGATTACTGCTTTACTATAAAAGGATGTAACTCATTAACAGCCAAATAGAATAGATGCTTAGGGAAAGATAAGGAGAAAGGGTGAAGAGCTTCCATGATCTCTGAGGGTGCCACCCTTCTAGCACCTCCATGTATTCACCAGGAAGCCCTCCAAACCCCATCCTTTTGGGTCTGTATGGAGGCTTCATTACATAGGCACATTTGATACAATTCATTGGCCATCAGGGATTGATTCAGCTTCCTGGAGGTCAGAGTGGGTGGGATTGAAAGTTCCAACCCTCTAATCACCTGGTTGATTCTCTTGGCAACCAGCTCCCATCGTTAGGTGCTTTTCAAAAGTCACTTTATGATCACAACAAAAGATACCTTTATCCCTCTGGCCATTTAGGATATCCCAAGGGTTTTAGGATCTCAGTGCCAGGAGCTGGGACTGGGATGAAGATCCAATATGTATTACTTATTATAAACTACAATATCACAGGTGGTTAGAAGAGTGTTTCTCTACTTGCTTCCCCAAAGGTGTGTGACTCTGTGTGTGTGTGTGTGTGTGTGTATGTATGTGTGTATTTTGGGGCAGTTCTGGCTTGCATAGAATGCTTGTCTGCTATTGTATAATAAAATCTCTAAAATGGGTCTTATTAAGACATCCATTAACTTAACTGCAAAGTTACATCAAATTTTGATTATTTCCTTTGTTTCCCACTCTATAACTATGTTATTCAGGTTATATAATGAGCATTTCACATTTTTTCATTACTCACTCATTGCCATCAATCCAAAAGGGGCCTCAAATTTGAAGAAGATGAATATAATATTTTCTATTAATAATTTTCCATAAAGATATTAAAGCCTACACATGGTATTACTCATCTTGTAGAAATTAAGTGTTTAGTACAGTTAAGGACTGAAAATATTCCTTACCAATCTTTCTCTTCTGCATAGTCCCAAATAGAGGACACTCACTCATGTGCATAATTAATGACTTAATTCCTTCTTTAGCAGCTGTGTCCTGAGCTGTCCTCCCTTCACTGTATCTAGTGATAGATACTTCATGATCTCAAAAATTGAATTCATCCATCATTGAGTACAGAGTTTCTAAAGTTCCAAAATCTAGGAAGATACATCATATCTTATCACTAGCCTCACATTCCTAAAATTTACAACACACAAATCCTCAGCCATCATAGCAGTTATGTCAAATAAAAATAATATTCTTAAAGCTCAGTGTGTTTTATAGACCCTCATTATAATTTCCACCCATAAGCCATGCATGAGTCTAAGGAACATTGTGAAATAGAGGAATTCTCTCATCAGGCATTTATGGAGAAACTGCGTTTCTCTCTTCCCTACGGGGGAGGTGACAAGGAGGGGGTGGAGCTCATCCATAAATACTATGTCTGCTCTTCTCCAAAAGTAGTATTGAAAACACACTTCTCTACTTGTAGAGCTCAGCTTTGGGTCTTTCCTGAGGATCTTTTTTACTCTTCAGTTGTCAACCTTTTGAAAACCTCTTAAGAATTTTTTTTCTTCCCCTGAGTTCTTGGAACTCAAATCAGAAAATAATAGGAGAGACAAAGGAAAAAGGACTCAGTGTCAAGAAGTGGTAGAACAATAAAGAATTATTATAAAGCATGCAAGACTGAAATAAGACAGTAATTATTAAAAAGAAAAAAGCCAGACATTTTGAAATTAAAAACAAATGCATAAATAATCCAAAGGTCAAACGGGGAATCATAATGAAAATATAGAATACATAAACCTGAATGACAATTAAATACTACGTATAAAACTTCCAGGATACAACTGAAGTGGTATTTGAGAACAATTTATATTCTTTTTCTTTTTGCTTTTAATTATGTATTTTTATTGAAATATAGGCAACTTGAAATGTGTGAATTTCTGGTGTACAGCATAGTGCTTCAGTCATACAGGAATATACATACGTTTGTTTTCATATTCTTTTTCACCATAAGTTACTACAAGATACTGAATATAGTTCCCTGTGCTATACAGTATAGACTTGTTGTTTTTTTGATTTTGTGAGAATCCTCCTGTGTGTTATTACATAATATTTTAATAGCTTGTGTATGTTTATGCCACTGATATGTGAGTAAACTTGTTTTTGGCAAAGAATATAAACTACTCATCTTTGTATGAGTAAATTCCTGCAGCATGGTAGATACGCTTATAAGCATTTTATTGAATTCATAAATGCTGGGGTAAATTTGAGACTGCCAAATATGACCAATTTTAAGATTTCTAGACTATATAAATCCCACATCCAAACTTATATTGTAGAAGCCTAATAAGTTTACTGGTGGTTTCCATTTTCATAGCTACTGGAATGAAAAAGAATTTTCCCCTTGGAGAATAATAATTCATTGTCCAATTAGTATAACTAATGAATGTCGTACTGAAAGGATAAGGGTTATGGAACCAAGCTCTTAATAAGAATATGGGTATTGGAACTAAGGAAAAAGAGAATTAGGCATAGTCAGGAAGAAAGAAGTCATAAAACTCTTCAGGATGAAATGTTCTAATTTATTATTTATGAACCATGCACCTGGGAAACAGGAACTAATAAGTGGTATGTATGTTATAAAGTGATTAGCATGCTGCTAGCTATGCCACTAGCAAACACAGTAACTCCTAAGTAATGTGCATGTTATAAAGTGATTACAGTGCTGCTAGCTATGCTGTTAGCAAGCTGCTTAGCATTGCACCAATTATTTAATATCTTTAGACTTTAGGTTTCGCTTCTGAGCATTAAATATGTTAGCCTTAAAACAGCTTAGGTCCCATCTGTTATTATATGTCTTTTCTCTTTGTCATATATTCTTTTTCCAAATATTAGAAAAACAGGTAGTCCACTCAGTTTCAATGACTCAGTAATTCAGGAAAACATTGGTTTTATATGTACTGGGAGTGACATCTGCAAATTGAATGTATCCCAATAAGTTAGATCTAAAATTTACAGAGATGAGATGTCTTTAAGGGTAATGATATATAATAATAATTCCAGACAGTTTTGTGACAAAGAAATTGAAACACAAATAATGTGAAAGCACTGTTTCCACCTGGAATTGCTTGTTTCCTAAAATGTGCATTCTGGCACATGGAGAGATGAGGCAGAGAAGCACCTTGGAGTTCAAAGAATTTTAATTGCAGGGTTTATGACAATTATCTAAAGCTATCTATGAATCAAAAGGGCTCATCCTAGGGCAGTGTGGTATGGTAGATAGGTCTGAGTTCAGAATGAAATGGAAATAGGATTAAAATTCATACCTGGCATTAGCCACTAAATTTAAGGAATTTACTTAATTTCCCTGCATCTTAATTTCTTCATCTATAATATGGGGATCATAATACCTATGTTATATGGTTTTATAATAAATAAATAGAACACCTAAATAAAGTGTTTGGTACATAGTAGGTACTTAAAAATGGCCTTTCTGATTCAGTTTTATTTTTTTCATTGACCTTCATATCTACTTTGAAATCCACAGCTTGGACGCATGAAAACATCCAACTATTTAATAATTCAAGAAATATTTACTGAGAATCCTTTTTGTATCAGATGATTTTTTAAATGCTAGAGATACAGTGGCATCTCTAGGCACACATTTCCTGCTTTCATGGAGTTTACACTCTAGTAGAGGAGAAAGACAAAAAACAATGAAATACCATTAGAAGTTGTTATAACTGCTCTGAAGAAGACAAATAGGAATTATGGGAAAATAGTGAAGTATTGGGTGGTAGGGGTCAGAAGAGACATCTATTATATTAAAAGAGGAAAATATATCAATTTCAGTTAAAAGTAATAACTTATGTCAGTAAATTCAGGAGGGTGTGTACAGGTCAGCAAAATAGTAGAGAGAAACAGAATTAACTCAAGCAAACAAAGCCAAAAGTGATTTTACCAGAAATTGAGCAACTGTGATCTAGGTAGTTTCACTATGGAAGAAATCTAGGGCTGAATTTGGAAAAGACAAGATGAGATCATCATGGTTGTAGTCTGGTAAAAAAAGATCTGTAGCAAGATGGACCACTCCAAAACTTCTTGGATCCTGAAGTTCTGCTGTATCTTTCATGACTTGGTCAGGGTGAATAAGTCAGGTCTTTGTATCATGTTGCTTCCCCTATCATATCTAATATTACCACTCTATTAGAGGGAACAAGACAGTTAACAGTAAAACATGAGACATGAGGAAGCATTAGCATGTGAGGAATAAAGGGGCTTTGAGATAAATGTGGGCAAAGTAACTTACCAATCCTTTTTCCATTAAGAATAATTGAAAAATTTGGATAAACTCTTCAACAGTATCTTCTTGAAGGGAGCAGAGAGCTACAAGGAAATGAAAAATTAGAGGAAGATCTTGGAAAAGAAATAAACCAAGAGAGATGAACCCAGTGTTTGACTCGAGACAAATTTTGAATTATAAAGACAGTATATCTATATATGTCATTGAAGTATTGCTTGTGATAGTGAGAGTCCAATGTCCTATCCTTAAAGACAATTAATGATTGAATGGAAAGACAACCTTGATACAGTCAAATGATAGAATACTGTACAAGGCATACAAAAAGTTAAGCATAGCAACATTTACCAGCATGGGTGGATTTCCAGCATCCAACATTGAGAGAAAGTAGGCAGTCTAGTGAAATGCATAGATTGATTTATTTTTCAAGTATGCACAAATAATTTTATATATTTTTATGCATACATAAATGTTTAAGATAGGTATAAAATAGTTGCTTACTGCTATGGAGTTATCTGGTAAAATCTTATGTAAATCATTTGTATCAATTACAGGGACTAAAAACACACTAGATAGAGATACAGACTAACAAAGAAAAAAAGCCTGCAAACTAAGAGCATACACTCAAACTACTAAGTTTTCTAACCCTTAATGAACTAAGATCTCATTGGAAAATAATAGCTTGCGTAAAAATCATTTTTATCTGGAACAGATTCTTTCCTTAAATATGATTTTATATGTTTTGATGAATATGTAAAACAATGGAAGAAAGTTTAGAAGGGTACACTTTAATACATGATACTCAATTTTTTTGGTGGGTATAGAGATGGGACTGGGGATAATAGATAAGAGAAAGGCAAACCAAAAATTCTGAGATCATATCTGCTCTGATAATGATATTATGTCACTAACTGGAGGGTACTTTTGATTGAAATCTGTGTATTTATAGGTCATGAATATGCATAGGAAGAAGAAAATACTTTTCAATTCAACTTGTTGCTTAATTCTAAAGTCTTAGGAAAATGAAGAGGAGAATTTTCAAAGGGGAAGAAATGATCCACTCTAAAGAATTGGTTTTTCAAGGGAAATAAGTGAAAACTGAGTGTGACTATACACGAGTCTTGGGTCTCTTGGTGATCTTCAGTTCTGCACAAGTTCCTATAATGGTAATTTCAACTATTTGTCACGTTGGTACCTGCTAATAAAGTATGTCTTAAAATTTTTATATGATTAATTCACCAGTAATCAGTATAACTTTTAAACTCTTAGAAATATGTTGTAGTGCACACCTTAAACATTGTTTTAATCAGTTTGTGTAATGCACAAGCTGTCTCAGATAGTGAGTGGATTGAAATTTTAATCAGGAGAATATTTAATGTTTTCTTTTAGTCTGGTTCTTATCCCCAGTAGTTTGCATTGTAGTGCGGTTGTGTTCTTCAGTGTTCACCACAGCTTACATTTGTTTGTCTTGCTCTTTTGCTCTTTGATTGCCAAAGCCTTTCTCGTTCTTCTTTCTCAGCTCATATTCATTGTCATGCAATATATTACAGTGCATATGATCATTCCTCTAGTGTCAGCATTTCTTCTCCTGCTTCTCAGAGTTCTTATATATTATGGTGCCATTTGTTCACTTATTGAAATCTCTCATCATATAAATAAATGCTCAAATGTGCATAGTGTTTCCTGGTTAACATAACCTCTCAGAATCATGTAGACTACAGTTACATCTTTTGCTCCGGTTGAGTGTTACAGTTGACACATAAGATAAAAGTCATTTATAATAATTGTTTCTGAGAATTCTTTTAAATCAGCTACAAAATGCAGTATACCTGGTGTTTGTTTGAAATAGATGGATTTTCTTCAGTTTAGTTCAGTTTAGTCATTGGCTTAGTAGGCTTAAACATTCTATACTGTGTTTGTATATATAATAATATATAATATATTTAATACATAAAGAAATATATACTATATGTATTATATTCAGTCCATATACACACTCACAAGGGAGTAGCTCACTTTATGGAAGACACTCATGAATGGAGGCCAACTGAGGAAACAACAGAGTCATGTTTTCTATCTAGTGTTCTCTCCTGAGTATGTGTCAGTGAGGGGAACAGTGGAGAATCAAAACACTATTTAATTGTCTTTTCTCTCTCTCATTGATTGTGTTTCTGTCCTTCCCATCTGCATGCATAAAAAATACATGTATAATGTTCATATAGAGTTATTTGCTGAAACAAATTTATGAATTATTTTATGCATTGAGTAAATTGTAACATAGTAAGATTATAATTGTGAGATTATAGAAATTTCAAGCTCACATTCATATCGATGAAGTAAGTAAAACTCAAGTACATAGTAATTCTCAGTCATCTCTGCCTGTCAGCATTTATATGTGAGTGTGTGCTTATCATGTAATTTTCAGGGTACTGATACATTCAGTATTTGATGTTATGTAGAAATCACTTCCAAATGAATCTTAGAAAACTGAATTCAGTGTCTTTAATAGTTAGGTTATCTACTTGTCTACTTAGGTTATCTAGTTCATTGTGCGTGAATTTTAATAGCTTGTGGTTTTTGAAGAACTGGGCCATTTTACAAGTTGTCAGAGTATTGTGAGTAGAGTGAGTTGTACATTTTATTCTCTTATTATTAATGTCTGTGAGATTTTCAATAATATTCCCTCTTCTATTCCTGATACTATTTATTTATGTCTTTTCTCTCTCTGTCTGTCTTGCTAGAGGTTTGTCAATTTCATTGCACTTTTCTAAGAACCAGTTTTTTGGTTTCATTGATTTTCACTGTTGTTTTTATGTTTTCAAATTCATTGATTGCTGATTTTATTTTTATATGTCTCCTCTTCTGCTTGCTTTGGGTTTATTTTGATTTTGTTTTTCTAGTTTCTTAAGGTTACTAAGAGTTTAGATTATGAGTTGAGACCTTTCTTCTGATATTAGCATTAAATGTTATAAACTGTCTACAAGCACTGCTTTTACTGTATCACACAAATTTTGATAGTGAATTTTCACCTTCCTGCAGCTTCAGAATATTTTCTAATTTGTCTTAAGACCTGTTGTTTGACCATGAATTGTTTGGGTATTTCCTCTTGTTTTTCTTTTGTTGATTTCTAGTTTAATTCCATTATAGTCAGAGAACATACTTTGCATGATTTCAATTCTTTTAAATTGGTAAGTTTTGTCTTGTAACCCAGGACAAGCCAAAGGTTTGTTTCATATTTATCCAGATGAATCTTCTTTTTTTAATATATTTTTATTGAAATACAGTCAGTTTACAATGTTGTGTCAATTTCTGGTGTACAGCACAGTACTTCAGTCATATAGGAACACACATATATTCATTTTCATATTCTTTTTCACCATAAATTACTCAAAAGATATTGTATAGTTCCCTGTGCTATATAGTATAAACTTACTGTTCATCTGTTTTATATATATTAGTTAGTATCTGCAAATCTCGAACTCCCAGTTTATCCCTTCCCACCCCCTTCCTCCCTCGTAACTATAAGTTTGTTTTCTATGTCTGTGAATCTTTATTATCTGGATGAATTTTCAATGTGCTTTTGAAAAAAAATTTTTGTTATGATTGGGTGTAGTATTCTATAAATGGCAACTAGATACATTTGGTATATGGTATGTTCTTAGTTCTTCTATATGTTTATTGAGTTACTGTTTACTAGTTATATTTATTACTGAAAGTATTGAGGCCTCCAACTATGTGTGTGGATTTAGCTATTTTTCCTGTCAGTTATGTCAGATTTTGCTTCTTGTATTCTGAAAAAATGCATGAACATCCATTATTGAGAAATAGGATTTTCATTACATGAACAAGGCTATTAGAAAAAGAAAATAAGAAGTGAGGGATTTGTATTATAATTCAAGACAATATATTGCATATAAGACTTACTAGAGATGAAAAGCTTACAGTTTTTGGAAAAAGCTTTAAAGTTAAAGAAACAACCAAATTATAATTTGTGAAACAGTTCAGATCTGAGCAGATCTGATCTCTTTTCAGTATGTCATAATGAGGAGCCATATGAAATATTCCAGGAGTTACAAAGAACCAGAACACTGATTTTGCCACTTAGAGAAGATAATTACAGTTTAAAAAAATGATTCTTTGCAAACTAGATTGTAAATGAGAATGTCATGAACTCAGCCGTAAGTAGCTTGCTTTGCAAGACTATTAAAAGTAAAAAGCTGAACGGACTGAAAAATCAACCATTCTTCTTGGGCCTAAAAGATGGGAGGACACAGGGTAAATAGTTTCACCCAAGACTGGAGAGAGAGACAAGTGAATACAGAGTCCTGGCATACCAGAGCAGAGACTCATGAGTAGAAAGCAGTGTCAGGATAGGAATAACTGGATAACTGAACTGTAATTGATGAATTGCTGGAGGCCCAATATGAACAACTCTGAGAGCTAAAAACTCCAGAGGGATCCAGTCATAGGGGGGCCTTCACCGTGCTGTAAGATTTACCTCCAGGAGCTCAAGCAGTTTCCTACAGTAAATATCAGAGAAAAATCTCCTCTCACTCTCCCAAAGGGAGGTGAAAAGGAGCCATTTTCAAATACTCGAGAGCTCACTGTTCTTAATGAGACCTGCTCTTAGGAGAAACTAGGTAACCAAGAGCCTAACCTACTAGGGTATTATCATATCCTAAATGACTTGGAGAAAGGGAAATACCTAACTCTAGCCCACTGTAACTATCCTGTCCCACTTTTCCTTCCAGCGGGAGGAAAAAACTCTGAGAAATACTTGTGAAGTTCACAGTCCAGAAGCAAATGTTCACTAAAACACTAAGACCTAATTATTGGATTGTAGGACAATTCCTCTTCCCCTACACCTTACTATCACATTATTAAAGTCCTATTTATAGCATTTCCTTTTGCCTAAGACATCATGTCTGGTTATCAAAAAATTACAAGGTATACCAAAAGGCAAAAAAACACAATTTGAAGACACAGATAAGCATCAGAACCAGACATGGCAGGAGTGTTGGAATTATCATACTGGGAATTTAAAACAACTGTAATTAATACAATAAGAGTTCTAATGGCCCAAGTAGACACATGCAAGAACATGTGGGCAATGTAAACAGAGACATGCAAATTCTAAGAAAGAACCAAAAGAACTGATAGAGATCTAAAGAATTATAAATGAAATGAAGAATATTCTTTATTTCTATAAATCAATTTCTATAAAGAAATAAAGAATGCCTTTGATGGGCTTATTGGTAGATTGGACATGACTGAGGAAAGACTCTCTGGTCTGGAGGATATATCAGTAGACTCTTCAGAAACTTAAGAGCAAAGAGACAAACACTAAAAGCCAGAACAGAATATACAAAGACCATGGGACAATTAAAAAAGGTCTAACATACATTTAATGGGAAAACCAGAAGAAGAAAGGGAGCAAGGAACAGAAGAAATGTTTGAAACAAGAATGACTGAGAATTTCGTCAAATTAATGTCAAACACCAAACCATAGATCCAGGAAATTCAGAGAATAAGCAGGATAAATGTCCAACAAATAAACAGATAAGCAAATAACCCCCCCAAACTACCCATAGGTATATAATTTTCAAGCTACAGAGAATCAAAAGTAAAGAAAAAAATCCTGAAAGAAGCCAGAAGATGAAAACACCTTACTTACAGGGGACCAAAGATAAGAATTAATGACTTCTCAGAAACCAAGCAAGAAGAGGGAGGACTGAATGAAATGTTGGGAGAAAAAGCCAACAACTTAGAATTCTGTACCCTGCAAAATTATCCTTCAAAAGTGAAGGAGAAACAGACTTTGTCAGACAAACAAAAATTGAGGGAATTTGTTGTAGCAGGCCTGCCTTACAAGAAATATTAAAAGAAGTTCTTTAGAGAGAAGAAAAATAATACAGGTCAGAAGCTCAGCTCTGTATAAACTAAGGAAGAACATTAAAAAAAGAATAAGTGAAGGTAAAATAAAAACTTTCAGTTTTCTTACTCTTTAATTGATCTAACATAATAGTTTGTTGAAAGTAATAATACCAACACTGTATTTGATTATGTATGCCTATAAATACTTATATTTACTTAAATATATATGGATATATATATAATGCCTATGTATGCTTTTATATAAGTAAAAGGAATGACAGCAGTGATATAAGGTAAAGGAGGAATTAGAAATATTTTATTATTATAAGGTACTCTTATTACCCACTAAGTGGTATAGTGTTACTTGAAAGTGGACTTGGATTAGTTGTAAATGTATACTGTAAACTCTAGAGCAACTGCTAAAAAATATATATATATATATATATATATATATATATATATATATATATATATATATATATATATATATATAACTGGTATGCTAAGAAAGGAGAGAAACTGGAATCATGAAGTATTTAATTAATACCACAAAAGGCAGAAAAAGAGTAGAAGGCAACAAAAAGAAACAAACAATAAGGGCAACAAGTAGAAAGCAATAATGAATATGGTAGATAGTAATCGAACTATATTAATAATCACTCAAAGCATCAGTGGTCTAAATGCACCAATGAAAACACCAAGATTGTCAGAATGGATCCAACACGATACCCAACTATATATTGTCTTCAAGAAATCCACTCTAAATATAAAGACACATATGGACTAAAAGTTAATAGGTGGAGAAAAATATATGGTAATAATAATCAAAAGAAAGCAAGAGTAGGTATACTGATTTCAGACAGAGACTTCAAAGCAAGGAAAGTTATCAGGGATAAAGAGGGACATTATGAAATGATAAAGAGTTCCATTCTCCACAACACTTAATGTGTGTATGCTTAATAACATAGAGTCAAACTACACAACATAAAAAAATGACATAGTGGCAAAGAGAAATAGATATCCACTATAATAGTTGAGAACTTCAACAGTTCTCTATCAGAAATGGACAGATCTAGCAGGCAGAGTATCAAAGGACATGGTTGAACTCAGCCATTTAATCAGGTGCATATAATTGACATCTGTAGCACTGCAGTGAATACACCATCTTGAGCTCAAATGGAACATTCAACAAGATAGACCACATTCTGGGCCTTAAAACATACCTTAAAAATGTTAAAAGAATAGAAATCATATAATTTTTGATCTCAGACCACAGTGGAGTTAAACTGGAAAATTTCCACATATATGGAGATTAAACAGTACATTTATGAGTAACAAATGAATCAAAGAAAACTTTCAAGAGAAATTTAAAAATATTTTGAATTGAATAAAAATGAAAACATCAAAATTTGTGAGATACAGTGAAGCAGTGTGTAGAGGGAAACTGATTACATTAAATGCATATAGTAGAAAAGGAGAAAGTTCTAAAATCAACAATCTTAAGTTTCCATCTTAGGTAGCTAGAATAAAAAAGCAAATTAAATCTAAGATAAGCAGAAGAAGAGAAATAAAACTGCAAATAGTAATTGCAAATAACTGAATGCTATTTTAATACCCTACTAGTTCAAAAGGAAAATGGCAAACCTCTATTTGTCTGTTTATCTTTACAAAATAAAATATATTTACATATTTTCATGTACTTGCAATTTTCATTCTTCAAAAATTAAGTTTGTAAGTATTTTCATATGTGCTTAATTTTCGTGAGCTTGGAAAAACCAAAGTATAATAAAATTTAGCTAGCACCTTTAGTTTTTATTTTCATTATGCTGTATGTTAACTTTCTTACCATAAAATTTAACCTCCCAATAAATTATATTGACATTGTCCAGATGTCCAAAATTGGTAAAGTTTTAGTTTTATTTGCAGACTGTTAAATAGAAAGTAAATATTTTTACTTCTCTAAATTTAAATAATTCCTTCTTTAAATCAGGACTTATTTATCCTGTGGATTTAGAATTTAGATAATCTCTTTTACTTGTAATGTGTTCATAGAGGTGAACAAGACACATCCAAAAGTATTAAATTTGTAAAAAATTTGCTGATTCTCTATAGAAATGTGATAGTGGAGCATAAATGCTATATTTAACAATAATAAATATGCTAAAATGCATATGCAATAATATACAATAATAATCTAAGTATACTATTTAGATATGCTAACTAAAATTTGCATATCTGAAATATCATAATGTTCTCCATCTTTCAAATCTCAGCTTAGATCATTTTGCTGTGAAATTTCTTTAATCTGCTATTATGGCTATCAGTTAAAGCACACAACACAAACTGAGGGAAAGAAGTAAAAAAATAAACTAAATAATACAACACTAAAAGTGTGCAATAAAGAAATAAAACAGTCATTTATTATTACAAAACTATCTGGTGCAATCCTACAATAAATTGCTCTCAGGTACAGGAATTAAATACACAAAAACCAGAAAGAGAAACACATGAAAAACCACACCACATCATAGCATACATAATACTCTTCAAAGCCCTAAGTGTTCTACCCTTTTCTTAACTCCATTAGATTTTGTTTGGAAATTATATAATGGCTTACATAATAATTTTTCTTTTCACTTGGGTATAAGTTAGTTCCTGAGTATACCATATGCATCACAATATTATTTTAATCACAGTATTATCTCTAAATCTTTTTAGTGTTTTCCAGAGTATATTAGTTCTCTGTGTAAAGCAAAGATTGTTTTTGGATAGATGGAGAATACTTACTTTTCTCAATAGAAGCGTTATAATAGAGTGAGGTCACATTAAAAGAGTGATGTTTACTTGAAATACTGAGAGAGATATGATGTTAAACATCAAACTTTTAGGGAATGTATATTTGGTAAGATAAAATAAATTTTTAGACAAGTTGACCAACTTTTCTAAGAGTTTAGATACAGAGACATAAGAATACAAATTGAAGCACAAAGTTAAATTTCTTGATCAAATCCTCACAAATACCTTGACAGCTAAAATAATCTTGAATGACCAACTATTTCACTTAACATGGACAAATAGTTTTTGTTAACAAAATTTATCTGATGTAAGAGATTGCACATCAGTTAATCAGGTTAAAGAATTCTTCTGGTCATGTAATGCTTTTATTAAGTTATTAATTTAATGATTTCTGAAAGTTTTCATAGTATACATTACTAGTATACATTAGTATAAATTAATATCATTTTTCTACTGTGCAGAATTAAACAGCCATAGTCTTTTCATTGAGAAAAAAGTTGAGTACGTTATTGTTTTTTTTTGTGTTTTCATTCACATATCCAGCATATACATCAACTGTGATTGTATCTATATATTTATCCGAGAAAAATAAAGGTGACCAAGAGTTGAATCTTATATTGGCTTATTCATTGTAAATTCTGGGTTTTGGCTTGGTCCCCATTGTTGAGTATACAGAAATGTAAAAACTCTTGAGAATCACTCTGATTTAAGTAGACTAGAAACAGCAAACTTCTGACTAACTTGTCAGTTATAAGTTGTCTTTCTTTGCCTTAGAACATAGGTTTTTAAAATTGAAATGTATGAGTATGCTTTAGTTGATTTCTTTAATATGTTTGCTGAAGTTAGATTACAAAACTTTAGAATTATGTGACAATTTCAAAATTTATAGGGAACAGTTTTCAGTGGATTTAAAAGGCTTTTATTTGGACAAATCTTTCTGACCATTTGAAAATTAGTATCTCAGTGTGTGAATAGAGTATATGCTATATGTGCCACAAATAGATAACAGCATAACTTGTATGTACTTACTAATGAACTATTTATTTTTATGCAAAAAGAATCAGTATATCTTCCACCACCTAATTTATAGAAAAATGTCATGCTATGGCAGAAACAGATCTCCCCAAGGATAGTGATATTTTTGTTAAATTTGTGAATTTATGTAAACACTATTGTTATCTTCCTCAAGGAGAAGTGTATCTACACAATGTCCAAATATCTTGATAAAAATAGATAAATTCAGTTCATTATAAATTCACTCTAGCCATGGAGATGGCAGATATCTGGATACAGCAATAACTAGAAGCTTTAACACAGAACTTTCCCGTTGCTGGCATGGCTTTTTCAACACAGATAAACCCAAAAAGAATCAGGAAATGTGTTTGAGAGAGAGAGGGAGAGAGCGTAAGTGCGAGCATGGGTGTATCACGCGCACAGTTAGAAAAAAACCCCAAAATATTCATGAATAGTAGTCCACGTTAATGAAATCTGAAAGAGCAAGCAAGAATTGGATTACATTCTCATATGTTGTGAAGAGATCATGATGTCAGCTATTACACCAGTATAACAGTATTAAATGGTGAGCAATAGGTGATCATCCCTTTCCTGAATTGAAGGGATGGATCAATATCATAGAAAGTCTGTGTATTTCTGTTTTTAATTCATAAAAAAATCAGAGGTTTTTTGGAGGGAGAGTGGTTGTACCCCATTTGGTCACTGAGATGGCTAATATAATCTAGATTTCCTTTATTATTTTTGTTCTTACCTGGCAGGTAAGGGAGGATGTAGCCTTTAATTTAGTCAATTTTGCTTTTTATGGCAAGCTCTTGACTTTTATCTTTTTCCAAATTCTGGGTTCCCAAAGCATTAGCATTGCCTTTTTTGGTACTGATTATTTCTTTTCCTTAATTTGCTTTCAGAAAGTTTGAAAAGTTCTAGGACCTCGGGGTAGGTGCGGCCTTAAGATTGCTTTAAAATACACACACAGATACACACACACAAAGAAGCAGATGGAAGTATGACTTACACTTGATGCTTTGTAAACCATTGTTGAACAGAAGGCAGTGGCTAAGATAATTCAATTATTGTGTAGTTAAAGACATGGACTTCATAATGAGGCTCCTCAGCTGGGATGGCTAAAGTAATTCAAGAGTGCCCACAAGTAAAAGCCTTGGAAAGAGAGGGAGAATATGAAGGAGGAATAAACAGAAGACAGTGTAGAGACCACCATTTGAACAAATTAAGCTCCCAACCCTGTGATGAAATCTGTGTGCATCTAGCACACTGGGTGGAATTCATGGGGTACAACAGGACAGTCTGCCAGAAACACTTGTGTTACACGAATTTCTTGAAGTTGGCAGAGGCTGCAGTATACTGAGGTGGTTTGGGGGCAATTTTTTTGCTTGGTGTCTATAAGGGCTGGTTCTACAGAAAATTAAATTTCTCATTTTGATGCTTTTCGTGCAAAGTTTAGATAAAGCCAAAGTCTCCACCTTCAGTGGCATTCACCATGTGCTTGGAGTCATGCCCATATAACAGTGCTTGAATGGTGAGCATCAGGTGATCAGCCCTATCAGAATGGAAGTCTGTATATTTCTTAGATCATTATGTGCATGTACTTCATGTTTCCCATGAGAGTCCATGGGGGAGAAGAAAGATTCTGGGGCAAGATACATAAAATTTGGCTGCCCAAGAATTTTAATATACATACATCTATATGTATAATACTTGATAAACTATATTCTAACATGTGCATATTTCACATTTTAAGCTTTGGAATTGTAATGTGTCTTATTGTTAATATGCATCTTTAATGTATGGTGTTTTCATTTTCCTCAGAAAAACTGGTATCTTGGAATCTCACAAATACAATGTGTATAATTAGACATAGGGAAGTGCATTTCTACTCCCATTGTTGGGAAGGTGAGCAGAAGGAAACTTCTGCTGTAATTCATAATGATATCTAGTGTGTAGATTTTGCTGAATTCAGGTGGTGAATGATTGCTCTTGTACTGTTTCTTAGAAAAAAATGTACTTCCTAGAGATTACAGGAAAGACAGAGAAGTTAGGAGAGAGTAGCTTATGAAGTCAGGTGATTCTCTTTAGGAGGACAGTCCTGCTCCTAACTGGGTCCCTCATTCCCCTTAATTTTGTTATTGTAGACTCAGTTCCTCTGATTTGGATATGAACTATTTGGGATCACTGTGTGTTGTGGATTTCTTGGAGGGTGAATAGGCAGTTGTTATGAATGGGTATTGGTTCCTACGTGGAGTTGTGGTTTGTGCACTTATATTTGAAGGCGGAGTTCTTGAGATGGGAAGAAGACCAAGGACAAGGAAACTAGTCTAGAAGGTTGTATGTCCTTAAGGGAACCCCCTGTAAAAGATAGAACATTTTAATGCTTTTTTCTTTATTTATGGAAATAATTTTTTAATTACCTACATTTATATTTCATTTTAGTTGCATCTTTTCAGCAAAGTCTCATTTACTCCTGTTCATACATGTATGGTGGGTAGTGTTGGGAAGAATCAAAAAATGATGGGAATGGAGATCTGGAAATAGCAGGAAAAGGAGGGAGAGGGGAAAGCAGCAAGGTGGTTCATGATTACTAGTGAGTGATTGTAGTGGAAGATCATGGTAGACCCTCCTAGCCTGAAAGGTCTTCAGAAAATAGCACTTCACCGACAGGATACGCAAATGAGATTCAAAGACATTGAGACATACTTGAAATTATCACCATTTAGTGGACTACTCAAGTCTCCAACCCTTAGAAACTTTGGTGTTTTGCTGGGTATTCTCTCATTGCCAACATTTATCCTGGTCTGTTTTTCAATCAGGTTTAATAGATTTCCTCATGTACCTGATATTTGAAAATATTACTTAAAATCCCTCAAACTTGGTTATCTACATTTATATTTATGTATTATTTTACTAACACTGCCAAAAGACAAAATCTATAAAATTGTATACCAATTTGGAGACAAAATGTTATTCTGTAAGTATATGGAATCTCACCCATGGCCAATTTAATTTAAAAAAAAAAACAAAAACCCAAACCCCAGTAAGAAATTCATGTATCTGTTACGAAAACTCTTCCCACATGGTTCTGATGCATAATTAGGAAAGAGAATGCTTGATTTACTAAATTATGTCGAACAAATTAAAGATGTTCTAACCAAAAGATAAGTTATCTCCTAACAGGCTAGTCAATATTTTATACTCACACGTAATATTAGACAAAAACATACCTACTTAGAAAATGTAAAATGTCCTGGTATTTTGGTCCTTTAATTCATTCTGATCTGGGAAACTTAAAGTGTCCAATCTTCACAGTTCAATGCAGAAGAAAGAGATAGTCAGAGGGATAGGTCAGGTCAATTACTTGAAATCTGTGAGCTACAGGCTTGATGGTTTTCTGCTTCCAAATTCAGTGTTTTTGTCCAGTACTTGTTTTTGCGTAAAGGAAACATTTGTTGATGTTGTTTCTGGGGTGTGTGTGTGTGTGTGTGTGTGTGTGTTTGTTTGTGTTTCATCTGCTATTAGTTTATCTGGAATGACTTAAAGTTATTCAACCTCTAGAAATGTCTGAGATCTCTTACAAAATTTTAAAACCAGAACAGAGAGACTCACAAACCAAATTAACACACTCAAATCATAGTTTATTTAATCAGTTTCCAAAATGTAGCAAGAAGCAAAGGCAAAGTTTTGGTGTAGGCTTACACACTTCCAATAGTAGGATACATCTGGAGTGGAAGGAACACACTACCTGAATCCTGTGTTACACAGTGTTCACATGCCCATCTCTCTCTCTCCCTCCCTCTGCCTCATCAACCTTCTCTGCTGACAGGGTAGTTGCAAGGACCAGAGTTGAGATTTAGAAAGGGCTCTCCGTAGATATAAGGTCCTCTGACCCGTCACTTGCTTGTTCGATTAGAGAGACACAGGGGCAGGCATGCCTGGCCAATAGCTATAGATCACTGATGACTTGCTGAGCAGCTATGGATTTTATCTGCATGTCTCTGGCAGAGGTCACATGGGACCAAAATGGGTTTCATCAATGGTTGACAGCGTCAGAAAGGGATCACGTTACTGACAACTGGGAGTAATATGATCCATGATTTATGAATATTTAAGGTTTAATAGGTCCTTCTGTCCCTGTATATCTACAAGTTAGTTCTCGTTTGTTCCATCATTTTTATCCGTGTTCAGCATGTATGTATTGTATTTAGTCTATGTCTAACATGATGAACAACCTAGTGATTATAGTTAGCAAAGCTTAAGCATTTCATCCATGTCATTTCTTTATCTTGTTCTCCATAGAAGAGTTGATTATCTTTAAACAGTAAACACGTGTTATAGCCTGCCTAGGGTTTGTTGTTATATTTGTAGGATTTAGAAACAGTGTCTTTATTTCTAGAAAAAGCAACCAGAAAAAGGAAGGCAAAGCAGTCTGCTGTTTTAAACAATTAGTTTAGAATAAGAGCATAATGGAGAGGTTGGAGAAGGCTAACAGAAAAAAAAAAAAAGAATACCATATAGTTAGGATCTGTGTATAATTACCTTCTTTTCTCCCTCCCTTCCTTCCTCCCTCTTTCCCTTCCTTCCTTCTTTCCTTCTTATATATTCAATAATGATTTATTCATGATGTGTTAAATTATGACACTTTATACTTGCTTTTGAATCCAGAATATGTTTTTTTTTTAAGTTAATTTACCATGTATACTAAAAACTAATGTCTATTCTGAAGTTACTGGGAATGGTGTTCTCTAAATGTCAGTTTGGTCAAGGTGGTTGATAGTATTTTTTACAGATACTCTATGTCTTGACTCATTTTTAATGTGATAAAAAATGTTAAAATGTAATTGTGATTTTATCTGTTTCTCCTTTTAATTCTTTCACTTCAACTCTGAAGCTCTGTATTAAGGTGCACTTATGATTGTTACATCATTCCTGCTATACTTATTTGATTATTTCTAAATGTCCTTTATTAACGAAAGTAATACATTTTTTCCCCTTGAGGTCTATTTTAGCAGATATTAAAACAGCTACTTCAGGCTTCTTATGCTTACTCTTTCTACAAAATACTATTTTTATCTATTTACTTTCAACGTATCTGTGTCTTTACATTTAAAGGTCAAAATCTTTTGAAGGAACGTAGTTTGGCTTTGTTCTCTTATTCTGACAAACTTTTGCTCTTTAATTAGAGCGTATAATACATTAATTACATTAACATTTAATGAAATAACTGATATGATTGGATACGGTTTTATATGTTATTATTTATTGTTGATTTGTTACCTCTCTTTTTTCCTTTTGTTTTTGTTCTTGTGTTGTCATTCCTCTGTTCTTCCATTCTTTATTTGGATTATTTAAATATTTCTGTGATATATAGCTTTCTTTACCTATTGGATTTTTACCTTTACCTTTTTGCATTCATATTTTAGTGGTTGCTCTAGCAATTACAATATAAATCTTTGACTTTTACTTCTACTTAAAGTTGCTGTTCTACCACTTCACATAAAATGTAGAAACTTGACTCCATATAGCTGTATTTCACTCCCTGTCCTTGTTCTACAAATGTTATATACATTTACATAATATAAAACCCACAAGACAGTGTTACAATTTTTGTTTTAAGCATTCATATACATTTTTAATTAAGAGGAAAAAAGACTTTTATATTTATTTGACTATTAACAGTTTCTGATGCTGTTCATCCCTTCCTTATAATCTGAGTTTCCCTCTGGTATAATTTTACTTCCACCTGAATATCTTTTTTCTTTTTTAACATTTTTTATTGATTTATAATCATTTTACAATGTTGTGTCAAATTCCAGTGTTCAGCACAATTTTTCAGTCATACATGGACATATACACACTCATTGTCACATTTTTTTCTCTGTGAGCTACCATAACATTTTGTGTATATTTCCCTGTGCTATACAGTATAATCTTGTTTATCTATTCTACAATTTTGAAATCCCAGTCTATCCCTTCCCACTTTCCGCCCCCCTGGCAACCACAAGTCTGTATTCTCTGTCTATGAGTCTATTTCTGTCCTGTATTTATGCTTTGTTTTTGTTTGTTTGTTTTTGTTTTTGTTTTTGTTTTTTAGATTCCACATATGAGCGATCTCATATGGTATTTTTCTTTCTCTTTCTGGCTTACTTCACTTAGAATGACATTCTCCAGGAGCATCCATGTTGCTGCAAATGGCGTTATGTTGTCGGTTTTTATGGCTGAGTAGTATTCCATTGTATAAATATACCACATCTTCTTTATCCAGTCACCTGTTGATGGACATTTAGGCTGTTTCCATGTTTTGGCTATTGTAAATAGTGCTGCTATGAACACTGGGGTGCAGGTGTCATCCTGAAGTAGGGTTCCTTCTGGATACAAGCCCAGGAGTGGGATTCCTGGGTCATACGGTAAGTCTGTTCCTAGTCTTTTGAGGAATCTCCACACTGTTTTCCACAGTGGCTGCACCAAACTGCATTCCCACCAGCAGTGTGGGAGGGTTCCCCTTTCTCCACAGCCTCTCCAGCATTTGTCATTTGTGGATTTTTGAATGACGGCCATTCTGACTGGTGTGAGGTGATACCTCATTGTAGTTTTGAATTGCATTTCTCTGATAATTAGTGATATTGAGCATTTTTTCATGTGCCTTTTGATCATTTGTATGTCTTCCTTGGAGAATTGCTTGTTTAGGTCTTCTGCCCTTTTTTTAAAGATTTTTTTTTTTTGAAGTGGAGGTAATTAGGTTAATTAATTAATTAATTAATTTTTATTATTTATTTATTTGATGGAGGCTCTGTGGATTGAATCCTTGACCTCCTGCATGCTAAGCATGTGCTCTACCATTGAGTTATACCCTCCCCCACTTCTGCCGATTTTTGGATTGGGTTTTTTGGTTTTTTATTATAAAGTTGTATGAGCTATTTATATATTCTGGAAATTAAGCCCTTGTCAGTTTCATCTTTTCAAATATTTCAAATGGGAGCAAACATTTTCTCCCATTCCACAGATTATCTTATCGTTTTGCTTGTGGTTTCCTTTGCTGTGCAAGACCTTATAAGTTTAACTAGAAAACAAGAAATAAAATGACAATAAGTACATACCTATTAATTATATAAGCATCATTGGACTAAATGCTCCAATACAGACACAGATTAAAAGTGAGGGATTGGAATATGATATTTTGTATAAATGAAAATGTCAAGAAAGTGATGGTAGCAATATTCATATCAGACAAAACAGACTTTAAAACAAAATCCATAGTGAAAAACAAACAAGGGCATTGTATAATGATAAAGGAATCGATACAAGAAGAGGATACTGTTCTTAGTAACATATATACATCCAACAAAGGAGCACCTAAGTATATAAAACAAATACTAACATACATAAAGAGAGAAATTAACAATAATGCAATAATAGTAGGAGACTTTAACAACCCACTCATATCGACAGACAGATCATGGAACTCAGAAAATCAATAAGGCAACAGAGGTCCTAAATGACACAATTTGCCAGTTGAATTTAATTGATATCTACAGGACAATACATTAAAAAAAAAAGAATACACATCCTTTTCAGGTGTACATGGATTGTTCTCCATGATACACCACATACTAGGTTATAAAACAAGCCTCGACAAACTTAAGAGGATAGAAATAGTATCAAGCATCTTTTCTGACCACAGTGGTATGAAACTAGAAATCAACTACAGAAAGAAAAATGGGAGAACAAACAAGTGGGGATTAAACAACATGCTACTAAAAAAACCCAATAGGTGAAAGATGAGATCAAATAAGAAATCAGAAAATATCTTGAGACAAATGAGACTGAAAATACAACTTGAAACTGTGTAAGGAAATGGTTTGCAATAGTTTGCAGTAGTTGACCAGGATTTGCCACAGAGTTCCCCGTGTAAATTATCATGTCTTTTTTCCCAGAAAATTTCTAGCACAAATCCGGTTATAGATACTGCTTTTCGGAGGATCATACATAATTCAGGTGGCACTAAAAAGGGATTTAAGTCATATAACCTAAATTTTTTCCTTTTCCCCTTGTGTTTAGTGTCTATTAATTATATTTCCATACCTAGTAAAAATTTGTGAGATTTTATAATCAGACAAACCTGTTTTTTATTCTTGGTTCAACCAATTATTAGTTGTGCTTTCTAGAAAATTTTTTTGATTCTCAATATTCCCATTTATTAAAAGGGAACTCTATTATGAACTCCATAGAAATCATATCAATATTACCTAAAATTAACATATGCAAAGTGTTTGGCAGAGTGTAGATTCATATATATTTCATCCTTTATCCTATACCTCTCTAATTCTTCTAAATATTTCTTCTGAGAAGTGAAGAATAGTTTTATTTAACACAATGTTCTTGTCATAAAAAGTAGTTTAATATTGCTGAAATTTCTAAGCTTATTTGAAGCCAATTCATATTTCTAACATAAAAGTAGATGATTTAAAGAAATGAATTATCCAAAGCAAATCAGTATGCCAAGTTATATTTTGGCTTCTTCCAGTATCAGTTACTAGTTTGTGCTTTGATGAGATTACTTGTCTTTATGTTTTAGACATTCTCATTAAGTTTTCCATTTTTAATAAAAATAATTTTGTATTTCATAGCAAATGTAATCAGAAAACAGCTTCTTGTTTAAATGTAAGTATATAAATTACAAGAAAAATATTTTTGATTTTCCACCATTGTATCTTATGTTGTTTTTTCTGGTCTAGTGGGCTTTTAAAGGGATTCTTCTAAATATAACTTGTAACTACCTCAGTAATATTAGTAGTTAGGGTAACATAACTGTTTTACTAACAGTACTTGATTATCTTGATTCAGTTTCCTTTTTTCCTATTTTCATTTCTCTTGTTAATCACTTCAGAGTAAACATGACAACCACATCAAATTCTTTGATCTCAGATTTGGTTTAGGCAGGCTGAAGAAAAATATTTTCTACTGAGCTCTCTTAAGGAGCTCTAAACTGCTTGCCCAGTTAGGAGGGACATAGAGAATAGGGAACTTTTAGACCCAATGTAGAGATTTATCTTTTCGAATTAACCATGTATTGGCTTATCATTTAAATATAAATAAGATCATTGACAGCCATATATATTAATAATTAAAAACATAACCTAGTAGCTTTAAAGCTCCATTTTGAAACATTTAGAAAGAAAAATATAAATATCTCATTTATATAAGTAATAGGTAACTGTGCTTCATAAAATTAAAAAAAAAAAAAAAAGAAGTAAACACACAGTCCCAACTTTGTTTGGTACTTTCCTCCATGGGAGCCTGACAACCTTTTGATCAAATGGATAGTCACTAAAATTGATTGTGGTGAATCAGAGGCAGCTAGCAAACTCAAGCCTTAAAATGACATTGATCTCTGCTCACCCTTTTGTCTTTTTGACCATGAAGTTGGAATTGGTTGACTCTTCTAGCTATGAACATTGACATAGAAATACAGTTTTTTTTTTAAGAATTAAGGAGCCATTTAAATCATATATTTCTAGTTCAAGTCAAGGAACTATTTCCCTTGTGGGATCACTCATAGCTGTAAAATAACAATTAAGTTGAAGGCAATCTGGGAAAACTCAGTTTTCACTAGATTAATTTGAATATTCAGTTATGGAGAAAAATTATTTTTGGAAAGAAAATAGATAATCAAATCTTGATTTACATTTGTGATACAATGTACCTTTGTAGTTTAATTAAACCATTTCCATAAAGCTAATGATAGTCCCAAACATGTATACTTTGAATAGAGTAATACTATGTGTTCCAAAGTAATAAAGGAGAGATTTTGCTAAACAACAGCAAAGTAATTATAGATAATTTTTAATTCCTTATAACTTTGAGTTGAATTCCCTAGTTCCCTGTTCCTAGAGAATTCACTACTAGCTCCTTGTTGGTTTAATTCAAAGAAGGAAAATGAAGATTGCTGGGAGATAAGGAGTTCTCTCTGGAGAATTTGAACAGGCTTGGAGCTCAGAGATGGTAGAAATGGTAGGAAGTTTGGGTCAGGTAGAGGAATAAGAAGGAGGACTAACTGCAAGTGTATATATACAGCAACCAGATTCCAGCTCACCCCATCTCTGCCCTGTGCATGAGTAACACCCGCACCATTCTGTCTATTTAGCAAGATATTGAAAATTTTTTCCCTAAAGACAATAAAAAGCCAGAAAGAAGGAAAACATTTCCTTGTGTTGATATTTTGAAGTCTCAAAATAAAAATATGTAACTTTTACCTACTTATTTTAAAGGTTAAAAATACAAATTGGGTAAAGGGAAACCTGGAAAATACAAACATTTAAACAGCAGAATGATCAATATTGCTATCAGATAAAGTATACTTTAAAATTGAAAGCATTGAATAAGATAGTCTGTGAAAAAGGATATAATATTCCTAAATCTGTATGTAACAGCTAACAAAGCAATTAAACACGTAAAATTTCAGCCCTCCATTTCAGCAATTAAACACGTAAAATTTCAGTATTACCATTAGCATTGCTTCTAGTGAGCAAACTGTATTTTCCAGCCTCCCTTGAAGGCATTGGTAAGATGTAAGCAGTAATAGTCAGGTGGAGTGTCAGGGAAAATTCTTTGAAGTGGGGCTACTCAGTTTGTAATTTATAAACTCATTTCCTTTATCCTTCTGACTAGAATGTGGGTGAGATGGGTAGAGATCCAGCAACTGTTTTGTGAAAATTAGGTGATTCTGAGGTGACCTTGAGCATGACAAGATGACTCTGTTTTGACTCAGAATAGAAGCCAGTTGCTGAAGATTGCATAATAGAAAGATTGAAGATACCAGATTTCCCACTGATGTGTGTAAGTGCTGTGTTTCTCTTAGATTGTAGGTTTGTGGGAAAGAAAAAAATCCCTATCTTCTTCAAGACTGTTATTTTAGTTCTTTGTTATTAGAAGCTTAATGTAATTTTAACTGATAAACAAGGAGAACTTGATAAAAAATACAACTATGGTGGGTTAATTTAAAAGCTCTCCCAAATATGAACAGATATGGTTCAAGCACACAAAATTATTATATAGATTTTGAATAAAATTAATTTCATTTGGTATATATACATTTCATTATGCAGCAGTAAATGTATGTGTTGTCTATGGATAGAGCTTAAGCAGCAGGGCTTTTATTTTTAATTGTACTCTTAAATTATGAAATTTGACATGTAATTTTGAAATATTTGTATATATAGGCCATATGACTTAAGTGGAGGATACAAACAAGATTTTTTATTTTAATTTAAATTTATAGGACACTTGTTTGTTTGCTAGTGAAGGTCTTACTAAGTCTAGCTTATAACTGGTCCAAACTTTTCAGCTGTAGGTCATAGTATCTTTTAAGTGGCATTAGACCAACCATTTCTGATAAAACACAGTACCCCACAAATCACATCTCAAACTCTCATAGTTTATGGTTAAGCAAATTCTCTTGAGTTTCAATAGTGTTGATAATGTTAGAGAGGCTTTTGTGGGACATATTTAAAGACTGTTATATTGTGTTAGGTAGAGGATACATGCAAAAAATGTGGTATGTATGTTAGTTTCAGCCTTTATGATCTTAGGTGAACTGCATAGAAGATGCTTTTTTTCCTTGTCCTCTTGGTTGTTCTTTTTAATCTGATTATCATATAGATTTGTGTCTCATTGTATTCTAAAAATAATGTATTTCAAAAGATGTCTAGTGGTTGATACCCAGGCATACATTAAAAGATGGGAAGCATTAAGCAGTGTGCATGTACATATTCATAATAGCTGTCTAACTAATGGTTTTTTCCCTTCAGTAGACTAAGTCATACTGTATATTTTCCATCCAACTGAAATATTATAAATCACTTTTTAATATCTTTTTATCTGAACAAGAGAAAAATCATTTGTATTACCGACATGTAAATTTAACTTAAAACTACAAAACCTAGTTTGAGGCTTGATACTGTGGCCATAAATCATATACAATAACATTGTAAATGAGATAACTGTAACATTATATTCTCTGGGCAAGGTTAATAGATTCAGTTCAAGTCTAGCAAGAAATTGTAGCTGACATTTTCCCATTTCTTTCGGAAAAGCCTTTATAAATCCTCAACTTCTAAATTGGACTGGATTAGGTCCCAATGGAGAAAATCCTAGATTTAGTGTTTTTAATTTCCTAAGTTACTGAGTAGGAACCAACTTTATAACTGTAGTTGAGTGTGGCTTGGGGACTTTTACAGTCAGGTTATTTTTGTTAGTCCCATCCAATTCCAATAATAAAACTAATCAGATTAATAATAATGAAGGGAAAATGGTGATGAAATAATAGTAGTCTAAATTTTTTAAAAGCCTGTCAGTTTGGTTATCCCGGGTTAACAGTGGAAAGAAACATAAATAAAAGGGTTTTACTCAAGCATTCCCTGGCTGACTAAATAAAACACAGAGGTCCACTGCTTTCATTTTCAACTCAGCATTTTACTCTAGTAACAGAATATTTACACTCTAGTATGCCCTGTTTCTCACTGGTGTCAAAATCTCCTCTGAGAACTGGAACAATGGGTGATCTTAATCTCTCTACTGTGAAACAAGAGTGTCTGCACCCTGATACCTGCAGGTCCAGAAAGCTCAGCTGCCTATTCTAGCCTGTGCATGGATAATTTTTTTCAAATGCCACATTGACATTGGGCATTGGTTACAAGATTTTCTAGACACTGTTTCCTGATACAGATAAAAACTGAATGATCTACAGTTTGGAGAGACTGTTCTGTAGGAGAATTCCCCACAATGTGGCATTTCTTCTCTTTTCCATTTGTCAGAACCCTGATTCTTATTCCCGAATGCAAAGATTGATTAAATAGTCTTTTCCTGCTAAAAGTTTGGTGGATTTCATTTTACCCTGTACAATCCTATTGGGTTATTCCTCTTGGAATTTAATTTCATCACTTCATTGTGATGCCCTGGTCCCATCAGGCCTCCTTGTCCTCAGGGATAGAAGCATATTTTCTGACTGTCCTTTCAGATCTTCTCGCAATGGGCCCAGTATATCTATCTGAATTTTTGTCCTCTTTCTGTTCTATATTTGTACTTGACTCATTTCCTCTCTCTATTCCTGCTCTTCTCCTTAACTTGGGTAATCCAAGTGAAACCACATACTATGCCATGGGAAGGCATATGATTAACACATGTATCAAAACCCAGTTGAAAAGTCATCTGATTCTCTAAGACTTGCCCTGGGTAATTCCACTATACATTGACCTTCTCCTATTTAAATTTCCTACAGACTTACTATAATACTATATATCACAATTAATTTCCTTTAAGTAGTATTCTGGGTATTCCTTGAGGATTATTCATATTTCCTCAACTAGACCCCCAAGTTACTTCAGGTCAAGAATAATACATTTTTACCTTACATTCCTTATAGATTCAGTAAAGTTCTAGGTGTACAGCAAATGATAGTCAAATTTAAGTTAATTTTTTAGTTAATTTTCTTAAAGGTTTGGCTCTTCCGGACATATGTCAACTAGAATATGTTTTCCTGTTGTCTGCTGTTACCAGGTTGTGTGTTAATATAATAAATCTTTCTCTTGTTATTTAACTGATTGAATTACTGTTAAAACTGCTTAAAACACTGTTATATTATTCTTTCAGGGTGATTTGGGAATTGGAGTGGTGCTATCTTTGAACATCCTGTCTCCTTAACCAGCAGTAATTGTCTCTGAAATGCACCTCCCACTCTGTGCTTAAGGGATGTACATTCTCTAAGTCTTTTGTACTGTTTATAGTATTGCTTCTTCTGTTTGGCAATCCAAATATTGCCTAGTTTAAATTCACAGATCCTAAAGGGTAGAGATTATACAGTCATAACTTTTTGTATTGTAGCAATGCATGCAAGCAACACATATAATAAATGTGGGTATTTAATGTTTAAATGTCTGTTGCGGGGATTCCTGTATTGTAATTAGATGCAACATGATGCCCTGAGGCTCTTGGTTCATATTTTCATAAAAAGATTGGCTAAGAATGAAGAATGATATTAACATCTGCCTTACGGTGTAAAATATTACCATCCATCTTTCAAATATCAGCCTCTTAAAGTAAGGAGGATTGTATCTCTGGTAACACAAATTATACCTCACTTTTGAGGATTATAAGTGTTTTTACGCTTATAATTTCTAAATTCTTATCATAGATACAATGGCTTGTCAAAGGATAAGTAGATCTTATATGATTGACAGAAACATTTACTAGGTTCTATTTTTCGTTTTCATCATTTGTTAAAATTAATTCAATGAAAGGGTAGGCTTTCTGTAAGTTCTTTTGTTACCGTATCTGTATGGCATCAAGTCACTGGTCAGTAATTTTAAAGGCTTCAATTAGTAACTTGCATGATGATTTCAAATAAGTGAAGATTATTTATTTGGTCATTTTCAATAATTTGTTGTCATTAATATAAATTTAATCCATCTGTTAATAGCTGTTCATTTTGATTCTGTGTAAAATGCTTCTCTGGATGCTTTGTGGAGTCGAAGTATGACACATGATCCTATTACATATTGAAAATGCAGAGCGTGCACACACATATATGCATACACACATACACAGGTGAAAGGCTAAATAATAAGGGAAGAGATGAACATGTACTTCTGTGATAGGACTGAATGTGTCCTATGACTAAATGAGCAATGAGTAAATACTATGAACTGAAAGAAAATTATTATTAAAAAGCCTTACCATATGATCCAGCAATCTCATTCCTGTGCATATATCTAGAGGGAACTCTAATTCAAAAAGATATGTGCACCTCAAATGTTCATAACAGCACTATTTAGCCAAGACATGGAAATAACCTAAATGTCCATCAACAGATGACTGGACAAAGAAGATGTGCTATATTTATACACCAGCCATAAATGGAATAGTACTCAGCCATAAAAAGAATAAAATAATGCCATTTGCAGCAACATGGATGGACCTGAAGATCATTATTCTAAGTAAAATAAGCCAGAAAGAGAAAGAAAAATACCGTATGTTATCATTTGTATGTAGAATCTAAAAAAAAAAGACATAAAATGAACTTATTTACAAAACAGAAGTAGACTCACAGACACAGAAAACAAACTTAAATTATCAGCAGGGAAGCAGGTGAGGAAGGGTAAGAGGGGAGTTTGAGATTTACAGACACTAAATACTATATATAAAATAGATAAACAACAAATTTCTTCTGTATAGCACAGGGAACTATATTCAATATCTTGTAGTAACATATGCTGAAAAAATATGAAAAGGACTATATCTATGTATATATATACCTGAAACATTATGCTGCACACCAGAAATTGACACAACATTGTAAATCAGCTTCAATTTTTTAAAAATAGAAAAAAGAAGAAAGATTACTATTGAGTAGGGGTTGTCAGGAGAAAAAAAATTCAGATGAGAGCTCTACTTTAAAGTATACCCTTGAAATGTATTGTGTTAACCATTTCAGTTTCTACTCTTCAGAGAGTTCCCCAAAGATCTACTTTATATGGATTTGTACTTTTGCTGAGGGAGGATTCTGTATTTTGCAGCTTGTGAAGTTGATACAGAGAATGAGATTAGCTGAAATGCTCCTAGCATCCATTTTCATTTCATTTTAGCTTTCTGATTTCTGTATGGTGGTATTTGTCAACTGGGGATTCAAGAAGACCTTAGATGAGTTATTATTCTTGAATATTAAATCTTCTTTGTTGTATACCTATGTTGTATGAACGACTATTTTGCATGTTCTCATAACCTATCACCTGCAGTGACTGGTACTTTCTAGGTACTCAGTATTACTTTGGATGTATGTGTGGATGATGGATAGATGCATGTGGCCTCAGTATGGCAGTGAGAAATGGCAGGGGAAGATAAAGTTGAAAAATCGATGACGTCATAATGGAGAGGGCCTTGAGTTCTGCAAACAACCTTTTCCCTTCTGTATACTATAGGCACTTATTTTGTTTATTTTCCCCCAGTTTTATTAGGATATAATTGACATATAGCACTGTATAAGTTTATGGCATACAGTATGATGATGACTTACAAACATTGTGAAATGCTTATCTGAAATTCAGTGAGCATCCATCATCTTATATAGATAAAAAAATTAGAGAAATAGATAAAAACGTTTTCTTTGTGATAAGAACTGTTAGAATTTACTCTCAATAACTTTCATATATAACATCCAGCAGTGTTAATTATCTTTATCATGTTGTACATTATATCCCTTGTACTTATTTATCTTACAACTGGAATTTTGTACCTTTTGACAGCCTTCATCCAATTCTCCCTTTCCCACAGCCCCCACCTCTGGTAACCACAAATCTTACCTCTTTTTCTATGACTTTGTTTTTAAAGTATAATTAACCTGTACTATGTAGTTCCTGTTGCACAACATAGTGATTCAATATTTCTGTATATTTCAAAATGAGCTCCACAATCAGACAAGTTATAATATTTGACCATACAAAGATATCATATAATTATTGATTATATTTCCCACATTGTGCACTTCATATTCATGTCTTGTTTATTTTGCAATTAGAAGTTTATACCTCTTAGTTCAACTCACCTATTTCTTTCTTTCCCCACTCCTCTTCCCTCTGGCAACCATGTTTGTTCTCTGTATTTATAAATCTGTTTCAGTTTTGTTATGTTTGTTCATTTGCTTTGTGTTTTTAGATTCTATGTATAAATGAAATCATACAGTATTTGACTTTCTCCACCTGAATTATTTCACTTAGCATAATACTTTCTAGGTCCATCCATGTTGTTGCAAGTGGGAAGATTTCATTCTTTTTTATAGGTGAGTATTCTATTGTATATGTATTCCACATTTATTTATTCTTC
This sequence comes from Camelus ferus, assembly GCF_009834535.1. NCBI lineage: Eukaryota > Metazoa > Chordata > Mammalia > Artiodactyla > Camelidae > Camelus > Camelus ferus. The sequence goes on along the minus strand of NC_045698.1, from coordinate 87,204,478 downwards.
TATAGATGGCAACTTAGGTTGCTTCTATTTCTTGGATATTTTAAATAATGCTGCAATGAAGATAGGGGTGAATATCTATTCTAATTAGTTTTCTTCAGATAAATACCCAGGAGTGGAATTGCTGGACCATATGTAGTTCTTTTTTTTCTTTCCATATGTAGTTCTATTTTTAATTTTTTAAGGAATTTCCGTAGTGTTTTCCATAGTGGCTGCACCAATTTACATTCCCATCAGCAGTGTATGAGGGTTCCCTTTTCTGCACATCCTTGCCAAAACTTGTTGTTTGTTGTCTTTTTTGATAATAGCCAACCTGACAGGTGTGAGGTTATACTTTTTTTGTGGCTTTGATTTGCATTTTCCTGATGATGAGTGATATTGAGCATGTTTTCATGTGCCTGTTGGCCAGCTATATGTCTCTGATAAAATGTCTATTCAGATCCTCTGTCCATTTTAAAAAAATGTTTTTTCTGATGTGTTGTATAAGTCCTTAGTATATTTTGGATACTAACTACTTATCAGATTTATTGTTTGTGACTATCTTCTCCTATTCAGTAAATGGCCTTTTTAATAGTAGATACTTACATAGTATTTGCTGAATCATTTAATGAATGTTCTAAACTAATTTTTGAAATAATTGTAATTTCTGCTTCTCAAATAAAAGTATGTTAGAAGTTGTTTTAAAAGATAACGGGGTTTCAACTGGAAGATAATATGGAAAGAGATACAGTGATAGAATTTAACAGGATGAACCCATTTTCAGTCTGGGGGATAAGGTATATCTCTCTCAGAAGACAGAACTTAAACTGAAAGCTATAGGAAGAGCTAGGAACCCATGCAGTTGTTACAAACTAGACTTCTGTATGTTTGCATATAAGATTGTGTGTCTACAGACAATTCAGTACACCTGGTCAGTTCAGTGACAAATTATTTATGCTGTTCTTATGCAGCACTAATGTAGAAATTAGTGATTTTACTTTATCTCTTTGTAGTGTCATGAAAGCACAGTATGTGTGTCCATTTTTAGTGTATTCATATAGTTTATGTGGCATTTTGGCTTGTGTGAACAAACGACATGATAATATCCTCATCTTAGAAAGAGAGATTGAAAAATAGCTTATCTCGTTCTTACTGGGATGTCACAATAATTGAGGTTGTCATCTCTATAACATTTGAGCTTCACTAAAATTTTAATTGTATGAGGCTTGTACAGGATTATGAAGAGCAAGTACCTGGATTTGAATCCCAGCTTTGCCCTTAATAGTAGATATAAATTGGGCTAATCATGTAATGTCAGATTTTCTCTGAGATTAGTAACAAATCTTACCACTGTTGCAAGAATTAAGTGAGATAATGTTATCAAATAGAAAATTTCTCTACTCCTTGCTCCTCTTTCCTACAAGTTTATTCTTATTCACCTGCAATTTATTTCCTTTTCAAAATAATTGTTCTCCTACTGTTTAAGGCTAGTTTCTCTGCTTACGCTTTGAATATTTCTTCAGAAACATTTAGCATCGACTGCTTCCAATTTTCAAATGATTTTAACTTCACCTCTCTAATAGCTTTTTCTTCTTATCAGCACATAAACATAGTCAAATCTTTCTCATTCTTAAATCCATATTGCCCTACAGTTTATTCTCTTCTTTTTTACTTTCTTTTTACATCTCAGCTTCTTGAAGCAAGTGAAGAATTTACTTGATATTCACTCTTTAAAACAGTGTTATTATTTACCATTCCCTGACTCTCCACTGCAGTGGTTCATGTCCTCATGTGGTTTATAATTTTTAGAGCAAACTCTTCTTCAGTGAAGGATGTTTTCACTGTGAGTGCACTGAGATATGGAAGCATCTTTAGTTGGTAGAGTTACCTTTGCCTCTCCTGGGAACTTACGGGCTGAGAAACAAGACCTACTTTCAACCAATTTCTCACTTTCATTTTCAGGAATTAGACAATACTTTTATGTGGAGTTCCCACTTGCATGCATTGCAGATTTGGGGTTATAATTAACTGAGTCAGTTTTAAGGAATTCACTGACTAGTAAAGTTTTTCTTCTTCTGGCTTTTGTGATGGGTGGTAATAGATATATGCAAAAATTTCTGTGTGTAATAAATAACTTCATTATGCATGGGCCTAAAACCTTGTCTCATGTTCTCCAACAGGCATTAAAGTGCCAGCCTCTAGGTTGCATCTTGGTTTCCAATGTCCCTTTGGACCACTTTCATTTAGTTCCCACTCTTCTCTCTGGCTTTGGGTTTCCTCTTCAGTCTTGGCATATAAAGATTTTTTTCATCAAAGTTTGACTATACCTTTACATTTATTGTAGGGAAGGAAAAATAATTATTCCTTTTACTTTTCACAGTTTTTAGGCGAGAACTCCTGTGATTAAAAAGAAGATTAACAAGAAAAAAAGAGAAGTTTACTAATATGCGTTCCTCATGAATGCATGGGAGATACCCAGGGAACACAGAGTAGCTTCCCAAGTAGTTTAGAATTCAGGCCTAATAACCATCTTAATAGGGGAAAGGGAGGAAAGATGTAGGTTTCTTAGAGGAATGTAAATGATTTTAGAAAAGACGAATGAGCCCTTGGAAGAACAGATGGGAAGTATGTTGGTTTGTGGTAAAAGTTTTTTGTGAGTGATGTGGACTTCTCACCTCCTCTCCTGTGATAAGAATCAGTCTTTCCTGTTTGATGAAACTTCTAGCGGGGAGGATTTATGACAACTGAGTTTCTTTTGGAGGATGTGTCTTTAGCTAGCTAAGGGGATTTCAGAGAAAGCCTCTCTCTGCATTTGCTGCTTTCCAAGTACCTACAGCTCAAAGTAATCAACTTGCCAAAGTGGCATATTTTGGGGTGGCATGTTCTGAACATCTATAGTCATATTTTGGAGTGGAATATTCTGCTACTCGTCAGTATTCAATTATTTTAATCGGTATTATTATTTATTTCAAACAGGAAGCAGAAATTCCTGTATCAGCTCTGCATGACGTACTGAATTCTCAATTCCCTATAATATGGTGGTAGTCAGGATCCCTTGATGAATGCAGCTTTTATTAAAGTCACCAAATATACCTAAAGACAAAGAGTAGATGGCTTATTTTCCCCTAATTGATAGCTAACTCCTTACTGGCTTCTGGGATATTAGTTCTTCCTGACTTTCTACACTTAGATGCATTTTCCTGTTTAATCTCATCACTGGCCCCTCTTCTTTAGACTGCCAATTAATTTCCAAAGTCTATCCTTTACTCTCATATCTGCTGTTTAGAGATTATTCCATAGCTCAAGCTGTAATCTGATGATTTAAAAATTTATATGACCGGAGATCTCTCTCCTAAATTTCAAAATGAGTTTATCTGACATCTAGATATCTACTAGGTATCTGACTTAAACTAACAGGTTAAAAAGTGAATTTCTCACCTTGCGTACGTGGACTCACCCTGAAAATCCCCGCTGTTCCCTCCTTCCCCATTAACTACACATGATCCTTCTTGACTTTTTAATTCCAATAGATGGCACACCATTCGCCTACTTGCTTGAGACACTTCTTTGGGAATTATCCTCCTCACTTCCTTCTCTTTCTCCTTGCATCAAGAAACTAATGTATTATGTCAATCCACCCCCACCCCCCAATCTGAATTTCTGTAATTCATCCATTTCTCTTCACATCCATTTCTCATTACTTAATAACAGGCCATCTTCCTTCTCACCTTGGTTTATGGTAAGATTTTTATTCTTTTCAGACCTCCAGTTTTGTCACTACACAATAAAATTAAAAAAAAATTTTTAAAGAACATCTTCTCCATAAATTTTTTTAGGTATACTGCTACCTCAGCCTGGAATGTCTTTTCTTTCCCCTCCTCTTTACCAGAACTCCCATTTGCCATTCATTACTTACGTTACTAGTCATCAGGGGGCCTTCTCAGTTTCCAAGTGCTGACTTTTCCTCCTTGTGCATGTTCCCATCTTATCACATCACTTATCACATCATGTTTTACCTGCAGATAGCCTAACTAGATAGAAAGCTCTTTGAATGCATGCATATACATCCAGTGCTATATACAAGATCTTGCACATAGTAAACACTTAGTAAATATTTGTTGTGTTTTTAAAGAAGAGTAACATTCTCAGTGTCTATGTCATTGTATCCAAAGCCAATGAAATGTTATTTTGGCAAAAAATATCCCCCATTACAAATATTGTAAAAAACACAATAGATTCTATTTTAATACTTATTGTACTTTAGCACAGATGTATCTTGAAAGTATTAATGAAAGCTACATTAAATATTTTATTTGATATTTGCTACGAAGTTTATAATAGTTTCTCTTCAAGGAATTGACCAGTTGGCTGACTGATTATCTAGAAACAAAGACCTGATTGGTCTTTACTCTCTAACATTTTTACCGAAATAGTCATGGTGTTGAGTTTATAGGCTATGCCAAAAATTATATTTGAAGTTATATGTTTTACTATGTAATGCTTCTACATAACTGAAAGAATTTTTATGAATTTGTGAACGTGCTATTAACTTTTATTTCTGATCATTTTAACAGTGTATATGAGACTTTATTTTCATGAATACTGTAACTGATTTCAGAGAGTAATGCTTCAACACAGGGAAATATTTAAAATGATCTTCATAGATATTTCACATGGAAAGATTAATTATTTACTTATATTACTATGGCAACCAAGTATCAAAGCATGATAAGTATGGACGGTACAATTCTTTTCTTTAGATTCCCCAAATTAATGTAGTGATCAAGTGTTTGATGACAGCTTCATATAAAGAACACGAGAACAAAAGTGGAACAAGATATTTTACTTAAGCTCTGTGAAAATATTTTCCTTAAAAATTTATTCTGTAAGACATTCTAATTGGATATATTAATATTAGACAAAATATGTCTTGAGATAAGAAATATTACTTGAAACAAAGTTATTTCATAATGATAAGAGGGTCAATATATCAGGAAGACATTAAAATTAAAAATGTGTACATAGGTAGAACCAGAGCCCCACAGTACATGAAGCAAAAAGTGAAAGAACTAAAGGGAGAAATAGACCATTCAACAGTATTAGAGATTTTAGTACTCATTCTCAGTAATGCAAGAACAGCTAGACAGAAAATCAGCAAGGATATAGAAGGCTTGAATAACACTATCAACCAGTTTGACCTATTTGACATCTATAGACTGATCCACTCCAATAACAGAATACACATCTTATCAAGTCCACATGAAACCTTCTCTAGATTATATGCTATGCCATAAAATAAGCTTCAGAAAATATAAAAAGATTGAAAAAAATCATTCAAGACATAACAATGAAAATGAAAAGAAGAGAACAAAACAAAAATTCCCTCTCAAAATGAGTCTGTTTAAGTCAGAATTCCAAAATCCAGTAAATCATGTGATGCCAAGAAAGAAAGAAAAAATTACAATTAGGGCATTAGTTCTCTCCAGATGAAGTTATTGATAAAGAAGAGACAGACCAAGATTTAAAATATTTTTATTTAGAATAATCAAAGGTAAAAATGAAGTAATAACACTATTAAAAACAATAAAAAACATAAAGCAGAAATTCTAGAACAGGTGAAAATAAAAAATGGTATAAATTATTAAGGAAAAGTTATAACCGTTGAAATAAAACATAAGATTTTGTCGAAGGGAATTGATAAATAGTAATGAGTAGTTCACCTGAAACAGTTATGTCTCTCTTTTCCATTCATTCTTCTATGCTGATTGAGAGTGTCCAGAAACATAGCTAGTTTTGTTTTGCTCCTTGTTCATTCATTCTCTTACTCGGCAGATACTGATAAGCATTGACTGTGGCAGGTGGTTGTAGATGCTTTCATGGAGCTTACATTCTAGTAGGAAGAGACACACATTAATTAAAAAATAAGATAATTTCATTGTGTAATAAGTGATGTTAAAGAAATAGCATTTCCCTCTGAGTTCAGTAGGACTTCTGACTACAGAGAAAACATTCTTGGCAGCTTATCTAGGTCAGCAAGTCAGGATTTGTGTAAGGTTATTCAGCCCCTGGTGAGTGCCATCCAAGGTCTGTGCTGGCTAGGGGTTGAATCATTATGGTATTTAAAATGTCATTGCACTGGTAAGTATTTCTACTTTTGAAATAATTAACTAGAATTACAGATATCAAAACCAGTATAAAAATATAGGACCTAACAGCTGTTTCACACTGCATTAATAAAAGGTTTCCTTAATAACCAATGCAGATGGAGAATTAATTGAGGAGATGAGAAAACCCAAAGAAGAGGGATAGAAACAGAAGAGAGAGAATCTTTGATGAAGCTACTTTCCTTTTCATTTTATTTTCTTCATCTAACTTAAACTGGTAATCTGAGGTCATAGTTTTCAGGACTGACTATCCAAGTTACATATCCAAGTTTATTGAATTGCACTGTGTCTGTGAATAATTATGTTCTTATTTTGTATTGTGCTAGCTTAAGACACACATTCCAATAAGCACAGTAACTTTTATTGCCCTTGTAAGCCATAAAGTTTATTTTAGAAAAAACTCACCTTCTGTTTCTTAATACTCATTAACTGCATTTCTAACCAAACTGTACAAAATAATGATTTTCAAAAGGTTATTAAAAATGGCTTGTATCCCAATTTACTAGCCCAAATTTATTTGTCTGAATTAAATTTAAAACTTCCCAAGATTGAGATTTAAGTGCAACCCAAAGTAAATATTATTGTCTAACTTAATCCTGGAAGTAGTAAATTATCCACATTTACTACAGAACTTGTTAATTATCTCAATAAACATACTAAGAATAGACAAATATGGACATTTTAGAAGAATGGAATCATTGAGGAAGAATCACCACATCTGCTGAAAGAGTGAGCCTTTCATACCCCAAGTGACAAATCAGCATATTTCTTCCTTTGAGAGATGTTTGATTGGCCTTGGGAGAGCCAGGGAAAACACCTAAACACAATAACTAATGCTTAACGCAGAGCACAGTCAGATTTATTCAATGATCTTTATCGATCCCTTAGGGAAATTGATGTTGTTGAAAATCATTGAAAGCAAATAATTCCACAGAAAGAACATCATTCAGATGGCTTCTCCATCCTACTAGTCTGATAAATACAGGAGTAGGAGAGTATAACTTGATACTCAAAGTCAGAGACTAAAAGAATGAACCTAATTTTAGTCCTGTATAGAGACAGGCTGCATTTCAAGCTCAGACCAATACACAGGGAAGGAGAAGATGGGATAGACAGTATGAGTAGGTCTATACTCTGGACTGTTCATATATTATCTGAAAGAATCAAATGCAGCTACTCACCCAAGATACGATGAGAAAATACAAGATTAGAGTTAAAAGACGTAAGTTCTTTGTATGTCTCTATTATTCTGTGAGTTCAGAGAAGTTACTTAACATCTTGGCTTCAGTGTCCCAAATAGAGTAAACTTGAATCTATAGCACCTTCCCTTCTGAACCCATTATATTGCTAGGAAGATAAAGCAATTGAGGATAAAACCCAGGATAAAGTTAAAACTTCTACAAAAACGTAATCAACTACCTAAATAGGTGAGCTCAATAAGATTTTACTGGAATCAGTAAAGAATCTTTCCCAAGTTAATATTTACTATCTGTAAATGCATAATATTTGCAAGTCTCTTTCCTGTTACATCATTAGCAATCAGTATAGCTCTAAGAACGAATTATGTCTCAAGTAAGTAGTAAATTAGCCAGTCTCAGGGAAAGGAACACACGAACTTTGAATGATACCTACTCTAGCATAAGAAATTCAGCATATAAAGATGTGAGTCCCTACCATGAATTCATCCAGTGCCTAAGACCTCTCAAATGGAGGACTGCACACTTGAAACTCTGTAGCTGTGCCCTCTCCAGATCCCATCCCGAGGTGCTCCCACCACTGCTAAGCTGTGTGCCCCAGGCGTGTCTTTTCTGTTCTTTACATAGGAAAGAATCATGAGTCAGCTCTTGCCAGTTTGTAAGGTAGAAGAGGTGACAGTGGAATCACTTTATTTTAAGGTAGCAGGGTCTGCAGGACCTAGCACTTGGCCAAATGTCTTAATTTTCAAGTCTATCACTTTCTCCTCGCTTTCCATTCCTAACTCCCAACTTCCAGTGATGAATTCTTACAAGAATGTTAAGTTCATGGAAGATGCAGTTTGATGAGTTAGATCCATGAGCCGTATTCCAAAATTACAAACAAGTTTTTGCACAGGAAATTCTTTTGCCAGTAAACTCTTTTGTGTGTAGTCTTTTTTTTTTTTTTTTTTTTTTTGTGGCTGGGTAACATTTCAATAATAGATTAGAAATCAAGGGTACTCATTTTAAAAACACTCTGTGAAAAGCATAAACAATACCCTCTGAGAATGGTTTACTTATTCTTTAGAGAAACTGCTTCCAACTCAGGACAAAGAACAAACTTTAATTGTAAACCACATGTGAGCAGAAAGAGAATATATTTTCTTAAGTCTCAGCCATGTTATTTTTACTTTCCTCATTTAAAAAAGTTGCATTGACCTATATTCATATCCTTGCTTTGAGATCAAGCAATTCTGCTCAAAACCTGCTAATTCCCAGTGCCTTGCACAAGAAAATTCAAAGTATCAAATAAGTAGTCAAGATAGTCTCTTGGTCTTAAACTTTCTGTTCCCATCCCTCCTCTGCCTCCCACAGCACACTACGCTGTTACTCCCAATTTCATTAAAATACTCTTACTTCAAAATATCCAACTATAGATTTGCTCACATATTTGTATCTAATATATTTTCCATTCTTGCTGCTTGTTAAAATCCTCTACTTGCTCAAAGCTCAGCTTGAGGTATTCTTCTTCAGGAAACCTATTCCAGCTTCTGTAGTTGAAATTTAATCTTAATTTCCTCTCTGCTCGCATGTTTTTGTATACTTCTTCCATTATCCTGCTTTGTATTTAGAAAGTTATGTACCTGACAGCCCAACCCAATATGTTGCATGATCCTTAAAGGAAGAGAGCATGATTTGTTCATCTCTTTTCCACTGATAACACCTAACAGAGTCTTGAATATTTATACGCAGAATTTGCCAAGAGGAGACCTTTTCATAGATGAAGAATGAGTTCAAGATAGCGGTTTACAGGAATGATCATTCTGGGATTATCTAGTGACCAACAGAACTTTTTACTCTGTCTCATCCATTCATACTGCCACTTTCTGCTTAACTAGGAGTAGTAAAGTCAGAAAACCTGTGAATCAGAGACAGCTAGAGAACTATATGCATGTGGTCAAAGATGACTATAAATAACTTTTTGGCCAGAGTTACTTGAGGCTTTTTATTCACGAGTGTATCCTCAAGGTTATTGTCTCCTACTACATGGTGTTTTTTGTGCATCTCTGCATACAGTTGCCTTTGGTAGTTCAGCCCAGTTCTTTTAACTTTATTATCCTGTTTGTAAACTGGTACTTCAAGGTCAGCTCAGATCAAAAATCTAAGAGCACACAAAATCAACTAGTGAACTGTGGTCAGAGCTGCTGAGCAAGGACATTTCCATTAGGATCACCTCTGTCACCATTGCTTTAAGGTAAATGTTGAGTGATCATCTCACAACACAGCAGTACAGCTACTTCCAGTTCTAAGATGCCTTGGGAAGATGCTTGGAGAAAACAGTGAGAAGGCACATGAAAAAAGAACAGATGGGGAGAGCTCCACAGGAATTTCATTCCACTGTTTCTTTCTCTTTGCTCCATCAGAGGAATGCAAGCCTACACAGGGAGAATAGCTTGAGATTATTAATACAGTTTGCTTTGCATTTTGTTTTTGTGCATGTGACATTCTTCCTGTCAACCAGAGTTATCACTTCATCTTGACTGATAACTTGAAGGTAGGTGAGAGTGGTAGATTAGGATTGTTACAGGTGAAATGCAGAGAGATAGATAATATTTTGCTTCAGAAATTCAAAATAAGACCTACTTATTTTAGTAAGTAGATAATAATCTGGTAAACGAGTGAAAAGTGAAAGTGAAAAGTCTCCAAGATCCCTATACATCCTCCCTTAGCATGTCATAACCACACCATGGAACCATGAGTTGTATATAAGATAGGTCCTAATCAGGCTGGAAAAAGAAAGTGGGAAATCTCATGTTTTGGTCCTGGGATACTTGGGGAATACTGGGAGATGGAAGCAGAATGTGAAAGAGTAGATGTGTACCATCTGCCAATCTGAGATAGAAATGTTGGAGGAAATGCCTAGAGAGATAACGTTTCTTTGATTCATGGTTAGGAATATGGGCAAAATTATCTCTCAGGCTGCCTCTCACCTTTGCCTATCTGGGAAGTGACCCTGTCAAGTGTAGTCAGTGGCACAGAGTGGTATGGCAGAAGGAGGGCCAGAGTTTAGTTCTTGGATCCTATGTGTCATGGAGGTTACTCAAGACTTCCTGTTAACACTTTGAAGGGTTGCAGTGCAACTGAAAGTAACCCACTTTGTAGACTACTTGGTGAGAGGAAAGTTGTATCTGAGCATACCTGGGAACAGATCCCCAGGCCTTGAGCTCAGTGGAAGACATGGCACCTGTGAGATTCAGGGTGATACCAGTTCAGCCAGAGAGTACTACCTGGCCAGAAGAGAGAGAGAGAAAGAAGATGAAGAAGATGAAGAGAAAGGAGAGTAGGGAGGAGGAAAGAGGAAAGGGAAAGGAAGGGAAGTTACACCAGATTTAAATGCCAGCAGGTCAAGCAGCAACTAGGTAGACAAGGGTCATTGTCACAGAGCATAGGAACCCATGACAGTACAGCGATGCTGTTTGTGTACAAGGTTCTCCTCACTGACAGTGCTGTAAAGTCACAATAAGCCTCATCCACTCCTGACAACCTCATAACATCAAAGAAGGAAATGCACGAGGATGATGGAAAATTTTAAATATTGACTTTTTAAATCCTAAACTAACTGAAAATTATTTATAACCATATTGATTAAGGGTTATTTTAGCTTTTTACTGTTTAAATTATAGATTTAGGCTAAAAGCTTTTTTTCTTCTAGATAGGGATGGGGATTCAGTGTGATAATTATGTTATTTAAGAGATTATAAAGAATTTGCATTTTCAGGATTCATCTGAAGGTAATCTGAGTAAAGCTGATAACCCAGAACATGGAGAAGTACCACAGCTTTGGCACTTACTACTCTGCTGATTATTAGGACTGACTGGTCTGAATGACCAGGTGGGTGCCCCTTTTTTCTGATACCGCCATTACCTTGAAGCTGAGTAATAGGTCAAAGACGACAGCATTCTCAGACCAAATAAAGCTGCTCATCTATCCACAGGATGCTTTTCATCTGGAAATTTGAGAGAATTTCTAAGAAGTATTAGTGGAAGACTCTTGGGTACTGTCTCTGAATAGAAAGAAATCTATACCCTGTTTATTTAAAATTTACATATCTTTAAAAAAATTTCTTGTCATTTATTTTTTCCATCTCCACATCTGTCATGGTTCTTTCCTTTTTTCTTGGAAAAATTGCATGCCCTTACAGCTTTTGTTTCAAAAGTCTACTAGTCGATAATAAATTTTCAAAAAGCAATTCTTTTTTTTTAACCACAAATGCTATACTTCTTGCCATATTTTAACACATGAAAACAGACACATACAAAATCAGAATCTGTATGATGCAACAAATACAGTGTATATGAAAATTTTAATTATGTAATTTGCTTACACCTGAGAATAGTCATTTCATTGAGATATAAACTCATGCAATAACAGCATTTCTAGTAAAGCTTAATAAATGCATCTTTCCCATGTAGTTATTGGCTAAGCAAAGTTCTTTGAAATCTAACTACTTTAAGAAGGGTTTATTTTTTAAAGTTTAAAAATTTGGGGAAAAAAGCCTCTGTAGTTTATGGGAAAATGTTAACAGATGACTGAAATAAAACGTAATGTTTATTTTGTCATGTATGATCCATCATATGCAACTATAATTTTGCCTTATAGACCTTTAAGACAGGCCCTCCAGAAGTACATTTGATCCAATAGGGAGTGTATAAAAAGTATCTGAGCTATCAACAGAGGAGCTGTAGTCATCATCTGAAACTGACTGAACATTATAAAAGTCCCAATAGGCCAAATGTTTTCTGTCTTCTTTTCTTCTGGATTCTTTTCAAATGATATTTTGTCTGGAAGTGGTCCCAATACTTTCCTTACTTTTTCTTTCTTTCTTTTTTTTTTAAAATAATTTTTAATGACCTTGTAAATATGGTCATAATTAAAAAGGGGAAAAAGGGTAAAATAACATATGTATAGGTACATTATATATGTGTATATGTAAGTGTGTATATATATATTCTGCCTGTTCTTTATCCATTCATCTGTTGTTGGGCACTTATGTTGCTGCTTACATATCTTGGCTATTGGAAATAATGCTATTCTAAACATTTGGATGCATGTATCTCTTCAAATTAGTGTTTTTGTTTCCTTCAGATACATACTCAGTAGAATTGCTGGATCCTGATAGTGCTATTTTAAGTTTCTTGAGGCACCTCCCCTGCAGTATCTCAAAGGTGCTGCACCAATTTATAATCCTACCAACAGTGTATTAAGTTTCCCTTTTCTCCACATCCTCACTAACATTTTTTATTTGTAGACTTCTTGATGATAGTCATTTGACAGGTGTCAGGTGATATCTCACCGTGTTTTTTTTTTTTTAACACCTTTATTGTGGTATGATTCCTGTACAGTAACTACACATATTTCAGATGTACAATTTGAAGAATTTTGATAGATGTATATACGCCAGTGAAACCCCCACCGCAATCAAGATAGTTAACATTTGATTTGCATTTCTCTGATTAGTGACATTGAGCATCTTTTCATGTGCCTGTTGGCCATCTATTTATCTTCTTTGGAAAACTGTACAGGTCTTCTGCCCATGTTTTAATTGGGTTCTTTTTTGTTTGTTTGTTTGTTTGTTTTTTTAATGGGGGTACTGGGTATTGAACCTAGGGCCTCTGTGTGTGCTAAGCATGCACCCTACCACTGAGCTATTTCCTCCTCCCCTCTCTCTCTTTTTTATTAAGTGTTCTTTGTTTTTTGATATTGAGTTGTGTGAGCTTTTTATATATTTTGGATCTTAACCCCTTATAGGTCATATCATTTGCAAATATTTTCTCCCATTGAGTAGGTTGTCTTTTGGTTTTGTTGATGATTTCCTTTGCCATGCAAGTGTTTAATTAGGTCCCATGTGTTTATTTTTGCTTTATTCTTTTTCCCTTAGGGGACTGATCAAAAAACAAAAAAAAAGAAAAAAGTATGGCTACAATTTATGTCAGAGGGTATGCTACCTTTGTTCTCTTCTAGGAATTTTATGGTTTCAGGTCTTATATTTAGATCTTTAATCCATTTTGAGTTTATTTTTGTATATGGTATGAGGATCTAAAGACTGTGGTGCCTGATGTGGAGCCTGAATCCCTTGTGCTTCAAGGAAAATAACTACCTTTGTGATCCTTTCTGATTGTGGATTCCTGTGGCTAAGGTATGGTTTTCCCTTAGAGAGAGCATGTCTCGATTTGTCCTTCTTATCTTGATGTTTTTTTTCCCCCTTTGTTGTGAAGATTTTGATCATCCTGTTTTAGGTTCCTTTCAGAAGGAATTATTCCACAAGTAGTTGTAGATTTGCTGTGCCTATGGGTAGAAAGAAGTGAGTCCAGAATCTTCCTACGCCACCATCTTGGACCCTCCCTATCATACTTGTATTTTTTTCATTTTATCAACATTTAAATATTTATGCTATTTATAAATTTCATTTTGAGTATTTTTAGCTCTGACTCACTGGTTTATGTTATGTACAGGCTATCCATTGTGTATATATACACATTTTTAAAAGACAGAAGAAAATGAACATAAGACAAAAATTTTATGTCCATGACATCATTCAGGATAACCAGAAGACAAAAAGAAAAACCAAATATGTAATGGACATAATAGACCTTCCCATAAAACACTGTTTTACAGGTATAAAGTAAAGTGATCAAAAGCAATGGTCAGTGTAATCCAAAAATTGATATGAAAACACGCAAAAAGGAGAAAACACCCGGATCTGAATTAATCCCTTTACTTACGATATAATAACGTGTTGAGTGTTGGTTTCCAAGTCCCTTAATTATAAGTTCTAAACTTCTGTACTGATCAAATTTGTATAAATTTATGAATCCTTCACAATTATTTCTAAATATTTTGGACAGATTATGAAAGTCACTTCAAATGCAAGTCTATTGTCTAACACCCCACCAAATATGTACCCTGGCATACCAGTCAGGATGACTCCATAGTTAGAATCCTTGGCTAGGGAAGTGTCTGATATAAGCAAACAAAAAGAAAAAGATAAGGTGCCTAAACTAAATAAATTGGTATTTTTGCAGGCCGAGTTGTTGCTTGAGTTCAGCTTTAAAAAACAAACGAAGTTCACTATAATTACCAAATTGTTTTTCTGGGACTATTTTGGAATTTGTACCATTCCCCTCCCCCCCATCTTTCTAGATAGCCTGTAGTCAGGTTTATATTTTCCTAAGTCCAGGTACATGTCTGACTAGTTCCGTAATAATGTTGCTGAAGTTTGCCACTTATTTTATCTTCATCCAAATGCCCTATCCTTCTCTACCTTCAAGTTTATTAACTTCTGCACAGATGTGTATCTACTTGGTACCGACCTTGCTTATCTCACCTGTAGGTTTGATCTTTTTGATCTTAAGTATGCCTAAATCAGAGTTGTTTACAGACAGTATCCCTGGCCAGCTAAGGAGCATTCACCTAAAACACAGCAATCAATCGAGACACAGATGCTCAGAGAATCCACTTCACAGGGGGAGAAAAAGTTAAATCAATTCGTAATAGTTTTATCTTTAAAAAATATCACACAATTTGAGCTGGAATAATGCTTATATAAATTGAACATCATAGTCTCTTTAGGATTGCCCATCTGTGTTTATTAGCATAGAAAAGAAATGCCATTAGAACAAGTTCCACTGCCAAATTATCCCCAAAATTGCTTACAAGATTTCTTTGCATAAGGATACCTAATATTAATAAAACTATTTATTTGTTTTCAAATCACTTTAATGTAGATGATTTGCCAAATATCCCAAAAGGGTAGAATAAGGACAAGTTTGTTTGTTTGTTTTTATTGATGTATAGTCAGTTTACAATGTTGTGTTAATTTCTGGTATATAGCTAGTGATTCATATATATATAAGATATTGAATACAGTTCCCTGTGCTATACAATAGGACTTCGTTGTTTCTCTATTTTTTAGATAGTAGTTAGTATCTATAAATCCCGAACTCCCAATTTATCCCTCCCCACCCTCTTTCCCCCTGATAACCATAAGTTTGTTTTCTATGTCTGTGAGCCTGTCTTCTCTGTTTTGTGAGTGAGTTAATTCATGTCTTCTTTTTAAGAGTCCAAATATAAGTGATATCATATGGTATTTTTCTTTCTCTTTCTTGGCTTACTTCATTTATTAGCATGACGATCTCCAGGTCTATCCATGTTGCTGCAAATGGCATTATTTTATTCTTTTTTATGGCTGAGTAGTATTCCATTGTATATATATACCGTAACTTCTTTATCAAGTCATCTGTCGATGGACATTTAGGTTGCTTACATGTCTCGGCTATTATAAATAGTACTGCCAAGTTCTTTTTACATGCATGACAAGAAGCACAATAAAGAAAATGTCACATTTCTGTGAGTGGTAGAGTTATGATTTACCCAAAGATCTTTGACCCTTCACAATGTTTCTAATCTTTTTAGGTCATGATACTTAAATTTGTTTACCACAGATCTATCTCTGTGTAATTCAAATGTCAAATCTGTCTCTGTGTAATTCAAAAGTCTTTTTTTCTTGTGATTTTCTCTGTTGGACTGCTTGTTAAATGGACATTCAGTGCACACCTAATATGTGTAAGCACAGAGTTCCCATAAATTATAGACAAATCAGTATGTATAGAGTAGAGTTGTCCACCTGTTTCCGTGTCTTTCCCTCTGTTCAGTGTCCACATTAGAATTGAAAATGATTACTGCTGAATCCCTTTGCTCTTTCAGCTAACATTTCTAGACTCTAGTCTCTTTATATATTTTATTATATTTTCCTCTTTGCAGTACTCTTAGATCCATTCATACACAATACACCAGTGTTCCTTAAAATATAGTCTATAAATTCCTAGTATCTTGTGAAATATTACTGAATAGTTCAAAAATTTTCAAAACAGAATTTTGTGGATAAATCAATTTGGAAAAGTTGGGCTAACAAAGCTAAACAGAATTCTTGATTCAAAACTACTTGAAACATTTAATATATTCATGTGCTATGTGGTTCCTCAAAGAGGTAGATCACTTATATAGTTTTCCCCAAATTACTTGATTTAATGACTTCTTTTTCAAGGAATATTTAAGGACCTTAGAATTTTTCAGTGTACATTTTGGTGAAAGCTGTTAATAGCATCTGTTCTACTTACTAGTTTGACAGTTCTGTCCTCTTTAGCAAACAACTGCTGTTTTACAATATTACATCCTGAAAATACTTTATGATTTCAGTGGATATAATATTAATTTAATTCCATCTTGGAGCCCTTTGTAGGTTCCTTCTCTATGTTTTTTAAACATAAAAATGTATTTATATTTAGAAGGAAAATATTCAGGGAATATACCAGAACCTTATTGATATACTAATATTAAATGTTTATGAAACAGTCTGTTAGAATGGTTTAATGTTTCAGGGAATGGATTTTGGAGTCAGACAGACTTGAATTTGACTCTAACATTTACCACTTAGTATATAAGTAATTTTTATGTCTCAGTTTCTTCATCTATAAAATGGGCATGATATCTCTTTAACTGAATTCTTGTGAGAGTTAACAGAAACAATGTACATAAATTGTGTAGCCTAGTGCATGCCACAGAGTTAGCAAATGTTGCTGAAAAAAGTCTATTTTTTATAACTTTTTTTATTATACAAATACAATAACATTTTTCTGATTAATTCATTCATCAATTTTGTTTTTCTAAGATGTCATCTAAGCTAGGACTCAAGCCTAGAACATCTTATGCACCTTTGAGCAGTGGTTCCTGGGGCCCTTTACTAGGGAGGTACACCCATGCCCACCTGCTGTGGGCATTGCTGCTGATGATTCACACCCACACCCTCCTCCACAATTGCCCTTGGCTGACAAGGGCCCTTCGAAACGCCTGAGAGGTTATCCAGGCCTCCTTCCCCAAGAACAGACCATGAGAAACGTGAATGATGTGAGACTTGTGAGACTTGTGAGCCTATCCCCTTGAATCTGGTGAGACAACCTCGGTGCTAAAATTTTTGCTCCAAAGCTACCCATGGAAATAAGTTAAGGACAGGCTTCTCTTGAAACCACAGCTTTGCCTGCCTTAATCCTTGCCCTGTTCTGCTTCTCTCCTGGCATAGGATTTTCCTCAGGCCCAGCTGTCATCTCAGGCTCCTCCTTCATTCAAGCAGATCCTGAAATTGTATCTTCTCTTCTCTTCTCCAACTGATTGTCATTATCACTTTTACTGGAAACAAGTAATTATTTACTAACTTAATATGCCCAAGACTTTATTTCAAATTTTCAGATTCTTGAAAACCAGGGAACTCCTTTTCTGCTCTGAGAAGTATATCATTTTATGATCATGAGAAACTTCTTCCTTATTTTTTCTGTTAGTACAAATCCAGAGCTTCTCTCTTGCTCATTAAAAACTCTTGGTATGTAAAAAATGCAAATTCTTGTTTTCTTATTACTCTGAAATTGGGTAATATATAAAGGGCCAGATAATCTATCAGACAGCTCAATTCCTGAGTGACTCTGGCCTGGCTTATTGTTGTAGGGTTTGCTTAAACTTTATTCACTAGAATAGATGCCAAATTACCCTTAGTTCTAGTGGCCTCTGAAAAGTTAAAAAGTCCTTTATTTGCTACTAGCAATAGCAAATCTTCCTTATCTAGTATGTAAGATTTCTTAACATCTTCTGAAGTAATTCTCAAGGTAGAATATTCCAACATTAAAAAGAAGACTACTGAATTCCTTCTTTTTCTAAATGTACTTTCCTTCTATTCTGTTTAGCATTGCCACACAAAGTTACAGTATGTGGTGAAAATGAGATACTACAAATTTATTAATTCATTCAGCAATATATTTCTTGGGCACATTATTATGTATTAAATATGATTTTAGGTATTTATAATAGGGATCTTGATTTTAGATGGGGATAAATTAGATGCATCCCCTATATGACTTCCCTTTAGCCAGATTCGAGTACTTTGAGAGCCACTGCAAAGGCATCCAACACAAGAGAAATTGTAGAGGAGAGGAGATTGGAAAAAGCCGGATGTCTTACCCCTTGGAGAGGACGGGGCAAGTAAGAGGTCTTGAAGCTTAAGACTCAGTTGCATTATGGCCAATTCACCACTGGTCTCACTCCTGTGAGAGGAGTTGTCTCTTGGGGGGTTAGAGTTAAGTTTTAGTTCCCGCAGTGCTCCTGGGTTTTACTAGGAGCCTCAGCATTTCAGTCACCACAAACTAGCCAGAGGACAGCTTTCAGGGCCAGGCATTTGAGCTCTGGACTGAGAATCCATTGTTTCTATTGCTTATCCTCGATATATTTCCAGATATACTTCAACTCTCCATTGAGGACTACATCCTCAAAATCCTCATTTTGTTATTTTCATATGGTTCATTATACAGAACTTTTATGACTCATCAGAAACAACCTCTGTGTTTTTACAACACTTTTTTACCCTTCCTTGAGAATAATGAAGGTCTAGTGATTAAAAACTTTCCATTGAGGGAAGATAATTGTTTCATTCTTGCTTGCTGCATTTCTCTCTCTCAGAACAGCAGAATTTCTGGCCAAAGCAGCCATAAATAAATAAACAAGTGAGTAGATAAATAAATAAATAGACAAATATATACATAAGAAAGAAACATTGCAAAATGAGACAAGTAGTCTGTCTTGGCTCATCACCTCACCAGCCATGGCTTTGGTGGGCTACCCATTGACAGCAAGACTGATCCTTTATATGCATTCAAGATACAAGTTTTCATCCCAATTCAACAACTTTTTTAGATCTGTATATAATAATTTTTTTTTGTCACTGAGCCACAAGTCCATTAAAGCAACTGTCTAAACCCATAGTTAACACATGTGTTTGGGCTCTTGGCCCCAGTGCTTTGTGTAGGACACCTGCATTACCTGTAGTATCAGCTTCTCTCTGTATAAGCTCACTTAATTCTTTGTGCCTTTTATGCTAATTCCCTCAAATCAGTATACAGTTAATAGTTAGGTTATCTTTCTTTCCTATTAAAATGCATATTCCCTAATTCCTCAGAGCAAGGATTGTATCATCAATTTGTTCTTTGTAAAAAATCGTTTGCTGAAACTTTTGAATAAATAAACCCCAGGGTATCTGGACTATTTATTTTAGAACAATTCCTGGACCAGGATGTGATTTGACTAGCTTAATTGACTGATAGAAGAAATTTTAAACCTTAAGGTAGACTAGCTATCATTTTGACCTGGTCTCTCTCTCCTTCAATATATTTATTCTGGTTAGCTGATAAACTCACACAGGTCAGGTTTGGAGCACAGCTAGACTGTTTATTGAAGAGACTAGAAATGTTCTTAGTAAGTTCTTATTAAATGCTTCTACTTGATGGCAATCATGATGCAGAGTTTATCATTTACAGGTAACTTCTTGCAAGATGAGATGTTTAATTATGACAAAATTTGCAATAATATTAGGGACAAGTGCTTCCTGTCTGGTACTAATCACTATGATGACTAGACACAAGGCTATGACAGTGGCTTCTAGGAAGAAATTAGCATGAGAACAGTCCTTTTGTGAACATGCAGAGAGGTCAATATGTACATGATTATAAATTAGCTTGGTGGACTGGTGTGGTCATTAGCTGGGTCGAGTGTTCCTATTTCATATAATTGTTTGCTGCACCTGAATTAATTTGAGTGTTTAAATCCTGTATATTAATTTTGTGCTGCAGGATGTAAAGCTTTGGACTAATCCCTGTAATACTCTTTAGTATAAACACCTTAATCAAGCAACAGCTTTATAATTAGTTCTACTTACAAGCTGGATATAATTTACTAGTTTTACAGCTCATAAGTTACTGCAACTTTTTAATCATAGTTATTATGCTTTAGAATGTAAGCATAAATGGACTTTTCCAGTTTATTCCAAGAATGAAACCAAGGCAGTCAAAATCAGGAGATTAATAAAATCCAATATGTGGATACCTTTGTATTTTTATGGCAGCTCAAGATCACTCATCCTTAGAATTTAATCACCAGATTACGGTAGGCTATTGAGCTGAGAAGGTAATTTTTTTTTCTTTAAAAGGAAATACAATTCTCTGTTTATTACATATTTCTTTTGTTGGGTGTGAAAAATGCTGATGTGATTTAATTTTATCACAGCAGTGAGCACTTTGACAATATCCCTCTCGTGTAATAAACCTAGTAAGTAAATAATGGTTTAGCTACTAAGGATGTGCTGAACCATTTTTCTTTTTATCTGTTTTTTTCCCTGAGGATTTTAAAGTACTAATCATTTCTGGCATTAAGAACATTTGTATGGTCAGGCTACACAGTTTAGAGAGCAGCACTTTAAATTAAGTTTTAAATAGGCATTTAAATTAAATTTATTAAGAAGTTATTTATATTAATTAAACCAAAGTTAATTATTTAAAACACTTCATTGAGGTTTAGGAATATTTTTAAAAGATAGGGATCTCTTACATTATTGCTAAACTTCAGTGAATATATATTAAAGTTTATTCACTTTAAGTATACGATCAATATCTTCATATATCTTGCTGAAATATTTAAAAATCTGATACAAGTTCAATATATAGATAATTTTTCTGAGAAAACTTCATGAAAACAGCTAAAACCTTTAAGAGTTCAATCATAAAATCTGTAATTATATGAAATAATATATGTATAGTTATAATTTTATAAAAATATTTGTATGTTTATACATGTAAATGTAAACAGTCAGGCTTTGTTATAATACAATTAAATATTGACAGTGGTTAAATACTTTATTTTGGTCATTCTTAAAAATGGTGTTGATTACCCTGTGGTTAATTTTGTTATAGTGAATTGTATTGATTATAAAGATAGTCAGAATAACAGACAACGTTGTAGGCCAGGTCAGAGGTTGCATGTAAACATGGTTAATTTGAGGATGCTCTAAGACTATTTACAGTGATTAAATAAAATATCTCTTGCTCGGTGCAATGATTGTTTTTAGATTGTTTATAATTGATTAATATGATAGACACTGCTTTACTAAACAAATATATTACTGTAACTTAGAACTCTTTCAGTTGGATACAAATTTAAGTAAATTTTCAGAAATTAAGACAAATTTCTTTAGACAGGGAACAGACTGGAATGCCTTCAATTTCTAAAATAAACAGCCTGACCAGGAACAAGCTGAAGCTAGCTGGCAAGTTAGAGATTTTGGAAGGAAGGCATGGCTTCTAAGAACAGAGGCTTTTCCAACTCACCTAGGGAACTTCAGGTGAACAGTCTCTGCATATGGGGAGTGTGGTCTCTGAGGAATCCTTGAAGTCACTCATGAAAGCCTTAAACTGGCTCAGAAACCACTAAATCAGTATTCTAACCCAGGAGGCATTAGTATAATTGTTATCCAGTGGGATCGATAGTGAGCTAAAAAAGGAAAACACCAGTCCCTTTGCCTTACCATTTTCACTTTCCCCACCCCCAGCCCCTGGGGCAGGGCCAGAGTTGGAGGAGGAGGGTAACCTCAGCTTTGAATGAAGATTAAAAGGTGATTATCATATGGATCATAAAGTAAAATATATGCAACACTGCTTTAAGTGAGGTCTACAGATGCCTAAGGGTCCACCAAAAGACCCTTCCAGGGGATCTGAAAGATCAAAGTTTTTTCCTAGATAAATAATGCTGTAGTATTACTTATTCAGTATATTGACATTTGCCCTAATGGTGAGTGAGTAAACTGCTGACTCATTAGCCTGAATCAAGGCAGTAGTGCCAAACTGTAGTAGTAGTCATTGTATTCTCCATCATCACCCACTGGCAGCTAATAAAAATGCCAGTGCCAAGTCATCTTTCTTTCCATTGCTTTTATGACTAATACATGTCTTACGGCCAGATTTAACATTTATTTTTTCTTGTCTTTCGATGCTTCTTTTCTTTCTTCCCCATGACCTGAGCTTTACTCCGTACAAACATTTTAGACTGTCACTCCTGCCATTCCCCCCGACTCCTCTCTTACCTCCATTTGCCCTCTACCTCTTCTTGAGAGATTTTACCAAGTCTTGACCTCATTGGACAGATTATCTGGGACTCTGGGCCATGCTCCTGCTCCTCTCCAATTAACCTTCTCTAGTTAACGTCCGGTTGCTTTTGGTTGCTGTTTTCTGATTTCTGAAGTGACAGCCAAGTATTTTGATAAGCTTATTCTTAACCTATTAGGTTACAAAATATTTCTGTTGATTGCCTTCCCCCTACTAGATGTCCCTTCCTTATTAGATGGAAGGCACCACAGTTTCTTAAAAGATTCTTAGGGCAGGATGTGACTAACCTCTGTTTTCATGGGCTTTGAGACATCATGAATTAAAGAATGGTATCCAGGATAAAAGTGCTCATGAGCTTGATCCATTCTTCTCTTCACAGACAACATCCATGGCTCCAGAAAGGGGAATCACCTAAAATTATATTATCAGGGAAACAGAGGTGCTTAGCCCAGCAAAAAGAAGACACAGGGAGTTTCTGTTAGCTGAGGGCAGAATTGAAGGGCAGTTTCATGATGCCTGATGCCTGGTCTATAGTGGGTGCTCAAACAATGCTTCAGTAAGTGGGTGGGCAAATACCACACATGCCTGCAAATCTATACACAATGACCATACTACTGTTGTGTGGGTGAAGTTTCTCTCTTCCCACTGACCGCCCAGATCTAAGGCTTTCTATCCAAGTATTCAGTCCTATTTTAACACAAAATCCTAGATCTATAAATATTTTTGTATTTAATAGACTATAATGGAATACTAAAACTAAAGGAATTAATGTGAATTTATTGTGTGTTTTATTAGATTCTAAGGCCAGGAGTAAACTAAGGGAAACTTGTTTAACTTAGTATAACCCTTAGTTTTAATATACAAACTTTATCCTTTTATACATTTTGTAAGTTAAATTTTTGAATATTACATTTTTCTGCTGTTGTCTCTTTTTGTTCCCAACTATGTATGAACTGTGAATGGGAAATAAAAGGGACAAACTCCTAAAATTCCACTTTATCTCTTTTGATTTCCTTATTGGCAAAGCATTATCTAGTCAAGAAAGACAACCTCCAGCAGCCGTTTGCGTGGTGTTCTTTGTTACAGGAAATCTTTTATTTCATTCCAGCAAAGAAATGAACCAATTTGATATGATCCTTTTATCCCGGAGAAAGGGCACAACTTCTTTATTTTCAAGGTTGTGCATTTTTTTTTCAACTGTAAAACATACTCCACTATTGAAGTCATAATTATATGCACTTGTCAATCAGTCTTAACCTACTACACTATGGTTTTGGCATTTTATCTAAAAAGAGAAGGATTAAAGGCTTTGCGTGAAATGAAAGGTACACACAGTCAGGGAAGTATAATGCATGTCATTAGCTATCTGGGAAGAGAGAAATGGACAGAGACAGATTACCAATATTTGATTTCTCGTAGGCATTAAAGAAGTATTTAAGGCTACCTACAGAATAATGTTAGGGAATCTGACACTTTGATTCCTATTTTGTTCTCTTGGCAATCATTTAAAAGAGTTCCTTCATCCAGCAGCTACATAAATCAAATTTGATAAGGATAATATTTTAAAGGGAGATTAAGAAAAGAAAAAAAAAATCCAGTTTTAATGTAAGTGCCACAACTTCAGGAGAGGATTTAAAATATTATTTTCTTCAAACACATTTTATTTCTTTGGATACAGTTTTTATGGTGGGTAGGGTACCTAGAATTATTTTAAAATACATTTGCTGCCTTTGAGTCTCTGAGCAGCACCATGGCAGTTGGGAAAGAAAAGTATCTTACGTAAAGACAGCAGAAAGGAAGCCAAGACCGCAGTGGTAAACTTATTTTCTCAGAAAGATTGGTATGATATAAAGCACCAGTTATGCTACACATAAAAAATATTGGAAAGACCCTAGTTACAAGAACTCAAGAAGCAAAACTGTATCTGATGACCTAAAGGATTGTGTTTTTGAAGTGAGCATTGCTGATCTGCAGAAAAATGGAATGGAATTTAGAAAATTGAAAATTGTTAATAAAAATGTTCTGAGCGAAAAACTGCCTATGTAATTCCCATGAAATGAATTTTGTTCTTGAAAGAATATATTCCATACTGAAAAAAAAAGTTGAAGGCATTACTTGAAGCTTCTGTTGTCAAAACTATTCATGGTTACTTGTTTTGTCTCTTCTGTGTGGGTTTTCAATCAAAAACTTCAACAACCTGATCCAGAAAACTAGTTGTGCCTGGATCCGGGAGGTCTGTGAAATTCAGAAAAAGATGGTGGAAATCATGACCTGAAAAGACAGACAAATGGCCTGAAGAAGAGGTCAGTAAGCTGATTCCAAACAGCACTGGGGACAGCATAGAAAAGGCTGGTAATCTGTTCACCCTCTCCATGATTTGTTGGTGAGAAAAGTAAACTGCGAAATGGTAAAACATGAGAAAATTCATGGTGAAAGTTGTAGTTTTGTTACTGACTCAGGTCCTTGGACTTTTTAATCGATAGAAATTGATAAACAACCTGATGAGGATTTTAGGCAAGGCTTTGCTGGGACTCATGCTCCAGCACAAGGGAGTGAAAACAAGTAACAGGTGCTCTTGCCAGCTCCCCAAGGAGGGTGGACTGGCTCCTTAAATGGGGTGAGGATAGGGGCAAATTAGTGGCTTAGGTGGTCTATGCACTCCTTTGGTGGTGCTGTATGCAGGGATCATGTGCAGTACCCTGCTTTTGCTCCTGGCCACCTCAGAAGTTGGATTTACTAGCTTATTATTCGTCATTTGACCTAGCTGTGCATGCATGCATGCAGTTATTTTTAGTCCCTTCTAGTTTCTTTGTATTCCGTTGCTCAAAGAGACATTTGTCCAGGTGCAAGCACTCCAGGGAGGGGTCCCAGCCTGTCTCAGTTTTGGAAAACCATTGTGGTTAAGACAGATGCTCTCACTGACTCATGATGGATGTGGGTCCCAGAATGTATTTAAAAGTCAAAACTTTTAAATGATAAAGAATTCTTATTAGCAAAAATTATATGGTAGTAATCAGTAAAATTTCAACAGAATTTTTAATAGTAATTGGCAAGGTGTTAAAATATTTATGCGAAGAGTTACATACTATATGAAGAAAATGTAGAAAAAAATTGGCAGAATTCAACATCCGTTTATGGTTTAAAAACAAACAAACAAAAACCTCTGCAGACTAGAAATAGGTCAAAGGCACCTACTAAAACCTACGACTAGTGTGAAACCTAATAGAGAAATGTTGAATACTTCCCTCCAAAGATGAATAATCAGGCAAGGATGCCTACTCTCACTACTACTATTCGGTATTGTTTTAGTAGTTCTAACTATTGAAATAAGATAAATAATAAAATCCCTAAGGGTCAAAAGGATGGAGAAAAACTTTTTATTTGAAGTTGATTTGATGGTTAAGTAAAAAACCTAAGGTATCTAAAAAGCAACAACATGAACTAATATGTGAAATTAGTTATGTCACAGATAATATAAAAAGATATAAAAATCTATTTTATTATTACATACAATAAGCCAAGAATTGGAAAATGAAAAATTTAAAAATTATAGTCACAATAACACTGAAATTATAAACTATGAATCAGTTTAACAAAAGATGTACAAGAGCTTTTCATTGAAAACTATAGAAAATTAGTGAGAAGGATTAAAGAAGAGATTTAAAAAAAATGGAGAAATTTACTATTTGGTGGGTTCAAAGATTCAGTATTTTCAAATGTCAGTTCTCCCCAAATTGATCTATAGATTAAATGCAATCCCAGTCAAAATTCTAGCATGATATTTTTGGGTAGTAATTGATAATTCTGAGATTTATATGGGAATATAAAAGAGCTGGAATAGTCAAATAATTTTTTAAGAGAAAAATTTGTACTACTTGATTTGAAGATTACTATAAAACTATAGTATTCAAGACAATGTCGTATTAGTGAAAGTATTGAATGTGCCAGTGGATCAAAACAGAGAATCCAGAAATAGAATGATGTAGGTATAATAAGTTAATTTTGGAGAAAAATACCAAGGCAGTATTCTTCACAACAGATAGTGCTGAAGCAGCTGCATATTTTTATTTCACCAAAATAAAAATAAATGACATCTCACACTTCATACCAAATTAACTTGAAATGGACCAAGATTTAAAAGTAACAGATAAGGAAGAAAATGTAGGAGAAAAATCTTTGCAACTTTGGAATAGACAAAGATCATACATACAAACCACCAAGCATGAACTACGCACCCCCCCCAAAAAGTTGCATTTTATCAAAATTAAAAAATTTTTTCTTTGAAGAACACCGTTAAAAAAACGAAAAGGCAAGCTTCGTAAAGGGGAAAATGTTAGCTATACGTCTATTTTTACAAAGAAATCACATCCAGAATCTAAAAAGAACTTGTATAACTCACTAATAAACAAAAAAATTAATAATTGGCAAAAGAAATTGAGCAGATTCGTCACAAAAGTGGATATACAAATGGCCAATTCATACACAAAAATATGTTCAAATCAGTCATCAGGAAAAAACAAATTAAAATCGCAGTTAGGTATCAGTATCCACCCACTAGAATGGTTAGAATTTAAAAAACTGACCATATCATGCAAGTATTGGTGAAGATGTGGTGCAGTTAGGACTCTTCTATGTTACTGAGAGTAAACATGCTACAGTCACTTTATAAAACTATTTTACAATTTCTTAATAAGTTAAACATATACCTAGTGCGAGGACCCAGTCATTAACTCTTGGGTATTTACTAAATTCCACACAAACACTTGTACAAAATGTTTATAACACCTTTATTTATGATGGCCTTAAGCTTGAAACAGCTTGAATGTCCATCAGTAGGTTAATGATTGACCAAAATGTGGCAAATTCATCCAATAGGATACTTTCAGTAATGAAAAGAAATGAACAACTGGTACATCTAATAACATAGATGAATCTCAAAATCAGCATACTGCATGACCCCAGTTGGCCTTTTTGTTCACTGTAAATTATGTTTTGTCTTACAGACATATATATGAATGAAATCATAAATCATGTCTACCTAGGGATTCATTGATTTTGTTTGTTTTTTTTCAAATTAGCAAATTTGGCTTTGTTAATTTTTCTCTGTTTTTGTTATGTTTTGTAGTTTATTGATTTGAATTTTAAGTTATTTTTGGTTGTTTATTTTTATTATATTGCTTATTATTTATTTTCTCTTCCTTACACTTGCTATATTCTTACAAAGGTAGCTTTATTCTTTCTTAATAGAAGTATTTAAAAATAGAAATTTCCCTCTTAATAACTGCTTTCACATCTAAATTTTGAAAAAGTATGTTTCATTAACATTTATTTAGAAATATTTTATTTTCTTTTAATTTTTTCCTTTACTGTTGGGTTTCCAAATATTTGGAATATTTGGGAATTTTCTTGTTATCTTATTTTTGATTAATAATCAACTTCATTATGATAAGAGAACATCCTCTATGTGATTGCAATCCTTGAAACTTGTTTTACAGCCCAGTATGTGGTCTCTCCTGGTGAATGTGTACTTGTGAGTAATGTGAATTAATAAAATTTTTGTGTGACTGTTCTATAAATGTCATTTACTTCAAGTTTACTGATACTCTTGTTCAAATCGTTCATATTTCAGCCTTTTCTTTTTTCCCATTTCTATCACTGGATAGAAAGGTATTAAAATCTCCTATAATGATTTTGGGTTACTCTATTTCCATTTAGTATTGTTATTATTTTCTCAATAACTGGACAAGGTAATATTATAAGGTAAACTTTTTTATCTGTGGTGATAACTCTTTGTCTTGAAGTGTAGTTTTGTGAGATGTGTAGAGCCATATGAGTTTACTTACGTTTACTGTTTACTTACTATATATTTTCCCACACTTCACTTTCTGTGTACTTATATTAAAAGTCATCTTTTGAAAACAACAATTAGTTGGGTAATGATTATTTTTTAAATCAATTTTGCCTTGTGAATGGGGGGTTTATTCCATTCATATGAATAAATAAATTAATAATTTACGTAAGTGGCTTTATCTGTAAACTTAATATTTGTTTTCTATTTGTACCCTCATCACTTTTTTCTTTCTTTTTTCTTGCCATCTTATATATATACATGCACATATATTTATACAGACATAATTTAGTATTTCATTTTTTCTCCTCTAATGGCTTCTTAAACTGTATTCTTCAAAGAGCACTTTGTATTCTCTTTTATAGTTGCTACAGTGATTATAATTTATCTTTAATTTTAGAGTCTTGGAATTGATATTTTACCTCTACACAGATGATATAAGAATATTACAATAGAACAGTTCCATTTACTCCTACTTGCCTTTGAGGTACTGTTGTCATATATTTTATTTGTTTCTATGCTGTGAACTCTACAGTATACTGTTACTATTCTTTAAAGAATCAATTATCTTTAAAAAATAAAGGAAGGAAGAAAAGTAGTCTTTTAAGTTTATCCATATATTTACTGTTTCCTGTGTTTTTCATTCCTTATTGAGATGAATTCTCATCTGGTATTATTTCCTTTCAACATGAAACATTTTCTTTAGCATCTCTTACGAGTCTGCTGGTGAATTAGCTTAGCTTTCTATTATTTGAAGAAAGACTTTGCTTTTATTTTGTCAGATATTTTCACTGGATATAGAATTCTTGCTGACAATTTTATTTTTCTTTCAGCATTGAAAAGATCTCATTCCATTGTTCACTGGTTTCCATTGTTTCTGATGATACCTGTCATCATTCTTACTGTATTTCTTTTGAATGTAATGTTCCTCCTATCTAGGGCTTTTGTGGTTTTTTTTTTTTTTTTTCCTTTGATTTCAGCAGTTTGACTTTGAAGAGCTTAGTTGTGGATTTCTTTGTATTTATATTTTTTGGTTTCTCTGAGTTTCTCCAAATACACAGGCTGCTGTTTTATTCATCTGTGAAAAAATCTTGGCCAGTGTTTCTTTATATATTTTTTCTGTTCCATTCTCATTTTACTCTCTCTAAGACTTCATTTACACATATGGTAGATCACTCAATACCATCCCTAACTCACTGGTGCTTATTATTTCTTTTCAATCCTTTTTTCTTATCTGTGCTTCAGTTCATGTAACTTCTATTAGTCTATCTTTATAATCATTGATTCTTTTCCCTGTTGATCACATTTAACACATTTATTTCAAATGTTATTTTTTTCAGTTCAAGGATTTCCATTAAGTTTCTTTTCCTTACATTTTTAATAGATGTTCTAAAATTTCTCATCTCTTCACTTAATACATCTATATTTTCCTGTACTTTCTTTAGCATATGTATCATACATAAAACATAGTGGTTTTAACACTTTGCCTGTAAATTTCATAATATGAGTTATCTCTAGATCTCTTTTTTATTAGATATTTCTTTTAACTATTGGTAGTATTTTCCTGTTTATTTGCATTTCTAGTGATCCTTGATTAATAGACATTTTGGAGAATACATTGTAGGGACCTGTTTTTTTTCTTTTCTCATTCTCTGAAGAACATTGCATTTTGTGTTGGCAGGCAGTTAAATTACTGGTAATCCCATGATCAAAGGGAGATATGATTTTAGGCTTTGTTGTATGAGTTTATTTCAGTTTTACTCTTAGTACTAGGAGATATCCTTCTGTTTTGGGACACGATCTTTACTCCTAAGTTGTGGTCTTAATAGTATTTCAATGTATAAGTCAAGGTATTTATGAAGCCTCTCTCACTCTCACTGAATGAATTCCCAACTTTGTATCCTAAGTGGCAGGCAGCTTCTGAAAGCACCAGTCAGCTCCTTAACTTTATAGCTGTTGATTTTTCTGGACCTTTTAAAGTTTCTCTTCTGGGCTATGTAGTTCAGGAGTCAGCTAAGTACTTTTGCAGAGTATGTACTCAGATTTTGAATCTTTCTCTTTGTGGATCCCTTTTTTTTTTTTTTTTTAAATAGGCTTTCCCGTTCAATTTCATACTATTCCAGAAGCTTTCAGCTCCTCTGACTAATCATCCCAGTAAAGCTGTTATGTTCTGATGAGGCTCTGTTATCTAACTCAGCAAATCTAGAGACTGCCCTCAAGGGTAAAATTTAAAAAAAAAACAAGCAAACCCATAAAACAGTTAAACATGGATCACATCCTATACAGTTACTTTTTTTCACGTATCCCAACTTTTCTAGTTACTACCCAGTCCCTAGCACTTTTAAATAGAGGTTTTAAAATATTTTGTCTAGCATTTTAAATTGTTATTGGTAGGAGAGTTTTCTGATATAAACTATTTTGCCATTATCTGAAGCCAAAACAGTTTTAATATTTTTTGTTTCAGAGTTTTGAATGGAGTTTTTGCTATTGTCTCAGAAATGTGGTTAACATCTGAGGACAGCATGTGCTAAATAAACTTCACTTGTGCACTGGACCTAATATGGGTAGCAGAACTCCTAAATCAAGGAAGAAAATTTCAGGAGAACCACTCAGAGAGTGGAAATGACTACAAGCAGGAAAAAGTGGTAAGTCATTTCCTGACTGGGTGTCTCCTTAGTTAATACAATTGCTGATCTATCTCTGAGCTATTTGTATATAAAAAGGAATAGGACTGAGAAAGCAGTGATTGAATTAAAATACAATAATTTCAAATTTGTACCCTGCCGAGTTCAGACTGTTTAATGTACTGGGTATATCATATTCACTGAATCATAATGATATAATATATATGAAAGTTAAATATGTAATGGTCTCAGATGAGAGTGAGTTTTGTTAAAACAGAATTCTAGAATGGGTTCTACAGTATGTTTATTCTTTCTGTGAACCTATTGGATTGACCTGTTACTTGTTACTCTTTAACAGTTGATTTTTGTAGATAATGTTTGCTTCCTTCCAATTTTCTCTCAGAATGCTAGCTGCCTACTTAATATGGAATAATCTAGTTCTCTGACTCCTTTCTTCCCTTTTGTTGTTCCTATACTCACCCCTCTTAGGGAGGGAATCTTTCAGTCTAATCACACTTTGAAGTTATGTTGAAACTGGGATCAGTATAAGCAAAAGAATAGTGCTATGTTCTAAAAAAAACATGAGAACACTGGGAAAACAATTTTCTTGTCTTTCATTACAAGGGCGTCATGAAGCTCTCTGGCCCTCAAAACAGCGGATGGTGGCAGGTTAAACCAAGGCCCTTGCCAGGGTAAATTAAGAATAGGAAAAATAAAAGGAGGCCACAGGTAAAACACTTTGGGAACAATGATCTTAGATAAACTGTACAAACTGAAAGGTGAATGAACAGAGCAGGAAAGACATATTAAATACAATCATCTGAATTGAAGTAAGTTAGTACATAACACAGGGCTCTCTCTAGGAATTGACTGAACATCTTTCTAGACTCTGGGCGTAACAACTGTTTACATGCAGAGCATCACAGTCAAGTTCAGAGACTGTATATCAGCTAGGACTGTTCAAATTTGAGCTTAGTCATTAACTAGGTATGTTAAAGTAGAAATTCATTTTCAAATTCATTTTCAATTTTTTTCTCAACTGTGAATAGAATTAATCATGGTATTTGGGTCATAAAGATGTTATCAAGAGTAAATGAGATAAAACATGTAACAATTTTAGCACAATGCATAGTTTATTACCAAATGATCAATAATTGTGACCTTCAGTTATCATCACTGTTAAAATCCACATGACTTTCTCCTTCACTTCTTTCATGTTTTTATTTAAATACCTTTATTTTAAGCAAGACCTTTTTTTTCTGACTGCCTATTTAAAACTCTGATACTTCTTAGTTTTTATTTCCCTTCCTTGCTAAGTTTTATTCATAATATTTAACATTATTATACCACATTTCACTTATTTATATTGCTTAATTTTTGTCTCCTGTCACAAGGGTATAAACTCTATTAGAGCAGGGATTATTTTGTCTATTTTATACATTGCTGTATCCCAAGAACTTACAACCCGGTACAGAGTAGAAACACAGGTGCTCACTAAATATTTGTTGAATGAATGATAACATAATTTGGTGTGTGATGAGATGGTGTAGCTCTTTCTGTCTCTAATCTGAACAGATTCTTTGTTCTCTTGGCAGCTGAGTTCTCCAGTTTCTTGTATTATGACAATAGTGGAGGCTTTTTTTTCCCCTTTTGACAGCAAGTCCCTTACACTGTACAGGATAATATTTTTGAAATAATAACTTGTGGCTTTTCCTTTTATATTTCCTATAAACCTGACCTATTTCCCATTTGGTCAGGAGCCAGAACTTGTCACATATATGCCTTTGAAAGAGATTGTTACAATGAAAAGCTGAGAAATAATTTAGGTTCCCAAATCATAAGACCCAAGGGAACTCAATGCTATGAAAACATGCGGCAACTCAGAGCAAAGTTTCCTTTCCCTATAACTAAAAAAGATTCCTTGAACTATAAGAAGTTGGAGTCAGAGGTAGAATAAACAATGAATAGTGAAAAGGGTTCTTGGAAAGGAAGCCCTTTGTTCAGACATTTACCCAGTCTCTATCTTGAAATTAGGATTAACAGAAATTGCAGATAGATTTGATGATTCAAGTACCGAGAGTACTTTGTTCTGTGGGTAGTTATCTAGAAAGCAGACAGGCTCTAGAGTAGAAATGGCCACATGGTAGATTTAGGCAGATGGATCTGAAACATTCTGACTCCATCATAACATGATTGTGATCTTGACACACGTTCTCCTCCACGTCCCATGCACTCTTAGTGACTGCTTTCAGGATGCCACCACTCTGCCTTGGCATGACCAAGCTTTCCTGGGCTGCTCCTGTTTTCTGAGCTGTTGCTGTCTCTGACTCAGGACTACCTGGAGATGATCCTTTGAGAAAGGAAAATGGCCTTACTATCCTTATATGTACAATCCATATCTTTGACACCAAGACTTATTCTCAAAGTCAATTCTGTTTTATAAAAATCTCTCACTAAAGTCTATTCAGTCTTTATCTTTTACTCCTGTTCCATTGTTTCTTCTTAACAAGAAAAGTAGAGAAGAGCATTTAAACATAGTTGGGATTTTTACTCTATCATGCTCACTAGCCCAAGCTTTTATGTAAGTCCCCATCTTCTGACACACCAGAGGTGGTATGAACCAGTGAGCTTTCCATGTATATTTTGCATTATATCTTCTGTAAATTTGTTTTACTTTCAACCAGAACTCTTTGGAATGAAAAGAAATTTTTTTTTTTCTCCTGTGTGGTTAAAACCTGTCCTCAACAGAGAATTATCTAGCAGTCTATGCCTCCAGCCTATCTCCAAAGCCTCATTGGGTTTATTGGCAAGTAAAATGAGTAGCAGATCTTAGGATGTGGAAGAAATGGCTGATTTCTCTGTCAATTGTGTCAACGTGTGCTTTCTTCATTTTCTGGTTCATTGCCAATACCTTCCTTGTTGCCTTCCAGTGGGCTCAGGATTATCAAGATCACCAGTTATTTCAGTGGTTTGCTGTGATTGGATGTGCTGCATTTCTACCAGAATGCTATATACTGCGTATATGTTTCTTGCCATCATATCTCTGGTTGGGGATTGATATCCACTAATTGTGCTTGCTGAGAAGACCCAAAGTGTTTCATATTCTAACTTCCCTGAGTGGTAACATTAAAACTTCCCAGCTGCCAAAATGGCTGCATCAAAGGAACCAGACTCAAAACATCATCGCAATAATGGAATTCCCTAGCAATAATTCAGCCAGATATGAATCAAAGATTTCTGAAAAACAATGACAGTGTGAACTGAGAAGGGAGCACATAAATAGAATGTTAGAAGATTTTATCAAAATGTTGAAATATAAGGTTGACTTTTAAAAATGTTTTTATATTTACTATTACCTCAGTAATGAGGTGTAAATTAGTATTATTATCAAAGAAATGGAATAGGTATGTGTCAAGCCATAGCAAGATGCAATATTTTTGTTCTGGACCATAGTCATGTGTACATAGCAGTAACAGCCAACTCAGAATGCTTCTGTCACCATAGGTTATCTAAATAACAGATTAGAATTATTATTGAGAGCATAGATGTTTTGAAATTGTTTTAAATGTACCTTAAAACAGATTAATTGACTCAGCAGTGGTGAGGTCAGGCATCACATATAAGCACACATGTTGTGACATTTTATTAGGCAGAGTAATTTTGATGTAGTAGAACTGGCCTCTAAACATCCCTGGTGCTCTCTCAGCCTTTACACTATTGATGTAATATGAACAAGATTAACAGCTTTTTAAAAAAAAAAATCTCCTTGCCATGAGCATAAGAAATCAATAGACCAAGACAAGAGAATAATTTCATCTTTGATTTGGGCTTTAATTCACATTTCCTCTTTTGAAGTTCTATACAGCTTCTTAGCTAGATCCCTGAACAAAGAATGACAATTTAAAACTATCAAAAGGTCCAAAGCATCCACCTTTCTCAGGCAAAATTCTCAGTAGCCTCTCAGATACTAACATTTGTTTAGGTGCCAGAGTGACATGGTTGTGCCTATGTCTGCTTACTTTTTCTCTAAGTCTCTTTTTACTGCTCTTCCTACCTTTGGCAACTATGTATTTATTTATGTCTATTTATTATGATTCAGGTGTGAAGGAAGATTCAGATATTAGCAAGTCAGACAAAGGAGTTTAGAGGAGCAGTGAGCATTCTCTTAACCCGACTGCTTTTGTGCAACTTTTATAAATATTGCAAAAATCAGAAGCCTCCTTTAAAACTTTCCCCTCCATTCTACAAAAATATTAAAAGAAGGCTCTTAACTGTTTTGCATTTCTATATTTTAAAATAAACTCAATGGGAAACTAGATGATGTAATGTGACAAAAACCTTGAAATTCTGTATCATTTAGTAATAGCAATAAAAGACAGGATGAAAGTCAACCAGTAGAATACATTCAACTCAGTCATTGAACAAACATTTACAGGGTAGCTACTCTCTGCAAGCACTATTCTAATTTGTTGGGATAGATTAGTAAACACAACACACAGATCCTTGACCATGTGGAGTTTAAGTTTATTTTCTAGTAAGGGGCACCTATAATAAAACAGGAATGTAACTGCCAAGTTAGAGAATAGTCCTTAAGACCACCCTCAACTTTGATACCAGTTGTGAGTGTGGGGACCCAAGACACCGTTTGATTTGATAATTCAGTAGAAAGACTAGCAGAACTCACTGAGCATTGTTATACTTATGGTTATGGTTCACTGCAGCAAAAAGATACAGATTAAAATCAGCAAAGGAAAGAGAACCATGGGGGCAGAGCCCATCAGGGCTATAAATGTGGCCCTTCCAGTTGTCCTCTGCCACTGGAGTCATGGGCATGGTTAACTCCTCCCGACAGTGACGTATCATAATAAGCACAAAGTATTGCCAAGTAGCAAAGCTCGTTTGAGACTTGATGTCCAGAATCTTTATGGGGTCTCATTACATAGACGTGGTCAGCTGCCCACATGGCTCACCTTAGTCTCCAGCCCCTATAGGGTTGAGCTGATACTGTGTGACTCAAAGTCTCCACCAAAACTCACATTGTTATACTTTCCTGCATATGCCACAGCCCCCAGGTAAACAAAAACACTTTCACTAGTCAGAATATGCCAAGGGTTTAGAGATTACCTCTCAGGAGCAGAGGGCAAAGACCAGATCTCTTTAGGCAAGGATAAACTACACAATAATATATAAGTAAATTGTACGTAGTATTGAGTTTTAGAAGATCATAAGTGCTAGGGAGGAATTTTGTGAAAAAATAGAGTAAAGTTAAGGGAATTAGGATTGTATGAATGGATGATGAAGGGCAGGGACAATTTGCTTTATTGGATGTGGTGTTCAGGATAAGCCTTGTGGGAAAAGGTGTCATTTGAGCAAAGAGTTGAAGCCTATAATTTTAAAGTAATGAAACCAAGATACAGAAAGGAAGGTGACTTGTCCAAGGCCAACTGAGATCTGGTGCCTGTTACACGGAGCTGAGCAAAGACGTTGTCTAGCAGAATGCTATTCAGGTTTCCAGCTCACGTGGTAATGGGTTGATTTGTATCTAATCAAGGTGCTTTTGCCATAGTAGGATCACCGAGATGTCAATAACAAAATTTGGCAAAGAGAGTCAGAAGCTAGTCCAGGAGAAATTAAAGTCCTGAAATCTAGAAGAGAGCAAAGCTAGGAGCAGAAGGAGTAGATAGGCATCAAATACATGAGTACGGCCTAGGCTAGTTTAAAAAATTTCAGACAGTGTTGTACCATTCATGCTGGGATGTGTACACATATCCAGTTAACCCGCTATGGCCACCATGTGAGGATAACCCTAAATGTCATTAACCCTTTTCCTAGAATGCCCTACTTTACTCTTTCTTTTGGCAAATTCCTATTTTTCTAACAAGACCCATTTCATATATCTTCTCTGATTATTCCCTCTTCGAGTCTTCCTTAGTAACTTGAACTCACATCTATAGCACTTAAACCATTGTATTACAGTCTTCTACAGGCTGTTCCAGTGGCTAAACTGTGAGTTTATGATGAGTAAGAACCGTATTTTATTCATGTTTGTATCCCTAGCACCTGTTACCCAGGAAGTGTTCAGTAAGTATGTGTGTGGAGTAAGTAAGTGAATTCTTGAATCCATGAAAGAGCTCAGAGTGATTGTTATTTGTTATATACTTCAGATATAATCTCAGAAAACAAAACTCAGTGATATGAACATTGCTTGGTGTATTAGGATATGGAATCAGAGTGGAGATAACATAAACCTGGCAAGAACAGAGTAGGGATAAACCTGGAGAGCTGGCAAGCCCTGTGATCACTTTTCTCTGGTTAATTTCTTATTAACAGTTCCTGAAGTAATTTTGGATTGGATTTTTGTCCAAGTCTTCCTCAGTCTTCTAAGGTGAAGCAATTATTTTTTGATGCAGTAATTCATCTGTTTATTCGTATAACTGTTCTGTAAATCAGGCATTCTTTTGGGTGCTGGAGATATAAAATGAACAAGACAGCCCCAGTCATTTTGAATAACACTTTAGTGGTAGATTTTAAGGGGGAAATTGACATGAAATGAATCACAATATAGTATCATATGTACAAAGTGAGGCAGAACCACAGCAGTAAATGTAATTTCACTCTCTTTTTACAAGAATACCTATTTAACAATCACATCCAGTCTCATATAAAAACAGTGGTTCTGAGTGCATGGAGGAGAAGCATTCTCACTTTTCATCCTATGAAATTCCATTAAACTGAATTTGAGCTCCTCTGTACCAGTTCTGTGATTGTGGACAAGTGTTTTGAGCCTTGGTTTCCTGATTTATGAAATAAAGGTAGTGATGGCTACCTCAGAAAACTTTGGGGAGAATAATTTTGAAAACATATGTAAAGTTCCAAGGTATGTCTAACAGACTCCAAACTAGGTTATGTTTATTATATTTCACATTATCTTTGATGTCAGAATGTTAAAATTTAGAAATTATAGACCACAGATGATTGTGAAAAATGTATTTCATTTTTACAATGCCCAAATCTCTCAAATTTCTACTGTACAAGAAAAGTCGGCATTCTTTGAGTGAGTAGAAAGATTAAGGTTCTTGTGTTGAAAGTAAATGTAGTTATATAGTGTTAGGTCTAGCAGAATTCCTTTCTATCAGTGTATGCCACGGTTCTGATAATATGGAAAATATCATTTTGGATTTTCTTTCATCAGAGTACATTTACAAGAAGATATTATTTACTAGTAATGTTCTGTACATCTCAGAGGTCAGATCTCTATATGAATTTGTCATATTTTACATTTTCTTTCAATTAGGGTACACAGGCCTTGCTGTATAACTGAATTTATTTTTTTAAAAAGTGGTCCCATTTCATTCATGAACTAAAAACAGATATATAGTGTATAATAAAAAGTAAGATTTTAGAGGTCAGAGAAAAGAAAAATGTTACATTAATGATAGCTCAAGGAAGATGTATTTTTAACCCATGTCATGCATTTTAGTGCTGGTATAATTTACTTATGCAATGTATCCTTAAAGGGTGCTGAATTATACATCCTGTGATAAAACATTCAACAAGGCTGGTTTTATAAAAAGCTTCTGTCATTGACTTCTAACCCAGTAAAATCCCAACAATATTAGTTTTTCCAAACCTAAGTTCACAAGTATGAGGAATCATTATATACTTATCTGTGTTTATATATTCTTTTTTATGAGTAGATAATGTAGTTTATATTTCAAATCAAATTAAAATACAGCCTTAAAAGATATTGCATTCTCTATATAAAACATTGAATTTCAATTACACGTTGTTTCAGGAAAAGATATAGTTTGTTTTGAAACCTTCCACATAAACTTACTATTTTTGTTAAAATGTTCCAGCTGTACTTTTTATGAGTGCTAGACATACTTTTCTGATGTTCACTGGGCTTAGTGGCGCATGTCGTGACTAGTATTGTTTTTCAATGTCTGTTGCATTAGAAAAAGCTCAAGTTGAGCCTTGAGTGCAATATAGTTCTCTTTTGAGCTCCCAGGCAACAATAACCTCTCATCATGATTACAGAGTCTTTTGCAGAAAGATGGACCTAATCCCAGTGCTCCATCAACTCAGTAATCTATTCCAATCAGTATTTAATGGATTTGACAGGCCATCTCTAGCCAAGTGAGACAGACTCAGGCAGGTCAAGCAACTAAGGTCTGCTGCAAAATACTGGGGAAAATCTTTGTGGTACATCAAAAATTACATACACTAAAATTGTTTCTGGTGTCTTCTCTTTTGACAGAGAATGGATATAAAAAATTTCCAGATCTACAGTTCAAAATACTCCCATTATTTTAGTCATTGGACACAAATTCATTCAACATTAAAAATTAAAGATAAAAAACCTGGTATTATATTTAACTAACAATAATTGAAGGTTATTAAAACTAATTGTTTCACTGTATAAAGTTTGCTTAATATTTTTTATTTGTCCTACATAGACGTAAACAAACCCCTGACTTCTGAAAGTCATGAATCAGTGCTCACAGTTCAATTTTGAAAGGCATTAATCAATCAATATTTTTAAAGTTAAAATTAATCTAAGTTAGCAAGCGTCATCTCCCTTTATATATATTAAATGTAAGGACAAGAAAGGGAGTCATTTAGATGAGAAATTGTGCTATACTTCAAATCTAGCTCTTGCACTAAGTCTTCTCCAATTACGAAGTTTGGGAAACACAGTAAGAAGCCCTTCTATGTGGTATCACACTTGAGCATTCCATTTTAACTAGGGAAGATTAATTTCTCTTATGTGTTTCCTCCTTTTTATATTAGCACTTACAGGACAAGAATAGAATTTAGAATTTTTAATTTCTCAATACATATTTTTTGCTGTAGCTGCTGCTGATGGTGATGATGATAAAGTAATAATTTTCTTCTAGAAGAAACAAAAATCAAAACTTAAAATCCACAGATAATAAACAGTGTTTCATGTTTTTGCCCTAGACGCAAAACTGAGCCATGGATTTAAAGTATTTCTTAAGATAAGATAGAAGAGATATATAAACATTTCTTACCCTATTTCAGAAGCCTTTATTCTTGTTAAAATATACACCCTGGCAACGTACATGAAGTATGTTTGATTCAACTGCCATTTGAAAGATTTCAATACACTCCAAACATTAGAATGAAAGCAACTTACTAAACTGTACTCTCCTTTTAATGTTTGATGAAAATAGGTTTAGGTAAATTTATAAAGTGATATTAATTTAAAATGATTACTTTTCTTGCTCTGCTGTTTCCTGAGTTTTCCGCCCCAAGAGCTCAGCTGGCTCCCATGATTTAACAGCAAGATTTAAATAAAAAAAAGAAATCCTGATCTTCTATTCTTCTTTGTCTTAGAGCTAGATTGTACACAGTAGCTGTTAATCTAAAAGTTTCATCTAAGATTTCAAAAAGCAACTTTACAGGTGATGTAAAAACAGCGTAACCTCAAAGCACTGAAAGGGATTTCCATTCCTCTATGAGAATGTAGCTCACAGAAGCAGAATTCTTGCAGAAATACATCCTGAGTCTTCAGTGGCCACATAAGTCTAAGTGCTTTCATCTTAATACAAGCCTCTGTTCCTATTTTACACCCTGGCACCAAGTGGGTGGACTTGCTGAGTTAGTTGGAGGGTGGTGGGAGGGT
This sequence comes from Camelus ferus, assembly GCF_009834535.1. NCBI lineage: Eukaryota > Metazoa > Chordata > Mammalia > Artiodactyla > Camelidae > Camelus > Camelus ferus. The sequence goes on along the minus strand of NC_045698.1, from coordinate 87,164,012 downwards.
GTTTGGTTAAAAATACATTGGAAACAAAATTTGTAGTAGTGTTGAAATGGATCTTCTGTTATCATATATATTTTGGGCATAGCAGTGCGGCCGGACAGTGACATGGTGACATGCAGGTTGGTAAAAGAATTTACCAGAGGTAAGGTATGGGAATAGAAAGGAGTTTATTAGGGTATGCTGTCATAGATAACAGCGAGCCACACAGATGAGCAGTGCCTGTCTGAGCCTTGTGGGGAAAAACAAGGGAATAGTTACGCTGCTATAGGCAACAACAGGCCACACAGGCGAAGGATGCCTGCCTGAGTACCAAGGGCTGGTTGTTGGGGTGTTTTATAAGGTCGGGTCACAAGGTGCCTGATCGGCTTGTGCACAAGTCTCTGATTGGTTGTAGGTGAGACAGGAGGTTTAGGGTCCATGAAGGGTGACTGATTGGTTGTAGGTGAGGTAGGAGGTTTAGGGTCACTGAAGGGTGGTGGGGTTTGACTCTGATAAGGAAGGCATTTCCTGGGGCTATTAGTTTGTTAGGGGAAACATGCCCAATAAAGAATGTCAGACATCTGATTGCCCAGGAATGGGGGTCATTGGACTTTGAAGGACGTCAGTTGGCCCAACAATATACTTTAATAACCCTTTTATATGCAAAAGTACCTTATTATTGGAGTTCTGCCCAGGAGTCATTCTCAACCAGTGGCGATTGGACACTATTCTTTTGGTTAGATCAGCTTTGCAATTTTATCACTGGCGTGCGCAAATTCCCTCCTACTCATAATAAAGGAAGTCCTTTAAATAAAAGGACCCGTCATATAGTAAAGGTAAAACTTACAGAAGGCACAGTCAGAGGTCTAGTTTGGTAAACAGCAAATAGACTTTTACTTTGAGTGGGAAAGTAAAAATATGTTATCCCAGAAAAGAAGAGAAAATGGCTTAAAAGAAGTTTTTGTTTTTTTTTTTTAAACTAACTGATAAAAAAACCTAAGTAACTTTTTCCCTGGACGTTTCACCCATGATTCTTGTATTCATTAATTTTTGTCATGTTTCACATATGTAAATTGTAGAATGGTTATTGGAGCGCTCATATTTGGCTAAGGTTAGATAAAACTCCTCACTTAAAATTAGCCACTTAACAGATTACTTCCACTAAAAGACTGAGAAGGCATCTTAGGAGGAAAACAGCAACACAGAAGCCAGCAAAGTTCTCTGAGCAGTGCAATTCCTCTCCTAACCACCTGTGTCATTGCAGCTCCACAGAATCTTGAACTGTGCCTGCCAGAAATCTGCATTAAGGTGCTGCACTGGCTTCCACTGCATTTCAAAAGGCTCTGCGAGGGAGCAAAACTGAGATTAATATGCGTTGGAAAATAAAATGCCCTTACCACATTTTTGTCTGACCTTTGCACAGTTAAGTGAAAATATTTCCTCACTGGGTTTTTGGCTTCATGTCAGGTTTGCAGAGGGAGAAAAAAAAAGTCCTTACAGCATAAGGAGGAAAGGATGCTCATAGTGAACCGTGACAGGTATTAGTAAAGAAGTGATTCCAGGCAGGCTTTTCTCCTCTTCCTCCCCTCTGCACTTGGTGTTCTACCCTGAGGCAGAATAACTGATGGAAAATTACGTCTGTAGGAGAGTTGAATATTGCGTTAAAATGCCAATAGGACAAGCTTGGGAACAGACAATAGAAGCTTTATTTCATTTCATTTTGCTTTGGAATGATTTATATGCCAAAGTTCAGTGGCAGAGCTGGGTGAATGGGAGGAAGTCAGACTTGTAAAAAGTTAATCTTGAACAAAGAAAACACCAAAAGCTTCATGTTCTGCTGTACTGAAAGCTTTTTCAGGAACAAAGCCGAATCAATTGCCATGAAGTGTGTGGATAACACAAATGCAAAAGACTTTTCTCACTTCCTCTCCTCCACAAAGGTTCTTCATAGTCTATTTATTTTTTCTTTCTTTCTTTTCTTTCTTTCTTTCCTTTTTTTTTTTTTTTTTTTTCCTCTCTTGCCAAAGTGCCTGAGGGAAGTAACAATGCTTGCTAGTAGCAAGAGACTTGCATTCCCTTTGTCTTGTGAACACTGCACTGGCTTGAAGGGCTACGCAGAATCTATCCCAGTGGCCTGACTGCTTCCTTTCTTTCTATCCAGTCTTCCACCCATGGAACTTGGGGGGGACTCTATTGCCACTTTCTTCTGAGGGAGGGTGTAGAAAAGAATAAGCAATGAATGGAGGTCATCAAGTGTGGAAGCTTTGAGGAGAGAGGGTTAAGATTTAAAAAAAAAAAAAGTCCTGCAAATAAATTATGTTGATTTAAGAGAATATAGCCCTGAGAATGGCCAGATAGGATGTGCTGAAGCTGAATACAGCAATGGGAAATCCGTTGTGTGGCAGAAGTAGGAATTTAGCCTCTGTCCAGCCTGCCAGCCTAATTTTGGATTTGTCTAGGTCAACATACCTAGCAGAGCAGACAGAAGCTGGGAAGTGGCCCAGAGTCAGTGCCCTGTAAACAGATAGGGGGAAAAAAGAGCAAGAAATCCCTCAGTGTTAGGAACAAAGGCAATCTCATTTAGAATAGAAAAGCTTTCACCTTGTTTTGACTGTTGGAAGAAAGCCAAATAAGGAAAATGAATTTTAGTTCAGCTTTCTCTCTTTTTCGTTTGTTTCTATACTTTTTTTTTTTTTAAGGAAAATAAAAGAACATGGTATTCCTTTCTTGGTTAGAGTGGGAAGTTGAAGATATTTGACCCTCTGAAATCCAGCTCATTGCCTAGTCTAATGGGAACTTATTCTCTCAAAACATGAAAGTTTTGTTGATCCACTTTAGTCGTTATTTGATGTTTGTATGTGTGGTTGTCTTTGTCTCCCCAGTCAGAATTATCACAGGATGCTTCAGCTGAAAATTCCTTTTTGTTGTAAAACGTCTCTGGGTCTGTTTGGTGAGATTTGAGAATAAAAGGTAATGTAAGGAGATAAGCACTTCCCTGGCATTGACTTACATAAACAGTTGAATTTGCTATCCCACCAGGAGAAAAATGGAAGCTGTAGCCACAAAACATTATTCCAGCTGCAGCCTGAAAGGTCCTTTGATATATTAAGATTGTTAATAATAAGATGTCCAGCATTGCTATTTGGATTGTAAGGTAATGTGAGGATTATTTGATTTGATAAAACCTGTTTCCTGTAGATAGTTGTTTACTAGACTAAAAATGGTTTGTTTTGTGGAAGTATTCCTTCTCCTTATTAAAAGAATTCACATTGCCAACACACCTTTAAAAGATTAAATTGAACATACTTTGGGCTAATTAATAGGGAGGAATTACTTCACAGACTGGAAAGACTGCTGTTTTCTCTTTTCTTTTCAAACCTGACTGTCTTCTGGAAAGGAGTGATTTCTTCATCTTGGGTCAGCGTGCTCTCCTTGTTTTTTCCCCATGAGGAAACATTAACCAGATTCTGATTACTGTCTTCAGCTTGTCAGGAGGTGAATGGAAATTTCAAGAAAAGTCTAGGAGAATTTGTAATCTCTAGGTCGGGGAATTGAGTAAACACGTTAAATGTGGAAAGTTAGTCATCAGAGTAATGGGTTAGGAAGAGCATTTAACTACATTGTGCTAAAAATAGCTCTTTTTTCCTGAACTCAAAGAAACATGGTAGTGCTTTAGCCAAATTGCATTTTTCTTTTCCTCAAAATCTGGGCTTTTAGTATATACGGGGACTACCAGCTTTACATAGAGTTCAGATTAAAAACAAAGGCTTATACAATAAAATAAAATACAATTTGTAAAAGTAATAAATTACTAAGAGGAATGAAATTGTCTGCAAACTTTAACTGCTATATCTATTTCTGCTTGGTAATATATAGCTTGAGTCAGTCCCAAATCCAAATGTTGGTTTTTTTCTTAAATTATTTCTCTTAAGTTAGAAAATTAATATAATTAATTTTTATAGACCATTGAGAATATCAGCAAGTACATCATGACTCTTTAAGGCAGTTCTGCATATTTTCAGATCAAACATTAACCTGAAATCATGGAGAGATTTAAGTCAGTTTACATACCATATTAAAAATATGGGAGCTTAAATGTTATTAACTTGAGAAATTGAAGCAAATGAATCCGCAGTTTACTATTCAGTTATAGACAACTTAGAAACATATTCCTTTATGACTTGAATGTAGTTTGTATACTGCCCCAAACTATTATTGATTTCTTTCACCAATAAGAAGAGAATATCACTAATATCTGGAGTCAAACTCTAGATAATTAAAGCATTATATATCACGACTCACTTTTCTTAAGAAGCCTTATTATATTATCTATCAAATTAAAAGTTTTGCTATTTTAGCCTTTAAATTATAAGTTGAAATTGTTTAAGATATTGCTGTGTCACTGGACCATATCACTTGAGCAAGTCAATTGAAATTGTGGAAAAGGAATGCACCAGAATGCTCACCATCATGAAGAAATATTTTCATCATTTACTATTCATTTCACAAGCTCTTATGTGTACCATTCTGCTTAGCTACTTTATACTGCAGCTTTGATTCATCATTTTTGTTGTTATTTGTTGTTTTGTACATCCCCTAAAAAGTATATATTAAATGGCTTTGGTTTTATCATCTTAATTTTATCATTTTGTTCAATGCTAAGCTAATATCAGAAGGCATATATTGTTGAATAAAACAATAAAGCAGTGTAAGGATTGACGTTCAGACACAATCCTTTATTATTCATTGGGCAACACCTGCCTTTGTGAGCATGCAACTGCTTTATCAGTATTAATTTCGTTGCATATTTCATAGTCTGTATCATGACTCAGAATACAGTTTTTAGCTTAAAGAAAGTCTTCCATCATATGGGCTTTTGGAAATATCTAAAAAATGTTTATCCAGTGCTTTTTCCCCATCAGCCACACTCATACCAAGAGCTATTATATAATATTAACAATAGCGGTTCTACCCAAAAAGTAAAGTGAGATACCTATTAGTATGATTTTCAACATTCAAAAACAGTAATATTATGTGACATCCCACAATCATGTAGCACACAAGTCTTGCCAATATTCCAATCTGCTTCCTCTCAGGATAATATTTTTCGTTTAATTAGTGGATGGCTTTGCTTTTTTTGTATTCTTATGAACAGCACAACTTTGGATAATGCTCCGTAATTTTTATTTTTTTCTCTCAGCCTTTAGTGACAAAAGTCATACATTTCAAATTAGAAAGCTGTATTTAGGATTTGTTATATAAAAATTCAGTTGTTTATTATAAATTTTACTGTATTTCTGGGAAAATTTGGAAGAAAGCCTCCATGATTTCATTCCTTCAAATGGGTCTTAAGATGCTAAGCACTAGTAGCTTATAAGATCAGTGAGAGATAGAGATATATGGTACTTGTCCTTGGAGAAGATACATAAATACTGCACTTTTAGTAATGAACCCATTTGCCAAAAAGTAAAATAACCTGGAGGTTGTAGGCTACCGTTGCCCTTTACAGCTACTCTCAAACTGTAGTTTTTTTAGGTTCTTCTGAGTAAGACTGTCCACAGAAAAATAACCTAGTTTTTCCCAGAATGGTTGAGGGGAGCTCCCAAATCTCTGTTTTTTCTTTCCTAATTTTTTTTTTAATTTAAGTACTGTCAGTTACAACGTGTCAGTTTCTGGTGTACAGCACAATGTCCCAGTCATGCATATACATATATGTATTTGTTTTCATACTGTATCTCTGTTTTGAGTAAAATAAAATAGCAGTATTGTTGTTGGCCCTGAAGGAATTCAGAACATGCCACCCCAAAATATGCCACTCTGACATACTGACTATTTTGAGTTAAAGGCAGTATAAAAACAGCAAATAAAAGAAAAATACTCTGACTTTCCTTTTTTTTTCCTTAAAAGCGTTAGATGAAATTCCTATATGAAAGGTGTCCTCCTTATACCGGAAGGCAGGTAGCAGTCTTATCATCAGAGGTGAGAAGTTGAGACAAGAGAATTTTATACAAACAGATTTTGTTAGGATAATTATTTTCTTTCCTTAGCTTCTCCACATACTTCAGTCACTTTTCCACAATTGCCTCTCTTTGTTCAATCTAGTATAAAAGCAAGTAGATTTTGTCAGTTATTTGGATCTCCATTCCCTATGAAGGCTCCTATGTCAAGTAAAACTTGTGTTAAATAAATTTGTATGCTTTTTTCTGTTTGATCTGTCTTAGGTCAATTTACTTCTCAGGTTCAGGCCAAAAGAACCCTAAGAGAATAAAGGTAGATGCTTGCCTCCTTTGCAGCCCCAACTTCATTGTCAGCAGGTTAAGTACAAAAATATCATTAGTCTGGACTGAGTACCTGAATTAGTTCAAAACCTAGTTTGATGACTTACTATGACCTTGGGTAAGTCTCATCCTGGTATCTTTAGAATGAGCACAACCATACTTACATCTGAGGGTAGCTGTAAACAACAACTACTGAAAAGTGTAAATTTCACTCCATTCCTGCTGCACACATGCTCTAAGAGGCTTGACTTGCTGACAAGAACTAAGCTGATAAGAAATTGTGAATGTATTCTGTGAATGTATTTATTTGTCTTTATTTTAACAAAATTCTATGAGAAAGCTGCAAAGTAAGTATCACATGACAGTTAATTTAGGTTTATGGCACTAATGTATGTTACCAGTGAAAAGATGTGATTGCTAAAATAAATTCAAGTTAGAGTAAAAAGGCTGTCAGCTGACGACAGGAGTGTTGATTTAAGAAGGCAGCATGTTTTTAGCTAGATAGGACATTAGAAAGAATTCAGCAAACTTATTTTACAAATAAGGACACTGAGGCCAGAGATGTTTATTGATCTGAAATCTCTCTTGGGGGCTAGTTTAACTCAGTGTTTTTCAGTTGTAGCTATTAGGGAAGGCCTGTCTAAGGAAAACGTTAAAGAGGTATAATTTGTACTCTTTTTTGAAATATTAGAGAAATCAAAATTGCCAAGTGAACTCATGAAAAACACTTCTGAATTTAGTAAAGTTCATTCATTGAGTTTTCGTTTAGTTCTTTTTGTGGGAGAGACATTTAATCCTTATCACATATCCATGTGCTCCCCTGCACTTTCTGGCCCTCGTGGAGATAGGAATGACCAAATGATTTTTTAGGGCAATAGATTAAGGGTAGAAGGGACATGTATCACCTCTAGGCTCAGGCAGTAAAAGCCACAGAGAGTCCTCCAGCTTATTGCCCCTCAGTGGAGATCTAGAAGGCACATGCAACTTCATGATGCAAAGAGACATCACTCCTTGGCACATGCTTCCCCTGACATAGGCTGACCTTGCAGAAGTGAGAAATAAGACATTGAGATTTCAGGTTTTGAATATTACTGCTATAATCCCTAGCCTAACCTGACCTATGTAATTTTTTTTCTTTCAGTAAAAGTTATATAAATCCACTGACGAAAAATCCAAGAATAAACAAAATAACTACCCATAACTCCATCACTGTGAAACTGTCGCTTGAAAAATTTTGATGAATGTTTGGTCAAAAATATAAATTTAATATAATATATACCTTTATATACATGTAATGTAAAATATGACATGAAATATACATGTTATATAATAAGAATTATGACAATAAAAATGAACATTTTTTGAATACTTACTATATTCATACATTGTACTGAAAGCCTTATATGAATTATTTCATTGAAATCTTACAGAAGCCCTGCAAATTTGAAAGTTTTTTATGTCCATTTTATAGATTAGTAAAATGGCTTTCAGAAAAGTTAAAGTAACATCCTAAAGTTTACGCAACCAGGAAATGGTACAGCCTAAACTGGAATTTATTTATTCAGCTCTAAACTGGGATTTAGTTACAAAACCATATTGCATCCAAACTGGGATCATAATTATACATACAATTTCAATCTTCTTTTTTAACTATACCACGAAGCATAAATGTTTCCAATGGCATTATCTATTCTCCTATAACATTTTTTATGTCTGCAGTGCTGTACTATTAAATAACTAATTGACCAGTCTTCTATCACTGGATTCTTGTATTGTTTCATATTTTTGTGTCATCATTAACAAGAAGGCTAAGAACATATTTGGAACTAAATATTTCCATATATACATGATTGTTTTCTTAAGATAAATTCTGATATGTTGAATTTCTGAAGTAAAAGGAATACATAGGTATGATTTTCTTTAAAATATTGTCAAATTTCCCTGCACAAAGTTCTTATCAATTTAAATTCCATCAGTCTTATATAGGAGTGCGTGTTTCTCTAAAACCTTACTAACATATTGGCTCTTTTATTTAAATTTGCATTTCATTTTTTATTTTGTGAAGTTAAATATTTTTGTATTCCTTTACTATTTGTATTCCTTTCTTTATTAATTGCTTATATATATTCTTTATATATAAACTTACATAAAATTTTTTATACAGTTTAGATATTAAGATATTTTGAAAATAGTTCTTCATATGTCATGCTGCTTTTCCAGGAAAAAGTAGATTTTGAAGCTATAGTAGGTATCAAGTTTTTTATGAGTATATACACCATTTAGCTTTGGAATTTGTGGAACTAGGATCTTTTATATTTATGGGAATTGCAAAAAATACTGTTATGTTTTATAAGGCTTAAGCTATAGAACTTTCTCTAGTCATATGACCTTGATCAAAAAATGTATCTCTTCTAATTCACCATTTGCTCCAGTTACAAAACACATGTGACATCTTTGTGAAGTACCTTGAAGGGCTATTAAGAGCTACAGTAGAGATACCTCTAAAAGTAGTTTAACAGTTTTTAAATTATTCTAAATTTTAAAATACTATAAACTTTAAGCCATCCTGCCCAAGTAGTATATTTCTCTTAATTATAAAACAGTCTAAATGATTTAGAGAAACTGGGTAATTTGGGATGGATGAAGGCTAAAAAAAACTTTTAGGGGAAACATCGTGTACACAAGTAACAAATATAATATTCATACAATATTTACCTTTCTATAGTTGTGTTATTATTTTTATTGCATTCCTTCATGTTATGTATAAGTCTGTGTATTTCCATACACACGCAGGAAGAACACCTGTAATTAATTCAGTAGTGTCAAGAATGATTTCCCTTTACTTGGCAAAATGAAAGATTTTTTGCTGTGATTATGCAAAAAGGCTAGAGCTGTAAAAATGAAACATGCCATTTAAAAGTCACTGTAAATATGTGAAAGAAGGCAGGCAACTAGACTTATAATTTTGGAAATGATGACAATTTGCACTGATTAACTGTAAATCTCAGGCATTGACCTGGCCTCACATAAAGAACAAAATGCATACTTGGTTTTTAGAACACATTCATCTGAGCAAAATGCATGTTATTTTAATATATCAAGGGGAAATTTCCTTATTTTCTTTTTTCCAGTTTTATTGGGATATAATTGACACATAACATTGTATAAACTCAGTTTATAATGTGATGATATGATACACTTATATATTGTGAAATGATTACCATTTTAGGGTTAATTAACACCTCCATTACCTCACGTGATTACAATTTTTTATTTGAAGTGAGAAAATTTAAGATCTTTCTTAGCAACTTTCAAGTATTTAACATAGTATTAACCGTAGTCACCATGTTGTATATTAGATCCCTAGAACTAATTCATCTTACAACTGGAAGTTTGTACCCTTTGACCAGCAGCTCTTCATTTCCTTTCTACTCTGTTTCCATGAATTTAGCTTTCTTAGATTGCACACATAAGTGATATTATAGAGCATTTTTCTTTCTATGACTGACTTCTTTTCACTTAGCATAATATCTTTGAGGTCCATCGATGCCATTGCAAATGGCATGATTTTATTCTTTCTCATGACTGAATAATATTCCACTGTGTTTAAGTATGTTTGTGTATGTATGTTTATGTATTCCATTTGTTTTTGTACATTCATCAATAGTTGGACACTAAGGCTGTTTCCATGTCTTGGCTATAGCAAGCAGTACTACAGTGAACATGGGAGTACAGATATCTCTTTGAGATCCTGACTTCATAACCTTTGTGTATATACCAAGAAATGGAATTGCTGGATCATATGCAGGTCTGTTTTTAATTTTTGAGAAAACTTTCTATTGTTTTCAATAGTGACTACACAAATTCGTATTCCCACGAAGAGTGTAAAAGTCCTCCCTTTTTTCCACATCCTCACCATCACTAGTTATTTCTTGCCTTTTTTTTTTTTATCATACCCATTCCAATAGATGTGAGATGATATCTCATTTTGGTTTTGATTTGAATTTTTCTGATGTTTAGTAATGTTGAATTCTCTTCTTGACCCTGTTAGCATTTATATTTCAAATATTAACCCCTTATTAGATATAAAATATGTAAAATTTTCTCCGATTTTATAGGTTGCCTTTTCATTGTATTGATCGTTTCTTTGTTTCTTAGAAACTTTTTCATCTGATTTTACCCTACTTAGTTATTTTTGCTTTGTTGATTGTACTTTTAGCATCGTATCTAAAATATTTTGCCAAGGCCAATGTCAGGGAACTTTTCTCAATGTTTTTTTCTAGGAGTTTTATAGTTTCAAGTCTTATGTTTAAGTTTTTAATCCATTTCAAGTAAATTTTTGTGAATGGTGTAAGATAAGGGTCCAATTTCAATTTGTTAATGTGTTTTTTCCTAATTTTGTTGGGAGTGTCTTTCTGTGTTTTCTTGTATTACACTTCCTTAAAACAGCTATTTTTAATTCTTTGTCAGGTAAATCACCATGTTGTTGGGGTCAGTTAATGGAAGATTATTGTGAGCTTTTTAATATGTTTTATTTCCTCAATTTGTCATGTTTCTTAAAGTTTTGCATTGCTGTCTTTGTATTTGAAGTAGCAGTTAACCTCCTCCAGTATTTACTAACTTACTTTGGGAGAGAAATACGTTTTATTAGTCCTGCTGGGGATACTGTGGCTTTCTCAGATCTCTTATGCCTGCTTCACACTTTTACACCCTTTTGTGGCAGAATTCTTAAGACTGAATGTCCTCTCTCAATCCTGCACCCTACTAGGCAGGGTGCCAAGAGCCTCCTTTTTACTTTCCTGAGGGTGGAGCTAAAAAGGTCAGTTTGTGGTCTCTCCCTAGCTTCCAGATTTGGTTCAGCTTTCTACATGTGCCCACTTAGCATCTGTCTACTAAAGGTTGCTCTTGTTGCTGTCTAGACTGTGCACAGTGAGCCAGCCACAGGGTTGGGGTGTTTGTGCCTGAGTTGTGGGGTGACTGTGGGCCAACTGGGGGGATCTGCATGGAAAGTATCCCAGTGACTTTTGGATGGGCTTCTTGAAGGAGTTTTCAATGTGATTAGTAGGATCTGCATTTCTTTAACATGCTTCAGGAGGCTCGTCTGCATCTCTCACAGGCTCTTCCTAGTCCTCATAGAGTTCATGACTCAGAACTCTGGGTGTAGTGAGAGAGAAATGAGTCTCTGGTGATGTCCTGCACAGCTGAAGAAGCTAGGCACTCACATATTCTTACTTTCCCTCATAAGGAAAATCACAGGCTGATAAAATCTCTCTGGCACTAATCTGCGCTGCCTTGAGGGAAGGTGAAATGGATAAAGTCAAACTGTATTTTTTATCCTCTCCATTGCATCCAAACTTAGATTTTTTTTTTGCTCCCATCTTTTGCTGGAACTTCTCTGCTGGACTTCCCTAAAGTCTCACTTGTGTATGGGTGATTGTCTAAACTGATGTTATCCAGAGGCTCCCAGACCACTGCCACAAGGGACTTGAGCTGGTTTGTAGGCTATTCCAGTGTCTATCACCAGGGCCAAGGTCTGTATGCCTATTATGCAACACACGGATGAGGGAGACATATCCCAGGTCCTTTGACGTATGATGCTGTATCCCAGAGCTCCTACAAATGTGGATAGATGCCAAATTATTGTTGTTGAGGGGTGGATACAGATGAGGGATTTGTTACTCTGCCACATTGCAGAAGTTACTCTGAAAAGTTGTTTTTGATTGCAATCTCAGTTGAAGCAGTGATCCTGAATTCAGTTTTATAGGGAAAAAATATTTCATTGGCAATATAGCTCAAAATTCAGTTTGACTGAACATATCACTGATGTGTCAATATATATTTTTAGACAAAACATATTTAGAAATTCTCCTGGTATATTTTAAACCTGGTTAATTTAAAGGCCCTCTAATTAAGTTTGATTCCAAAGGATAAAATGGTGATTTTTTGAGATTATAATTTACACAAGGCTTTGAAATTATACTAGCCATCTAGCATATGACATTTATAAATGTTATTACTGGTATTATCATTACCCTAAAGCAATGTCCTTTTTTTAAAAGGAAAAAAAATAGTTTCTATACACAGGATAAGGCTTCTATGACATGCATTTTATGAAATGTCTGCATTAAATTTGTAACTGTTACTTCCACATTTGGTGGTATGTTTTCACTTAGAATTAACTTTGTTTGTGAATATGAGGAGTATTTTAAAAATGGTTCTGGTCACCAGAAAACACTCTTCTTTCTGAATAGTTACCATAGATTTAGATATAACCTCTGAAAGGGAAAGAAACAAATGCATCTTAGGCCTTAATTACATCATATGCTTTAAGAGAAATTGGTGCTATAATTTCCTGACAACATATCAATTCAGTGTAACATGTTATAGGTCATTTAAATTAGTAACTTCTTGAGAGAGATGTAATGAACTTTATTTGAGATGAATGTAATCTCCAAGACAACCAGGTTGTGCTTCTGATGTACTGATATTTTGAAGAGCTGAGAGCCTGTAATTAGTGAAACTAGAGTTCAGTAAGGATTGTCAAAATCAGAACTCACAGAAATAAAAAATGTAGAGATTTTCATAACATATATATTTAGGTAGATTATCTATTGGAAAAGCTGAAAAACAAGGGTAGGAAAAACAAAAATAGGAAAAGTACAGATGGAGAGAAAAGACTCTGACACATATCAACAAGATGATTCAGTGAAGATACTGAGAGGGAAATGATAGCAGAGATAAAGGAGCATGAACTGGGCTGACAATTTATTTATTATTTCAATGACTTTTTTATAGAGTGCTGAATATGCATCAGGTGAGGGGACCTGTGCAGCAGATAAAGTATATCTCTTGCTTTCTTCTTAGAAAATCTCATAATCTAATGAGTAAGACCCAAATAAATAAAATTCCAAGTGATAAGAGCTATGGTAGAAAGTTTATCTTAAAAGTAGTAGAAAGACATGGAATGATTTAAGAGAATGAGATGATCTGACTCTGTAGGAAATGGATTAGGGAGAGAGGAAAGGAAGATGATGAGAAGAAGGAAAGATTAAAAAGGGAATCCAGATAAGAAAAGATGAGGGTTCAACATAAGACAAATTCAGGGATAATAGAGAAGGAAAATACATTATTAAGTATATCAAAGATAGAATTGACAAAATGTTGAAATGTAGTGAATGTAGGGGAAATTGAGAAGTCTGAAATGACTTTTAGACCTTTTGGGAAACTGGCAATGTGATGGTATACGTCTCCAAGTTAGAGAATTAAGATTTGTGAGTTGTAGGGGATTCATATAATGTTGTTCTGGCCAAGTTATGTTTCAGATGCTGTCCAAGTGGTGTTTTTTAGAGAATGATTATATGGGCCAACAGCTTGAGTCAAATGCTGAGCTGGAGATGTAGAGATTGCCATGGGTCTATGTCAGACCAACCAGTGTGCTTTTATTAAACAAAAGAGGACTGAAGACAGAATAATTACTATGCAGAAATGGGTAGAAAAAGATCTCACAGATTTCAATAAGTAACCACAAAGGTAGGTGGAGGACCAGAGTGGGTGATGCTGTTAGAAACTCAGGAGAGCTTCCAGGAGAGGATAATCAACATTTTCAAATGCTGCAAATAAATATTAAAAGTGTTTATTGATCTTTACAAATAAAGGGTCACTGGTGACCAGTAAAGAATATTTTAAATGGAGAGATGGGGTCAATAGCAAGACTTTGTGCTTAGTAAAAGAATGGAAATGAGAAAATAGGAACAGCAGGGTGGTTACATTCAAGAATCTTAGATATGAATGAAGGAGACCAGAGGAAGGCTTGAGGTTGAAGGAGGACTTTTTTCTTAAGATGATACATACTGAAGATGTTTATAAATTGAGGGGGATAAAAGGCAATCTAGAGAAAGGAAAAAATGAAGGGGAAAGGATAGCTGAAGGAGTGATGTAACTATACAAATGGGCTAAGATAGGATCCATAGGAGAGTTTGAGGAAGTAACAATACACCAGTGGGAGTGAGATATCTCTTCCCTGAGGTGGGCAAGAATGAATTTGAATGGAGTTGTATTAATACTCCTGGGTACAGGACTGGGAGAAATGGTAAGAGGCTGAAATAGTTCTCTGTTCAGGTGATTGCTAAAGTGCAGTTTTAAGTTGTAGTTAAAGAAAAGCACTGTCAAGGGCAGAAAAAGGCACTATTTCTTAATGAGCTGATGAAAAAGAGAGGAACTTAACATAGTCCATAGAAACAGAGAAAGCTAAGAGGAATAGTTTCCCCCAAGAATGGAGCCTACAGTTTGGTCTGAAAATTCAAAAACGGAAGAATCAAGAAAATAAATATAATAGATGCCATTTACTATACACTTCTTTTGTGTCAGCCACTGTTACTAAATGCTTTGCCAAAATGGGCTTTGTTTTAATCCTCTTAACACTCTAGTTAATAGGTATTATTATGTATGCTTTCCTTATGAAAAAATTAAGGCTTATTAAAGTTAAATGACTTGTCCAAATTCACACATCTACAAAGCATCACAGTCAACATTCCTGACGCATCTGTGTTCCAAAGCATATAATTCTGAATAGTATTTACATGCAAAGGACTGTCAGTTACTTTGAACTTTGGCCAAGCTAGTTGAATAACATGATAGGATCTATTTTAACTTTAGATTCATATAATTGTGATTTCTATGATTTTTTTCATACTTTAAGTTTTAAGGTTGGAATAGGCAAAGTTATCAGAGGATGGGATGAAGCACTCTTGACTATGAATAAAGGAGAAAAGGCTCGACTGGAGATTGAACCAGAATGGGCTTATGGAAAGAAAGGACAGCCTGATGCCAAAATTCCACCAAATGCAAAACTTATTTTTGAAGTGGAATTAGTGGATATTGACTGAAATAGTAATGCTTCAGATCTAAAGACATCAGCAACAATAAAACGTAGCCTTGAAGGAAACGTATGTATCTAATTAGAGCTGGTTACTATCAAAGGGAAGAGTCAACTGGAAAATTCAAGAAGTTAGAACTTGTTTACTTGATCCCCAACTTTTAAGAAAGATAATCTGTTAATAAACCCTTGCAGTTTAAAATATTTTACTACAGCTGTGTAAAACATTGGGTAAAGAGAACTGATTTTCTTTTCTTTGACCTTGAGAATGATAAACCAATTGAAGAAAGATTCAGTGGAGGAAAAAATAATGTGAGAAAAAGCCACAGACCCAAGAATCCAAACTTTAATAGAGCTTAAAAAAAAACTTTAATAGAGAAATCTCTCCTTTTTCAAGAGCTGAGGGAAGTCATTGGAGTAAATGTTGAACCCAGATGGCTTTCTGTGGCTGTTGCCCTTGAGTATGGCTCAGTTTCTTGATGGGTCTCTGCACTTGGAAATATCATAAATCTGAGTTCTTTTCCCAGTGACATTCTCCTTCTAATCCCCAAATTCCTTCATTTAATTTGACATGTAGCTACAATTTTTCCATTCTGATACTGTTTGCAAGCAAAGAGTAATGTTCTCCTGTTAGTTGTACAGGAGAACTCTTGAAGTGATATATGCACATGAAATATATGATAGATGAAAAATAAAAAATAAGAATGCACAGACCCAGATACTCATAGATGTGCTACTGCATGGGAAACTAGCAGTAGGTTCTGAGTAAATCTTAATGCTTGTAAATTGGGCTAAATAATCAAATTACCTTAGAATTACTGAATGATCTCTGCAATCAAATTTAGTTAACATTTTCTCTTAGTAGATGAAGTACTTGATAAGTGGATGGCTATTAATAGCCTTAATAGTTTAAAATTTTTAAACAAAATGTGTGTCTGATAATAATTCACTGTAAGAAATTTAGCCTCAAGAATAAACCTCAACCACAAATTATTTTTAAAGGTAAATGCATAGCTGGTTGAATCAATAGCAGAACATACAGAGTCCATAATTTTTCTCCCTTTTCATGACACAGTAGCAAATAAGGTCATGCCCAGCATCTTACCTTCCAATCCAGAAGCTCCATAGACAACATAATTATTCTAATCATGGTTTTAAGAACCACAATCAA
This sequence comes from Camelus ferus, assembly GCF_009834535.1. NCBI lineage: Eukaryota > Metazoa > Chordata > Mammalia > Artiodactyla > Camelidae > Camelus > Camelus ferus. The sequence goes on along the minus strand of NC_045698.1, from coordinate 87,147,712 downwards.
GATGACAAATCCTCACATTATTTGACCATGTTTACAAGTGATTCAGACATTCCTTGTTAACACTGGGAGGCCACCATGTATTCTAGGCACTGTTTGTGAATCTGTCCACCTGATTAGTTTGTGTTCTCTGCAATAACCCTGATAGCACTGAGCATATGTTGTGGGCAAAAGCTGTCAAGCAAAAAAATGGAGTTAATCTCGTCTATCTCTGTCACCTTTAATACGCACTCTTAGTTGCTGAATAAGGTGGTGAAAGATTTGGATTAGTATACTTTCAGTATTTTCACATGTAATAAAAATAGTCTGATGAATTTGAAATGACTAGAAGGAAATCATAAAAAATGACCACTCATTTTACTCAATTTAAATTCATAGCCTCGAACACTGTGGCTAATAATTAGCTGTAGCTAATGAAACAAGGCACATGTAATTGACAAGGCTGTACCAGAGAGGCACACTTTATCATTTTCAGATACAATACACTGCGTATGCCAGAATTTTAGAAAAAGGAGAAGCTTGAACAAAGCAAGATCTACAAAAGGAAAGGGGAAAGAGATTCTTCCTTTTTAGAAACACATGGTAGCTTTATGTGATTTTTAAATGTGCCTGACATTTTTATTAATGTGTTTAAATAAATGTTTACCTAAGTAAGATTGTTCTCCAGTCCTTTTTGCTAAAAGTTCTCCATTAACTACATGTTTCATCTTTGGATTTAAGAATCTGACAATAAAACTTTCCAGAGTAGTATGTTCTGCACACAGGTTTACTCAAGCACAACTGTTAGAATCACCTGGGGCTGCTTGAGTTTTCAGTACAACTGGTTTGTTGTAAATCAGTTGCAGTCATTTTCTAGGGATTATGAATCACTCTTGAAGGATGTGCTCCTATGTGTCTTAATTTGACTTTGGTAAAATTCTGCTGGATTATAGAGACAATGTAGTGTTTTATTATGAGTCTGAAATGAACCTTATTAAAGGGCTAGGATATTTATTATTCATGTCACATCCACACTTCATGAGAAGCGGTATTATAAATAACTTACTCATAGTCAACGTCGATTTTATAATATCTGAAACCAAACACAAAATGAGAGAAATGAATTTATTTAATCCTCAGGTCACCCTGCAGAAACAAAACTAGGTGAGAAGTAGATAAATTATTTTAAAAATGAGCTTGGATAATAACTCTACAGCACTCAACCTCCCCAAACATAACTCAATGTTAATCATGTTGATTTCCTTAAAGACAAATTTTTAAATACCAAAGCTGTCTTAGATATGGTGCACTAAAAAATATTAGGATGATAATAAACCATGGCTCTTAATATTTTGGAAAGTATGAAAATGATAGCACAGATATTGTTCTCCCAACCCATACTGCAGCACTTTAAGTAAATAGGAAAAAAGACAAATTAAAAATAAGTAGATTGCAAAGAAATACTTGCACAGTGTTCAGTATGTACAAAATAGCTTAGAAACTTATGTTCAGAACAATCCTGGAGAACCTTTTGATTTTATAACCTTACAAGGCTCTAAGAGGCAGAGTGTTGAATGAGGAAATTACAGAGTGCTCAGGGTCAGTAGTCATCTGCCTCACAGAGTTAAGCACCAGCATTTACAAAGAATCTTTGTTCCCCTCCTTTTCTTTCATCTGTTGTCTTTTTATAGCAAGGAATGTATGAAAAGGATGGTAGCAAAAGCAAATAGAATGCTCTTCTAGCTTGCATTTTTGACCTAAATTTTTTATCAAACCATCTTTATAAAAATGTTACTGCTGTTTAGTGGTAATTTTAATTGCATATTTTATTCCATTGCAAGATACAGGTAGAATAATTCTTCTAGGCTTTATCAGGATGCCTTTAAAAAATAACTGCAGACATGGATTATTTACTATAGACTTAATGTTTGCAGTTAATGAATATCACCCCATGCCAAGAGAATTTCATAGGTCACCACATCTTAGGAATCATTTTGACATTATTACATTTATAAACATAGAAATAAAATGTTCCACAGTTAGACTTTTATTCTAAGCAAGAAAAATTATGTATTTAAGTCCAATATTGCATTTTTAAATTATTTTAAAGCATTTTAAAAATTACAGACTCTGTAGATAAATTTTATGTTCTTTTATCTGAGCTAACCTCTGTTCATATTCTGAATATATTTTAAACTTAACAATGAACATGTGATAATGACCTCAGTCATCTGTTCATTCTCCTTTGACCGAAGGATAAAGTGCTTGAGAAACTTGAATTCATGATTTTCATGATCCATGGGAGCCAAGGATAGCAGTTAAACAATTTCATCATCTTTAAAAGGAAGATATATCCATGGAGGCTATTCTCTGAGAGCAATTTAGGGACTTTTGTTAGGTCCATTTATTCTTTTGGGTTATTAAGAAATCAATTGGTTAGTAGCCACTGTAGTACAGTAAAATTTTCTTTTACAGCATTTTGTTAAATGTCAACATTTATATTAGTGTTCATCATTATGATCTTTCTCTTTCAGTATAAAACTGTCAGAGAATTAATTATCATGGAGCTCAATTTCACTCTTGGATCATAAATTCAAGCAAATACTGACACTAGCAATGACAACAGGAATATTTAAAAGTACTATATTTTCTAGGCCTTCAGTAATGCTAAGATGTTTAAATTTTGGCCTCAAATATTCTAATGGCCTTTAGTGTTCTAAAGTCTTACATATTGAATACTGTAATAATAAACTTATACTAAATATCAAGGAATTAAATGGAATATTATAATGAGGGAATTTTATCTTTTCCCAATCAAGATTAAACTTGTGCATATGGAATTAGCTATTAATGTATGTAGATTTGATAAGCAATATTGAATTTGTGTTTACTGTTCTCTATAATTCCTCCCCTGGTAGTAATACCCTGTATTTAGCAGCAGGACATAAATTTTTCCATAATTCTTGATTCCTCATCCTCAAATGCACAATTCTTTCCCATTCAAAATGATTTTAACTTCTATTTTTGGATTTTAGTCTTCAATTATATTTTAATATTTATTACTGATTTTTTCTTTTATGATTCTCTTTGTTGACTTTATAAATCATGCTCCTTATTTTTAGCCCATTATTTCATCAGTTTCTATGGTAACTTGTCTTAAATTTTCTATCTAGTTTGACCCCTTCTTGGTTTTGCTTTTTTTTTTTAAATCTGTGAAGATAACACCATCTAACTCTGTAACTCCACCGTCCTCTTTTTATTTTGTATGTTTATTGTTGTCATTCCTTCTATATGTGTTTGTTTTGTTCTGCTTCTTGTTCTTTGTAAGTCTGGGTGCTTTTCTTTGTCGTTTTTTCTTCATGTATTACACTTAAGTGCTGAGCTTCTGAGGTGTCACTTCTGTTTTGCATTTCAGTCCACTTGTAGAACCAAATGCATAAGAAATCAGGAATAAACCTCAGGAGTGCACAGAAAGGAAGGATATACAAACTACACAGACCCTCTTCAAACAAAATATATGGCTTAAAATGCATTAGTTCAAGTATATTTATCATTAAATATTTTTAACCATATCTCCCTAAATTATCATGTGATTTTAAAAATATATTAAAATTTGATAAACACAGGAAAAATATAAGGAGCCTTTTGCATCAGAAACTTCAGAGCTTCAGAAAACTGTTACTAAAGAATGAGCTTTGGGCATACTGAAAAAGTTGGCTGCTTAGGGATATTTTCCATGCACTTACATTTACTCTATTGCCTGTTTATGGTAAAATTGATGGTGACATCCTGAGTCTGTCCATTATTCTTCATGTAAATCAGAGCTAGAGTTTTTGCTTCTCCAAAATATGTACTTCATTGATTTGTTTTTAATTCTGTAAAATGATGTACAGGATGAAAGTTGTTTTTGGAGAAAACAAAGTGGAAAGTAGCAATTATCCTATGACTAATCTTAATTCCCTTTAGGCAAACAGCACAACAGCTTCTCTTTTTGGTTCTCCATCCTCACCATTATTTGCTTTATATAATTTGTATACTTTTATAAATTATACATATTATATTATGCAGTGTATATGATTATATGTAATTTATATATTTGCTCTGTTTATATTATTTATATATTTTCTCTATTTCTAAATGTATCTACTCTAGAAAATAAATATTACTTCCTTTTTTGGAAAACATGAGTTGTTTAAATCACACAACTAATTGTATTTCCTACATTCTCCAACTTCTGACTTGTTTATTTATATAACTTTACTTTCTTCTAGGGGTTTACATTTTATTAAGTCATAGGCTAATAGTTGACATATCAACACTATCTATAGACTTCCTTGCTATGAACAATGATAGAATACTTTTCTATTCTTGAACCTCTCCTCTGTCTTTCTTCATTCACTTTTTGAAGATTTTATTGCTGTTTTTAAAATCATCAAGCCTTATAACATTAAGTTCTGTTCTGAAATAATACTACATTTTTCTGAGTTCCTTGCATTTCCAACTGAATTTTAAGATCAGTCTGTCAATTTATTCACTTTATTTAACCATGAAATTTTCTACTATTTTACTGTTTCTTTCATTTTGTTCACTTTGTTTCTCTTTCTAGAATCTCTATTAAGTAGATTCTTGATTTCCAACTCATTAGGGTTAGATGGGTATACCTTCCATGTCTGCTGACTTTGTAGCACGCATACTGTTTATTCCATCACCTTTTTTTCTGTTTTCTGAGAGAATCTCTCTTCTTAATATTTCAGGTATTATATTCACCCTTCAGCTATTTTTAATACACTATTAAATACCATACTATTTTTTAAAAATACTGCTGTAAATTTTTCAGTTTCCAAGATTTATAATGGGCTCTCTTGCTTCTCACATATAGATTTAATGTTTTCTCTTAATTGTGCCTTCAACTGGGGAATTCCTTTTTTAGTTTAACTAGTGCGTTCCTTTCATGGTGTTTTTAAAAACTTTTCTTTAAGCTTTGGTGATTCTTTTTTGGGGGTGTGGGAAAGCTCATATTTTCAGAATGCTTATACTATTTTTCTGAGGACAGGATCTACCCTCTTAATTGTGATGGAAAAGTATGTTGGTTGTATGTGACATTGTTTTCTTGGCGTTGGTCTTCTGGTATATCCTAGGGGTTCATCAACTCCTTGGGGGAATGCTCAACCTGTCAAGATTTCCTAACTCTCATATTTAGCCTTTTGGTAATTATCATTGTGGTCCAGTCCACAGCTCAAGTAGAATAAAGAAGGGAAGAACAATTGAGTGGCTCTGACTATGAGTTCTCTATCAGTTGTTCATTATTTTCTTCAGAAACCATTTCTGTTTATTTTATTCATTACCTGTGATCTTGGATTGCTTTCATTGGGATAGCAATCTTTTATACCAATTTGATTGTGTCTGCTTTCTAGTTTTTAGGAATTTCTCATCATTTCATCATTTATGTCTATTTTAAAAAATTCTGCCAGCTCCTTTATATCTTAAATCTCTGAAAAAAACTTTTATTAGATTTTAGTTGGGGAGTTATTTAAGTAGGATGTAACTCTTCTCAGTTCACCATTTTGATACAAATTTGTGTCACAAGCACTTTTAAACACATTACCTGAATACTTTTCTAATAGGAAACTAATGTGGGTATATCTGTGGAGTTGTATGAAGATTGTATTATCTGTGTGTGTAAATCCCTTTAGCCTACTATAGGAATGTATATTGTATGTGTGCATAAATGTGTACATACATGTTTATGCCTGTGTGTTTGTGAGAGAGAAAGAGAACACATTTTATACCCTAATTGTCATAATTAAACTGTCATCCATGGTGGAAACTATTTAAGCTATTTATACTTAAATATCTTATATTCAAAATACTTATATTACATTATCTTTAAGCTATTGAAAGTAAGAAAAGAACAAAATTAAATGAAAAGTTAGAGCAAAAAGGAATATTCTCAAGATACATATCCTCTTCAAAACAGAAGAGAAGAAGTAAAGCTAGTAAAAAAAATTATAGAAGTACCTGTTCCTGGCTCCCATCCATTACAGACAATATTTAGTGGCTGTTTGAATATGACAGTGCTTTTATATTTTTCATGTTTGTAGATAATTCCCTTGCTGTCTCTCTTTATTTAGCTATATGTCTTTAAGTTCATACTTTCTGTTATATGTTTTCAATCCAAGTTATGAATTTTTGAAACTTCTGCTCTCTTTTTCAGAAATATCTTCATCTTCAGTTTTCTGGAGCTCTTTCCATGAAATGATGATTCTGTCTAATAAAGTTGTTTCATTCTTGTATGATTAATATATAATTTTATTTTGAAAACTAGTATTGAAGTTAGTTTAAAATATCTTTGAAATATTGGAGAGAAAGATTTTTAAGAACATCTTTTGCAGAAGGTGAAGTTACAAACAAAAACTGCTGGAAGGCTCATTCCCAGTGAGGTTATTCCTATCTAAATAATATAGTGAATGAAGAGGAAAATATAAGGTAGAGTGAAATGATATTAAGTACAGTTGCCACAAGAATCTTTTTTTATCGGATAGATATTATTTTTGGACTTGATAAAAACTTCATTCATCACCCTCTGGCACACTTTCTCCTTTATTTCCCATGAAAGGAAGAGCAAATGAGAAAAACTAAAGAGCATTTCAGAAGTAAGTCACACAATTCTTGGAAATTCACATATCAAGAAAGTCAGTTTTCTCCCTGAGTCAAATGGTTAGAAGGTTCGGCAACAATTGTGCACTACATCAATAGAATTTTCCAAAGATAAGCCCTCATTTTATACATCTAAGACTGAAAATCAACATTTTGGTTCTACTCTACAGGCTCTAAGAAGCCAGAATGTACCATGGATGTATTGTTTAAGAAAAGTAGGAATAGATCTGAACTCTAAAGCTTAAAGGATAAAGATCTAAAGAGCTTATATCATAGTAAAATATAAATAGATTTAATTAAGTAAAGCTTAATGTAAAATTTATTATTATAATTATATAAATCTTTACATTTATTTTGTTCTTGCTCTGTATTTTAGTGCCTACATTATATCTGTTGATTGAGATAATGGAAATTTATACCATTCATGTTTAGTAAGTGTTACTATGTACCAAGCAGGTGCTATGATAAATCTGGAGAACAGAAAGTGCATTTATGGAATTAACAGTCAGTAGGGACTAGGATATTAAACAATAACAAGTAGGCTAAATAGGACTACAGTAAGGAAAGCACATGGTAATGTAGAAATAGATAGCAGGGGTACCTCACTGAGTCTGGGACTGGGGTGAGTTTAGGAAAGATTTCTTAGAGGAAGTTGTTAGTGGGTAAGTGAATGAAGAAAAAGAACTACATTGAAAAGTCAGAAGAAGTACAAAGAGAATGAACGCTGTTTCAGATAAAGAAAACAGCATGTGCAAAATCTGTAAGAGAAAGCTTTTCATATTCAAAAGGTGGAAAGAAGTTAGCTATGGCTGGATAAAGGGGTGTGAGACAGGGAAGAGCAGTAGCAAAAACTGAGCAGTTCAGGGCCAGATAATGAAGGCATTCATGGTCATTCTAAGGTTTCTACTTGATTCTAAGGGACATAAAAAGACACTAAATAGTTTTAATTGGAAGATTGTCTTCACTAGAAAGATCACTCTGATTACTACATGGAAAATGTGCTGTGGAGAAGCGAACTGCAGGAAATGAAAGCAGTTAACAAGCTCTTGTTGTAATCTGTGTAAAATATGATGATATGGATGATATGGTGGTGTCTCAGACTGGCTTAGTAGCAATATGGGTGGAACTATTTGGACAGACTGGGAGATAGAATGTAAAACTACAGAGGATTTAGTAATTAATTATATAACCAAGAGCTGAACAAAGAAAAATCGATCTGTTATGGTAACTAGATTCTTGGACCCATTAAGGACCATCAGATCAACTTTACAATTTAGTGTTACCATTGATTGGTTTATTGCTTTTTTTCCAGAAGGAAGGACCTTGAGTCTTATAGAGTTTGGATGACTTGCATGACATCCCTAGTTACTAAGTGACATGTTAAATCTCACTCATTTTAATGTTTAGGTGTTTAATAGTTATGACATTTATAGTTTCCATTATTTGGATCTTAAGTTACTTGAATCATTTAATTCATTCAGTTGTCAGTATTTATTCATTGCATTTATAATGGATAAGCATTGAGAATTAAAGTCAAAAAGTTAAAGTCCCTGTCCTTAAGGAGCTTGCAGTCTAGATTCCTGATTTGGAGCAAGTAGTAACTAGGAAGAAACACATTGGTTGTGACTCACCTTACAACTACATTCATATACATACAGTCACATAGCAAACATATTCTCATGCATTGTCTTAGTAGTGTGTTAAATTTCATAGTCTTGACATGGTTTCCCTTTTCCATTCTATTGGGAATTTTTTTCTGAAAAAGGAAAAATGGGCATAGTGGCAGAGTGAGTTTGTTGCCCTTCAATATCCATTTTCCTCCACCAGAACCCCTGTGTTTGGCTAGGCAAATTGACATAGCTTTTTAAAAGTACATTTCCTAGTCCATCTTGTTTCTAGATACGATGAGAATCAATGAGAGCTCTCCTGTGGGACTTCTCAGATGTTTCCTTAAAGAAAGGACAATTACATCACTCCCCCTTTTCTCTTGTCCTGCTGCCTGGAGTGCACATGGAGCAGCTTTAAATAAAACTTCTATTCTGTATAGAATGAGAGGAAAAAACAGGAACATAGTCTTTTTTGCCAAATCCTGCCATATTTTAATATACCAAACTCAATAACAAAACATAGCAGTGTATCTATACTTTTGGTACTGAAGATATATAACAAATGATATTTTCTACTCGATTATATATCTTAGGAGTGAGTGAGTGCAAAAATTGATTTATGATAATTATCATAAATCCCTTATCAATTGTGATCATATATGTATGGCATAAGAATTAACTTTACATTATTACTGAGGAGAAAATAAATTGTTGATAAAATAGGTAATCACTCAGTACTCAGGATATCCAACAGATAATTGATCTGCACCTTTATCTCCTCTATTCTTATAAGAAAAATTGTTGAGAAATGACAAATGTTGACAACCATTATTTTCCTAGACAATATAATTATGAAATAGCCAATTAGACTTGGAGTTTCAAGTCAATGTTTTGATAGCTCTTCAAGATAAAGCATTCTTTTGATAGTGGCCAAAATTAAGGGCTACATTAAGAAGCAGATTTTCAATAAGTGATTTAGCCCTGTGTCTAGCACAGTATAATTAATGATATGTCTATAACACTGCCAGAGCACTAAGTGAAATGTACTAACAAATGCTATTGCATTTTCATTTCTAATTTGATGATTTGCTTTACATTAATATAAATGAAATAAAATTAATACCAGCTCATAGGGTAGCAGCCCATTTAATTTGCTTGAATATTTTCAGCCTCTTTCAAGTAATGTATTTCATTTCAATAATAAAATGGCAGCATTTATTGTTTTTCATTTTAGAATTAAAAATTTTTGTGTATACTTTTAAATTTCTTTTTTATTTCTGCCATTCTCTGACTCAAGACAAAACATCTTAAAATGTTTTTAAAATTAGGTCTTAGTCAAAACTTTTTTCTTATACAATAAAAGAAAGTAAAGAAATCCCAAGGAAAATACCATTTATTTTCTGGAAGTAAAAGCACTCCATTTTCTTCGTAACTAAGACTGTGTTGTATTTGTCATTAATCATTTCTACTTGCTTTTCATCAGAAAAGTGTATTTTGTTCATTTTTTCCTTCTTTTGTGATTACTGAGAGAAGATTACATTTATTTTAAGTGGAGCCTGTTAGTTAACATTAGGGGTTACTTGAAAGAAAAAAACATCTTTGTAAAAACTTATTACTTTTAGGGGGTTGAACACAAAATTTACTAACCAAAATGAAAGCAAACCCAAAAATCTCTGAGCTAGCTATTATAAAGCAGTATAATACAAAGTAGAAAACATACGGCTAAATTAATGAGCAAAAAGAATAGAATTAAAGGAGTGATAAGTGTGGGTAAGGAGGGTTAGGGGAATTTCTGAAGAAGTTGTGTATATTGCAGTGATGAACACATGTTCTGACCCTAGTCGCAACAGTAGGCAAAGGGTCATAGAAGGACAAAAATCTTGCAGCACATTATCTCTGTGCTTAATTGTGAATGTCTTTCTAAGTTAAAAAAAAAAAAGTGCATATGTTACATTTCTTTTGGGGAGCTGGAATTGGGCGGTTTGAAACATTCAGACATAAAAGTGTAGGGGAGCATAGTCTTTTTCTATACTTTGCATTTCTGTTGCACCTAATGTCTAAATATTCAATACAAATTGATGCACATTGATTTTGGCTCTCAACTTTGGAAGACAGTAGGAGGGGAAAATTATAGGTACCGGACAGAGGGAGAGGCAGGCAATCTCTTTGGAGGCATGCATTTGCAATGCTCCATTTTTCTGGTTTAAGGAAGGAGGCTGACATCCTTCTTAGGATGAGAGGAGAATGTATGATACGAATAAAAGGCAGATTTCACATGGAAGGTTTATACTCTCTCTTAACTTACAAATTTACCCCTTGGAGGTAGTCTGAGCTCATTCCTTGTGCTGTGCTGATATGTGTGCACTGTGCCCTGATTTTATTGACTTTTGAGGGAAAAGCAAAGACAGTCTCAGAGGAGAGCAGAAGAAAGTGACTGGGAGGGAATCTTTTTGTTTTCCTTTGATTTGACTCTTGATCCTGTAACTTCTGGCTGCATCCCTAAGACTGGTCTAGCCCTGGCTTTACCATGTTGGGTTGCTGGCAGTGAGGAACATTGCTTTACCTGAGCTACAAACAGTATTTATGGATCCAGTATTTTCACTTGTGTGTAACCTTGAAGATGTTATTTATATATATATATATATAAATTACATATAATTTTTTACACTTCCCTGTGAAATACTGTGATCTGTATTTTGTTTTTTGTTTGGTTGTCTTAAATGGAAGGATTAGACCAGTTTTCATAGATGGAAACTTGACATTTTTGCTGAACTCTCTTTTATGTGGAGGTGGTTACATACAAGATAATTTAAAAATCCCTTGCTGTATTACCAAGTAATAGCAACAAAAAAAAAAACAAGAACAAAAAGACTTCTTTTTATAGAAGTTGTCAGTTGTAGGTTAGTTGTCCTTGTGAGTATGGGTTTATTTCTGGTCTCTCAGTTTTATTTCATTGATCTGTGTCTGTTTTTGTGCCAGTTTCATACTGTTTGATTACCATAGGTTTTTAATATAGTTTGAAATCAGGAAGTGTGATAACTCCAGCTCTGTTCTTGCTCAAGATTATTTTGGCTATTCGGGATGTTTTGTGTTTCCATACAAATATTAGAATTATTTGTTCTAGTTCTGTGAAATATGGCATTGGCGTTTTGATAGGGATTGCACTGAATCAGTAGATTGCTTTTGGTAGTATGGACATTTTAACAATATTAGTTCTTTCAGTTTATGAGTACAAAGTATCTACATTTTTTGTATCTTCTTCAATTTTTTTTCATCAGTGTCTTAACAGTTTTCAGTGTACAGGTCTCCTTGGTTAAATTTATTCCTAGATATTTTTTTTTGATGCAATTGTAAATGGGATTGTTTTTAAATTTCTCTTTCTACTAGTTTACAGCAGGTATTTGTGTATTGATTTTGTACCCTGCAACTTTATTGTATTCATTTATTATTTCTAATAGTTCTTTGTGGGAGTCTCAGGTTTTCTATATGTACTATTATATGCCTTTTTTTTTTTCTTTCCTAAGTTCTCTGGCTAGGACTTCCACTGTGTTGAATAACATGTCAATAGTGAGCATCCTTGTCTTGTTCTTGATATTAGAGGTTTGTTTTTCTGTTTTTCACCATTGAATGTGATGTTACCTATGAATTTGACATATGTAGCCTTCGTTATGTTGAGCTATATTCCTTCTGTAACCATTTTATTGAGATTTTTTATCATAAATGGATGTTGAATCTAATCAAATGCTTTTTCTGCGTATCTATTGATTTTTATCCTTTGTTTTGTTAATGTGGTATATCATGTTGTTTGATTTGTGGAAGTTGCATCTCTGGAATAAGTCACACTTGATCATGGTATATGATCCTAGTAATATATTGCTGATATTTTGTTGAAGATTTTTACACCTATGTTTTTCAGAGATATTGGCCTGTAATTTCCTTTTTTCGTATTGTCCTTGTCTGGTTTTGGTATAAGGGTAATGGCCTTTTAAAATGTGTTAGGGAGCACTTCTTCCTCTTCAATATTTTGGAAGAGTTTAGGGATTAAATTTTCTTTGAAGGTTTGGTAGGACTCACCAGTGAATCTGTCTGGTACTGGACTTTTGTTTGTTGGGAGGTTTTTGATTACTGTTTCAATCTCCTTATTAGTTACCATATTGATCTGTTAAAATTCTGTATTTCCTCATGTTTCAGTCTTGAAAAGTTGTATGATTCTAAGAATGTATCCATTTGTTCTAGGTTATCCAATATGTTGGCCTAGAGCTGTTCATAGTAGTCTCTTATAATCCTTTGTATTTCTGTAGTATCTACTGTAACTTATCCTCTTTCATTTCTGATTTTATTTATTTGAGACTTTTCTGGTTTTTTTTTTAAGAGTGTCTAGCTAAAGGTTTTTAATTTTGTTTTTTGGTTTTTTTTTTTTGGAGAACCAGCTCTTAGTTTCTTTAATATTTTCTGTTGTATTTTGAGTCTCTATTTTATTTATTTCTGCTCTGCTTTTACTATTTCTTTCCTCTTACTTACTTTGGGCTTTGTTCTTTTTCTGGTTCCTAAATTTACATATAAGGTTAGATTGTTTATTTGAGATTTTCTTATTTCTTGAGATAGGTTTGTCTTACTATAAACTTCCCCCTTTGTACTGCTTTTGCTGTATCCCATTGGTTTTGGTATGTTTTATTTTTATTTTTATTTTTATTTGTCTTTAGGTATTTTTTTGATTTCTCCTCTGACTTCTTTGTTGACCCAGTAGTTGATTTCTAATTTCATACCATTGTAGTCAGAAAAGATGCTTTATATGATTTCATTCTTCTTAAATGTATTGTTTTATGCTAAACATATGATGTATCCTTGAGAATAATCCATTTGCACTGAGGATACTGTGTATTCTCCTGCTTTTGTATGGAATGTTCTGTGTTTAGCTGTTATCCATCTGGTCTAATGTTTGATTTAAGGCTGTTATTTCCTTGTTGGTTTTCTCATGTATGACCTGTCCATTGATGTAAGTGAAGTGTTAAAGTCCCCTACAGTTCATGTGTTGCTTGGTGCTATAGCACAAGTGTTTTTGCTTCTCTTACCCGAGCTGCCTTTGGCAGAGGTATCACTATTTTATTTGTTGTTGCTGCTTATGCCTCTGGTGTTGCTAGTGCTTTGCTGCTGTCAGTGTTACTGCTGTTACTGAAATTGCCACTGGACGCACCAGGATAGTGGGCTCCCTTGTCATGTCTGGAGTCACCTGGGTCATGGGCACTGCTGCCCTGGTCATAAAAGGGGGAGAGAGTGGGAAATCTGGGCTTAACACCTTCGCTATGCCTAGGGTTGTCATCTTTCCAGGTGCTGCCACCATGGGCAGGGGGGCCAGAGTCATTGGTACCCCTGCAGCTGGAGGGACTAGGGTAACAGGCTCCACTGCTGCTGCTGTCTGGTTCTCTGTGGACTGTGAGTACTGTTGCAGTTGTGAGACTAGAATTGTTTGTACTGCCTCTGCTGCTCAAACCGGGTTCTCTGTGGGTGCAGCCTCAGTTGCCATGGTCAGGTTCATGGGTACTGCTCTACTGTTCCCCAGGTTCCACCTTCTCTGTGTTATCTAATCAAGTAAGCTTCAGATTTACATATGTGTGTATCTCTCTAGCATCTTGATTTGTTGGATAGAAGAATCTTTGTTGAGTTATGGATATTTTACTAGTTGTAGATTGAAAGGAAGAGACGAAAGAAGTATCTCATGCCTCTACGATGCTGATGTCACTCCAACAATTCATTTTTTAATTGAATTTGCAGCAATTTCAATTCTGAAGAATCACTGAATTTTAAAAATGATTAATAAATAGCAACCTTTACATCATTGAGACACTGAAAAAATAACTAACAGTAAGTTAACATTGTCTTAAATTATGAAAAATGTCACATGAGCATTTCACATGGCTGATAAACAAAACTAAATTACTCAGTGAATATGTTCTTAGGGAATAACTGGCTTCTGGGAATGGGCTAGGCAATTTGAAGTTATTTTATCAGATAGTTTTTTAGATGAATGAATGGTTGAATGAATTAATTATGCAAAATTGAAAGAAAACTTTTACAGTCAGCAAATAGATTTGGCATGAAGATAAAGATTTCCAAATACATTGCCTTCTGAAAATGTTAAATCACATGCCTAACTCAAATGCAAGTTGTCAGAATGGACCACATGTTCTACTTGAAAGAGCTAATTGGTTTGCATTTAGGGAATCTAACTTTTACTCTCAGCTGGCTAGGTAACATTGGATTTCCTTTAACCTTTCTGTTCCTTAGATTTCCCAACTTATATTGGAGCCCCTCAACATTTTAAAATCTGTAGTTTTACTCAGTTTATTTTCAGGAGATTAATTACTAAAAAAACTGACTATTTTTGTAACAGTTTGATGGACATATATTCATCATTATGTAGATACAAAAGCAATATTTCAATGTCTGCAAATTGTATACACCTGTTTGCATGTTTAGTTCAAATCAATTTCTTATCTGCGTCACTCATAATGTGAAATTCCTTTGAATATATGATGCTCCTTTCTTACCAATATTTTATTTCCTACAATATATAGTAAAATAGCTGTTAAATGAAATTGTTGGATTGGATTGCATGTTCTGTATCAGTAGGATTATGAGGGGTTTCATGTCATGGTTGCTTGTGAAATAATTTTATAGCAGATGTTAAATATTTAAATATTTGAGGAATTAGATTGAATATTCCGTATCCCTAGAAGGATTATCAGAGGTTTCAAGTCACGGCTGCTTGTGAAAACACATATTGAAGGTAGGATTTTTGTGGTACTAGAGGTACATGAACTTAGTCTTGTAAAAATTGTAAGCTTTGTTCACTCTCTAAAGCAGTTATGAAATGTGTATTTGAATTTATGTTTCAATAACAAATGTAAACAATAGCATATATAACTGTCCAGGTTATTTAAATAGTATTCTTAGTTAATGAAGAAAGGAGGAAAACAGCATTAGTATTTCATCTTATCCATTATGCATCTGACACTTTATTAGGAACTTTATAACATCACTTCATTTACTTCTCACAATGGTTCTGTTTTATCTCCTTCAGTTTCCTTTAAGGAAGTTCAGAGGAGTTAATAAATTGCCCCAAATCACGCTGATATTAATAAGCAGAACCCAGAACCAATTCAGTGTATCTGTCCCCAAAGCTCAAAGACTTTCCACTAAAGTAGAGAGCCATACAATTATAGTAGCTTAGAAGTCATTGAGTAATCCCTGAAAGTGGCTTCTTCCATTCATCATTTAGTGAAAGACTCTGTCCTTGGTGCTAGATTGCAAAAGTTAAGAAAGACAAGGTCTCTGTTCTCAGGGAGCTTACTGCCTAATAGGGGCAGGGGGAAGCCAATAAATAAATAAAATAATTTCATATCCTTTCTTTTATTTAAAACAAATGAACAAAACCCCTAGGTAATATCTGTATTATTTCCTTTGCTCCCAGTAACTAAAATAGAAAGCATTTCCATTAACTTAATAATGTAGGTACTGTAAAAGTTTACAGAATACCTCATTTTATTGTGCTTCACTTTATTGCATTTCTCAGATACTGCTTTTTTTTTTTTAAACAAATCGAAGGTTTGTGGCATCACTGCATCAGGCAAATCTGTTGCATTGTTTTTCCAACAGCATTTGCTCACTTTGTATCTCTGTGTCACATTTTGGTAATTCTCATGATACTTCAGACTTTTTCACTATTTTAATATCTGTTATGGTGATCTATAATCAGTGATCTTTGATATTACTGTTGTAGAAAGATTACAACTAGTTGAAGTCTCAGATTATAGTTAGCATTTTTTAAGCAATAAAGTGTTTTTAAATTAAGGTATTTAATTTTCGGGGGCATAATGCTATTGCACACTTTATAGATTACAGTATAGTGTAAACATAACTTTTATATGCACTGGGAAACCAAAAAAATATTTGTGAGACTCACTGTACTGTGATACTCACTTTATTGTGGTGATCTAGAACCAAACCTGCTGTATCTTCAGTGTACACCTGCATAAAATAAATTATAAAACTCTAGTGCTTAAAAGAATTTGATATTGGTGGAAAAGTAGATCATTGAAACAGAAGAAAAACCCAAAAAAATAGTGCCATATATGAGCAGCAGTTCCATTTGCAATAAAGATGGCATTTCCAATCAATGAAAAATGATAGACTGCTTAAGCAGATGGTAGTGGGATGGTTGAAAATGAAGTAGGAGAAAAGTAGGTTAGATACAGATTTTATCTCATGTACACACACACACACACAAACTTTAGATTGTTTTAAGAACTAAATAAGCAAGTAATTATTAATGTTGATGTTTTATAATCTTGACCTGAAATATGTATGCATGTATGTGTGTATACTTAGGATGAAATCTATATTCTAAGTCTAACAGTTATGATAAAGATCTGATAGTTTTGACTATGGAGAAATTTAAAACTTCCACAGGACAGAAAGTGTATTAACTACCCTTACAATTAAAAGGCTGACAAATATGACACATTTGCATATTCTGTATGAGGAAAGAGTTAAGCTTTTCAAAATACATACAAGTTAACTTTTAAAATGATAAGCCTTTGGAAAAACAAATAAAAGCCATGAAGAAGTGATTCACAGAAATTTTTTTAAAAGATAGGAAAATACATTCAACTTTGCTAGTTGTTAAGGAAATATAAATCAAAATGAAATGCTTCTTTTTGGTTACACATTAATAACATATTTTTAAATTTATGATCTAAGATTTTGGCAAAGGACCAAGAAAGTATATTCTCATAAGCTGTTGATGAGAGTGTAATTTGGTTAAGATATTTTATTGGGATGCTTGTTAATATCTATCAAAACTTAAAATTCTACTCATAGAGTTAATGATTCTACTTTTATTAGTTTATACTGTAAAAATTTCTGGTTCTTTAGTGGTCAGTGCAGTCAGGTGTCAGTATTCAATTTACCTGTAAGGTATTAGGAGTAAGGCTTGGCAATATTTCCCGTGTAGGAGCCTGGGAACCAGGAAGCCCAGCCTCTGGTTAATTCCAGAGGATCTCATTTATCTGAAAATAATTATCTGATAAATATTTTCTTTAACTTAATCTATTTTAAAGGGGGACCAAATTTCATAGAAAATAGTAAAATATAATATATTATAATTTTTGAGAAATAAAAGTATTATAAAAAGAAATTTGTTTTGTGCTGAAGTTTAGATTTTAATTGCTTCTGTGAAGTATTTCTTAGCACTTGGTATAGTACTTCTAATAACATTTTATGATAGCATGATATTGAATCCCCTCCTTAAGAGTTTTGCAACAAAATCATTAGCAGAACCTCAATTATTCCAAAATCTTCTCTTTTACTTTAATAATGAAATGATTACTTTGAAACATCTGTCATGTAACAGTGTGTAGTAGGTGTCAGTTTCTTCTTCTGCCAATGTTAACTGATTTAACTGTGCCACATCTATATTATAATCATTTCTGTGATTTTAGAATTTTTCCCAGTTTCACATCAGTGTGATTTTAGCACAAAATACATTCCTTGTGTGAAACTTGTAGTATCATGTTAAAAATCAGTTTGCATTAATATTACATACTATTCTAAAACAACAGATGTACATGCAGCATTCAGTAATGAACAGGAGCCAGATAATTAAGAGGTGGTCAGAAGGGAAAGAAGCCAGTGCTGTACAGTGAGGAAAATCTGAGAGAGGACTGCTTTTAGGGGTATCATTTCATTACATAATACTTTTCTATCTCAACTTCTCTTTTCATACACAGTAAAATTGAGGAATTATTAATATTAAAATTACTCATTCACACACATAAATTACTATATAGATTGTAGTAGTACAAAATTTTGATATACCTCAGTGTCCTTAATAAGGAAAGAATTAAATATGTAATGGTATATGGCATGGAATACTCTTCATTTGCTAATTTACTCTTTTGGTCTTACATTTGACAAGCATTTATTGAGTTCTTATTAGATATCGTGCCCAAAAGACACTAATTCCCAGAATCATCAATCAACTAGATCTAGCTGACATTTATAGAATACTTCAATCAGCAACAGCAAAATGCACATTCTACTTAAGCTCACGTGGAGCATTTACCAAGATGGATCACATACTGGTCCACAAAATATACTTCAACAAACTTACTAGGATAGAAATCATACAGAGTATGTTCTCAGACCATAATGGAATTAAATTTGAAATCAATAACAGAAAAATATCTTCTCCCAAAATAACAATAATGCAAGCCCTTCAAATCTTGGATCAACTCTGGAAGAATGGCGGAAAGGGGAGGGGAAGAAATAATCTGGAATTGATTCATTTTAAACCCAGAATTAAACACATGTAGATCAGGAAGGATTTGGGAAAAAGAATTTTCACATGCATGTGTACATACAAACAGCATGACAAAGGGAATGAGAAAGAGACAGAGACAAAAACAGAAACGGTGAGGAAGAAAGGGAGACATTCTAGTCAATGAAAAAAATAATTTTTGCATGAGCATTTAGTTAAGTGACCACTGAACAATAGCAATTCAGATTCATTTATTGCAAATACATATTTAAGAGTTTCATATTTACAGTTTGATATTAATTTTTTTACAGTTTAAATGTGGTTTTATTCCAAAGGATTGTATCAGTTTTATTTGGGTAAATAAATAAATAGTAATTCGCTGTGTTTTCAAAGGAATTAATGTTACATGAAATGTCCTGTTTAACTGAAAACTGTTACTGATTTTAAACTCAGTAAATTGTGGTATGTTTATATTTCAGTGTAAAACCAATCTGCTTAATATACATGTAAGAAAAAAATCTCACAAATCTCTTTTCTTAGTATATATCAAAATGCCAGTGGTATTCTTCAATATTTTGTGGTTACTGGGTATTTTACAGGCACAAGCACTCATATAATGAAAAAAAAAGTTTGTCATATAAATGATGGGATAAACTCAAAGGGAAATGATGAAAATACATAGAAAAACATGCTCTAAGCTATGTTTACTTGCAGTCTTTGCAGATTGACAGTTCAAATTGTGACTAGAGGAAACAGGAATTAATTGCATTCAGTCTTTACAGCTATACACACTGATGTTCCATAGAATGACAAGTTGGACAATACATTAGTATGGGTCCTTCTGGATGGATTCTTCTCTCCCTTTTTAATGGCATCAGTCAGTAGCAATTTCAGATCTACTGTCTACAGCCCAAGCCCAGGGCAAGAGCCTCCTGTGGCACATGACCTTTTTTCTTTCTTTCCTTACAGTTCCATTAGTCTTTTTAATTGATCTAAAGCGACAAGTTTATGTCAGCTAGCATTGTCTTAAACTAACATTACTTTGCCGGAATTTTCCAAACAGTTTAACAGCTGTTCCTTTTCATAAAAAATAAAAGATTGTATGTATTATTCAGCTAACTGTGTTTCAGGGAAGTAAAGAAAAGTATGCAGTGGAAATTTTAACTTTTCTGTTTCCTAGTAATTTTAACCTTGCCTACGTTTTCAGAGTGCTGTTACAGGGTGAAATAAATTGAAATTGAAAAGCTAGAAATTGGTACTATGGGGGTATTTCCTGAGGTTTTTAGCAGTCATTTTCCTTTTGGAATACTTTACATTTTATTACTTGAATTCAGTTTCTTTTATGGGAGAAATTAATTCCTGCATACTTATCTTTCATAAATCATACACACATGTTTGCCCCAATTGTAGCTTTCCTTCTGTTCTTGTTCTCTGCTGACCCAAATGCTCATATTCTCTCACATACAGGATAAGGAACAATTCAGTTATCATGGTACTTTGTGATAATTGATATCTGTACTAAATAATGAGAATAATCTATTTACTCAAACAATGACTGTCCCTATCTTGGCTCATTCTGATGGAATCATACAATTATATTCTAGTTGAATAGAGAATAGATAAGATGATGCCCCAGATTCTACAAGTTTAACTTACACGGAGGTAGAATGTTACTATATATAGAACTATTTGGACATGTGCTTTGGGGAAAAGTAGCAAAATATCTATTTTGAATAGACAGCCACTTTCCATCAATCTGAAGCTTTTGTGGCTGACACATATTGTACTCTCTCATCACTAGACAGATGCTAAATGTTCACATAAAGACAGTATCTGCTCTGAGAAACTGTACAGCCAATCTGTATTCATATGTGGAAAGCCAAGATGAGGCACTTACAAGAATTCAAGTTCAAAAAGGAATCTATCAGATAAAGGCAAGGTTCAACAGCTCTTCAAAGGCAGAGGGATAGAGGTTGTACTGATGGGGAAGAGGGATTATACATTTTTATCAAGTTGTAAGTAGAATCTTGTTTAGAGATTACTAAATCAGTATAAGTAGTACTTCATAGAGGTCTATAAAAACTAGAATTTTATTACCCTTCTCAAGAAATTATAACATGTTCAAAAGGAAAGGTGGTAATCTTTGATATTCTAGAAGTTTATTCATGAAACAGTAGTTTTTTTAAAAACAATTATTATTGTGCACTCTCCATTTTAGCTATGTTTATCCAATGATTGGCTCTATTATTCCTAGGACTTAGATCTGCTCCAGCAGGAAAGGAATGAGAAGGTAGACTGCTTGGTACAGCACTTTCTAAGTTTTCTTGTTTCTGACTCCTTGTGCCTCACAAGAAGGCTGGTGTGACTCACACAAGGCTATATTTGTGTACTTTTCTGCTTGCTTTCTGGGTTTTGTTTACTTCCTGACTCTCTCCCAGTCTCTGCCTCACCTGACCTTGGCATTCTTTTTGTCTGAATGAGTTGAAGAGATATATGTTTAAAAGTAAAAATATTAGAACGGAAATTAACTGGGGGCAGGAGACATCTTGTTCTTAGCTATTTACAAGCAGCTAGAATGATACTTAGTGTGCCACTTAGAATAATGACCAATGAGTATACCCTTATCTTAATTCCTAGAACCTGTGTTAATCTTTTACGTCAAAAGGACTTTATAGATGTAATTAAATATCTTGGGATGGCAAGGTTATCCTGGATTATCCATGTGGATCCTAAATGTAATCACAAGTATTCTTGTAAGAATAATACACAGGTAGATTTGACTATAGTAAAGGAGAAGGCAGTGTAATTAAGCAGTGGAGAGACTGGAGTTATATGGGTAGGAGCCAAAGACTGCTGGGAGAGGCAAGGAATAGATTCTCTCCTGAAGTGTCCAGAAGGAACCAGCCCCTGGTAACTCCTTGGTTTTTGCCCCATAAGACAAATTTTGGGCTTCTGGCCTGCAGAACTGTAAGAGAATAAAGTTCTAAAGTTTTAAGCCACTAAGCTTGTGGTAGTTTATTACAGTAGCAACAGGAAACAACAAATACAGGTTTTGGTACCTAAAAGTAAGATGCTGCTTTAACAAATACCTAAAGATGTGAAAGTGACTTTGAAATTGGGTAATGGATAGGGCACATAAGAATTATAAGGAAAATGATAGAAAAAGCCTAGATCTCCTTGCATAGACTGTTAGTGGAAGTATGACATTTAAAAACACTGCTGAGAAGGCTCAAGGGAAAAGAGGAACATGTTATTAGAAACTGGAGGAAGGGGGAACTTTGTTTTATAGGGGCAGACAGCATAGCTGAATTGTGTCCTGTACTTATATGGAGAGCAGAATGGGTAAGTAATGAATTTGGATATTTAGCTGAGGATAATTCCAAGCAAAATGCTGAGGTGGTGCTTTGTTTCTTCTTGCTGTTTATAGTAAAATTTGAGAGGAAGAGATAAACTGAAGAAAGAACTGGTAAGCAAATGGGACCTAAGACTTGATGATTAGGGAAATTCTTAGACTATGAAAGATGTGAAAATTAGAAGATTCACTGTCAGGAATGTGTGCTATGGAGAGAAAACCAAGGATGTGGTTGGACAACCTTTTGCTGAAAGGATTAGGTGCATGACTTACTGATCCCATCAGCATCTTCTCAGAAGCCAGGAATAAAAATGAGATTTTTCAGGAAAGCTCTCTGGAGGAGCCTCTGTCTAATGGAGTGACTCTCAAGGATATATATATATGACTCATGGGTTTTTTAAGAATATTTCATCATCAGAAATTCTACCAGTTTTGACTAAAAGGGACAGATACAGGATAAAAAAGTGGTCATACTACCAAGTTCTATGGGCATGAAACAGGCTGATAAACTACTCAGCTGAAAATATGTACTACTCTTTAAGGTAAAGGAAGAATTACTCCAAGGACAAAGCTTTGGGAAGAGGAAACAGCCTTGAGTTACTGATCATTTCCAGGCCTGGTAACCTGTTGGAGTTGGGTTTTGAAATTGTATAGGACCAATAACTCCTTTCTTCCTTCTATTTTCTCCATCTTGGAATGTTTGTAATTGTTATCCTATGACTGCATCACCATTGTAATTGAGGACCAGTTCATTTGTTATCTAGTTTCACAGGTCCACATATGGAGTGGAATTTTGCCCAGGAATAGATCATGAAAGTCTCAACCATGCTTAATTTAGATGATGAGATCTGGGACTTTTGAGTAATGATACTTAGTTATTTTAGTTGATTTTGGCCTTGAATTGATACTGTAATTAGTTGATACAAATGTCCTTGAAAGGGGAAAACAAGGGAAATTTTACTATAGTAGAGGAGAAGATGATGTAACCTTGGAAGCAGAGATGGGAGCCATGTGACCAGGGGCCAAGGAATGTGAGCAGCCTCTAAAAGTGGAAGAGGGAAGGAACATATTTTCCTTGGGATCCTCCAGAAGAAAGTAGCCTGCTGACTCCTTGATTTTTCATCCATTAAGACTTATTTTGAACTAATGATTTCTAGTCCTCTCAGAGGACAATTTCTGTTGTTTTAAGCCGCTAAGTTTGTGGTAATTTTAGTGGCAACAGAAAACTAATACACTCAGGCTATATCACCATTTGATAACTATATGATGAGTGAGTAAATGATGAATGAAAAAAATATTTGCCTTTATAAGCTTATGTAAATTCCAGAGCAATAGGATTTGAAATGGGATTCTAGTTTGGTTAGGAAAAACTATATATTAATAAAATCTATTTTAGTGAAGAAAATTCATTAAATTAACACACAAAATTGATGTAAAGATAGATTTAATATTGATATTAGAGACTTAACTACAATTTTCTGGCATCTTGAAGATTAACCTCCTTTGATATGACTATTACATATCAAAGAAAATTAATGTCAAGGAGTCACTTGTTACAACCTTTTCCCTCAATTAATTATGATGCTTAGTTTTTAATCTTATCAATCAGCTTTGGTGATACAGAATTTAATTTTGAAATTTTACATGGATATAGGCTTCCAACAGATGGAGTAAAAAGGTATAATTTCACTACAAATGTTAGAGGACTCCTATTTTCAGTGCCAAGTGGATTGTGGTAAGAAATAAATCTTCGCAATGCCTCGGTATTTGTTCCTTGGGCTTTAGTAGCATGAAATTCTTGTGTCAATTCCAGTAACATTAAAGAGACACACATATGAACATGGTACCAGTGGATGCTCTAGGACTATCCATAGAGTTTTGAAAATCAGAAACAATGATAATTTCTTATGAGAACTAACTCTATATAAGTCTTTGTTAAGGTATTTAACATGGACTGAATAATAAAAAAAGCATCAGGAGAAAAAAGTAACATCAAAGGAACAGAGTTTTCTTAGCTAAACCCCAGCAGAAAACACACTATCTTGCTCCCTACATTATGCTAGTGAAATTGGGCTAATCCTAGTTTCTTTAAAATGATTTACAGCTTTGTTTAAATCTTATTTTAATTTTTGTGCATATAACCCAGAAATTTTCATCAGTATGCCTACATAGCTAACTTCAAGCAGCTGGGAATAAATTTTGCTCACTGAAGGGTGCTGAATTTTTCTGTAATACCTATTATTTTATAAACCTGTTATAAACCTTTATCATGTTATTTGGCCTTGTTATTTTTCTAAAATTGTTTCTATGGCTGTAGTATCCTGTTGTGGATGAAGATATGAGCAATAATTAAATCTTGAAAACCTTTTAAGAAAGTTATCTACCTTTGGACTTCTCTGCGCCAGGCAAAAATTGGGAGATCATGGTGATATTAAATCACAATTCTTTTCACTAACATAGAAACAGAGAGTCCTGGTCTTTCACCAAACATAAAAAGCAAGTGATCATGATTTCTAAAGTGAAAAAAAAATTAAGTAAACATTTTGCACATGTAATATTGTATTAAACTTTATTGAGGGAGAAAAAACTCCTGGCACAACTTGCTGGAGAATATTGGTCATGTCTTATTAAGAACTTTTATTTTTCTGAGAATAATGTGTTGTTATAACATGATACCTTGGTCTCAGGATTCCCCTAAAACAGTTTTGTCTGTGAGTCTCTGATAACAGCCTGCAGATAGGATCATACGCATGGACACATACATGTCAGAGGAAATGCAAGGATAAGGCAAAGATGGAAAAGAAATATGTTTTTTATAGTGGTGGCAGTGTTGCTTAGTTGATTTACTTTTTTTCTCCCTTTACCTCATACTCAAAAAGTGATGCAAGTTTCTTACGGATTATAGCTATTAAAATAAGTTGGATATGGTAAACTGTCATTTGTAGTTGAGAAACATACGCTTGTTGATTTCACGGTGTTCTAATGTCAGTGTGAAGGATTCTAAACATTCCAGAGGAAGAGACTGATCCTAGTGGACAATCAGAACCAAAGCACACAATATAAGGAGTGTGTATGTGAACATTGTTTCTCTATATTGTCCATAGTTATATTTAGATTAGTGTGTTTTGATCTTCAGTTTAGTTAGAGAATAGTTCTTTTGGTGGTGACATGAAACTCCTCAAGAAGAGGTATGATAAATGTTGCATCTTTATAAATTAATGAAATATTTATTTTGAAAGGTTTGGTGATAATTGTCATATTTTTCTATACCTACAATTCTGTGAATTCCTGTGCTTGCCCAAGCTATTATTACTTCCCTTGTTCTTACCCCCTGAGATGATTTTTACAAATGACTGCAAGGCCTTTATGTAAACAAAACCTTTCTCATTTGGTTTGAACTCTGTCATTTGAAGCTGTTATCACAAGTTTTATTTGGCAGAGAATTAACTGATTCTGTTTCATTGCTGTAGACTGAAACTAGCCCCAGTTAGCATTTTACAAATGATTAAGTACAGAATAAATAAAAATTCATGAAAAGCACTACCAATATTGGAAATAATGATGACTACTATTGTTTGAGCACCTATTATGGGCCACGTACTGTCCTAGGCATCTTACATATACCATATAATCTTTTCCAAATGGAGATTACTTATATTTTATACATAAGACTCAGAGAGGTTCGGTCACTTTCTTAAAGGCATACATACATTCAGTAGGCAGGCCTCCAAATCCTATGATTTTCTTTTATTAAAGGAAGCTTGAACTAGAAATACTCATAGAACAATATTGTTGAATCAGCAGCAGCATCTTCATATGTGAGATCATATGTTGCTACAGATACATGTTTAAATCAATGTTTGTTGTATAAATAAATGACATCATTATTGAAATAGTATAAATGTAGCTTTGATGCCTGGTCTTTTACCCTTCAGAACCCGTGTTGAAATGAAACGGGGAGAAAAAATAAGTGAATGAAGCGCTCAACATATTTATGCTGTAATTTATATGTGCACAGTGCATAAATTAATCAAGGGGGGATAGGCTTTGTCTTTAACACAAGGCGCAAGGACATGAAACAAACATAAAATGATAAAGCCGTAATTTATGTCAAAATACATTATAAATATAAATTCATAGAAGAGTAGACAAAATAAAAATGAAGTGGATTGAAACCATTAGGAAAAGACTTACGGAGTTGCTTGATTTGAGTTCCACCTTGAAAGGTGAGAGGATTTGGCCATACATAGATCAGGAAGACTGTTTCAAGCAACTGGAAAGGCATTAAAAAAAAAAAAAAAACTACTGAAAAAATGATTTGGTATGGCTGTGATATATTTCATGGCTGTTGGGAAATATTCCTCTTCCTTTATTTTGTGGTAGGGTTATATTACTTCTGCCCTGCTGATGTTAGGCTTGGCTGTGTGATTTATTTTGGCCAATGGAATATGACATGTGTGGTATTAGTCCTACCTGAGCAAAATTTTTAAATGTGACTGGTTTAGTTCGACATCTGGCTCTTCTCTGAAAGAATAGGTAAATTGCTTATTTGACCCCTAGAGCAAAGCCAACAGTCAAGCTGCAGTTTATATGTAATTCAAGGAAGTAATAAACATTTGTTGTTTTAAGCCACTGAAATTTTGAGGCAATTCCTTATGCGACATATCCTCTTGAAAGCTGACAAATATACTGACATTTGAGGGTGGCCTATAAGGAATCATGCCTGAAGAAGAAGGTTTATACTAGCTTTTAAAGTTAAATAAAATAATGAAGTTATAAGTTAATGATTTGGCCTTGATTTTGTAGTACCTTGAATTGGTTGTCAATCTTGCTATCTATTCTTGTGATTCTAAAAAATAGTGTTGATTCCGTGTGACAGTATTGTCAACAAGACTCATTTTTTTCTCTGATAGTTTTGTTATAGCTAGAAATGAATGGTTTAGTGAATAGATCCTTTGACTTTACTTCTCCTTTCCTGTGCAATACCTACCCTCCCTCATTAATCACCTCTTATTTGGGCTGTCACTGTGAATTTCATGGGATTAAGAATTCTCCTATTAAGATAAGAGCAAATTGGACTGGTGTGTTATTGGACTGGAATTTTTATGGTTTTTGTATGCTTCCCTGTTAAAAGGCTGCCAACAACTGGCAGGCATATTTAATCTTAAGGACTTTCTCTTTTTGATCTAGATATTATTTCTTTAAAAAGATATTCAGATCTTTAGGTAGCATACTGAATGAATGTCAGTGTCTATCTAATCTTGTTAATTAACTTGATATACCCCTATAATAATGGGGTGATCATATAATTTGTTGTCCAAATAGGGATGCTTTTGAGAACAAGATAGAGCACTACTAATCCTTGTGCTGAGACAACAGACATAAACTGAAGCTATTTGGGCAAATCTGTCAGTGATTATCCAGTATATGAAAGAAATGAACTGTCAAATTCATCACTGTTCTATTTCTGTTTCCTGGAAAAAGGAAGGAGGACATGACCACTGACACTGCCCCTTTTCTATCAATCATCGATTATGCACAGATTTTTTTATTTTAAAGAATTTAAGTGTTTTTTCGCCAGTATTTTCTCCCCATTCTCTAATGTGAAATGTAATCAAAGCAGTGTTATTACCAGTGCTGAGGAAACTGTCATTGTAAAACGTTTTAACTGCTTTCAGTTTGATATGTGCTTCAAAATAGGATATTTGCAGTGGAATGAAAATTATTTAAGAAATTCTACTTAATATGAGCTCTTCAAAGTCAGTGACCATGTAACTTTTTATGTTGTTTATCCCCAAGTCCTAGCATAATTCTGAGCACAGATTAAAGGTTCAAAAAGACTTGTTAAATCAGTGAAGAAATTAAAGAATAAATCTAACTCCATGTGAAATATATCAAGAAAGATTAAAGATTGAGATTATTTTCAGGTCTATTCAGAGAACTAATGGAAAACTTTCTGGTGATAAAGAAATATGTGCATGACTTTGAAAGTTTGAAACAGTGTAATACACATAAAAAGCTGAAAAAGGTGTAGAAGTAGTGAATAAATATTGAGAAGTCAAGAAATTTCAAATTTCACTGCACACTGAAGAAGTTATTTAGGGCCAATGATCTGTTTTTCAGAAATGGCAATTTGATGAATTCTATAAGTGAAATTATCTACATGTCATGAAAAGAAAAATACTTACATTTGTATATTCTTCATTTTAAATTATTATCAGTAATTTCTATTTTAAAAATACTTTTGGAATCTACTTAAATTATGTAATTCTCTTTGATTAAAAAAAAAGATTGCATTTGCTTAGTCTAATAATGGATGTCAGAACCATGAGAAATACTGATTCTAAGTTTATCC
Source organism: Camelus ferus (assembly GCF_009834535.1). Classification (NCBI taxonomy): domain Eukaryota; kingdom Metazoa; phylum Chordata; class Mammalia; order Artiodactyla; family Camelidae; genus Camelus; species Camelus ferus. The sequence continues at coordinate 87,119,447 of NC_045698.1, read as the reverse complement.
TTTAAAGCACAAACATACACAAAGAAACTGTAGGAAATGAATGTCATATAGCCATAGAAGTATATGAATATATATATTGGCAGTTCTAAGATCAGAAATACTTTCTATATCAATTAAGTGTAAATGACCTAAATTCCTCTATTAAAAGAAACCTTGGTGGAAAAGCTAAGACATACATCATACGTACATACTATTATATACATACACAAATATATAGGTACACATATATACATGTGCACAAATAAATGACTCATCTCAAAGTAACTCAGAAATACAAAAGTAAAAATATATGCATAGATATCCTATGAATGTTTAAAGACTAGAATTAGAATCAGAACAGATATCTAATTTGAAAAGTCAGAGCAAATAACATTAAACTAGAAAATGGGTACTTTATAATAATAAAGGGAAGACAGAGCAAATCTTTTCATTATAAATATCTTTGTACCAAAAAACAATTTATGAAAATTTGTAAATTGAAAGGAACAAAAATAGAAACCCATAATGAGTAACATTTTAATTTATCCCTTTCAGTCCTATAAAATATGTGGATAAAAGACAAGTAAATAGAGAAAACCTTAATAATATAAATGAACATAGTGCATCTAAGTGACATCCACTGAACCTTGTATCTTGAAAACATTCTTTTCAAAAGTTCATAGAACATTTTAAAAAAAACTGTTCTGTTCTGTACATTTATCAAGACACAAAATTGCAGTAAATTTTTATAAGTAGACAATACAGGTAGCATCGGTTAATTAAAGTGAAATAAAACTTTAAATTGAAAATTGTATTAGTTATATATTCTACATAAAATATTCCCACAAACTTACTTGCTTAAAGCACACACATACATTATCTCACAGTTTTAACTGAATCCTCTGCAATGTTGGAATATCATCTGAAGTTCAACCAGAGAAGCAACAGCTTCTAAACTTACATGGTTGTTGGCAGAATTTTGTTCCTTAAGACACGTTGCTGCACATCAGAAACTGAAGCAATTCTGTGGAGTTCTTTTATTTTTAGCATTAACAACATCGTAAAGAGACTGGTTACAAGATAAATATACAAAACCTGCTATTTACTTTTTATTCTTGTAATTAGTCTACAGAAACATGAATTTAAAATATTTTATATGTAATAATACCAAAATATACAATTTATTGTGATGAATTTGGCAAGAGGATCATGGAGTTTTTATGATTAAAACCGTGACATGTGTTGAAGAACATAAAACAAGATCTGAACAAATGAACATTCATAACCCACTTTTTAATGGAACGACACAAGGTAAGATTTAACTCTCCCAAAATTAACACACAAATTTCAGGTAATTCTAACTAAAGTCTAAAATTTTTATAGCTAGATACAATTATAAGATATATTTAAAATGATGTGTACCCAAGAAGATCCTGATATTAATATAAATGTGGTATAGGAAAATGAATAGATACATAATTCAGCTAAATAAAACAGCGAATTAAAGCATATATCCCAATATAAACAAATTAATATGTCACAAAGTTGTAATAAAATTGTTTTAGTATGTAAAAATATATGAAGTAGCATGTTTGTGCCATCATTGTTTACAAAGGTAAAAATCTGGAAACGAAGTGTTTCCAGTAGAGGAATGATTGAATAATATATATCTTATATAGCAAACAACAATATAAATTAAAGCTAGGTGATTTATCTTAGAGTTGTAAAATTATGTATGAAAAACAAAACATAGGAATAATAGTATGATAACATTTTTACAAAAATGTCATAAAATATATACATATATCTGAGCACATGTTCAGGTATATATATATTCTGTATAAGACTGTATGAAGATGATGAAAAATAAGGAAGGACATATAAATTGTTGGCAGGGCCTCTCTGAGGCTGAGTTGAGCATGGCTGATGTAAATGGTTAAAGAAGTGAGCACTGGAAGCAATAATTTTTATTTCTATATTGAGTAGAAAAAAATGAAATTCAAGTTAAAACTAAAAAGAGATACTTCTTTGACCTTTTAGATTAACAAAGATCAGGATATTTGAAAATACATCTGTTACAGAGTTTGGGAAAATAAACACTCTTTTTTAAAAAATTTTTTTATTTAATTTTTTTGAGGGGGAGGTAATTAGTTTTACTAATTTATTTATTTTTAGAGGAGGTACTGGGGATTGAACCCAGGACCTTGTGTATGCTAAGCATGCACTCTACTGCTTGAGCTACACCCTCCCCCCTGAAATAAACACTCTTATATGCTAATATTGTGAGTCAAATTTGACACATCCTCTAATTCTATGAAAAGCATTTCACAATAACTATCAAAATTTATAATGAATATATTCTTTTACCTAGCAGATTTTCTTGTAGGAGTTTATCTTACAGATTTACTCATACATGTGTAAAATGTAAAAGAATATTAATGTCAACAATGATAGTATCAGCAAATGATTAGAAATAATCTAAATGAACAACAATGGAGGATTAATTATATGAGTCATGACACACTCATGCAATACAATACTTTGCAGCTATTCAGCAGAATAAGGCATTTCCATTTGCTCTGGAGTAACTGTCAAAATATATTGTTAACTAGGAAATGTAAGGTACAGGAAAATGTATATAGATTTCTGACATTTATGTTTTAAAGGAAGACTATGTGTATAGTTTACATGTATAAGTACCTCTGGAAACAGACACTTTAGAGATAGTGGGTTGTCTCTAGATAGGGCGATGGAATGGCTGAGAGTTTGAATTGAACCGATTCCCATTTGTTTCTTTTGAATTTTGTACCTTATGCCTGTGTTATTTATTTAAACTAAAATACTTAAAAAACTATACTTGTTGAATTATACAGAAAGAACAAACATAAGTTTCAGGGAGACTCTGTTACATTAGTAAATTGACATGATCATCTAATATTTCTGTGTAATTTATATTTATAAAATATTTTAAGTTCTATTAAACTTAGAACATTTCATGAAAAAAAAGCTCCTTTATTTCAAAAAATATCTTGGAAGCCATTTGAAGTTAAAAGCATTCTTTGAATTAGAACTAAAATAGAAGAGACTACCAGTATATTGAAATGATTAAAAGAAGTGTAATAATGGATTTCCTGGCGTTCACAGGAGTATGTGCTTGGTTGGACGATTTTAAGTGAGACTGAAGTAGAAAAAGATGTAATTCTAAAAGCTGGTGTTTAGCCTCAGCTTTCTCTCACTAAGCCAGAAAACCCATGGAATTAACCCCTCGGTATCCACAAATAAATGGCAAAACAAACACATTTGGTAAAGATTTTAGTGTAAAACATTTTAGTAAAAAAAGTAAAGATTTTTGTTATAAAATTATGAGTTCCTTTCTGAAATGCAGCTTGATGTCTAAAATTCCATAATTCTCCAATTAATACTCTCTGTTTTATTTTTCTTCTCTTTAGATTGTGTTTAGATTCAAGACAGTCATAGTTTGTATATATTAATTTTCTGATAAGATGATAAATATGCACCTCTCAGGACTATTTATATAAATTACATTTACTAATTTGATATTTAATCATTGTATTACCGAACATCCTTTGAAATGCCGACTAAATTTTAAGGTTTTTCACTTCTAAATTCTTAATGATTAAAATTTCCAACATTAATAAACTGTGTTATTCTTTTTTATTGAAAAATAGTTGATTTACAATGTTGTGTTAGTTTCTGGTGCACAGCATAGTAAATCAGTTATATATATATATTTATATTCTTTTTCAAATTCTTTTCTTTTATAGGTAATTACAAGCTATTGAATATAGTTCCCTGTACAATGCAGTAGGACTTTGTTGTTTATCTATTCTGTATATAGCAGTTTGTATCTGCTAGGCCAAAACTCCTAATTTATCCTTCTACTGCCCTTTCCCCTTTGGTAACCATAAGCTTGTTTTCTATGTCTGTGAGTCTGTGTCTGTTTTGTAAATAAGTTTATTTGTATCAATTTTTCTAGATTCCACATTTAAGTGATATGTGATATTTGTCTTTCTCTGTCTGATTTACTTCACTTAGTATGATAATCTCTATGTTCATCCATGTTGCTGCAAATGACATTATTTTATTCTTTTTATGGCTGAGTGATATTCCATTGTGTGTGTGTGTGTGTGTGTGTGTGTGTGTGTGTGTGATTACTATAACTTCTTCGTCCCATCATCTGTTGATGGTTGCTTCCATGTCTTGGCTATTGTATATAGTGCTGCTATGAACACTGGGGTGCATGTATCTTTTTGAATTAGAATTTTCTCTGTAATCCTCAGGAGTGGGATTGCTGGATCATATGGTAACTCTATTTTTAGTTTTTTAAGGAACTTCCATACCGTTTTCCATAGTTGCTGCACTAAATTACTTTCCCAACAGCAATGTAGGAGGGTTTCCATTTCTTCATATCCTCTGTAGCGTTTATCTTCTCATTAGAGAACAAGTTTAAAATAGGAGACGTACCCGATTTTAAAATGATTTCTTCTCTTGAAAGTTATCCTATAGCAATAAGGAGTGCGTAAAACAAAAAGCTGTAATCACAAGGTGGGTGATCTCAATAACCCCAAACCACAACATATGATAAAGAGTTATCAAGTACAGTGAAGATTAAATACAGGTAAGTGGGCATACTTAAGCAGGATATCTGCTCTTTGCTGTAGAATTTTGACAAAGCCTGTAGTAAGTGGCACTATGGTGCAGAGTACTCTTCACTTATTTAAACTAGTGGAAATGTTTTTATGGTCTGCTCGTTGATTTTTTTTTTTTCAACCGGATTTGTCACAAAATCCTGTAATACCAGAGAAAGAGATACCAAAGGGAAAAAGACACTTGCATGCATATTTGCAGGAAGTTAACTATGAGTGAAGAAGTACAGACACAGAAGAGGAAGCAATTTTCTGTATAAAACAAGACTTCAAAGCACAAAAACTATATTCCAGAATGAAAATGGGAAAACAATGAAAAGCAATGAAATTGAAGTCTATAGAACCAGATTTTTTAAATGGAAGAAAAATGGCTGAAGTAAAGGCTAATTAAAAGTCACTGAAAGAAGATAGACTACTGATATGAGACAGAAGCTTGATGGACAGGAAAAGATATGGAAGGAAAATTTTTTTTTAAAGGTCAGATAGTTTTTAAAGTCACAAGTCACGTAACTTCTCTTATTCCTGATATTGATAAGTAGTGTCTTCTCTCTCTTGTTTTTTTTTTCCCTCCTGGCAAGAAGTTATCAGTTCATTTTCTCAGAGAACCAACTTTTGGTTTCATTGGTTTCTCTTTAATGTCTTTTTGTTTTTCACTTCTTTGATCTTATCTTGATTTTCTTTTTTCTGTTTGTTTTGAGATTCATTTGCTTTTTTAAAAAAGTTTCTTTATACTGAAGCTGGGTTATTGATATGAAAACTTTCTTTTTATTCTAATATAGGCAGTTAGGGCTGTATATTTACCCCTAAGTGTCACTTTAGCACCATAACATGAATTTTGATATTTTGTATTTTTATGTTTATTCACTTGCCTCTGTTCATTTCAGAATATTTCTTTATTTCCCTATTGGTTTATTCCTTGACCCATGGATGATGGTGATGGTAATGGTGATGATGACTTCCAAATTTGGGGGAATTTTCTAGAGATCTTTTGTTGATTTTTAATTTAATTTCATTATAGTCAGAGAACATAAATTATATAAATTGAATCCTTTAAAATATGTTGAGACTTGCCTTCTGGTTCATAATATGATCCATCTTTGTAAATGTTATGATGTACTTGAATAGAATGTGCATTTGGCTGTTGTTGCATGGAGTGTTTGGTAAATGTCAGGTCAAGTTGTTTGACTGTGTCTTCTCTATATTTACTGATTTCCTGTCTGTTTGTTGTGTACATTATTGAAATAAGAGTATTTAAATCTCTGACTGCAATTATGAATTTGTCTATTGCAAAATTAATTCTTTCTAGTGGGGAAAAAAAGGTTGAAAGGCATCAGTAGCCTATACAAAATAATACCCATAATTATTTCCTACAAATCTACTCTGGCTTCACTAAATATATATATTCATATATTTTACTTTTTATCCCTGGAGTTTTCCAGATGACATTTCAAAGAAATATGTGAGTTCCTTTTTTCACACTGAGGTAAAAATGCATGTAATTTAAATTAGCTAAAAAATGTCCAGTAGTCTATGAATCCATATCAGTTACACTTGGCAACTTGGGTGCTGAACAAACTATTTGTTTTATCTGGTCAAGCAGCAGTTTGAAAACTGGTTGACATGGTGATAATATTTGTTATGCAATTGACATGTCTAAAAATAAAGTTGCAATGAATAAAGTTCTTTAAATCATCTTTCTAATACTCTTTTCTCTGAAAAGTCACTTACATATTTGTGTCTGCCTGTTTCAAATTCTGTTTAGTAATAATCATATACAACAAATCAATAAGGCCTTTTTGTCTCTTTCAGATAAGGATACACTGTTTATATGATTAAGTATTGAGGTGAACTATGATGCTGATCAAAAACCCCCTTTTTCATTAAAGGAACTTGATTTTTATTTGTTAAATAAAATATTTATACATAAAAACAGAGAAGTAGATCTATACATGAAGATGAGATATGCTTTTAACCTGTGATACTGCTAAAGACTTCTAAGGGTTAACTAGAGATATTTCAGGTCAAAAGAGCAAAAATTTACCAAAGCACTTTTAGCAGAAGCACTGACAAACAGAGTTAGACTTGAACTTCCCAAGTTATGATTACCAACAAGGAGATTACATTGTGACTATGAAACATAGATTTTCAATAAATGCAGTTAAAAGTAAAATTATTTCTTCTTACCTATAAATTTATGAATGACAGTCTTTATCACAGTTACATATAGTAAGCAATGAAATGACAGATTATATAGTAGTCTTTGTTAAAAGTACTTTTGTATTTTTATTCTAATATAAGTAAGTAAAATAAATCATTCTCTATGGGAATAAAACTCTAAGGTAAATATCTAAAACTCTAAAGGGAAAGATTAAAGGATGAAAAGGCTTCCATGAAGATAAATTTATTCTCAAAACATTTTACGGGATTATAGAGACTTATTTGGCTAAAGTATAGCATATTTTAGTGTAACATTTTGGATAAAGCCTCATATTATGACTATACCATGGAAAGAGACTAGAAACAAAAATGACCAAATGTTTGCATTTGCTTTACATCAATATTGGAGTGGGATAGCCACCTCACAGTGGAATTCTTTATCCCTCTGGAAGTGTAGGGTGTGGAAATATCTTTCCTAAATGGTGAGTCTTAACCATACAATGTTCCTGCATCTCTGGTTTTCAACATCCTGTGGAATTCATCCCAAACCACACATGCAGTGCTGATTTCCTTAACAATGAGGCCATTTAAAAGTTCAGTCTCAGTACCTGACTTTGCAGTAACAAAATCTCTGTAAATATTTCAGCAAACAAATTTAGAAAAAGGAAGCTGAATTTATGAAACATGCTTAAATGTAACATAATTAATCTTAACCAAATAATTACTTTAAAAATGATGTGCAACCCTAATACATCTGAAATATTAAATGAGTTAAATTACAAAGTTTAAATTTAACCATATTTGTTAGAAATGTGCTAGCTTAAGTAAGTTAAATGTGCTTACTTTTAAATAAGATGCAGTTCATCATGATGACCACATGCCTCTAAGCTGAATCTTGAAATAAAATGAACACTGTTTGGATCTCAGGATATCACTCTTCCTCTGCAAAAATTCAAAAATTTGAAGAAATAAAGCAAAAATGTACCATGGAGCCAAAATATTGCTTGTATCAGTGGGAGAGTGCAATGGAGGACATGGCTCAAAGTTAGCCACATAGGGTTATCAGCAGATCTCTTCAGGGTTAGGCCATCTGAACCACGGTCACACCAGTACTGAATGGGGGCAGACATTTGCACCACGCCCACTGCCCAACCCCTTCCTTTCAACAGAGGCCCAGAAGAAGGAGAAAATTGCACTCACTCTAACAACTCTCAAGAGAGAAAGGAAGTTGGTCCCATCTTGCCACATTTTTATTCCCAGATACACCAGTCAGATAACATATTCCACCCCTAAAATGGGAGTGCACTGAGGGGAAATCTTTCCTTGTGGAAATTAGAAGTGGGTCCTATAAGGATATTATTTTTAAATTTTCTAAAAGGACATAAGAGCAGGTAAGTAATATTGATGAAAGAGCTGTCCAAAAGGAGACTGATAAAAGTTACTTCATTTTCTCTCCTGGTGGGTGGCTTTATAGATTAAATGACCAAATGTCCTTAATACATAAATGTAAGAAAAAAGCAATGGATGAGGGTAAAATTATACATTATAAAAGTTGAAATATAAGCAAAAAATGGGCAAAATGAATTGTATTGGGGTGCACACTTAGGGGATGCAATTACAGAGGAAAGCAAAGACATGTTTAATATTCCTTTCGGAAACTGGTTTTGCTTTTGTGAAGAGAGAAGGGGTTGTGACTGGACCATATACATGGTGGTTCTTCTGAGATGTCTGGAGAAGTTCTTTCTTTATTCCTTACACAGCTGAGTCCTTGTCAGCTTTTAAGTTCAGCCTGTCACCTTCTCAGGGAGATCCACCATGACTATCCTGTTTAAAATAGGCATTTGTTGTTAACTTCTATCTTAGCCCTTTCTTTCCTTCATAACATCCTTTATAACTAACAGTTCTTTCATTTACGTCTGTTTTGTTTTGTTTTTTGTCACTCTCATTCTCTAGAATGTGCACTCCATGACGACAGGGATTGTTATGGTGTCACTGATGTCTATCACAGAATTGGATATATAATTGAAACTTGATAATTATTGACTGAATGAGTGATTGACCTTAAGAACACTGTGACTCTAAAATTTTTGCATTTAACCCCTACATTATGCTGTTATTTTCAGCCTCATCTGTTTTCACTTCTTGTCTCCCTTCCTGGACTCATAATTCTAAGTACATGCCTTTCTATTTTTATTGATGTATTTGCTTTGCTTTGCTTTATATCCTCATAGTATGTCCTTCTGTCATCTGGCAAGCCCTAACCATCGTTCAAGATTTGGCTTAGGCATAATTTTATCTAGAAAACATTCCGTGATATTTCCTCTTCCTCTATGCTAGATCGGGTAGTACCTTTCTTTCACGTTCTCAGAATATCCTGGGCATAATGTCTATTACTGCTCTTGTCACAATTTTATGTATTTACCTTTCTCACTATTCACTGAGTAAATGTTGGCTGAATGTACATATAAAGAGCAACCTATTAATAGAAAGAATTATATAAAATTATCCTAACACTTGAAACCTTTTCAGAGATAAAAATAGGCTTCATAGAAATATTTAACGAAAGATCTAGTTTATAAGTCAGGACTACTATCATTTCTCTGAGCTAAAATGGAGTTTGTTATTTATGATTAGGTCCATTAGTCATTTTAATTCCATAATAATAGAGTTGCAGACTATAGTGTGACCATCAAAGAATAAAGTTAAAATATAAAAAATTATTAATCTTCAATTTATTTCTAATCACGACTGATAATGTCAGTTAGGAAACTCTTTGGCTGCAACAGAGAGAGAACTGCATCTCAAACTGGCTTAAAATAGGCTATTTATCTTAAATAAAATAACCCAAAGATAAGGTGGTCTCCAGACTTATCTGAAGACACTTTTATGAAGTAATCAAGTCCTTTCATCTGTCAAGTCTACATCCTTTTCAGGTCAGCTACGCTGACTTTCCCCAGGGTGTCAAGATGGCTCTAGGAGCTCCCTGAATCAGTAGATAAAATTTAGAGGAGGAAGAATGGCTCCGAGTCTTCTGCATAAGAAGAAAGATTCTTTTTCTGAAAGCCTCAAACAGACTTCCCTTTATATATCATTGGTCAGGACTAGGTGACTTACCCATTCCTAAACTACTCACTGATAAGGATAATAGTATAACAACATTTGGTCTACACTAATTTTCAGGGATGAGAAGAATTAGAGGAATTGAACATTGTGCTTAGTGTATGTCTAAAAACTGTGTTGTGTTGAAAAAATTAGGAAATAGTAAATTAATAAAATAAATTGAAATGCAGTTGCTGGCTCTTTTACATGTTGTAAAATCCATAAAAATCGAAGTTGAAAGAGAGTGACTATTACCTACATCATTGTACTTCTCAGATTTCACAAACATTAAGCATACCTGCAGACAAAAGTAAAGATCATAATGGAGAAAGCATTTTGAGTATATATCCAGCTCCTTGGTCCTAAGTCATTGTACATCCCCAAAATGTAATTAGCTCACTTTCCTGCTGATGAATTTTTATTTTCTCTTTTAACCCCAATTCTAGAGTATCTGTACAACTGAGATGAAAAATTAATAACCTCTTTCTGTGCTTAGAAGGTTTTCATTTAAGACTGTGGGTGAAAGATACATTATGAATAGTATGGATTTTTTTGACCTCAGTCAAAGTGACATGCAAGCTTAACCTAGATTCATCTTCTCCTCACATTTGTCATAAATCTCTGACATGTCGATATTCTATATTTGAATGCCTTGTGCACATTAGCAATATTGTAAAATCATATTGTATTGTGACAAGGCACTAAATTTATTTCAGAGAAGGTCCATTTTAGCACTATATGCACTATGAATAATAAAGCAAATATTGATTCTAATGACAGATTATTACAACATTAATAATTTAGCTGAAGCAAGGCCTTTTTTTCATTTGAAATTGGAGAGTTGGCTAAAGAAAAAAAAGGCAGCACCCCAGTTAGTTTTCCTTATGTTATAATGATGTTATTTATCATAATTATGTGTTGTCAGTGTACATACGTATATGGGTCATACTGAGTTCAGAAGTACAGACTGGGATAAGTGAGGGAAAGAGAATTAACTCTCACTGTAAGCCCTTTTGTGTTGTACCTTTTTCTTCTATATTGATATTACTTAGTTTAGTGAATTTAAAAAGCTACATTAATAAAAGATGTCAATTTGCCTCATTGCTTACTTACGTTAAATGATTTTTTATGTTTTCCTTCTATGCACAAATGTAATTTTGGCTTCTTTAATTGTATTTTTTATATAAATTTTCCATATTATTAAGATGGAGCAGCGTTATTTCATCTGTCTAGTTTATTGGAGCTATTTTTTAAGGAATATTTACCTTAAATTGTAAATTTTCACAAAGAAGCAATGTTAAAAAAAAATTCATATACCTTAACATAATATAGTGCATTTTCCTTTCTATACAATAAAAGCATGTAGAAACAGTGTAAAATGGTTCTACGCTTATCGCATTGATGATAATGGAAACGGATGCTTTTTAAACCATGAAAGTGTCTTTACAGTGCCTTGAAATAGCCAATTAACTTAACTCCATTTTGGCTTAAGTGGTTTGATAAAACACAGAATCACTCCGTCAATCCTTAGAAATGAACTCTTGCTCCCTAAAGGTTAATGCTCCATCCTACTTCGTGGAATTGAATGGTTTCATCTGTTTAAATATTAAAGCAAAATATATATTTTAACTAGCATTTTACTTAGTTCTCATTTATGTAAAATGCAATGAGAACAAGCTTGTTATGAAAATAAAATGATGTAATAAATAGTTTCATTATGGGAATATTCTGTCTTTTCTCCCTAAAATAAGACAGTATATGAAAGGATGTAGTAGATATAAAATACAGCATTCTGTTTCCATTACTTTATTCCCAGTGTTCAGCAGGATTTAATAATCAATATTTTTAAGTTCTCAGCACAAGCTTTGTAAGTCACAGAACACCACAGGGAAGAGATGGCATGAGCAGCAGGAGCAGGAGCAGCAGCAGCAGTATTATTATTATTATTATTATTATTATTATTATTATTATTATTATTATTATTATTATTATTATTATTATTATTATTATTATTAGCTATAATGGAGCCCTTACATGGTGGCTGAAACTATTCCTTATTTTTAAATGTTATTTCAGTATGGACTAGAATTTTCCCCTTTAGTATATTTAGCAGAATTAATATTTCAATGAGCAGAAATAGTAGTCCTAGAGATTTTATGTGCATGAATTCCACCTCTAAAGCCTGTCCTACTCAGCTACTGCTGTTCACATGGTGTTTGGCCAAGTGCCCAGGGGTTTAGGTGCCAAGCAAAGATGCTTTCACCATGACAATTTTCTCAACACAGCCACTGTTATCTGATTAGCAGACATAGGCATTTTTGCCACATGCTGATTAATACAGTTGCACCTGGCTCTTATCATGTCATCCTAAGGGTTGGAGTTGGACTTACTCTTTGTTTCTCCAGACTGCTGACCATTTAAGTTCATGACATAATTTGACAACAAAGTCTTGTCAAGAGGTCACCTGGTTCAGGATCCTGCTTCCAGGTGTACCAATAGTTAACCATTGAAGATGAATGGATTTCTGTTACTTTCAAAAATAAGTAGTCTGTTGGTGATTCCACAATATGTAGCTAGCTTCAGTATTTAATCAATCTTGTAATTTCAGTGGAGTAGGATGACTGTTAAAGGGAACACACCTTTTTTTTTTTTTTTTTTTTTTTTTTAGAAATTGCTAGTCTTGTCTACCTCTATTCTTAAATGCAACTACAGGCCGCCTTGGAGGATCTCCCCGTATCAAGAAGAATAATTTAAATGGTCCCTTGTTTACTTGTACCAGTTTACTAGCACCAGTTGTCCTAGAGCCTTTACACCTATTGCCCAGGTTGTTGGGCGGCAATGAAAAAAATGTGCACAGGGAGGCCAGAAGCCACCCATTGAAAGGAAACTACTTGCTGCCTCACTTTAAAAAAAATTTTTTTTTTTTGGAAGTGATTGAAGATTCTTGATGAATTGGAATCTTCCAAAGTGAGATCAGATGGTAGAAATAAATAGCCCTCTCACACGACAAAGAAATTACCACGGGCAGAGAGGGAGCCTATTTATGGGCTGAGTTGTATCCCCTCAAAATTCATAGGTTGAAATCCTAACCACCCGAAACAAGCCACAGTTGTTTTGATGCCTGCAAAGTTATAGATTATTATGTGCAATAGTGTTAACCCCATTCTCCTTAAAGCCAGTTCTTGGAATTGTGCTAGTCATAGATTTAGCCCTGGTGGAGATGGAGCAGCTTATGTCATGGCTCCAGTCTTGTCATCATGCAGTTAGCTTTTTCCTCCTGGTGGCAGTCATGGTATCTGTAAAACAGCTCAAGGATGTGCGTCAGACAGTGAGTCTGTGGCTCTGCTGTCCTAGTCATCAACTGCTTGAGCCCGCTCTTCTGTAACTCAGGGAGGCCTGGGAGACTTTGGCTTTTCTGCAAATAAGAGGCAAAGATTGAGGGGCCCTGCAGGATCCTGCTTGGTTCCAGACAGGTACGGAGGGATGACCATGTGAAGACACAGTGAGAAGACAGTCAGCAGTGAGCCCAGGAGGGAGTACTCAGGGGGAACCAGCTCTGCCAATACCTTATTCTTGGACTTTTAGCCTCCAGAACTGTGAGAAAATGCATTTCTGCAGCTTAACCCCCTAGTCTGTGGTCCTTTGTTACGGCAATCCTAGCAAGTGCATAGTTGGCTAACAGTCTGGAGTCAGTGTGACTAGCCAGACTTAACACTGAGGTGTTCAGGGAAACATGATGTAGCTGACTTTGGAGAGCTCCTCAGACTCAGTCACGCCAGCACAGTGGGTATCTTTGGAAGGATTCACTGCTTGAGAGTGAAAATAGGGTCTACATTGGCCTTAGGTTGCCATAACTGAGCATGGTGTTGAGGAGTCCTCTTCCTCTCCTACCTGATCAAGAGAAACTATTTTCAGACCAGCCATAGTGGTGTAGCCCTGCCTCTGAAGGGTGGCATCAACCGGGGCAGGACTCCTTGCCTTGACGAATGAAGGTGACAGGGCCTTCTCCAGTCTTCCTCCACCTCAGGTATCAACACTCACTGAGCATTTACTTTCCACCAATGTTGATCTAAGCATTGTGTGTACATTTCATGTTCATAAAATAAAATAGGAAATAAAAACTGTTTCATATGAAGAAATTAGGCACAGAGAGAGCACTCAAACTGGGATAATTTGAGTTTGTAGTTGTCATTCTTTCTTTCTTTCCTTTTTTTAACAAAAACTATTTACAAAGATGTGAAAGGAGAGTTGGGAATCAGCAAGGATAGAGCAGTAGTCTCAGGCCAAAACAACTGAGGAGGAGCTATTACCAGACAAAGATACAGGTACAGAGAGTGTTTTAAGAATGATTTCATGATTTCAGCAGGGACAGCCAGCTAAGGCAATACCCACTGTTGGGATGAGAGGTAGCAGGAGAATGAATATCCTGACTATTCTCTTCCTATCCTCTGCAGTCCTCCTGAGTTTCCCCATCGGCTGAACCCAGTATCTAGTCTGCATATACATCTTACATAAAGGTCATTTTCTCAGGGGAAAAGAGAATGGGGAGAAGTTTCAAGAATGGAATTGGAGGGGCAAAGAGAAAGGTTAAGACAGTTGCTTGGGGTCACACAGCTATTAAGTGGGAGAGATGGAGTTTGAACCCAGTAGTTAGGCTGTGAAGCCCATATTCTGATGTTGTCAGCAGTTGCTTAGAACCGAGAGTGGCCATCCCCCAGCAGGCAGTGTGGAACTCTGTGCCTGGCACAATAAGCTCTTGGGGTCTGCGGGACCCTGATTTTCAGGCTTTTGGCTATAACCGCAGCTGTAATCAGCTCTTCCTCGTACCATAAATGCTTGTTTGGGACACTATTGTAGAACAGGAGATCCTGGAAGAGAAAAATCACATTTCATGATAGGCTCGATGGATGTAATCTGCTTCAGGCCTGAAAATAAAAATGATATTTTATGTGTACATAATGTATACTTCTATTTATATGAAGTTTAAGAGAAGACAAATTCATCTATGGCAGTAGAAGTGATTGCTTGTTAGGGGACTGACTGGGGAAAGGCATGAGGGAAACTTCTGTGAAGAGGGATCACTTTTGTCATCAGCCAAGCTCTCATTTCCTGCTGTTCAAGCCGGTTTTACCTTAACAGCTGCTCTGAAAAGAGCAACACTTGCCACTCAATAAAGGTTTCTGTGTCTGAAGTTACTAAGCCACCGTGAAGCTGACTTTCTCCCTGGATAGGCAAATTCACCTCCTCTGAATATTTTCAATATTTAATTGTTCTGATTACCTTCTCTGGACTCTTCAATTTTTCCCAAATCCTTTTAGACATAGATAAATTAAATCCTGCTATAATAAATAATCCTCATCTAATCAATTAATCTTGAGCCCACAATCTGTAAATTAGTGTAAGTTATTACTTCCCAGTTCTTAAATTTTCATGTCTGTTAACATCACCCAAAATCATTAAATACAATATGTAACTTGCTTTTGTTTACTTTTACTTTTCAGTCGACTTCAAATATCAGGGCCTCTTCTGCCACATTTGCCTAATAATTAATTTTATGTTGTATAGAATTCTAATATTTATTTCTTTACAGCTTGTTTAGTCTAATGACTATACACTAATAAGATTTGCACTATAGTGTATTATAGTAGTCAATTATTTTCTTATCAGGAACTTATGATTGAGAACTGTGCTAGGTGCTCAATAAACAACTAAATAAAAATAGCAGCTTTAAACACATATAATTAATTTGAACACTAAAACGATAAAAACAGTAGTCATCTTCAAGCAAACCATTCATTACTTTCTCTTCTGTGTATATGGCATTGTTCTAGGAGAGGGATATAGCCCTGGTCCTCTCAGCTTTATTTTCATGAAAGGAAGGCCAGTTTACCTACCACTGACCTAAGAACACTATGTGGTAGAGGAGAATGGATTAAGATAAATCCATTTTCAAATCCTTCCTCCATAACCTTCTAACAATATAACTTTGGGTAAGCTTCTCTGTTTATTCAGTGGTAAAATGTAAATACTGATTGCTATTTGCATGGCTGTTGTGAGAAATGAGAAAATATTTATCAAGTGTTTGCATGTGCTCTACCCCCAAATGGGAAGTTATTATGTGTTTTATCTCTGGACAAAAGTTAGTGTTACATACTTTAAATCATTAATGACTTTAAATTGAATGTTAGCTTAAAAACTCAAGTCAAAAATGCTGTTTTATTAGCTTATTATACCATAGGTTACTATTCCCTTTGGCACCATTTGCAGCTCTTTTCCACTAAGCTAAAGAAAGCAGGAATGGTACATATCTGTCATCAGGTAATGCCCAGTAGTGGCTCAAAATTTTCCAAACTGGGAACTAAAAAATGCAAGAGAGATTTCTTTCTTAGACACTCACATATCAGTAGTTTTCTCCAAGGAGACCAACATACCTTGCCAAATGTGAGTTTAAGAAACAGAAAAAGGCATATTTGAAGGTAATTCTACTTAACTCTGTAAGATGCACCTGAAGCAATTAAAGCCACATTTAGAAGAGGAAGAATATGCAATCAACACACTTTATATTTTATCCCTCTTGTTAAAAAGGAAACTAAAATGCAAAGAATTTTTTCATTCCATAAACCGTGAACAACTAGATTATACTGGCAGTGTGACTACTTGATAAACAATAACAAAAAAATCTAATTCCAACAGTGCTCTCATGAATTTGACATGAGTATCTTATACTATGTGACAAAAGACATAAGAATCAGTCTGGCTCTTAATAGCAAGCAACAGAATCCAAACTTTAAACAGAAAAGAAGTTTTCTTAAAGGCTATTAAGGAACTCATAGAAACCTTGCTGGGACTGAAGAACCAATATGGAAGTTAAATGTCTGGAAACAGTGTCTCGAACACCACAGAAGTGCCTCGTATGTGAGCCACTGTCCTGAAACAGGATTGGATGCATCACTTAACATCTCATTCTTGTGACCCAGGAACCCCTCATCGTGACACTGCTGAGGTACCACTACCAGAGAGAAGTTGCCCCTGTAGGAGCTTCCAGGTCAAAGTGTGTGCCTATCGTTCCTGGATCCTAGGGCACTGATGCACAGGAGGTTGGGAAGGTGGATTTCTAACATTTTGGGCTCCTTATGGGTGGCAGCCACCACCATTGTGCATAAGAAAAGGAACTTCTCGAACATTGAAATGAATAGATGAGTTCATAATCCAGCTATTTGTCTAAGGACCTAGATATTTGTCTAAAATAATGACAGATATCCACTACATCATGTAAATAATACATAGTAAAATGTAAAAGGTTTGTGAGCAGTGCTTGGGGGGTACACACTGAGGTGGTTCCTACAAACTTAAAGTTTTAGTTTAAAGCTCCTCCAAGAGGCTTTTGTGACCACGCTCCCTAGAGAAAGTCTGTCCTCATTCTTTATACCAACACCCTGTTTATTTTCTCCATACCGTAAATTCAATCCAGTATCTTGTTTTTATCGGTTGTGATCTCCTGTGTCTTCTCACTTAGATTCCTTACTCCCTGAATCCCCAGCACAGTTTCTCCCACATAACAATTTGTCTAGTGAGATCTCCACTATAAATCCCCACAAAACACCTGAGATCAAAGGTGAGTAAAATCACCATAAAACGAATGGTTTCCTGAATTGCAGGTGTTGTAGGAATCATCCCCAAAAAATGTCCTTTAGAAATTAGGATACTTTTGGTGGCAAGAAACAGAAATCTCAACTTGAAAGAAGATCAGCTTCATAGGAAGCCTAGGAAGGCCCATGTGTGGATTGACCTCAGTCTGGATTATTGAACATACCACTAAGGAGGGGGATGGTATGGCTACTCTCCTGGTGCGGGGCAAGGCCCAGACCGCCAAACAAAACCTGGAAAGAGAAGAGGAAAGGTGGGTTCTAGGTGGAAGGCCAACAGTGCTTCCTATATTGACAGCTTTTGCACTGTTTGAAACACTGAGTGAAGGAAAAGATAATGTACTCCAAGGATTTCACTTGATTGGTCCCGCCAGCGAGTATCTCATTTGAATATATGCGATGGGCATGGTAACTCAATGCTTCAGCTCTAAAATCCTGTTTATTTCACTTGCTGTGTGCCCATACTCAATGTACAATTTAGTGATTATGATTAGGCTTTCCAACTGGTGTGATTATTCAGGGAGACTGTTGGCCAGAGGACAAAAGTGTGTGATTCCATCAGCTGTTTTAGCTATTACTGTGATTAGTGAATTATCATTTTGGCTTTATACTTCAGTCTATTGCATTGCTTTTCTTAAAACATGAGTCATCATCCCTGAATCTGGATACATAAAGACTCGGAAAAGATGTAATTTCTGAGCCTGAAAGGAAGAGAGATGTGTTAGTTTGCTAGGACTGCTGTAATAAAGTACCACAGACTGGATAGTTTAAAAAATAGAAATTTATCATCTTACAGTTTTAGATAATAGACATTTAAAACAAGTTGTTAGCCTTGTTGATTTATTCCGAGAGACATATGAGAAGAATCTGTTCTAGGCCTCTCTTCTTGCCTTGTGGATGACTATCGTCTCCTTATGTTTTTTTTTCACATCATCTTTCTCTGTGTCTAGATTTCTTCTTTTGATAAGGACACCAGTCACAATGGATTTGGACCCACCCTCATGGCTTCAGCTTATCTAAATTACATCTGTCTGCAAAGATACTATTTTTCAAAAAGTCAAATTCTGAGCTGCTAGAGATTAGAACTTCGAAATATGAATGGAGGGGTGGACACAAGTCAACCAATAACAAAGATGAAGCCCTAGATGTAAGCAGTGCCTCTCAGGGAGGCTCTTTATAGGCAGTTAGCCTGAGAGGGCTTCCATTCAACTCCCCACAAGTTCCAGAAGAGACTTTCTGAAGGTGTCCCAGAGAACAAGCGGTTATTTCTAGGTAGAAGGAAGCATTTAGGAAGGAGATAATATCTGTGTTTGCCTTGGAGGGTGGGTCATATGTAGTTACCTAAATATGATGGAGGTACTTAGGAAATGACTATTAGAAGAGAGAAGCAAAACAGGGGAAGCAGGGAGCTGTTACAGTAGTTGTGTTATACTGTGATAAGCTCTGGTTGAGGGGCGTGGTCATGGCTTGGAAAGAAAAGGATGCTCTGAGAGAGCTTCAGCCGTAGAGATGTGCAGGGCCTGGCCATGTACCATGAAGGAGTGAAATAGGGAACATTTGGGAAGACAAGCTCTCCTGTCAGAGTTCCCTTTTACCTTCCACCTTCAAAAATGCATATTATTATGAATTGCTCCATTACTCTTTCAGGGACACTATGGGAATATTTTTTATTAATATGCATGAATGTATGGGCAAAGGAGATAAAGTAGGAAGCTCTCTGTAGTGATTAGAACACATGTACATAAGACAAGAAATTATACTTCTGTCTGAAATATTTAAGCTAGATAGCTAGGTCATTAGTTAAATTTGTGTGAGTTTGAAACATACATTGGAGACTGAGATGGTACCCATTGGAAATTCATGGTGTACACAAGAATCATCTGTTAGGCAAAGAAATCAAAGAAAAGAGACAACACTTGGTTAGGGGCTCACTAGACATATATGGACTAAGACCTCTGGTCTGGACAGAGGGTCTGACATCTTGGGACCAATAGTCAAAGATTCTGGCTGTCTTACCCCTTCCATGAACCTCCTAATTAAATAAATAAATGCTTTGTGTAAAATCATCTTTGAATTGTGAGCCCCTCCTTCTGAAAAGGACTTTTTCCTTGACAAGCATCAAGTAAGCTCCAGACAACCAGAAAGTGTTATTTTGTTTCCTGAATACCCTTACTGTTTTCATATCTCTGGATCTGAGGGATGGAAAGAGGAGAAAGAAGCAGCAACACCTCCTAGAGATCCACGATGCATAGTCTGTGGTTACTTTTTGTTTAATCCATATCTTACCTTTAGGAAATGTTAGGAAACTAACATTAGTGAACTGTTAGGAAAGAAATGTTAGGAAACTTTGATTAGTGAACTGAAGTTTAAGCTTTAAGCTTGTGTCCCTGGGAGAATGATTTCAATGCTATTAAGAAAAATGTAGGTAGTTGCTCTTATATGGAAGGAAGAGGTAAAGAGATGTTGTGGTACATATAAAGAATGATTGAATCCAGCGTGTGAGACTGGGATTGTACCATATCTGCCACTTACTGTCACCAGGAATTTGTAGATACCACTTCACCTCTAGCAACAATTTAAGCATCTGTACCAGGACTAGGTTGATGGTTTTAAAGCTATTTTGTTAAACCGAAAAAACAATTTATCAAATACAGTCTTACACAAATTCCCATATACATTTAAAAAGACTATTCAAGTTAAGTGGAGTAGGGAAGTCAAGGACTTCCAGCCACCTTGATTTTGACTTCTTATTCCCCAAAGCAGTCCATCATTGTTGGAACCCAGTTATATTATCTTTAATATGACATCTAGTTCTATCCTTACATGATAGTCATAGTAAGATTTGTTGATTCAGTAGTTCTCTTTGGAAGCACTTTGAGAATTTTGGATGTGGTGGTGGTAATGTTGGAAATTATTCATGGT
The DNA here is from genome assembly GCF_009834535.1 of Camelus ferus. NCBI lineage: Eukaryota > Metazoa > Chordata > Mammalia > Artiodactyla > Camelidae > Camelus > Camelus ferus. Next base: position 87,098,977 of record NC_045698.1, on the reverse strand, counting down.
AGTCATGGAAATGATTGCATTTTGTTTTAAAATGTAATGCATGAATACTTGACAATGTACATATTAGTATACATGATGCAAGGCAATTTTGACTAGAACCCTTGGATGATCTGCAGACCCAGCAGCTCTGCTATTCACCCTCCCTTCTCCTCCCTTGCTTTAAGAGAAGGAAATGTGTGACACTGTTACCACTTCCCTAGCCAGGTTTCCTCGTGAGGAATTTCTGCTGAATAAAGTCCATCCCCTTTGAACAGTGTTCACTTCTGACCATTCTCCCTTATGATTAGTACATTATTTTATTCAGTAAGTCACTGTCTTTAATAAAGTTACAGTCAAGTGTATCTTTAGGGTGACTCTGATTATCTCCTCCCTCATCTATTCTATTGTAGTGTATAGTGTAACTGTCAGAGGGCAGACTTATTTAATTCATAATAATAATAGCAACTTCTTTTTTCAACTATTTTTTGATAAAACATGTTGCATATACCATGTCATTTTTTTCTACCTGGTAGCAAATGTATAAGAATCTCAGTTATCCTTAAGTGCAAGGAAACAGTTCTGGGAGATTGGCTAATTTGCCCAAGGGGACAGGACTGGGAGACTCTACCATGTCCTGTATCCTCTACATTCTTGAGAGCCAGGGATGAATAGGCCTAGAGTCAGGACAGAGCAGTGAAGAGGACCCCTCAGTGTGTTTCCTCATACTGGCATCCATTATTATTTAAAAGTCAGGTGTATTCTTTGTCAGTCTTAACAAATTTCCCTATTTCTCTCTTCACAGAATATACATTTTAGTTGTATAAAGACAGCTAAACAAGATTACGCATTATTTCTTCCTCCAGTTCAGATTTTTACTACTTCTTTGACTGAAACTCTTTGTAAGATACAGGTATTATGTAACCATCCTTTGCAAACAGAGTTGTTGAATTTTCAGTATGTGTATCTCCAGGCTATTCCTCAGGGATCCAGCTTGCTTGGGCTTAGAGAACAAGGACTACAAGACAGTGACATTGGTTATAGAAAAAAAAAAACAGTCAGGTTCTTCATTTACTCTGGAAAGTATGTTTTCATTGCCATCTGAATAAGTAACTTTCAACTAAATTGTGGACAAACACACCTCAGTATAGCTACTTCTCACATGCTTGACTCAGCAGTTTTTCAAAATCCTGTGAAATGCTTTCTTTCATATGTGTTAAACTGAATACAAAGTAGTACATATATACCCTTGTATTATGTTCAGACAACAGATGATTTTGTTTGTTTCCTCTTAAAGGAGGTGCTTAAAATTCAACATGGAAGGAAACTGGTTTTTAACCTTAAGTTCTAGTCCCCTTCTGAAATTAAGGTAAATGGCTTTAGAGAGACCATAAGTCTTCTTGCATGTCAAGATTTTTGTTTACAAAGCACTGTCCTAATAAGGTTAATATAAATGAATTTGGAACAAATGGACTGGATAGCTTTGAAATACACAGTTTAAAATGTAATGGAAAAAGCATTTGGTAAAATATGTTTTAGATTTCACTGAATCCCAAATGTTTAGATAATACTATAATGGTGAATATCCGCCCCTAGTTTCACACACACTTTCACTCTAAGTTGAAATTATTGATACAACATGTATAAGAAGTGTACCTTTTAGTGTTGTTAAAATCTGTTATAATATTCTCTGTTATATTCTATGACCTAGTCACATTTAGAGTAGAAAAAAAAGAGATTTGAATAAATAAAATGTATCTGAATTCCCTCAGCATGTATAATGTGAACCTCATTGTTCCAGTGAGAACCCACACTATTCATAGTGAGCTTGATGCTTGGGTTTGACAGGCAGCCATCTGGGGCGCCGCAAGAGGCCGTTTTGAAAATTCAAACCTTCAATAAGATCAAAGTGTGTACAGAAGTATTAAATTATACCCAGATAGAAAAATATGTGTCCTCAGTCTTTTATGTGAAATTTAACATTGATACATGCTCTGTGAGTTTTCTTCCATACATACAAACAAAATGCATGCCACTGAAATGCTGAGGGATGGCTGGGAAAAAAAAAAATCTAAACTGGGATCACATGTCCTTTCCGGCCTCTAACTGTGGCATTCATCTGACATAATAGAGACTCTGAAACACAGTGCGCCTTCACTCTGCGGGGGTTACAAAGCTGTTCAGTGTAGGAAATCAGCACGTGAATATCTCTTCCCCTAGCTAGAAAATGAAAAACACCTGACACTTGAGAACTGTTAGTACATGATTTGAATGCCATTAGGGGCTGCTCCTACACATTTCGTATTACAGCTGTGGAGTGTGTAACCCATGAATAGCACTTGTGTTATGTTTGCTTTAGAAAACTGTGTTGATCCCTCCAGGCGCTCTATTTGCAAGTACTCCCACGTGAGGCATAGAGCAGGGGGGAACTGAAGCAAACAGATCTGTCTTACAGAGAGACTGTTCTGTAAGGAAATATTTTTAGAGGCTGGAGAAATGGGTAGCGCACCTCCCACTCTGGTTGTAACTTTTGAAAGAGGATGGCTGAGGAGATCTTTTATTGACATAACAAAAACTATTTGTTCAATGTGCAGAGCTCAGGTTCTATGCAGCCATCTCCCTGTGGCTCAGAGTTTTAATAAAATTTGACCCAGCCTCCGTGCGTGTAGTTTGTGGAAGGAAGATTATAACATGAACGTTTTTCTTTGCTAAAAATTGCTCTTTTTGAGAGTTTTTTTTGAACTACTTCTCAAGTTGTAAAAATCAGATCGGGGATAATCTTTCAAGACATTATGAGGTTTATATTTCTTTTGAATTTCTTTCAGGATAGGCTTATTTTAGCAGTTTGGGATTGGAATGAAATCTCTTAATTTCTTTTCTCCATATACAGTTCAGTCTAGAGCAAAGTGGTTTATTTTAGGAATATGTAAACTGATGACTAAATTTCGCTTTTGAATAAATGAGTGCATCATGAAAATGACAGCTTGAGTTCAGCTGTAAAGTTATGTTCACACCACAAATGATACCTCTTAGCTCTATTGATAAGCTTTGCTTATTTAGGATGTTTTGTTTTTGTTTCTAGATGACTATCAGGATTACACAGTATCTCTATCAAGGGCTGGGCTTGGAGTATGGTTGGATGTGAAAAGGAATCTGTTAATTACTGAGCAAAGGCTATATGATGTTGATTTACATACTTGACTCCATTTAACACTCACACACAACCTCACAGACAATCCAAAAGGTAGATATTATTATATCCAGTTTCGTAGATGTGGACACTTTCTCAAATTACAGAGCAAGTAAATTGCAGAGATAAAATTCAAAGTCAAGTTGTTCTAATTTCAAAGTCCATGCTCTTAAACATTATCTTTTATTGCTTATACAAATTGCTGTGAAAATTCCTCAGAATTCCCCTCTTCAAAAGATATTTTCAAGCCTTGACATCACTTTTGCTTACTGAATAGCCTGTCTTCTTTGCCTTGCTAAAAAGTATCAAAAGGAGAGTCTAACAAACTTGACAGAATCCCATGCCTGCATATTGGATTTGCAAACTTGAATGTCTTTAGCATCACCTGGAAAGCTTTTAAAAATTACCAATGGCTGATACTATATTAGACCATTTACATCAAAACCTCTGGAGGTTGAGCCAGGACATGGGCATTTTAAAAAAGCTTTCCTGGTGACTCTCGTGTGCAGCCAGAGTTCAAAATTTGTTATATATTGACATAAAATGCATAAATTTTAGTTCTCCACATTTCTTTCTCACATATCCTGAAAATCAAAGATTTCCTGTCTCTTGGAAAAGCAAAGTGATGGCATCTTTATATGGCTCCACAAGGGCTTGTCATCACACCATTCTTCCTAATTGGTATGCTCTGAAGATGTGTCAGAGCTGTCTGCGCCTATTTCTCTCGTTAAGAAATGTGGGTTAGAACGAGAAGCATGGAAGGCAGCTGGGGGTAAAAGAAAACAAGGTTGACACCGCTTTATCTTAAAATTCTCTGTCTTTTCTTCCCAGCAATTTAAAGGACTTATCTTTCCTTCAGAGGTCTTCATCTAACTGCCCCCAGCATTCATAACCACTTTTTATTGGAGGAGGAGCTAAGATTTGTAAATCTGTGCAAAAACTCAACATTCACTGTTTACCCATTTCTGCAGTAACACTCTGGCACTCAATCCCTTACAACCACTGTTATCTCAATTTGCTATTGAGTTAGTTTTTGACTGACTAGGCTCCCCAGCTTGGCTTCTGCCTTTAAGCCTACTGGACCAATTCATCAAGCCAGATTTACACAGAACCAGCTTTTCATTTGGGTGTTGACAAACTTCTTTTCCTCTCTTATTGGCAAAGATGAGGAATCAATGGCATATTTGTCTTTTATTAGTAATAATTTTTATTGGCAAAACATCACTCCCTAACATTGAAAATAGTAACATCATCAAGTGTCAAATGTACCTAGAAGACTGTGTGTCTCAAGAGGCAATGCTACAAAACCAAGGTTGATAATACCTAAAAGGAAACCTGTTGTTTTCAAGAAAAACATTTTGAAGACCAGTGTGACATCAAATTTGTAGACCAAATGAATGCTTAACACTGAGCTTTGGGACTTGGATAGCAGGTGAGGGGAGTAGTCTCTTTTTTGGTGTTTGAGGTATAGCTAAGGTTTACAAGTTGTGCGTATCATTTGGTTCTTCCTCCAGCTGTACTTCCTACAATTTCCCACCCCACTTTTTGCTCTGAAAGGCTGAACTACGTGCACTGTCTCAGCAGGCTCTCTTGTATTCTGGCTATATGTTAGCCAGTGAGATTATCAGCTGGTGACTGGTTTATGGAAAGAGGTTAAAGTAAGGGTATACATCCAGCTTCCTCCTTGCTGGGTCAGTGGAAGTTGACGTCACTTCTTAACAAAAGGCCATGGTTTTCATAAGGGGGCCTCCCTATATGCTATTCACCCCAGATGTTTACCTATTCTCTCTTTTTCTTTGAAGTATACTTGATTTACAATATTGTGTTATTTTCAGGTGTACAGCATAGTGTTTCTGTATCTTTGCAGGTTTTACTCCATTATAGGTTATTATAAGATAATGGGCATAATTTCCTGCACTATATGGTATATCCTTGTTGCTTATCTACTTTATATATTGTAGTTTGTATCTGTTAATCCCATATACCTAATTTGTCCCTGCCCCCTTCTCTCTCCCCTTTGGTAACCACAAGTTTGTTTTCTACATCTATGAGTAAGTTTCAGTTTTGCATATACATTATTTGTATTATTTTGTAGATTCTACATATCAGTGATATCATACAGTATTTGTCTTTCTCTGTATGAATTATTTCACTAAGGACAATATTGTGTAAGTCCATCCACATTGCTGCAAATGGCACTACTTCATTCTTTGTATGGCTGAGTAATATTTCATTTTATACACACACACACACATACACACACATATATATCTCACATATTCTTAATGCAGTTTTCTGTTGATGTGCATCTTGGCTATTGTAAATAGTGCCACTATGAATATTCGGGTGCATATATCATTTCAAATTAGTGTTTTCTTTTTTTTCTGGTTATATACCCAGGAGTAGAATTGCTGGATCATATGGTAGTTCTATTTTTAGTTTCTTGAGGAACCTCCACTCTGTTTTCCACAGTGGCTTCACCATTTTACATTCCTACCGACAATGTACGAGGATTCCCTTTTCTCCACATCACCAACCTTTGTTATTTGAAGACATTTTGGTAATAGTCATTCTGAGGTGTGAGATGATAGCTCCTCGTGGCTAGCTATTCCCTCCTTTTGTCCATTCATGCCTGAGGGAGTTAAATGATGCCCCACTATTGCTGGCCCCAGGGTTCTGTGCTGTTCTTTGTTTTCTCCCAAACCTGCCTACATTTGTTACTTTATTAAACTATCTGGAATTATCTTGTTAATAGTTACTTTATTAAACTAACTGAAACTATCCAGTTTGAGTGTGTCATCTCCAAGAGATCATCTTAGAAAGCACATGGAGCTCTAATTTCCTTAGAAGCAATCCTAAGTATGACAAGATTGTTAAATTTGAATGTCCCTGATAATTTTCTTGGGACATGGTCATGTTAAAGTCTAGGTAGAAATGGTAATTATTTCTTAAGGCTATTTTCCTGCCCTAGTTTTTCTTCCACTTTCCTTCCCTCCCTGCCTTTCTACCCTCCTTGCCTCCTTTCACCTTTCTTTCTTTCTCTTATTTTTCCAATCCTTCCTTCCGTCTTGCTCCTTCTTTCTATCATTTTTTAATCTTTCTTCTGCCTCCTTCCTCCTCCTCTCCCTCCCTCCTTCCTTCCATTCTTCTACCTGCCTGGTTTTATTTGATATTTTTGTCAGAAAACTTGGATATTCACAGTTAGTTTTGGCCTAGAGGTATAAATTTAGAAAATGGAAAAATATAGAGCATTTTCAGGATCATGACAATATTGATATATCACTTTTTTTTTTCAGAGAATGGTTAGAAGATATATACTATAATAGTTAAAAACACTGAAGTTTGATTATGTAGCAGTCATTAATTTTGATTGCCAATTATTTTAATTCATCCATTTTCTGGGTACATAGTAAGGTTGTACTTGGTGCCTCTCATGTGATTGAATGGAATCATGTGACTAGTTCTGGTCAATAATTTGTGAATGGAAGTGATGGTGTCACTTTGGGGCTGGATCATTTAATGCCAATACAGGACTCTTCAGCATTCTTTCTGTTTTCAAAAATGATCAGAAATGTTGTAGTTTGTGCCTTTTCCATCAATTCAAGTCTCAGAATAAAGATTACCTGGAAAGGAACTTTAAACAATTTTGATTTCATGTAGTCAGTGAGAAACTTTTTGTTTCAAGCTATTCTACCTAATACATATTGTATTAGCTCAGGCTGCTATAACAAAATACTCTAAATTGAATGGCTTGAACAACAGACATTTATTTCTCACAGTTCTAGGGGCTGGAAGTTCTGGGGGCTAAAATCAAGGTACAGCTATATTCTCTTCCTGGCTTACAGATGGCTATCTCTTTGTCCTCACATGATAGGGAGATAGAGAACTCTAGTCTCTCATCCTCTTCTTCTGAGGACACTAATTCTATCATGAAGGGCCGCCCTTTCAACCTCATCTAAACCTGACTACCTCCCAAAGACCCCACCTCCAAATACCATCACATTGTGTGTTAGGGCTTCAACATATGAATTTTGAGGGGAAAGGGGCACAAACATGCAGTCCATAATACATGCTAAGATATATCACCTTGTGCAAGTTAGATTATCCCTAAACATGGAATTGCTCTTGTTTATTTGTATTTTCACATACTTACTTGAGTAGGACAAAAAAGGGTAAAGTTATGGCTAGTGACATAAAGGAATTACATGTGGAAATTTATTTCACAAACAGATGCCAAATTGGTGAGAGGAAGGATTACTGAGTGACTGTTAGAAAATGAGCATATTTTGTGCCTAAGTACATACCAATTTCTGGTACTTGGGAAGGAGGGTTGGGTACCTAACGTATGTTAAAATGTGGTAAAAAATTTAACGACATTTAGTAGTCAAAACAATCCTGCAAAACAGTCACTCTAAAAGAACCTATTGAGCACCTACTACTGTCAGCTAGGTATTATGCAAGATGATGGGATGTAGCAGTAAGCAAAACAAACAAGGTCCCTGCACCCAGAGAACTCACCTGGGAGCATACAGGAAAGGCAACGGGGGAATTACACTGAAGAACTGAGAGTTGAGGGAGGAGGAAGGAGCAGATGCCTAGGAAGCAGACACAGGGGTAACTATTCCTGATTGGAGGCACCAATGAAGGATTCATGGAAGAAAGGTATGTCTAGGCTGAGACATGGGAGTAAATAGGAGTGAGCCAAGCAAAGACGTGGAGTTTTCTAGACATAAGGGGCAATGTATATGGTCCATTGAGTATGAGAGGGCCTGGCATTTCTTAGGAACTAGAAAAAGTGTACCATGGCTCTTTCTACCACATTACAGACACAGAATCTTGCTTTCTAGAGACTGCCTGAGGGTTTGGGTAACAGATCCAGAAGTGTAGGGGAGTTAATTCACTACACAGAGAACAATGGGAGACAGGAAAGAAGAGGGATATGAACAGCTATAGTTCCTCTCTTTATTCTTCTGTCTAAAGTAAATGATGATGGTGATAGTGATAAAACATGAAACCTGATTGAGAGCTTAGTATGTATCAGATACTGTTCAAAACACTTTAAACTTATTACCAAATATAATCCTCAGAATAGCTCAAAATCCTAATGCACATGAGAGAATTTGAGTAACTTACCCAGTGTGGCACTTTTATTATGTGACAGAACCAGGCTTTGAACTGAGATCTGCTGAAAGCAGAGCTGGCACTGTTCAATTAGGTGGAGGCTGGGCTGACTGCTAGAAAGAGGTAGTCTAAATGGATTGGTGACTACCTGATAAAAATAGCACTTAAGAAAAGCAGATGGAAATTGCCAGGCACTATTACAATTTGTAACTAGGTGATAGATTTGGTCTTGTGATTTTTTCCCCCTGCATTCTTGAGTATAGGGTTGCAGTTTCTATGGTGTCTTAAAAGTGTAAGCAGTAAAACGCAGCTGGTAACTGACTTTAACTATAATTATTGGCCTCTTACCAGTATTTAAAGATGCATTGCATGGATCAGTGCTTTGAACTTTGCTTTTTAGTTTTTATCAGAGTGTACCATTACTTTCCTAAAGACCTTTTCTTCACCTTTATTTAGATCTTTCACTAGTCTATAATTACATGAAACTAAAAATTCTTTATGGATTGATTTCCATAAATTACAAATATGTCATGTGTTATGTTACTAGACAAAAGGTCAGCAAACCAATTTGTTACACCAGTAGCACATTTACCAAAGCTTGGACAATGATGCATTTATTGAAAGCCTTCTGGTTTTAACTCTTTAGCCTGGATTTCAACTGAAACAAAAATTGTACATAAAATGGAATTTAAATCATTGTTACTCATAATAGTTAGAAAATAGCGTAATTTGGGGTAGGCAGTTGAGAATTGGTCTTTGCATGCAGCACATCTATTTTTAGTTCAATTTTCTGTGATAGAGAATAAATATACAGTATTTTGTAACACCGTAAATACATCAATTCCAAATTAATCCTTTCAGTATGAAAACTAATTTCAGTATGTTAAATTATAAGTTTAGTAAAAGGAATACTAGTAGCTTAGTGTTATCTTAACAATAATGGAATATTACACATTATGCAACTTGAAAATTAAGCCAAATTCTCCCAGTTACTTGAGTGGTCCTTAGTAATCAATTAAAAATGAATCCAATAAGGTAGGATTTAAATGACACAAATGAACTAATTAAGTTTCAAAGGGGAACTTGTATCCTGTCTGGCAGCAGCTTTCTTGGAACAATATTCATCAAATGCTTTGGTATTTTTCCAGTCTGCAAACGTACACGTAAAGACTTCTGATTCTTCCCTTAAAATTTTCTTTTTTCTGCTTGAAAAATAATTCCTGTGTCTACAAATAGCATCACGTTTTCCAGTTCTCCTGGAGTTGAAATGCTGTGGCTATCATTGACTTCCCTTCTCCCTTGTTCTGTCACCCAGTGTGATGTCAAGTTCTGCTTTTCTGGTCATAGGTCTCTCTTCATTGTCCTCTTTTTTTCTTTTGTGCCGGTCTCCTAGATCAGAGATTTTTTCCCCATTTTGATTATTAACTGGTTTTACCAACCTTCATTCCATAATACATATTGATATCAGATAGTATTACTGGAACATGGGACTATTCATATCATGCCTTTCCTCAAAATGTTCTATTGCCCACAGGCTGGAGTTCCCAGCACCATAGTATAAAATTCAGGGTATATTACATTCTCATCCCAGCCTACTACATCAAATTTCTCTTTCAACTCTTGATTCTCATGAATTTTACATTTCTTAGATTACTCATCACCCTCAAGTTATGCCTTGCTCTTCTGTGGTTTTACTTATTTCTGAAATTACCAACTCCCATTTTTACCCATCAAAATCTTTATTTCACAACTCAGTTTAAATTCTTACCCCTATGCTCCTGCATAGCAGTTATGATATTACTTATAACCAGTTATTTGTGTATATTTATTATTATTAAAATTATATGTCCATTGTCAGTCATTCTCCACATTATCTCCATGGTGTATATTTTATGTTCCCTACTTTAAATAGGTGATAGACTGAGGCCGAGAGTTTAAAAAGCTTCCCAAATTCACATGGCCAGCACTAAGAGAGCCCACTGCAGCTAGACCAAGTGACTAAAGACACAGGACCCTAATAGTCTGTAGCTTTCCATAGCTACTTCCATAACATACATACATCACCTGATACACACATACACAAACAGTACTACTGCAGTAATATAGATGATAGATATAACTATTGTAATGTCAATTTAGACCCCTTTGGTTTGTCTTAGATTTTTCAGAAATATTCTGACCCCTTGTCGGCCAATTAATGGCACATTTAACAATGAGTATATTTTCTATGTTTTTGAGTACCCTCTTGATGAAGGATAGCTGCTGTGCCTTACCCTACATACAAAGGAATGAATGCCTCTGAAACTTGAGAGTGTCATCATCAACTTAAGAGTGTTTATTTTTTTCAATACTTAATGGATTCTGTCTTTTGTGATTGGACTTAAGGTCCACAGTAGGTTTCTGAGAGTAAATGAAAGAGTCTGACATTGGCATTGAAACAGAGCTGCCCCTGTGCTTTAGGAGGCTTGCTTTACTTTGAGTGACAACTAGGAATGACACTGAGTAGTGTACTGGCCACCTGGTGCTGAGGTGGAGCTAAAGGAGAGCAGGGTGCTAAGTGACAGAGAATCCGGGATAGAGGGGAATCACGGGTGGAACAGTCAAGCTGTGAGGCCACTCGATTGCCCCTGTGTTCCTCTTCCAATAGAGAATATTTTGTGTGCCTTTTTTTTTTTCAGTCATTTTCCTCTCTGCACTCTATTTTGCTAATTAAAATTCTAATCACTCTGACAGCTAGAGGTAGGAAAAAAAAAGTCATTCTTCCATGCTGGAGAAGGTAATTTCAAGGTGTTTTAGCTGCCAAAGAAACAAATGGCATTAGACAAAGAAGCTAGTTGTCATAGGAGGACAAATGAATTTTGTTTTTCCATTCTGCCTAAAAATATATGGAACTTTAGCAAAGACAACACATTTCTTTGGGGCATTATAATAATTCTAAGCACATGAAGGTTAAACAGTATGCCTTATTTGCCTACAGGTAAAGGTTTTCTGGTAAAAATAGTCTTATACATTTGTTCATGTCAAAAATAATTTACTGTTCTTGGGGTAAAATAAAGTACATCAAAGGTTTCACTCAGTCTCTGTGATATGTTGTTTCTGAAAGTGTTTCCTTTTAATCTTTGATTTTCAGATCTTTATTAAACATTTAAGAGACTAGAAATCCATATTTAGAACAAAGATAAATTTGTGGTATGATTTTTTTCTGGTTTAAAAAAATTTTTCTTTAATAAAATTGATATGTTAAATGTTTAATGCCAGCTGGTCCAGAAGGGTTAAATACAGTGGCATCCAATATTTACTTGAAAATGAATTTTCTAGACAGTAGATTTCCTGACAAATTTTCCAACTAAATTAATAACTAGGCTGTATTTTGGCTGTGTTTACCAGGGATTCAGAAATAGTGTAAAGTTGGGAGAATGTTTACCAGATAAGCTACTGTCTGAATTGACTGACATTTAACTGATTGCTTAATTTTGTTAAATTAACTGGACATTTGTTAAAATACACTGAATTGGCAGTCTGTTCCAACATTAGTTAAATCTAATTGAGTATATGTTTTTTAAAAAGTTGCTATTAATCAGCAAGCATCACTGAGTGACCACTCTAGACATTCAGACACACACACAGGTCTATGCACAACACAAGGCCTCTGCGATTTTGTAATAAGATCATTTATTATGTACTATAATTTTCAAAAAGAAGATACTGGGGGCAACTTATTTCTCAAATTTTCATAGCCTTTAGCCAACTGAGGATTTATTTTTTATTTATTTATTTAATTTTATTTATTCATTTATTCATTTCGTGACCAAAATTAGTGAGGATAAAATTATACTGATTAAATGAAACTTGTATTTAATGATAGTTACAACTCCTTTTAAATTTAAGTTCATTATTTTTATCTTACCTACATATATCTTTTAAAATCAACTATCTAGTATAATTCTTTATTAAAATAAATCTTCTAGGTGTTATTTTATTAATGAGCCAGAGTATGGTTTTTGTTGTTGTTGAACAATTGGTTCACTAAATATATCATCTGATACACAAGAATTTAACAACACAGGTATCAAAGAGTTCATAGAAACTCACTGCTTTATTTGCATGAACTTCAGGAGTTTTATAGTCATAGAATATCTGAGGAGAGTCCTGTAGGACTCATATGTTGGTATGAAATATTTAAATCAACAAATGTTCTTTTTTTAATTTGTAAAATATCACACAATCATGAAAGTATGATTTATTGTTGTGTTCACTCTAAAATGTCTTTTGGACACAGAGTGCTTTAAAGAGGAGAGCCTAATAGAAATTTCATGTGTGGGGACAATATAGATGCTGGAGCTGGTGGGTTGAAAGAGTATGAAATTAATCATCAGATTTCCTAAAACAGAAAAAAAAAAGTCATATTTATAAATTTATGAATATCTATTGGCAATTAGATAAAAATTTAACTTTACAACAGAATATTTGGTAATCATATCTTAGATCTGTTCATAAATACCTGAGTTGTCCTAATAATTATATAGCATCTCTGAGCCTCAGTTTCCTCATCTATAAAATGAAATCAATAATACCATCTCCCAAACAGTAGCTATGAGCTACCTGTTATTTTTATATCTCAGTTATGAATGAATACAAATAAGGCATGCATTAGCTATTTTGCTAAAAACCTGGATCACTTACAGGTTTTTGTGAATAATTATGATGAACTTTTGTAGCTATTATTGGTTACAGACTTTCATACTAATAATTGAGAGAGACAAGGATGAACAAGGCAGCATCACTGACTTCAAAAATCATTTAATAGTACAGATAGCTATGCACACAAATAATTTAATAAATGGAGAGGTAGTGAGTAGCTGCTGAATAGGGAACAATCTAATTTGTATATTATAAATGCAAATAATTGTGTTATTGTTTGCCTGCTGTCATTCTTATCCCAATAGTTAATTTTAATATTACCTGGGAGTCCAACATGGTCATGTACCTTAAGTCACATTAATGAGCTTGCCTACTCAACCTGTTATCCCAATCAGTTCATATATTTGCAGATGCTTCAACATGACTTCTGAGCATCAAGGGGAAGGTAACTGTATGATTTTCTTCTAAACCAGGAGCCACTAAGATTTCCCTAAATCAGAACAGTTGGAGAGCAAAAGGGGAACCATACTAATCATGCTGAAACAGCAGTCAAAAAATATAAAATCAGAATTTATAATTACCTTACCCATAGTCCATCCTTTGGGGTTAATGATGGTGACTTTCAATCTAGTTTCAGCCCACCTCCTAGCTCAGCCTAAACTCTTATTTCTGGCATTTCTCCAGCCCTTTGAATTTGGACTTTGTGTTTGGTCAGCCTAGACTCTGCCTCAAAGGGCCTGCCTCCCCTAACTCCTGTGCTCTTGAGGCACCATACTCTATTGCAGAAGACACTGAACCTCATGCCAATTTCTTGGCTCTGATTCCTATCCTTAGTGTGTTTCACCACTAAGATCTGCCAAGTCCACAGTGCTATGGCAGTAAAGCATCATTTGAGTATCAGATCTAGGACTCAAGAAAATGCTTCATGAAAGCTCTCTGATTTATTAAGAATGGGAAACTAGTTTACTTATGCATATAAAAATCTGATGGCAAAGATTTTTGTGTGTTAGAACCAAACATCCAATTTTGGGTACTATCAATAGGCAAATATTGTTATTATTCACAGATGTCTTCCTATTGATAAATTTTATATTGAAAAAAGGTAGTTATGTTATTTCTAAAAATCCCCTCAGTAATTGAAATATTTACATTTTGCTATCACCTGTTTATAACATTGTCCTGAGTACTCAATACAAGTGGTTTAATTTGATGCATACTATGATATGGCAAACAGAGAAAGATAAGAGCTTTGATCTGAATTCTATTATCTATTTCCTGTATGACCTTGAATAAGTTGTTTAACATCTTTGAACCTCAATTTTCAACTGAGGTGTAAGGATACTAATAACTATCCATTAGTATCTTTGTGGAAATAAATGCTAAAAATATTTGAGTTTTATCTCCCTCCTTTCTTTTGGCATTTCTATCTGACTGACTGTGGGGTTTTCTTTCCTTTTTTTTTTTTTTTCCATTATAGTTGATTTACAACTTTGTGTTAGTTTCTGGTGTGTAGCATAGTGACTCAAATATGTATATATATTCTTTTTCATTACAGATTATTACAAGGTATTAAATATAGTTCCCTGTGCTATACAGTAGGAATTTGTTATTTATCTCTTTTATCTGTAATAGTTTGTGTCTGCTAATCCCACACTCCTAATTTATCCCTACCCCCATCCCTTTTCCCCTTTGATGACTATCAGTTTGTTTTCTATGTCTGTGAGTCTGTTTCTGTTCTGTAAATAAGTTCATTTGTATCATTTTTTAGATTCCACATGTAAATGATATCATATGATATTTGTCTTTCTCATTCTGACTTACTTAACTTAGTGTGATAATCTCTAGATCCTTTCATGTTGCTGCAAGTGACATTATTTTCATTCTCTTTATGGCTGAATACTACTTTCCATTGTGTATATACACCTCATCTTCTTTATCAGTTCATCTGTCGATAGACATTTAGGTTGCTTCCATGTATTAGCTCTTGTAAATAGTATAGCTAGGAATATTGGGGTGCATGTATCTTTTCAAATTAGAGCTTTTGTCCAGATATATGCCCAGGAGTGGGATTGCTCGATCATATGGTAAATCTACTTTTAGTTTTTTAAGGAACCTCCGTACTGTTTTCCATAGTGGCTGCACCAAATTATATTCCCACCAACAGTGTAAGAAGGTTCCCTTTTCTCTACACCCTCTTCAGCATTTATTGTTTGTGGCCTTTGAATGTCAGCCATTCTAACTGGTGTGAGGTGATACCTCATTGTAGTTTCGATTTGCATTTCTCTGATAATTAGCAATGTTGAGCATCTTTTCTTGGGCCTACTGGCCATCTGTATGTTGCCTTTGGAGAAATGGCTATTTAGGTCTTCAGCCCATTTTTTGTTTGGATTGTTTTGTTTTTTTCTGTTTGTTTGTTATTGAGTTGTATGAGATGTTTGTATATTCTGGAAATTACGCCCTTGTTTGACTGACTATGTTTCTAGCTCATCTATCTCTCAGTTGACTAATCGATTAATTTGTCTATAGATCTATCCATTGAGGGGGAACAGCCTCATGTAGCTGGACATTGTTTATATTATGTGTTTTTTCCCCATATATTCTTCCAGAAGTCATGCACCAGTGACAGCTTTCTCTACACATGGGCCTCAGAGAAAGGACTGGGGCAGTTGAAAACAAACCAATCATTGCTCTAGCTCACCTTTGAGTTTCAGGAGTCTTTTCACTCCCTTCTTTTAGTATATCAGAGTAAACAAACACACGAGTAATCTTGAAATACAAATTTTCAATGATATAAATCAGGAATTTGAGAGAAACTCTGTACATTCTGAAAGTAAAACAGCGTAATCATCCTTGATATCAAGAACCAAAGTCTACTGTACTAAGAACATGGAACTTATGAAAATTAAATACACATGTGGTAGTAAAGATGCAGGATATAACATGACAGCACTTAATACTTTTTCCTTCTTAGAATGAGATAGAATTAGATGAGTTGTTAAGAGGAAAAGTTCTAGAGGAGAACCTTTGAGAGCTCCCAACTCTGCCTTTCCTCAGAGTTGAAATCCTAGCAGATGGTGGGGAAAGGGGTGTTGAGGAAATGGTGATGGGTGAATAACTCCATGATGTTTGGGACTCTGAAGCAGAAAGGACTCAAGGTCTGTTTCCTGACTAGAATTCTAGGAAGATTCAAACTTGTGTAGCACCCAGTAGCACTATGGGAGTCTTCAGAAGAGGGCAAATGGGTTCCAGAACAAGGAGGCCTGACATGATCACTTAGTCTTCCTTTGTTTCAGCCTAGTTAGGAGGAAATAAGGAAAAACTCCTTATGACCACCAGAGAGGAGGGAGGAAGAAATCCCTAGCTAGTCCCCAAGATGTGAAGCATAGTTTTTCCACAAGAGAGGCTATAAATATACGGCAGACATGGCCAAGTTTCAGAGGATCAGCAGTGCAGATGAGAACTGATTTAGGAGCCTATTAACATGTGTGGTCTATGTTGAGATATTCCAGAGGGAGAGGAGCTAAGGGCAGAAGGACAAGCTGCCTCCCTGAAAGCCTGGAAGGACTGGACAGCCTGAAACCTAATACTTCTCCCCAACAACCTGATGTTACTTTCAGCTCTATGTGATTTGGTTCCTTCTGATTTCTTCATCTGCTGCTACTCTCCTGAGTCTAATCTAGCCATATAGTTTCTTATTCTTCAAACATCAAAGAGTAATTCCTCCTCAGGCCCTTGCAGGCTGTTCTCTCTGCTAAAAATGCTCTTCCTTCAGATCTTCACAACTACATCATCAAAATTCACTCACATCTCAAATCTCCATTCAAATCTTTCTTCAAAACTCAAATGTTCTTGTCTTAAATATTGTTCTCAGATCATTTTTTTTCTAAAATAGTCCCTCCTCTGTTATCCTTGCTGTCCCTTTACCCTGCTTTATTTTCTTTGTACTGCTTATTACTATCTAAAATTATATTATATACTTTTGTGCATATTGTGTATGTGTGTCCCAACTGGAATAGGAGTCTGTGAGGACAAGGCTGTCATAGGTCTCTTTCATGTATACATCTCTAGTGTCTAGCATATAACAGGTTTTCAATTAATATTAGTTGAAGGCGTATGTAAATGAGTAAATGAATTTCCCCTACACAAAGATACATCCTAGAAAAAAGGAAGCAGAATAAGTAGAAATTTTAATAGGCTGGGTATTTACTGAAAGAGTTAAATGACTAAAAAAATCAGAAGTGAGCAGGTTGCTTTTAATGGGTGACATTTTTATAGTCTACCGACACTCTGACAAGCAAACACATTCCTACCTTCCCTCTGCAGACCAGAATGTGGGATTCATATGCAAGCTAAATTGCAGGAAAATGAAGTTACTTTCCTGAATATCTGAATTGTAACTATGTATTTTAAGTCTATCTACATTTTTATTGTCAGTGCTGATAAATTGTACATTTGAAATAATTTCTGTTTCTGTTAGTATCTTATCAAAAATTATAGCCTCATTTACAAAAACTTCTTGGACATATTTATTAGTGGTGAAGAAAACAATTTTTTGATATTTTAGCTAGAGCATAGTTACATACGCACACCATATGAAGTATTTTGCTATTCAACAAAGTTTTTTCATATTTAAAATGTTTTATCGATAGTGATGCGACATTAAAAAGTTTATAAAGAATTGCTTTAAGCAAAAATAGTAGAAGGGACCATTTAATAATACAGGTCTGTGACTATTACTATCCCTACCTGGACTATAGGCCATTTAAACCCAAAGAATAGGAAGAATTGAGCAGAATTTGAAAATGAACAGGAGATTTACTACAAATAAAAAAAATTCCAAAGATTAATTGCCTTCCTTTGAGGAGTTAGGCATGATAGTTAAAAATTCAAGTTCTATAGTTTTCTTTTTTATACATTTTATTTTATTATTTTAAAAAACTTAAAATATTTTTTACATTTTAAAGGTTACTTTCCATTTAGAGTTATTACAAAATATTGGCTATATTTGCTGTGTTGTACAATATATTCTTACGTCCAATAGTTTGTTCCTCTCCCCCTCCACCCCTTTACTGTGACTCCACTCCTCCCCTCTCGTAACCATTAGTTTGTTCTCTGTATCTGTATCTACTTCTTTTGTTATATTCACCAGTTGGTTGTATTTTTTAGATTCCACATATAAGTGATATACAGTATTTGTCTTTCTGTATGACTCATTTTATGTAATATAATGCCCTCCAAGTCCATCCATGTTGCTGCAAATGGCAACATTTTGTTCTTTTTTGTAACTGTTATGTGTATATACATATACATGTATGTGTATATACATATACTACGTCTTCTTTATCCATTCATCTGTTGGTGGACACTTGGGTTGCTTCCATATCTTGGCTATTGTAAATAATGCTGCTATGAACATTGGGGTGCATGTTTGATTTGTGAATTAGTGTTTTTGTTTTTTTCAGGTGTATACCCAGGAGTGGTATTGCTAGGTCATATGGTAGTTCTTTTTTTAGTTTTCTGAGAAACCTCTATACTGTTTTCCACAGGGGCTGCACCAGTTTACATTCCCACCAACAGTGTATGAGGGTTCCTTTTTCTCCACTTCCTCATCAACATTTGTTATTTATATTCTTTTTGAAGATAGCTATTCTGACAGGTATGAGGCGATACCTCATTGTGGTTTTGATTTGTATTTCTCTAATAACTAGTGATGTTGAGCATCTTTTCACGTACCTGTTTGGGGAAATGTCTATACAATTCTGCCCATTTTTAAATTGTTTGTTTTTTGATGTTAAGTTGTATGAGCTGTTTATATATGTCAGATATTCATCCCTTATCAGTCATTATCATTTGCAAAGATTTACTCCCATTGAGTAGGTTATCTTTTTGTTTTATAGATTATTTCCTTTGCTGTACAAAAGTTTTACATTTAATGAGGCCTCTCAACAAAGTTAGTAAGGTGTCTGAGCAGACCCTTTATGCTTGGAGCTATATATGTGAGTTTGAACTCACTAGTTTTTCTCTCTCAAATTCATAGCACTTTCCTAAATAGCCAGTTTGTCAGACCTAATCAGCATTTTCTACTTAGCGGAAGCAGTTAGTACTTAGTCTCTGTTATCATTCCCAACTCCTGCAAATTGCAAATAATAAAGGAATAAATTCTATTTGGTACTGGAAATTATTTTCCATTGCTGTCAGTGGACCAGACTCATTAAACAAATGAGATCAAGGTGATAATAAAATTATAGCTGAAAGTATCCTCAAAAGAAAACTGCAGGAAAGATTCAGGGAAAGATTAAGGTTAAAAGGGAGCAAAAGGTACCTCCAGAACAGCTGTCAGAATAGTTATTTAAATATCTTCAAGGTATCGGGAAAACTAGGCCCTGCCCGTATCACAATTCCTATATTGAGTATTTGCCTCCAGGCTGAAACTTGAGCACCACACTTTATAGAATGTGACCTTCCTGGCTAGCGAGGGTGCCTCGTATTAACATTAGATTCTGTAAGAGTTTCGGGTAACTCAGGACTATCTGTGAAGACCTGAAGTAGGAAAAAAAGGCAATTTTTTTTGAAAAGCAAAATGGACTCACTTTTCTCAACGCCAGAACAAATCTCTGCTCATTTTGGCAGCTAGTGGGGAGAAAAACTGTCTGCTTGATTCAGGCCACAGGACTTTTAAGTGAATTCTGGCAATCAGCAAGTCAGACCACTTTGAAAGCATTTGTGGACAGTATCCTCATCGCAACAGAGATATGCTGAGGAAATAAAACTAAACAATTTTAGATAAAATCCACACCAACTATGGATATAAATTAGCCTTAAAATTCTTTCATACATATGAATGTAAAAGTAAGATATTGGAAGAAAAAGCAACAGCATGGAATCAAAACAAAATAAACAATGAGACCAAATTAGTTTGGAGCAAACATATAATTCAAGGAAAAAGGACTTCTGAAAATTCTTATAAGTACACTCAGAGGAAAAATCAAGAGGGTATGCTATTCAAGAACAGGAATTTGCAAAATAGAAAAAAAGTCAAAGAATACATTTTGTTGGAAAATAAACATGATTTCAAATATAATTCAACAGAAGGGCTGAATAAAGTATTTGATATCACTGAAGACTGTATTAGTGATATATAAGATGAAGTCAAGGATGTCTCCCAAGATATGCAGCAAGAAGACAGAAAGATGGAAATTGTGAGGGCCATGATAATTTTCACAGTAGTTTTAAAAATGATTAAATAGTAAATTCAGGAAGAGAGACAATCAAAGCCAAATTGAAGGAGAATTTTTCAAAGATTAAAAAAATCATGAATACTGAGTTCAAAGGGCCCACTGGCTGGGTTAGGAAAATTTATGAAAGAACAAAAACAAATCCTGAAATCTTTCAGAACTCCACCAATAAACAAAAAATCCTTAGTGCTTTCATAAAAATGGGAAAGGGAAATAAATCTACTCTCAAAGAAAGAGAATCTATGTGGTATCAAATGCTTTATAGAAAATAAGGGGAAGTATCATAGAATAAGTTCAAGAAAGGTATTTTTGTTTATCTCTAATCTGTTTTGTTTTCTTCCTTCTGCTAGCTTTGGGTTTAGTTTCCTCCTTTTTGAAAATTGAGTTTAGATTTTTTTCCCATAGTTTCTTAGGTTATAAAGTTAGGTTTCTGACTTGAGGTCTTTCTTCTTTTTTAATGTAAGCATTTATAGCTCTAAATTTCCCTGTTAACACTGCTTTCAGAGCATTGCAGAAGTTTTGGTGTGTTTTGTTTTCATTTTCATTTTTCTCAATATATTTTATAATTTTTCTTGGAATTTCTTTGACCCTTTGGTTGTTTAAAAATGTGTTGTATAATTTCCACATTTTAGTGGATCTTTCAGTTTTCCTTCTTCTGTTGATATCTAGCTTCATTTCATTGTAAACAAAAAAGGTACTTTGTATGATTTTATCCTTTTAAAATTTACTAAGACTTGTTTTGTGGCCTATCATATAGCTTGTCCTGGATAATGTTCCATATACACTTGAGAAAAATGTATTTTCTGTTGTTGATGGGTAGGGTGTTCTATATAGGTCTGTTAATGTCTGTTTAGATTATAGTGTTGTGTAAGTACTCTATTTCCATACTAACCTTATGTCTGGTTGCTCTATTCACTATTGAAAGTGGCATATTAACGTATCCCATTATTTTTATAGATATTTCTTCCTTCAGTTCTGTCAGTGTTTATTTTGGATAGATACGGATTCTTATGTTTGGTGCATCTATGTTTATAATTGTTCTATCTTCTTGATGAATTGATCCTTTTGTCATTATAGAATATCCTTTGTCTCTTGTAAGAGTTTTTGACTTAAGGTCTATTTATCTGCTATTAGGATAGCTAGCCTATGCTCCTCGGTTCCTATTTGCATGGAATATTTTTTCCATCTTTTCATTTTCAAGTTATGCCTGTCCTTGGATCTACAGTGAGCCTCTTGTATGCAGCATATGGTTGGATCCTTTTTTTAATTCATACAGTCAAATGTCTTGATTTAGGGGTAAGGATTTTTCCATTTACATTTACTGTAATTACTGATAGAGAAGCCATACTAATGTGATTAAAAATTTTTTTCTGTATGTCTTATAGCTTTTGTCTTTTTTCTCCTTCACTGCTTTCCTTTGAGTTTAGTTGATTTTTGTAGGGTATGGTGACTCACTTTCATTTCCTTCTCATTTTCTTTTGTGTATATTTTATAGATATTTTCTTTGTGGTTACCATGAGGATTACATAAAATATCTTAAAGTTAATAATAATCTGCTTTAAACATATCAATTTAATGTCATTCTCATATAAAACTCTTTATATCTCAGCTACTCTTTATATTATTGATCTCACAAATTACATCTTTATATGTTATGTGCTGATTAGTCTTGGTGAACCAGGAGATTTTCACTTTTTATTATATATGCTTCTGTATTGTTTGAATGTATTGCTTAATTTTTTTGGTGTAAAATAAATAAAAGCATGTTTAATCACATAATCAGTTTGGAATAATCTGACAATCTAGCCACAAAGGTGATTTTTTTCTTTGTCATTAGTGTGGCTGAAAGGACCAAGGTACTATTTTTTTTTTTAATTGAAGTATAGTTGTTTTCAATGTTGTGTTAATTTCTGGCATACAGCATAGTGATTCAGCTGTATCTATTGATCTCTTTCTCTCTCTCTCTCTCTCTCTCTCTACCTAACATCTATCTATCTATGTATCTATTCCTTTTCATATCATTTTTCATTATAGGTTATTACAAGATATTGAATATAGTTCCCTGTGCTATATAATAGGACCTTGCTGTTTATCTGTTTTATATACAGTAGTTAGTATCTGCAAGTCCCAAACTCTAAATTTATCCCTCCACCTTTCCACCTTTCCCCACTAGTAATCATACATTTGTTTTTTATGTCTGTAAGTCTGTCTCTGTTCTGTAAATAAGTTCATTTGTGTCATTTTTTTTTAAGATTCCACATATAAGTGATATCATATGGTATTTTCTTTTTCTTTCTGGCTTACTTCACTTAGTATGACCATTTACAGGTCCATCCCATGTTGGTGCAAATGATATTATCTCACTCTTTTTTATGGCTGAGTAGTATTCCATTGTGTATATATACACCACATCTTCTTTATCCAGTCATCTGTTTATGGGCATTTAGGATGCTTCCACATCTTGGCTATTGTAAATAGTGCTACTGTGAACATTTAGGTGCATGTGTCTTTTGGAATTAGCATTTCATCTGGATATATGCCCAGGAGTGGGATTCCTGAATTATAGGTTATGTTTATTTTCAGTTTTCAAGGAATCTCCATACTGTTTTCCATAATGGCTGCACCAAACTATATTCCCACCAACAGTGTAGAAGGGTTCCCTTTTCTCCACACCCTCTCTAGCATTCTTCATTTGTGTACTTTTTAATGATGGCTATTCTGACTGGTGTAAGGTGATACCTCATGGTAGTTTTGATTTGCATTTCTCTAATAGTTAGCAATACCTTGCTGAATGCATTGATCCCAAACTACTATTTGTTTAATTCTAAAGATTTCTTCTTATAGACTGTAGCACAAAAACAAAGTAATCTAGTCCTTACAGTCAGTCATGTTATTAATTGAAGATTAGCGAACAGGTAGAGATAAGTTTGTGTTTGTGATGGGAAGATAAATTATGCAAAACTAAGTTGTAGGCTGAATCAACAAGTAGAAATGTATATACGATTAAAATTCCTTAAATCAACAAATTCCAACGAAAAGCTAACCCCAACAATAGTATACCAAGATGGTCTATTAATTCACCTACCTACTTTTACAATTTTTTACTTTGGTACAATGGTATCTTTAATGTACATATGTATTTTTTGTTAGTTCATAATTATAATATAAGGGAGTCTATGGAAAAAGTGATTATAGGCATAGTCTTTTGGGAGGACACAACAGAGTTTTGGCATCATGGCATTCTCAGCTTTGGCAAACTCTTTCCATTTCTTTGAGCAGTCAGCAAAATAGGCTGAAATGAGAGAAATGTCTGCCAAGAAACTTTAGAAGGAGGCAGTTTTTAATTAACAGGGGCCAGAGAAGGTGATAACCCCAAGGGGTAGTGAAGAGAAATTAACATGGGAAAGCAGTTCCACGCTTCTGTGGGTCCCAGAAGGCAGCCATATTAGTGGTGTCTGTTCTGATTGAACTTTTGCTGTGTCTTTTTATTGATTCCCTTGTCAGAATCTGACAAAAGGACTGCTGCCCGTCGCTCATTTGCTCAGAGTAGCGGGTTACAGCTAGAAACTGCTTCCTTACAGCGGACTGCAGAGCGAGAGCTGTCGTTTTGGTTATCATTTTACAGACATGATTAATGTTGTTGGGCTTTATGTAAGAATTAAGTGTGTGTACACACACACAGCCCGACAGGCTTTCTTACCCTGGATTGTTGAGGCTCTTTGTTCTCTTAGTTCTCTTTGTGTATCCCCCCCCCCAAAAAAAACTCCTTTAATTATTAAAATGTTTTAAAATGCAATTTCAAGGATAATAATTACACTAACTGTTACAGACACTTTTTTCCCCCTGCCATTTACTAAATCCTTAGCTTAGGAAGCATTTTAAAAGAATAATGTCCTGTGAATAAATACTTCAAATTTCTCTCACAAGGATGAAAATGAATAGTAAATAAAGCATATAAAGAGCTTGTGAAATCAGCTCATGTAGTGAAGAGGAGAAGGTGGAGGGATTTTCTTTTCTTTAACTGCCTAAGAGGGTGCATTGAGCTGGCAAGCCTATGGTGGGGCCCAGGAGAGCTTTTGTGCTTTTAGCATAGTGGGAACAGAAACATTCTTGAAAATATTTTAAGAACACTTTAAACACTGTGTGGGTCTTTTTGTCTGTATGAGAACCAAACTTACTCTAGAATTCTGTGCTTACCAATTTCAAAATACTAGTTTTCTAAAGCAAGGGCAGATTTCCTACACCTTTTTTTTAAAGATGTGATGATAATTATTTTTTTTAAATTCAAACAGTATTATTCTTATTATTTACTTACTTGAAGCATAGTATTTATTAAGAACACTTAACAAGAGAATAGTACAATCATCAGGAACCTGACCATGATACATTCCCTAGAGCCTTTTTTCTTTTCTTTTTTCTTTTTTGAAAGTGTTGAACGCCTTTATAAAGAACTGACTCACCCACAGTTCCTTACCACTCACATCCAAAGTTAATGACCATCTAGATCTGTGCATCTAAACTAGCAGCCATTAGCCACACTTAGCAATTTAGCACTTGTATTATGGCTAGTCTGAATTAAGATGTGCTGTAGGTATGAACTACACATTGGATTTTGTAGATGTATTATAAAAGCAGAATGTAAAATATCTCATTAATAATTTTTTATTTTGATTACATGTTTATATAAGAATACCTTTGACATAATGGGTAAGTATCTTATTAAAATTAATTTCACCTTTTATAAAACTTTTGAAATGTAGCTACTAGAAAATTTAAAACCACATATGTGTCTCACGTTATCTTTCTGTTGTACAGTACTATTCCAGGCAGCAGTAAAAGTTACTGTTTATTGTTTACTACATGACATGTGCTGTATCTGGTGCTTGATATGCAGTATCTCATTTAATCACACAATTACCATTGAGATAGGTGTTATTGTTATTTTTATATAGACAAGAAAATTAGGCAAGAGGAGTAAGTTATTTACTTAAGATTATGCAACTTCATAAAATATGTCACTCTTCTTTTAGTAATTTGTTATTTTTGACAGTCTGTGTAGTACTATGCATAAGACATGGTACTGTGCATGGACCATGCACTGTAATTTAGTAACCTTTGGTGTGTACTAATGCACCTCTAGATAAATTTAAAAGGATTGAAGATTGCCAAATAGAATTTTGCAAATTATATTTAATTAGATTATTAAGTTTTAGTAAATAAAGCATTAAAGTGTTTATGGAAATCCCTACGTGCCATGGTAGGAAATGGTTTAAAAATGCATTTGTGTTTGTAAAAAAATGTTGAAGAGGAGATATTATATGAAAAAAATGACAAGTAGTATTGAATTTAGAATGAACTTTGATTTCAAATGTGTTCAAATGTAAGGTATAAGACCTGAGTATCTTTGGTATAAGGATAATCAGACAATAGTTGTAGATCTTAACAATTCATATTTTCTATAGACCTGGAAGTATTTTATGGAGTACAGTATACTTCTCAGCCCTGTTGAGTTAAGAGAAACATCATTGTCAAGGAAAGGAGGAGGGATAGAAAAAGAGAAAGAAATAGTGAGAGAGAAATTAATGAAGAATAATTGTTAAATATCTTCTAAACTGACAAATCTTATTTTAACAATAAATAATATTATAAAAGACTGCCTACTTATGCTCAAAGAAGTTTTATGGTCAAAGATGTAGGAAGAGGACTTGAATAGATGGAAAATACTTTTCCTCTTTTAGTTAATATTCTGCAAACTGTAAGACATGAGCACAAGTAAAGGAAATAACATAAGAAACTAATCTGAGATGTGTAAACATTCTTGCAATTTAAGGTCTAGTTTCTTATGTAAGATCTCATGAGCATCTGGACAATAGGAGAAATCTTCAGGGGGATGGATCAATGGGATTCATTTTACATATTTTACAGAATTTCATACACAGGAGGGTGGTTCCATTTTCAAACTATATTCTGGAGAAAATAGCTGTTGTGAAATTACTTATGTGCATTTTAATTTATTTTTCTCTGCATATTTATACACCTTATTCAGGAAAAAATATGCTTTTTTTCTTAATTAGGTGGCCGAAATAATTTTCTGTATGATATATCATTGATATTTAGAGGATATTAAAATTATGTAATTTTTTAGAAGTTATATTCAATGTGTTACTCACTTTTTAGTTGAAGGTTTTAAAAATACTAGTAATATTATTTACTATGTATTTAACTTTTGTTTCAATACAGGGCAGTCACATGACTGTCATTTGGTTTTTACAGTAACAATGTCAGAAATCATTTCCTCATTTTAAAAATTGCTGAAGGAATGGAGCTCAGTTATGTCAAATAATATTTCAGAGTATTAGGTCAGTAATGGGTGAGCAAGGATTAAAGCAAAATTTAAATAAAACTTACGTTTGCTTTCTTCTCTCTTTGCTCATCAGAGAAAATTATTATTAGAGTTAACTTTGAAGCCCTAAAACGTAGACTTGTTTTGCCGTTTGCAGTGATCTTCATCATTGTGTCTCCCCAAGTCTATTAAAGACCTTAATGCCTAACCAGGGTCACAAAGGAAAAAAATCTCAGCATCATTTTCTAATATTTCCTCTCTAATGTACATGGATTCTTTCTAGTCTACCTTTGTCCACATCCCCAGCTTTGCCTTCTCCTCTTCTTACTAACTGGTTTTACTTAAAGTTGAATTCTTTGCATATTCCTATAGTGTCCTACATGGTTCCTGTTTCCAGAATCTTACCTTTTTAATCTATCATCCATATTGCCACCATGGCTATTTTTCTAAAGTACACATTTGATTGTATCATTTCCTTACTTTAAAATCTTAAGAGGATCTGCTTTGCCTCCTTAGATTTTAAGTTCAGACTCCTTGGGAAGATATGCAGTGCCTCAACCTATCTTTCCAGCCTAAGTTCCTGCCCTTGCCTGTGTAAGCCACCTGTTTCCAGTCATACTGAAACTGCAATGGCTTCTCCATGAGCCACTGGGAATTAAACGTCTGAATCCTGCCAGTGGAGTACCATTTCAACACATGTGTGTGGTCACAGCCAGAGATGAATTCATACCAGATCCTGGAGGCGTGAGGGCTTTGTGCACTCTGGTTGTTATTTGATGATTCGATCCATACCACTAGATCTTTATAAACCCTGAGTTTTACCTGATGGATTCCAGAAAAATGCCTGAAGGAACTTTGGCTTTTTCCATCTCCAAATATAAATCTGAAACCACTTCCTGCTGGAAAATGTAAACCTTGTTCTGATTTTTTTTTTTAATTTCTCTGTTGTCATCGTTTAGGTCAAGACAATAAATGTTGAGGAAACATTTATTATTCCTGAAAACAAATCCTAGAAAAAGTTTGACAGATGATATTTTAATTGGTTTGGCCTCTCAAGTGATTACATAATCATGGAACCTATTCTGTTTAACAACAGCTTGAGGTACTTTGTATTCTTGCCTCAAAGTGGAGCAGTTTCTAGCTGGTAATGCTGTGATTGATTTTTCCATATCAAATACAATGTTATGGTCTATTGTTTCCATAGCAAACATATAGCATCTGTCTTCGAATTCAGACTGTGATCTTGCACTAGCCAGTAAGACTTCATATGACCACATCATTCCATTACAAGTATGAGTGGATTAACATTGATTTTGCTCCCCCTGTCCAAGGCTGAAGGTCTGTCTCAACAGCAATAATTTACACAGCTGGCATATAAGTGTATGCTTACTCCTTCTTACTTTCATGGTAAAGATTATTGCTTTTGTCTGAAATCAGTTTCTGCTATTTTTAACTCATGAAGACTTTGGGTAACATGTTTTGAAGCTCTAGCCGTTTATGCCGCCATGTGTTTCTAATAGCATCTTGGAGCCTTCAGAAAACTTTGAGCTTTTACTCTGTACGAAACTTTAGAAAAACCACAAAGAGCTAGCAGACTTGAATACAGTGTGATTCAACTAAACACCGAGAATTCTAAAGTGAGTGTCATCTATTTTCTAACATTAAATTCTGTTACCTTTAAGCTGAAAATTTCCAACAATCTCTCTGTTTTGTCCAGTTGTAATCCACAAAATTTCCCTCCATGAAAGCCCCTATGTACACCCATCCCTATCTCACACCTTTGCCCAAGAACACTTCCTGGCCTAGAATGCCCTCACTCTCCTCTATGCCTATACTTCTCTTACCCACACTTCAAAACCCAAATCAAATTTCACCTTCCCCTTGAAGCTTATTGAAATTTTTCTGGTTCCTGGTGATTTTCCTTTTATATTCTTCTAACAGTAAAGTAAGCATTATAAATATTAACTTGTAATTACTTTATTCCTTGTGTTTAATTAATTTGGCAGTGTACCACCCAGGGTATAATAAACTCCTAAATGAAATATATGTGAAAGAGTAAGACCACAGAGGCTGGCAAACATTAGTTATATCTGAATTTCTACTATGTTTTATAATTCTTTAGTATCTCAACCCTTACTTACTATCAGAGTAGGCTGGTGTTAATTGGTGGCTGAAAATGTCCAACAGGTATGGAGTTACTTGTTCTTATACTGTCAAAGTTGAAAGAGGACTGAATTAGCAATTAAGAAATCTGAGTCCCAGCCCTGATTCCACTACTATCAAATTGTATGACCTTGAGCAACTTAATTACCATTGTGGGATTCAAATTGTTTGCTCAAAGATGATGTGGTTATGCCTGCCTAAACCACAAAGAACTTTTTTTCTTTTATACTCTCAATTCAAAATCCACAGAAGAGGGTCTGTGCTAAATTATGTACCGTGACTCTGCCTTGTATTTCACTGGCATTTGGAGTAGAAGCAAATTCCTGACCCAAGCTGAATCAACCAGATTCTCTCTGTAACGGGGAGATTTTCTCTTTCTTGGTTTGCAGACTTATTTTACTGGAGCAAAATTTCAGAAACTTCCTGAGAAATAATTCCTTGTGTGTTTAAATGCATCTTTATTCTACCTTCATATTTGATTGAAAGTTTGATTGGACGTTGAATTGTAGAATGAAAAGAATATTTTCTTGTAATTTTGAAAGCATAGTTCTATCATTGTCCAGCTTTTGTGATGCTGTTGAAAATTTGATTTACATTTCTTTGTCTATCTTTTCCCTGTTATCATTTTATAAATGTCATTTTTCTTCAAACTCTCTAAGGATATTAATTGCAGATTCTTTTTTTTGAATTAAAGTTTTTTGAGTTTCTTGGATTCTAGGAAGATGTTTATATTCGTGTCTTTATCAAGCTTGGGAAGTTTTCAGCTATTATTTTTTCAAAGAATCTCTCTACCCCTTATCACTCTCTATTCCTTCTGGGACTTCTACAATGCTTATATTAGTCCTTTTGATAGTATCCTACATGTCCCTCAGGCTCTATTCACCTTTCTTCAGTTTTTTTCTTTCTGTTTCTCAGACTCAATAATTTTAGTTGTCCTGTCTTCAGACTGACTGATTCTTCTGCTTGCTCAAATCTGCTTTTGGATCGCTCTAGTGGATTTTCAATTTCAGTTTCTGTATTTTTTTATTTCCAGAATTTCTCCATGGTCTCCTTTTTCATTGCCTCTCTCTTTATTGGTATCTCTATTTTGTTAATACATTGTTTACTTTCTCCACATCTTTCCTAAGTTCTTTGAACACCTTTAAAATAGTTGAAAGTCTTTGTTGAGCAGGTCCTAAATCTGGTATTTTTCATAGAGTTTCTGTTGGTTTATTTTTTTATTGAATGGGCCATACTTTCCCATTTCTTTGTATGTCTTGTGTGTGTGTTTTTTTCCTTTATTGTCAGTAACTAGGTATTTGCATCTAATAATGTGGTAACCCAGGTAATCAGATTCTCCCCCTTCCCTAGAGCTTAATTTTTTTTTAAATGAAGTGTAGTGGATTTATAATATTATGTTAGTTTCAGGTGTACAACTAAGTGGTACATTATTTTTGTAGATTATACTCAATTTAAAGTTATTACAAAATAATGGCTGTATTTCCCTGTGTGATACAATGTATCCTTGTTACTTATTTTTTATACATAGTAGTTTGTATCTCTTACTACCCTACTCCTTCGTCACCCCTCCCCTCCCTTCTCTCCTGACTGGTAACCACTAATTTGTTCTGTCTTTGTGAGTTTGTTTCTGTTTTGTTATATTTATTCATTTGTTTTACTTTTTAGATTCTCTGTATAAATGATAATATAATCTTTTTTTCTCTGTATGACTTATTTCACTAGGTATAATACCCTCTAGGTCCATCTACATTGTTGCAAATGTCAGAATTTCATTCTTATTTATGACTGAGTATTACTCTATTTGTATATCTATATACCTATATCTATCTTATAACTTCTTTATCTATTTGTCTGTTGATAGACACTTAGGTTGCTTCCATATGTTGGCTATTCTAAATAAGGCTGCTGTAAATATTTGAGTGCATAACTTTTAGAATTAATATTTGCCTTTTCTTTGGATATATATCCAGGAGTGGAACTGCTGGATCATATGATAGTTCTTTTTTCAGTTTTTTAAAGAACTTCCATACTGTTTTCCACATTAACTGCACTAATTTACAATCCCACCAACAGTGTACAAGGTTTCCTTTTTCCCTACAACCTCACCAGTATTTGATATTTGTAGTCTTTTTGATTATAACCATTCTGACAAGTGTGAGGTGATAGTTCATTATAGTTTTCATTTACATTTCTCTGATAATTAGCAATGTTGAATTTCTTTCCATGTGCCTATGAGCCATCTGTATATCTTCTTAGGAAAAATTTCTATTCAGATCTTCTACCCATTTTTAAATTGGGATATTTATTTATTTATTTTGATATTGAGTTATATGAGCTGTTTGTATATATTGGCTGTTAACCCCTTATTGGTCATATGATTTACAAATATTTTCTCCCATTCTGTAGGTCATATTTTTGTTGTGTTCTGGTTTTCTTGCTGTGCAAACGCTTTTAAAATTAATTAAGTTACATTTGTTTATTTTTGCTTTTGTTTCCTTTGCCTTAGGAGAAAGAGAATTATGTTACTATGAATGATTTATGATTGAGGTCAAAGAATGTTCTACCTATATTCTCTTCTAGGAGTTTTATAGTTTCAATTCTTACATTTAAGTCTTTAATCCATTTTGAATGTGTTTTTTTATATGGTATGAGGAAATGTTGTAATTGCTTTACATGTAGTTTTTCAGTTTTTCCAAGACCACCTATTAAAGAAACTGTCTTTTCTGCATTATATATCCTTGCCCCCTTTGTTGTGGATTTATTGGCCATAAGTGTGTAGGTTCATTTCCAGGCTGTCTTTTCTGTTTCATTGATCTCCATGTCTATTTTTGTGCCAGTACCATGCTGTTTTGATGATAATAGCTTTGTAATATAGTCTGAAGTTAGGAAGCATGATGACTCCAGCTTTGTTCTTTTTTTCTCAAGGTTGCTTTCCAAATTCAGAGTCTTTTGTGGTTCCACATAAATTTTAGATTTTATTTGTTGTAATTCTGTGAAAAATGTCATTGATATTTTGATAGACATTGCATTAAATCTGTAGATTGCTTTGGATACTGTGAACACTTAAGAATATTAATTCTTAATTCTTAATACAAGTTTAAATCCCCAGGCTTCTGCTGCTACCCAGGTGATGTGACTGGGTGAAGTTCCAGGATTTAAATATCAGGATGGTTTTTATAGATATGTATAACTGAATTGCTTTCTGTACATCTGAAACTAATGTTGTAAATCAACTACACTTCATTCAATAAAAAGCAAAATTAAAAACTATAAAAAAGAATATTGATGAACACAGGATATCTTTCCATTTCTATATATCATCTTCAAATTCCTTCATCAAAGGGTTCTTTTTTTCCCCCAATAGTCTAAATAGTGGGGATTGAACCCAGGACCTTGTGCTAAGCATGAGCTATGCCACTGAACTACTTCCCTCCCCACCTTCATCAAAGTTCTATAGTTTTCAAAGTATAGGTCTTTCACCTTCTTGGTTAACTTTATCCCTAGTTATTTTATTCATTTTGATGTGATTATAAATGGGATTATTTTGTTGCTTTCTCTTGCTGATAGTTCATTGTTAGTGTATAGAAATCAACAGATTTCTGTATATTAATCTTGTCTTTGCAACTTTACTGAATTCATTTATTCTAATAGGTTTTTTTGGTGGAAACTTTAGGGTGTTCTTTTTATAGTATCACATTGTTTGCAAATAGTAACAGATTTACGTCTTCCTTTCCAATTTGGGTGGCTTTTATTTCTTTTTCTAGTCTGATTTCTGTGGTGAGGACTTCCACAACTATGTTAAATGAAAATGTTGAGAGGGGGCATCCTTTTCTTTTTCCTGATTTTCACCATTGAATATGATATTAGCTGAGAATTTGTCATAGATGATCTTTATTATGTTAAGGTGTTTTCCCTCTATACCAACTTTGAAGAGAGTTTTTAATATGAATTGATGTTGAATTTTGTCAAATGCTTTTTTTTTGTCTATTAAGATAATCATGTGATTTTTATCCTTTCTTTTGTTAATGTGGTCTGTCACATTAATTGACTTGTTGCCATTGAGCCATCCTTGCAACCCTGGGCTAAATCCCACTTGATCATAGTGAATAGTCCTTTTCATATATTCTTGGATTTGGTGTCCTAAAATTTTGTTG
The DNA here is from genome assembly GCF_009834535.1 of Camelus ferus. Classification (NCBI taxonomy): domain Eukaryota; kingdom Metazoa; phylum Chordata; class Mammalia; order Artiodactyla; family Camelidae; genus Camelus; species Camelus ferus. The sequence goes on along the minus strand of NC_045698.1, from coordinate 87,066,154 downwards.
AGGATTTTTGCATCTATATTTATTAGAGATATTGGCTTGTCTGGTTTTGGTATCAGGGTAGTAGTGGCAATAGTAGAATTTGTTTGGGAGTGTTCCCTCCTCTCAGTTTTTTGGAATAGTTTGAGAAGAATAGGCACTATCCCTTTATGTTTTGTAGAATTCCTATATGAAGGCATTTGGTCCTAAACTTTTGTTTTCTGGGAGGGTTTTTTAATTATAAATTCAGTTTCACTACTACTGTTCAGTCTGTTCAGATTGTCTGTTTCTTCCTGATCTGATCTTGGAAGGTTGTATATTTGCTGAAATCTGTCCATTTCTTTTTTGTTGTCCAATTTGTGGCATATAACTGTAGTGTTCTGTTATGATTTTGTGTCTCTGTGATATTGGTTGTTATTTCCCCTCTTACATTACTTATTTTGTTTATTTGGGTCATCTCTTTTTTCTTGATGACCCTTGCTAAATCAATTTATCAATTATTTTATCAATTAGTATTATTTATAAATTTTGTTTATCTTTTCAAAAAGCAGCTTTTTGTTTTATTGATCTTTTCTATTATTTCTTGTCTCTATTTCACCTATTTCCCCTCTGATCTTTATCATTTCCTTCCTTTTCCTGCCTTTGGGTTTTGTTTATTCTTCTAATTCTTTTAGATGGTAGAGTAAGTTCTTTATTTGAGATTTTTCTCTTTTTTTGAAGTAGGCTTATATCACTATAAATTTCCCTCTTAGAACTGTTTTTGCTGCATCTCATACACTTTGGAAAGTTCTGTTTCCATTTTCATTTGTTGTGTGGTTTCCTCTTTGACTTTTTTATTGATTCATTGGTTTTTATAGTAGCGTGTTGCTTAGTCTCCACAGTGTTTGTGTTTTTCCCATTTTTCTATCTGTAGTTGATTTCTAGTTTCATACCATTGTGGTTAAAATAAATTCTCAATATAATTTATATCTGCTTAAATTTGCTGAGACTTGTTTTGTGGTTTAGCACATGATCTTTCCTAGAGAATGTTCCACATGCACTTGAAAAGAAAGTGTATTCTTCTGTTTTTGGATGGAATGTCCTATAGATAACTATTAAATCCAACTAGTCTATCATATCTTTTAAGAACAGTTTCTTTATTGGTTTTCTCTGGTTAATCTGTCCATTGATGTAAATGGTGTATTAAAGTCCCCTACTTACTGTAGTGTTGTCATTTTCTCCCTTTATGTCTGTTAACATTTGATTTATATATTTAGGTGTGTTAAGTGCATATGTTAACAAGTGTTATATCCTCTTCTTGTATTGATTCTCTTATCATTATATAATGCTCTTCTTGATCTTTTGATTCTGATTTTGTTTAAAGTCTATTTTTTTCTGATATGAATATTTCTGCTTCTGCTTTCTTGTCATTTCCATTTGCCCATAATATCTTTTCCCATTCTCTAGCTTTCAGTCTGTCTGCATCTTTAGTGCTGAAGTGAGTAGGGCTTGCTGTTTGTTTGTTTGTCTGAGTTTGGTTGTTTGTGGCTATTTCCATTCTGAGGATCAGACTAAACTGCAAACATAAGTCTTTCAGGTCATTTCTGAGGCTCTGCCTTCCCCTGGTTATACAGTTATCTTCCAGTTTCCCCTATATATGAAGTTGCTCTTAAATATTCCTACTCTTTGATGTCTGGTTCCCAAAGGAGAAAAAGGGAAAAAGGGGGACAGGAAGGTATTGCCCTTTTAAATACCCTAGAAGTTGCTTCAGACCAAGATGAAGCAGCTTACAATAAATGAGGTGGTAGTACAACAGTGGTCGCCCACCTCAGTGTCTGCACTTCAATGATCAGAAGCAGCACTCAGTGATCAGAACACAGATCCCAGATATTTGAAGGATAGTGTCCTTTCTGCCCACTTTGGCTCCCACAGCCTGTGTGCAAGCTGCTGCAAAAACACATGTAAGGTTTCCTGTCACAGGGCTGGGGTGGAGGTAGGGTTGCCATTGCTGAGCTAGACTGTAGTTGCTTGAAACTAACTGCAGTTTATCCTCTAAGCTTTCCTCTGAAAGGTGCAAGGCTTCAGAAGACTCCAGAATTCCAGAATAGTTGTGTCAGACAGATTCATGTTGTCTAGGTGGGGAGATAAATTCCTGGTACATCCTGCTCCACCATCCTCCCAGAATCCTCTCGATAAAACAATACTTAAATGTTTATTTAGTCCTTATTTTTAGGCACATGCCAAAGTCTTTTTGTGAGGTACATAATGTTCTTGAATTTTGAACCTCTTATTTTCAAATTCTCTGGTCTAAATATCCATCCAAGGGGAATTTGTTGAGATAGGAGAAAAATATTGAGTCATCTATCTGTGTGTAAATGGAGTGGGGGCCTGGGTTATTCATCTGCTTGGAATGTAGGTTTTCAAATAGCCTCTATTTTCAGCTTCAGCCTGATGTTCAAAGTATTAAATTTCTCAGACCATTCTCATGGCAAATTGGCTCATTTATGATTAGTGTTCCTGTTTCCTGGTACTAAAATCTTAAGTTTTATTTCACTGTGCTAAGAGAGTTATCACTCTACCATCTGCTTCCCATCTTCCAAAAATTGGTTGAAATAAATTCATCTTCCTTTTTCCTCTCTATTATTTTTCTGCCCTTGTGGGCTAATAATGTAACATTGTTATTTTGTTTTATTATACTACCCTTTTACTAGGTTTTGTGGAGGAAAAAGATATGATTCCTTTACAATATTTGATGGCTTTGCGACATGTGATCCTTTTCTAACATTTAACTAGAATTAGGGCTCAAGAATATGAATAATTGATAGGCATCTTAGGTGATTCCATTTCACATTTTTTTGAGACAGTTGCTTCAGAGAAGAAACAGACATGAATTGGGAATTAATGGTTCAAAAGAAAAGATAGAAAAATGGAAAATTTCATTTCTTGAAATAAGTTTTTTGTTAGAGGTGCATAGGGTGCTATGGGAAGAAATGAAGTAAAGGAGAAACTAGCTAAGATTTGGGAAATAATATTACCTTAGGAGGTAATATATGAAGGGCAAGTGCAATTCAGTCAAGAAGGAAGTTCAGGAAGGAGATTGAAGACAGGCGGTAGTTGTTAAAGGTTGTAGCTCATTAGAGGAATTTAACAGTGTTTGGTATGGATAAAGATAGATTGGGGGTGGTAACAAAGAGACGGTAATGACATTGGTGGTAACAGATGAGGCCAAAATACGGGAAAGTCTTGGAAAGATTTTAAGTACGTAAGAATAGTTATTAGCTATAGTGTATAAATAGATGATGGAAGGAGTAAGGAGACAGAAAAATGTAACCCTGGAGGTACAGGAGATCAATCAAGAGCCACTAGTTATAACCAACATAAAAGAAGATGATGTCATAAACTGAGATGGTGAAAAGGTAAAAGTGGATAAATTCTACAAATACTGAAAAGAAAGAAAGAACAAGATTTAACAACTATGTAAAAAAATGATAAGGGGAACACTGCAGATGAGTTCAAGGTTTTGATTTAAGAGAACTAAATGATTATAACACCATCCATTCTGAAGAAGAAACACCCAAATAAATTTGGGTGTTAATTTTGATTACCATGAGATATTTCTACTAGTAGAAAATCTAACAGTCAGTTTAGAATATAAGTTTAGGGGAGAGTTTTGGCTGAAAATGAAAGAGGGGGTGGTCATTAGTTTATATATCATTGTTGGAGAGTACAAGTTTCCCAAGAGAGATTGTAAAATCAGATTAATAACAGCTACCAGCTATTAAATATTTATTATGTGGAATTCATAGTAGTAAGTATTTAACGCTAAAAACAACCTTACAAGAAAACTACTTCCCATTTTATTACAGGGAAAACGAGGACCAGAGGGAATAAGCTAGTTTCCACAGGTCCCCTGTTAAGTCTGTGACAGAGCCGAATTAAACCCAGGTTTGGTAGAGGACAACCAAAAGAATGTGATATCATGGAATTTAATAGAAGAAAGAAATTCAAGGAGGAAATAGTTAACAGTGGCAAATACCACAGGAAGTTCAAATAAGAGAACAGAAGATTGTCTATTGGATTTATCCACAAAGAGATCTTTGCTAACTTTGGTGAGAGCAAAGACTGTGGTGTGCTAGATCATTGTGGCCTGTTAAATAAAAGAGCAATGAGGACATAGAAACAATTAATTCAAGACGTCAGTCTGTGAAAATGAGGTGAGACAAAGGGCCCTTTTTAGATATAGTGCATGGTAGAAGGGAAACATGAGAGAGACTGGAACATGTCTGGATGCTAATTGGAAAGAGTAAATAGTGAATTCATAAAGAAAGGGCATAATTTATAAAGTAATGTTGCTGAGGGAGTCTACCATAACTTTGGGTTAAAATTTTATCCTTTGACTATTAAAATTTAAAGTATGTATAAATAAATATATTTAAAATTTTTCTTAATTGAAAGTATAGTTGATTTACAGTGTTTCAGGTATAAAACAAAGTGATTCAGCTATACATATACATACATACATATATTTTCTTTTCAGATTCTTTCCCATTATATTTTATTACAAGAAATTGAATATAGTTCCCTGTGCTATACAGTAGATCCTTGTTTATCTATTTTATATATAGCAATGTGTGTCTGTTAATCCCAAACCCTTAATTTATCCCTCCCCATCCTTTCCCCTTTGGTAACCATAGCTTGTGTGATTACATATATTTTTTCTGATGAATGTAATTCTGCCTCCTCTAGAAAATTTAAATACAACCATACATAAATTAGAATTTAAAAGTACTCCTGTAAGTTCAAACTTAACCCAGGATAACTGTTTATTAAAACTGTTTATTCTTCCAGGCTTTTAAAAATGAATCTATAAACATGTATATCTATTCTTTAAAATGGAATTATAAATACTAGTATATTAACAGATTTCTTCACTTTTAAATAATATATTGTGGACAGACATCACTCCATGTTACTAACAGAAAGCAATTTCAGCCTTTTAAAGTCTTCATTGTATTTATAGTCTTCACGGTATTTGCAATATTCCGTTGTAGGATATTGCCTTGTCCATTTGGACTACCATCACAAAAATACATAGACTATCCAGGCTTAAAGAACAAACATTTATTTCTCATAGTTCTGGAAGCTAGAAGTCCAAGAACAAAACACCAGCATTTTGGTGAGGGCCCACTTCCTGGTTTGTAGACAGCTTTATTCTCATATGACAAGGGAGCTCTCTGAAGTCTCTTTTATAAGGGCACTAATCCTCTTGATGAGGGCTCCACCTTTATGATCAAATTACCTTTCAAAGGCCCCACCTTCTAATCACCATCACACTGGGAATTGGGTTTCAACATGAATTATAGGGCAGATATAAACATTTAATCTGTAGTAGATCTGTTAAACCTATTCCTTATTAATAAACATGCAGAAAGCTTACAATATTTGCTATTAAAAAGCATAGTAACTTGATGTTGTTTATATGTGGACGCTAAAAAAAGTGATACAATTTTTTATTTATAAACCAGAAATAGACTCACAAATATGGAAAACAAACTATGGTTACCAGGAGGGAAAGTTGGGGAAGAGATCGATTAGGAGTTTGGGATTAATAGATACACATTACTCTATATGAAATAAACAAACAATAAGGACTTACTGTATAGCACAGGGAACTATATCCAATTTCTTGTAATAAGCTTTAATGAAAAAAAAAACTGAAAAAAAATATGCACATGTATAACTGAATCACTCTGCTGTATACATGAAACTAACATTGTAAATCAACTACACTTCAATAAAAAAATAAGAATTAAAAAAACCCACAGTAACCATATAATATTACCAATCCTTTTTTTCTTGGATTACTTTTCTTAAAGTGTAATGTCTGGTCCAAAGAACAAGAAGATTTTAATTGTTAACACATTGCCAAATAGCTCTAATTCCTATTCACACTGTCAGCCATGGTTGGGGAGGATTTACTGTAAGGGATGTATGGGTAGGAATGAAAGGAGATTTTGAATGAAGACAAGATTTTCTAAATTAGGCCAAGAAGGTAAGGAACTATCTTGTCCATCTCCCCTCATCCTCCACTATATTTTCTAACTTCTCTGAGAAATAGAGGCAAAGTTTCCTACTTAGAGTAAGGATGGAGGAAATGGTATAGGGACTGAGGAGAATGGAGACTATTTGAAATAGTGACTATGAGGGGAGGAAGAGAGTTGAGTATGGAAATTGTGGAGGAAATAGGTAGCATTATGGCCCTATTTGACGTCAAAGTCCATGAAGTTGTGCTTAGGTTAATCTACCTGATCATGTGATCTTTTTCTGGTAAACTTTGTGTAAGAGCAGAGAGGGGAGCCAAAAAAGTTCATCTGGGTTAATATTTTGTTAGGTGAGCACAGCCAAGAGACAGGGAGCTAGAAGGTGGTAGAAATGATGGACTATGGGATTCAGCCTTGAAAAAAAGGAAGGGAAGATTCTCAGAAGGGAGCAAGTAGATTTAGAAAAAATTATAGAGTACTGACTGGCTGGCAGTGTTCCAATGCTATCTATTTATACTGTTTTCACATTTGACCATGATATGCATCATACTGATACGTGTAGATACAGAAACACTGCAGTTGAAGATTGGCAAACCTACAAGAAAAATGCTTGTTATAGCCATACTACTAAAGCTAATTAATTTTATTATGGAATTTAAAATAATGGAGATTTTATTTCTCTAATAAATTAATATGACCAAATTTTCACAAATATCTTTGAGGGTCATCAGCAGTTGTCATAACAGAACTTTCTTCTAATCAAATGTAGTTTATAATATCCGATGTCTCATGAGCTCCTTGAGTTTCCATATGTAGCAAAATAATTTGAGGTTGTACATTATTTTGCTTAAATGGAGTACAATTTATATTTATATTTTTATCTAAGTTCTCCTTGATGACTTTTTTTAAAAAAGTAGATACTAGTAAGACTTCACAATATAATTCATTATTGCATACCTAACTTGAATTCTTGCTTAAATGTGACATCAGCTCACACTTTTATGAATTATCCAGCTACATACATAATCAGGAAGGTGACATTAAGTTCATTTTTTTCTCCCTTAAGAAATAAATTCTTTGATAGGCAATTCTTTACCACTTCCTTTGTGATGAAACACTATTGCTCTAACTCATATATTCAAGAACTTAAAAGAAATTCACTAATAATTTATTCATTCTTATAAAATAACATCTAAGAGATTTGGTGGAATTTTCACTGGCCATGATGTATTGTTAGTTCATTGAGAAGGGTGTGAAATATCCTTTGAAATATCCTTGAAGAGAGATTTTTTTCATAATGCCTGCCTTTTTAAAAAATAAAAATAAATTTGTCAGTCAAATACTGCCTAAAGCTCTGCAAATCTTGAGGAGCAGAATGGTGTCCATTGCAGACCTGATCCCTTTCTTACCTGTGTTTATAGTCTAGGAGGTCCAAGGTGAAATTAGGTGGGATTGCATGTTGTTAAGTCACACACTCTGTGAGCTCTTGGATAGTTTTGCCAGTTGAGGTGCTGTCAGCAGAGAAGGAAAACTCATATCAGGACCACATATTTACCCTTGGCCTACACCAGTTTGAAGAGGTTTGTTCTAAACAGTTTGCCATCATGTGATTAATTGGTGTCCTCAAGAGTTGGAACCATATCAAGGACTCAGAGTTGGTCTCTATTGCTGACACCTGAGACATTCTGCAGTGGCAGCAGCTAGATCAGCATAGATAAAAGGTGCCTGTAATTCTGGGCATGTACATAGCCTCCATCCTGTCATTATGATTATTCTATTCAAACTCCTTGTGTTAACATTGGGGTGGCCAAGGTCAGAGGCTGGCTGATATCCATTGGATGAGTCATCTGTCGTACAGAAGTTTCTTCTGGTAGATGTTCTCCAGTGGAAATTGATGTAACACACAAATATTAGCAAACTTAGATTCCACTCCCATAGATCCACCCATATTCTTCCCTATATTCCTTGTCTTTAACCTATCAGTCTTGTTCCTTTCAGGCCCCTGACCAAACCATGGTCCACTGCCTTTGAGTCCATGTATATTTTTACCTCAGACCATTTCTTCCTCCACACCAAGTCGATGAGCAGGTATATTGTTTAAAGCTCTGTTCACTGGGAAGATTCACTCTCTTCTTTTTCAGGGACTGACCTGAGTGAGGCTGTAGTATGGCAACTCTCCATTTTTAGGTTGCACAAACATATTAGCTAACTAATGCATAAACAGTGTTGAATTTTTCTTCTTTCTCCATTAGTGAGTCAAACTTTAAGTTTATGAGGGTGGCATTAATTTCTCCCATCCACTTCAACTGCAATATTGCTTTTCTGATTTACTGTCTTGACCATGTAAAAGCAGGGGGAGTTTCATAATGTCTGTTAACCCAAAGTTTAAGAAATCACTGTGGAGATTTTTCCAGCTTCCAGATAGATCTATCTCAGTTTTGTGCCTGGAGTAGGTCTGTAGGCCCTCTGTACTCACCGAGATGGAGTTGCATTCAGACTCCATTTTAATAGGAAGACCATGATGAGATTCAGAGTCTCCTAATACCAGTATTAGCTCAGACTCTGTCTAATAGCCATCAAAAGACCTGGATATTCCCCTTTTACCCAATGTGCACTTGCTCTGGTAAATGGCCACAGTCTTTGTTTGGAAGGATGGGTATAGGAACTATACACACTTGCTATTGCTGCCTGTAGGTTTCTTCCTTTAAAGTACCTGATTTCCCATTCAGTTTATGGGATCTGGGTTTGATAACTTACTTAATTTGATTTTTTCCATGTTAGTCACTAACATGGGCGTTCTACTATCTTTCCTGATTTTTTTTTTAAATAAGTTAAGCACTACTTTTGTTGCATTCTCATTTCTCTTCATCCTGGAAGCATGATAGCCTGTTAATCATTGCCATAGATTCCTTGAAGGTCAAGATCTTCTAGTTGCCATTTTGGCCTTGCCAAAATTATTATTATGATGTTAATAATTATAATTATTATATTAATAGTGTCCAGCTTGCCTCTGATGGCTAAATACCACCAGTTGGCCTATGCCACCCCAGAATCCTTTTACATTAGACATCTAATATTAATATGGGAATACATCTTGAGAGGACAAGCATCACATTACAAAACATTTGATTCAGGTGAGAGCTTTGCCAAATCTCTAGGCATAGGGGATATGTCTCCTCTATCAAGAGAGAAGGGGCCACCTTTACCAGCATAGAGGGTTTGGGGGGAATCAGAAGGTTCCATGTTCTTAAATGCATCCACTCATACATCTCCAACTGCAGTCTCTAAATCTCAACCCTTTTTCTATTAGGGCTCTGTCTTTACACAGAAGGTGTGATATAAGCACCCTTTTTAATTCCACAGCTCTCAAAATGAAATCTGATTTCTGATTTTCAACAGAATCTGCTCTCTGATCATAGTAAATAAAGGTCTCCTTAAATACTGTTATGGACAACTTTTAGATTTTACACTGTAACCTGAATCCATAGTTGGCTGATCTATATCTACTCTACTCTTCCATTAGACTGTCTATATCCATTAATAAAAAGCCAACTACCTCTAAATTGCCAGAGATCAGGCTTTAGAGCTACTGAATAAGTCAGTGCAACCCCTTTCACTTACATCCTCTTCCACACTACCACAGAGATTATGATGCTTATAGGATGGCAGGATGTCTTGTCATGCCACTTAATATTAGCATTGACCTAGTTTGCAGTCAATGCAAATTTCTTAAGTTAGTATCCCCCAGAGACTGACCTTGAGCTAAGGAGTTGAGTGCAAGTGGTTTATTTGGGAGGCGATCTTGGAATCCAACGGTAAAATAGAAAAGTGAGACAGGAAGTCAATCAGAGAGTGTTATTAAGCATGCTATCACATGGCCAATTGAGGCTCAGTTACCCCACCCGAGGGATGAGGGAAATGGGATATTTATGTATCTTATAGTCATGGGATAAGAGTTGCTGTTAAGAATGATATCTCCAACTCCCCATGACTATCTTCCCACCCATATGCAGGTTAAGTAAGTCTTCAGCCAGAAAAAGCCATCAGGCAGAGAGTCCTTGGTGATTCCCATGAGATATTATTGATTTGTATGGGAACAGTAAAGGCATTAGTATAGGTGTAGGATACTGACAGGGGATGCTCCAAGAAAGGGTATTGGTGAAGCAAAAATCCTGAGGAGTTGAAAGAAGGAAGTCTTTCAGAACACAGATAAATGCATTGTCTTTACATGGGATAGTTATTTCTTACATTATTAACAAAAGTTAAATAGGACAGTTTTGATGCAAATAAATTTATAGGTTTGATATCAGGTCATCAGCTGATGTTTCTGTTTTCTACTTGAAATAAGTATACAATATGCAGAGGGCATGTGAAGTTAGAATGTGTAAGATTTCCCAAGATTTGAATATTTTTTAAAGCTGCTACACAGAAGGGAAAGAGCTGACAGAGTAATAGAAACAAAACTGAATTGCTGAACAGTTTCACAGGACAAACTGAGAACAGTCATCACTATTATGGTTTTTCTCTAGAAGCATTAATATGTCAGACTGGTCCAGGCTTTGAATACAGACGTTCTTCGTTGGGCCTTTTATAAGTGGGAGAATGAAATGACACAGAAACAAGAATGTTGCTATAAAACACAGAGAGGTTAAAGGAATGAATTTTAATCCAGTATTATCCACATTCAGCAGAAAATTAAGAATCACTTGCCTGGAGCCTAATAGAATGAAGATAAAATTTCCAGTGCAGCCATGTATCTGATACGTTGGGCGCACTTAAGTAAGAGAGCCCTTACTGTGTCACAAATGGCAGATTAAAATTACATTATTGTGACTCCCATGAATAGGAATTTTTGGCAGGAACAAATGTGAACATTCAAAAACAAAAATAGGTAAAACATATTCTTTAGAGATGACTAAGCATTACTTAAAGATTCAGCATAGCACAGGAACAAATGTAAACCAAAACGAACAGTGTATCTTAAGTATGATGATTACAAATAGTAAAATCAACTTGATTCTCTTTAAATTTATATGTGTGTGTGTGTGTGTATATATATATAAATTTCTCAAAAAATTAGCGTATTTATTAGTCCTATGAGAGTAGATGATGGGACAAAATACAAGTGAGAGGTTTTCATTATTCTTATGCTGTACATATACTACTTAGGCAGCACCTGGGATCAAAAAGACTGGCGCAACTGGAAGGAGCAAATGAAATCTGAAAGTATGGGTATGGAAACATGTAAAAGCATCATCTTGAAATTGGAAATTGTGTAAGGCTTGAGGTGAGAGGCCAAAGAAATTATCTTAAATAAGTTATACAGTGTTGGAATGTTGTGTCAGACAGGCAGTCAAAAATTAGAGGACTCAACAGTGACAATTCAAGGCAGATCAGTGGGTTAAGCCAGGAAGGCCCCCAGGCAGGTTGTACAGGGTACTGAGAGAGGGGAACAGGAAAAAGCTTGGAAAAAGACCAAATAGGCAATATGAAAATAGGAACCTGCCCGGGAAGTGAAGGGTTAAAGAAAAACAGCAATGTCATATGAATGGGTAGATGGGTGTCAAGAACATGGTCAAGTTTTTCCCATAACCTTGACTATGAAGCCAAGATCTACTTCAGCTGCAGACTTTAGACATAGTTCTTGCTGGAATAGGAACTTGTCCAAGTCACAGGAGGCTCATTGCATGCTGGTGAGAGCAGGGGATTGAGTGTACATGAGAGAATATGGAAATTGGAAGACATTAAAGAACAGATCTTTACAGGTGAGATATGATGAATGAACATGGATCTTTCCGAGGTTAGTGTGTGTCAGTAAGAATTGCCTCTGCTTTTTTCTCTTTGTTTCCAAATCTGAAATATTTGAAGCTTCAGTTTAGGGGATTTTAGTAGGAAGATCTATATTCCACCAAAGAAAATGTTAAATGCTGGGAATCTTTGATAACAACTTTAAGATCAATACCAGATCCAAGAGAATAACCTCTGTGCAATACTGAAGAACAACATGGACTCAGAGAGAAGAACGTCTTATTACTGCAGTCACCAGGAAAAATACAGTCTGGAAACTAAGAGATCAAGTTATAAATGAACAACTAAGATTAAGCAGAGTGCCAGATGTTATAATAAGGGAAGGTTCAGTGAAATGAAGACTCTAGAGCCAAAGTTCTTAGCCCAGAGTACACAGTCCTTAAAGGTGTTTGTGGAGAGAATTCAGATGGTCGTGAACTTGCCCTAACTTTCACTAATTTTTAACTGGAGTTTAGCATTTCCTTTGATCATGAATATAGGCAATAAACAATAGTAATAACAGCAGTAGTTTAACCAATAGAAATCACAAGTATTTTTATATCACATTAGATTTGTTGCAGATCTCAAAATGTCATTTATATCCATCCATACTTCAAAATTGTAATGGTTTCATGTGATACACTACTGGATCTTGTTTTTTAATACATTAACATAAAAATCCATGTGATTATATCACAAAGTTGTTTTTGAAAAAAATTGATAATAATATTTTAATGTTTGTTTTCCCTTGTTAATCTATATAAATTATTTTGTGCATTTTAAAATATTTTGAGAAGGACTGCAGAAGCATCACAGACTTCCTGTATTTGTTTGCTAGGGCTGCCATAACAAAATATTACATATTGGGTAGCTTCAACAGTAAAAGGTTTATTCTCTCCCAGTTCTGATGGCTAGAAGTCTGAGATCAAGGAGTTGTCACTGTTGGTTTCTTCTGAGGGCTGTAGGGAAGAATCTGTTCCATACCTCATTCTTAGTCTTTGTTGGCTTCCTGGCAGTATTTGGCATTGCTTGGCTTCTAGATAATCACCCCCGTCTCTGCCTTCATCCTCATATGGCCTTCTCCCTGTGTGCATGTCTATCTCCATATCCCCTCTTTTTATAAGGACTCCAGTCCTATTGAATTAGTGCTCACCCTAATGACCTTATCTTAACTTGATTACCTCTGTAAAGACCCTATCTCCAAATAAGGTCACATTCTGATACACTAGGTGTTAGGAATTCAACATATATTTTTTTGGGGGGGAGACATAATTCAGCTCACAACACTTCCAAAGGGTCTATAGCATACAAAAAGATAAGAATACTACTTTAAACCTAGGTAGGCTTAGAGGAGCCTCATAATACTTCAGGTTTAGCTGGATAGGTCACATAGAGACTATGCCCTAATGATTACCTAGCCCACGTGGAGTTTGTTTGCTTGTATTTTCTCTTGCAAGCAAACTACTTATGTACTTTAAAATGGCTGACTTCCCAGTGAACCCCGAGGGAGAAGAGTGATACTACCAGAGAAGAGAAAGGGAAAAGACTGTAAATTCCAGGGGCCCAGTGTCAGGAGGGGAAATCCAGTCTAATCTCCCCAGGTGGTGGCAGCTGAGTAAATTACCTATAGCAAGCAGCTGTAACACATTACATTGCAATTATCCCTGAAGAGTTCTAAGGGCTTGTAAGCAGCTAAAGATAAAAGGCAGCCCTGCTAGAGGAAGAGCTGCTTCCTTTGCAGTTTTACAGTGTTTGAGGAAATAGACCTCATAGGACAGCCATTCCTTTCAGTAAGCCTTAAAGTACAAATAATCCCCTAGTTATGCAAGGGTCTTGTGTCTGAATATGCTGCCTACACATACAAGGCTTGTGAAGGAATTGCACGGGGAAAATGAATGTAATGAATTTTATGTAAAGAATTCTTATGAAATAAAGTACATTAAAACATGTACTTCTGGAATGATATCTGCCAAGGGTTTCCCTGGTAAGTATTATGATTGCCTATTTAAATTTTGACAGCAAAATCTATAAATTAGAAACATTTATTAAGAGCCCATTAAGTGCCAGGCACTGTACTGTACTTTTTAAAAGAGATTATCTCCACGAAAATCCTAAAATGTAGATACCATTATTAATCTCACTGTATAAATGGGGGAAATGAGAGTCAGTAATCCAGCAACAGTGTACATTTGGAATGTAGCTTACAGCTCAAAATAAAAATTTTCGTACCTAATGTGTATAAACCAGCTGTTTACTAAGCTTCCTCCCTTTCCTTCCAAGGACATCATTCTCTGATTACAGGGTCCAGTAGAAATTTACTGTCTCATGCATTTCCCCTCAGCATTTTACGACTCCTGGCTACCATCTCTAGTCTAAGTGTCATTAGCTGGAAAGAATGAAGTAGAGCAAGCAGTGATGTACCTGTAAATGATTAACAACTGGCTTTCTGGGAAATAAAAGCTCTGGTTTGTAGTGGTTGCCTGATTTTATGGTGTCCATACTCTCACAATGTTCAGTTTCAAGCCACCAATATGGTATCACTGGATTCAGAGCTTGGAGGATATGTGCAGTAGCTCACAATTTTACTGTACTTCTACCATACAGATTAAATAGATACAAATAGCCTCAAGATTATATATAATATTATAATATAGTCATTGGAGGTTCTGGTTCAAGATGGTGAACATAGGAATATCCAGAACTCACCTCTTCCTATGAATGTTCTGAATCTGCAGCTCTGTATGGAACAATTTCCTCTGAAAAAAAAACAAAAACTGGTGGAGCAACCCCTTTATATTGGGCAAAGGAGAGGAAAACCACATTGGAGAAGATGGGAAAGGCTGAGACACAGTCTCATCAAAAATCCTACTCCCCGTGCAGCAACCCATGATCACGAGGAAACTTAAAACCCAGAGCTCCTCAGTGAGGAGCAGAGTTCATACCCCACATGGGGGACCCTAACTTTTAAGACTGGCACCTGACAGAGGAACCCGAAAAAATCTGGCTTTGAAGAGCAATGAGGCTCTCTCACCCATGAGACCTGAGGTTGGAAGGCAAACTGAGAAATGACTCTTAAAGGGCCGACGTAGAGATTCTCGCCTAGGGTCCAGCACAGAAGCAGCCCTTTGGAAAGCACTCAGACTTTATGTAAAAGAGACTCATTTCCTAATTTTAAAGTATTGGTCTATTGATTCATTTTCATCTTTTTTTTTTCTCTTTTGCACACTCAATAACTTTTTCTTTGATGCCAAGTTTTTAAAATTTTACTGTATCAGCTGTTGGATATTTTGTAATTTCTTTAAATATTCCTGGACATAATTCTGGGATGCAGTTAAGTTACTGGGGAACAGTTTTGTTCTTTTTTAAGGTTGCTTTTATGCAAGTGCTCATTTTCCCCTGTACTGAGACTATAACCTACTAGATTTTCTCTCTGAAATCCCAAGTACTATGAAGGACTTCTGTGGGATCATGGACTACTCCTGGCCTTGTTTTGTCTCTGAGGCTTTTCTCCCTGTTTCTCCCTAATGATTTTTCCCCCAGCCTTAGGTAATTTCCTTATGTTTATGCAGTTATCAGCCCTCAGTAAAGGATTCGAGATAGAATTTTTACTAGGTTTTATAGCTTTTTTTTTTTTTTTTTTGCAGTTCTTTTGACTCTGTTACACTCTTCTGCAAATTCTAGCTCCTGTGGACTCCTCAGATTTTCATCTCTATTATTTCTACTCATGAAGACCATAGGGCTCTGTTTGGATTACTTCTCCCTTCACCATGGCTGGGACACTTCCTTCATGCAGCAAGCTGAAGCAATTGTACAGATCACCTCTTTGTTTCCCTTTTCTCAAAGATCTCTGTCCCATGCTTCTTAGGATCCAGCATATGAAATGCACTGGTTTACGTATTTAGTCTAGTATTTGAGTTGTTTATGTGAGAAGATAAATCTGGCCTTTGTTAGTCTACCACAGCTAGAACACACATGATTTCTTGCCCATAGATGAAGCGACCCATATTCAAACTGGTGATTATTACTGTCACATTTATGTAGTTCTTCTCATTGGAAAATACTTCATGATCGCTTCTGAATCTTCTGGTATATGCTCCACAACTTACTGCAGATTTTTTGTGGACAATGCACAAGTTTGATCTTCTTGAATAAAGTACAGATAGCATAATACTGCCACGTAGACCACTTGTAACTTCTGACCTAGTTGCACATGAAAGAAGAACTTGGAGGTGAGGGCTCTAAAACCTTTCTTTATGACTGTCAAGGAGGTAGGTAGATGGGCGGACATAAGCTATCAAGAGTCGAGAAATTCTCTGATTCTAGGCAAAGCAGTGTTGCCTGGTGCCTCTTGGGCAAGTGAGCGTTAAGAGGTGAGAGGTTAGCATGTTTCCTGCCTGTGATGGTTTACAGAGTTTGCTGTGTTTTCAGCGCTTACAGTAGGCTTGCAAGTAGAATGAGGACAGAATACACTCCATCCTCCCATCAGCACACCCAGTGTCACCGGTTTTTAAGGGACAGAGCCTAGGTACACTAGTTCAAATTAACACTGGGTTTATAGGAAAAAAAAAAAAAAAGAAGGATTCTAGAATTAGATATATGTAGTCCCCATTGGAACTGATAAGTCATAGGGGTAAAAGAGGACAAACTACTGTTTTATACAATTTTTAAAGGTTACTTTCCATTTACAGTTATTATTAGATACTGGCTGTATTTCCCATGTTGTGCAATACATCCCTGCACCTTTCTTACACCTAATAGTTTTTACCTCCCACATCTCCACCCCTTTATTGTCCCTCCACCCTCTCCTCACTGGTAACCATTAGTTTGTTCCCTATATATGTATATCTGCTTCTTTTTTGTTATATTCCCTGGTTTGATGTATTTTTAGAGTTCCATATGTAAGTGATATCATACAGTATTTGTCTTTGTCTGATTTATTTTACTTAGAATAATGTCCTCCAAATACATCCATGTTGCTGCAACTGGCAAATTTTTGTTATTTTTTTTTTTTGGCTGGATAAAAACTTTGGTTTATTTTGACGACCACTTTGGTTGCTTTTGTATCTTGGCAATTGTAAGTAATGCTGCTATGAACATTGCAGTGCACGTATCTTTTTGAATTAGTGTTTGTTTTTTTTTTTTTTTTTTCAGATATATAACCAGGAGTGGGATTGCTGGGTCATGTGGTAGTTCTGTTTTTTAATTTTTTTGAGAAACCTCTATGCTGTTTTCCACAGTGGCTGCACCAATTTACATTCCCACCAACAGTGTACAAGGGTTCCCTTTTCTCTGCATCCTCACCAACATTTGTAATTCGTGTTCTAATTTTTAATGACAGCCATTCTGAGAGGTGTGAGGTGATATCTCATTGTGATTTTGATTCACATTTCCCTAATATTAGTGATGTTGAACAAATTCTCATGTGCCTATCGGCCACCTGCATTTCCTCTTTGGAAAAATGTCTATTCAGTTCTTCTGCCCATTTTTAAAATTTGGGTTGTTTTTTAAATTGAAGTATAGTCAGTTTACAATGTTGTGTTAGTTTTTGGTGTACAGCATAGTGGTTCAGTTTTATATATATAGATAGATATACACACACACACACACACGCATACATACATACACACACATACACATACATATTCTTTTTCATATTATTTTTCATTTTAGGCTATTACAGGGTATTGAATATAGTTCCCTGTGCTATATATTTGGACCTTGTTGTTGTTTGTTTGTTTTTTTTTTGATGTTGAGTTGTATGAGCTATTTATATATGTTGGATATTAATCCCTTATTAGTCATATTATTTGAAAATATCTTCTCCCATTCAAAAAGTTTCTTTTCATTCTGTCAATAATTTTTGTTTTGTTTTGTTTTTGCTGTGCAGAAGCTTTGCACTTTAATTAGGTTGCATTTGCTGATTTTTACTTTTATTTCCTTTACTTTAGCAGACAGTTCCAAAAAATATTGCTGCAATTTATGTCAGAGTGTTTTGCCTATGTTTTCTTTTAGGATTTTATAGTATCTGGTCTCACCTTTAGGCCTTTAATCTTGAGCTTATTTTGTATATGGTGTTAGAGAATGTTCTAATTTCATTCTTTTACCTGTAGCTGTCCACTTTTCCAAGCACCACTTATTAAAGAGACTGTCTTTTCTCCATTGTGTATTCCTGCCTCCTTTGTCATAGATTAACTGACCATAGTGTGAGTTTTCTTCTGGGCTCTCTGTCCTGCTTTACTGATCTGTGTACCTCTTTTTGTGCCAGTAATGTAATGTAATGTTTGGATTACTGTAGCTTTGTAGTACAGTCTGAAGTCAGGGATTATGATTCTTCCAGCTTTTATCATCTATCTCAAGATTGTTTAGGCTACTTTTATGTTGCCATACAAATTTTAAAATGACTTGTTCTAGTTCTGTGAAAAATGCCATTGGTATTTTGATAGAGATTGCATTGAATATGTAGATAGCCTTGGGTCATATGGTCATTTTAACAATATTAATTCTTCCAATCCAAGAACATGGTGTATCTTTTCATCTGTTGATGTTGTGTTCAATTTCTTTCATCACTGTCTTAACAGTTTTCAGAGTACAGGTCTTTTGCCTCCTTAGTTAGGTTTTCATTCTTTTTGATGTGGCAGCTATTTTCCTTAACTCTGTCTGTGCCCTTATATTTTTCTACCTTTGCTTCTCTCTATAACTTCATTCCATGCCTCCTCCTCTGTGTTCTGGCATCCTCTGCTCATGGTCATATGGTCTCCACAAAATAATACCCTTAGTCCTTGGTCTTTAGGATTTTTCAGCTCAGCTTTATGTACTTGATTGGCACAGTATTTCAGGGAGAGGAAATTGATTGCCCCAGCCTAGGCTGGCTGTGTCTACCTGATGTTACTGTGGCCAAGATGAGGGGGAGGAATCACTTGGTACAACCAGGCACATGAATGAGTAAGAGAATAGAGCTAGCTGTGCTCTTTTAATGACATTTATCATAATAAATTCAAGTATTTAGAGTGCCAGGCACCAAGGGCAGAATAAATAGGAGGGAAGGAGGGAAATAAGAGCCCAACTTAGTCTTCTGTGGAGTTCTGCCTTTAAACTGACACTAATAGCTCACCATGGTCTTCATCATGGTATGACTAAGTCAATGAAATTATCATCTCTTGTTCCTGATTGCGGTTAAGTCTTATGTGGAGATCTTGCTCGTTTAAAAAAATAGATTCTGTGTTTATCTCAAGTAGGAAGAGATACTATTTAGAAGAAATTCTTTGCTTCAGAGGTTCTCCCAGAGCCAGCTCCACTCTAGTGTCTGGTTTTGCTAGGCCAGGAAATCACCAGCTGCAGATTTAGCATAACTGGAGTCAATGATAAGTTTGCTTGATTAGAGAGGTCCCAGTCTTTTTAGGGGACTCCAACCTCCTAAAATGAGCATTAGGGCACAAACCTGAAATGTTTAAGGAGTGGAGATGTGGTATGTCATACCAGTGGCATATAGCTTTTCCTCAAGGCACAGCTATGCCCCTCCTCCCCATCTAGCTAATCTTATTTTCTTTTTGTTCTGTTAAAAGAATGCCTAATACTTTCCAAAAAATCTATTTCAGTTTTGAAAACGAAGTCCTATAAGTTACAGAAACCACTGGGCCCAGCTGATAATTCTGCCCTAATAGAGTCACTTTACAATATGAAATAGATTCTAAATTACTCCACAATTAGGGATTATTCTTTCTGTACTACTGTCAATTCTATTTTTTTTTAAAGTATGGAATGTTCACCTAAAAGTCATTAAATATAAGTGAATTTGTCTAGTCTGATGACCTACTGCCCCTGAGGAAAACACAATGTGTGCTCACAATTGCTGTCTCTTTGTGTTCCCTCTTTTCAGCTGCTTGTTCTCCAACAAAGTCCTACAAAGAGGTGATGTGACTATCTGTACTTTGCAAATTAAGCTGTTTTTAGAGTGAGAGAATTTCCCTAGAACTGCCTCTCTCTCCCTTCCTTGACCCCTTTGCCCTTGCATTCATTAAAGCTAAGTTCCTGGCTCAAGTTAAGGGAAGATTTTAGTTATTATCCTTGGCAGAGGAACTCTCCATTGTGGCTTTGATTTGAACTTCAGCTCTTCTGGGTGCAGGGGTCACATGTGAATTTGTTATGCTTCCTGGCAAATGTTTCAGAATAAATGAATCTGATGAAATTCTCATGAAGTATTTGTTTTTTAGTGTTTCTCTAATACACAATAAATTGTAATTTATGAGGTATAATTGAAGAAAATTCTAGAGGAAGTTGTGTATAAGATTGGGGGATTATTAAATCAACTTTATTGTGTTTTCAAAACTTAAAAATGGTTTACAGCTATAATAAATTGCTTGAGAGTGCTATCAACCCATAAATTTTAATAATTTAATAAACATTCTGCAGTTAAGTTGGGATCATGGCCAAATCCCAGGGCTGGTTTTGTACTGTGAATATAATAATACGTGTTTTAGTTTACCTGGCTGATAAAAGAATGAATTGTTCTAGTGCCTGATAAGCATGGATCGGTCATTAATTTTAATGAACTAAGACTGGCTCAAGTTTGAAGTCAGAAGGGTGCACTAGGTTTCTCCGCCCCTCTGCATCTGTTTTACTGATCACTGTTGCTATTTAGTATCTTCAAAGTAAGAGGCTTGTATCAGTTTCCTCTAGCCTTTAACCTTGAAAATCAGTTATAAAAGTAATCACTGATTCGCCTCCTATTAGTGAGCTGTTAGCTGTATAGTTAAAATATGTTTTTAAAGTAATAAACTCAAAGTATTCATAATAATTTGCACATAGGGAGTTCCCAATGTACACTGATTAAAATAAATCAAATCTATATCAACTTAATAAAGCTAATAAAATGGTATTTTTGATATATCTTCTCTTGTGAAACTTGGTGCTCAAATTCTAAACAACCCATTGAGAAGAGTGGGAAGTATATGGAGAGTCTGTGTTAGCTTCAAATGTGTGCCTTAATGAAATGTGCTAATTATGTGAGCATTATATAAAACATTATTCACATGTCTGTGTAGACATGCCTGGGCCTAGAGTTGAACCAAGTTAATTAGTGCATATTTAATAAAATATTATTTTGCTCTTTTTTCCCTTTATTCTACTCAAATGAATTCATCTTATCTTTAAACTAAAGTGACTGCTTTAATTAGACTTTGTGTTCAATTGTTCTTTGCCTTCTTTTTATGATGACAAAAATATTCACCAGCATGCTAAAGGATACTTACATAAGATTTAAATCATTGACTTTAGACTACACAGTGTATGTTTTTAAAAAGAAATTTTGTGACCATCATAAAATGTAAGTGTGATGAATATTAACAATACAGGGTCTTTTCCTCTGATTACTTATTTCTCACTTTCTTATCTAACTCGGATGACTGAAAAAAATATCATAATTGATGATTTCTACCACTGAAAGAATATCACTTGGTAACTAGATGTGTGTATGTATTTATTCATCCACACAAGACAAGCACATGCTAATATATGCACTTGCCATGCCTAAGTTTTCACTTAATGAAGAGCTTAATAAAAATCAGCATTCATAGCCCTTGCGTAGTCAGATAAATTAGTTAATGCACAATAAGCAGCTCTAATGTATAATGCAAAAGATTAGTCTTATCATTTGCATAATGTGCTACAAACGGCCCACTGTTACAAGCAGTAGAAGCTCCCCCATTAAATGTGAGTTGAAAGCTGAATGACGTCAATAAAGTAATTATGCTTCATTTGGCATATCTCATTCATTCTCTGGAGTTCAAGACCCTATCTGAGCTCTGTTGACAGCACTGCTGAAAGGCATTGGTGATGGTTCAGAAGCAAAGCGATGGGGGTCTGGAAAGAAGCCTGATGTGCTCAACTCTCCACTGTATGACTTCTTCCTCAGCAGAAACTCATTTTACACTCTGGCCCATGCACATACTTATGTATAAATGTGTGCAACTAGAAACTTGTTAGTTTATACTGAGAGTAAAAGAATTTTCAGGCCAATAAGGTTCCTACATCAGTGACTTCCAGATGTATCAGAATTCTCAGTGGAAAGAAAAGATTGCCAAGGAAGCATTTCTGTCTTCCTCAGAGACACATTTATGCACACTCCACTTCTGCCAACAGGAAACACAGAATTCATTGTCAGTGTTGTTTCCCTCCCTCTTATCTTACCCTTAGAGAACATTTTCATGTCTGTGAGAAATTAAAAGTCATTCTTTGAAACTCAGTCTAGTCCTAAATAAACACACACACACACACACACACATACACACATGTTTTACTAATGTGGAAATTAAGACCCAAAGAAGTTACACCATTTACCTAAGGCCCAGTACTACAGGCTTTAGAATACTAGTATCTTGACTCTTAACTCAGATGACTCGTGTTTTTCTGTTTTGTGTAAAGTATTAAAAGATTTCTTTTTACATTTGTTTACTGTCTCAAGGATAGGGAGACAAATCATTTTATATTTGTCATGGTCAGCTGGCAAATATTTTTGCAAAGCTTCATATTAAAACCGTAAAAATGGTGGCTATGGAATTGCCTCTGAACGATGATGCATTTGCACGCTCAGACTCTCACTCTGATTCACTGCTCAAAAGCAGACTGTGGCTGATCTTTTTTTCAGTATCTCCAGCAACAACAGCATTTGGACAAACATTGCAAGATTATGACTTTCTTCTGAAAATGGCATTTTACTGAAATCCTTGCTCTCAGGGATTGATTAAATCTTTTCTTGAATATAGAAAAATAATCTGCCAGAAAATATATTTGCTTTGAAATCATGTATTCTATATTATGCTGTTCATTATATAACATAATAATAATTTTTAAAAACACAGTCCATGGACTTACTAGTACATAGACAATCTCATCATTTTCTAGAGTTAACCTCATTTATATGCTTATGTGACTCTTCATAAGCTATAGTTCTGTCTTGGCAAGGTCAAATATGTAGTTTATTGCTAGAAGTAGGCTAAAATACTGTCATAAGATTTATGATTTATTGCTGCTGCTTAGCAAGTAATCAGACATGAATTTTAAGACATAAATGTTGGTTAAGACATGGACGAACATATTTATACTCAAAAGTCCAAAAAAAGTAGAGAATTTGACATTTTAGCCAAAGAAAGCAATCAGGGAAGGAAAAAAAAAGTCTTAAATATTTCTTATATTGTAATTATGATAAGAAACTGAAGAAATATTTAAGCAGAAATATTTGCATTTCAGTTTGATCATTTTATCCATTTACGCAAATACTTTTATTTATTGAAGTAAATTTAAATCAGATCACCCATCTTTCACTGTTAGCTTAACAAGAGAACAAATAACAGACAAATTACCTAAAATGTTTACGAGCACTAATTTGAATAGCTCTGAATCTCAACAGAATCAAATCTGAAACATGGAATGTCCTTTCTACATAATACCAGTGTCACTAAGCAAAAAGTGAGACACCGGCTAAACAGAAATGATCTCCAAATGATCAGTCTGAAAACATTTTTTGAGTAGCTACGCAACTATATAGCTTTGACCACTTCAGTATGGACTAGACTAATTATCATTTTGGCCCCTGGTGGTTTGTGTGTGTGTGTGTGTGTGTGTGTGTGTGTGTGTGTGTGGCTATTTTCCATGAGCCTCTTCTCTTCAGTAGGTTCAGATGAGATGCATTGCAAAACTCCAAAAGTGAGAGAAATAATTGTTGTAGCAGCAGTGATGCAGCCACAGTCCTACTCACATACTGAGCTCCTGGGTCACTCAGCCCCCTGAATTGCCTCTGTGTAAGAGGTAAACCTAACCACTAATCACAGAGGAAGTGCAGCTGAAACTGCTCAGTTTCTATGGTCATTTCCTAAATTTGATTGGTATAAAAGGTTTAGTACAGATGCCTGGAATAAAATTGTTCCCAGAGTTTGATATGTAATGTTCATGATGCAGACTGATTTCAACTAAGGGTGTACTTTTCATATTGTATCCATGCTGGCAATAGAAAGGTTTTATTAGGCACTGGCAAATGGCCTTTGTGACTACTGCTATGACAGTCAGTGTTATATCTTAATTAGTAGTAGTATTTCTAGTTCAACTAAAATAGCTAAAGGGTCCTCCTGGGATCTATTCTGGGATATGATTTTGTTTAATCTTATTATTAATGATAATAAATTTTTACTTCGTTGGAGTATCATCTGTATGCCAACGATTCCATTATTTAAACAAATAATTATTCCAATTACAATTTCTTCTAGAACATGACAATAACAAATCATAGTTATGGCTTATTCAAAGTAAATTAGGTCTAAAACACTAATAAAATTAATTGCAAGATGTTTGATTGGAAACCAGAGCTGGTTAAAACAGGAGTCTCTCTTACGGTCTTTGATAATGCATTACTCTCTGGAATAGAGCTCCCAGCATAAAATATCTCAGCGCTTGTTAGCAAACAAAGAGTAATTGAAACTTGGTTGCTAGGAGACATTATTTCTCATTGTTGACAATCCTGATTTTCTTTGATTACTGGCACTATTGTTGTTCATTACACAAACTGAATGTTTTTATATAACATTGAAGAAACATATTTTGGAACCCAATTGTTGTGTGAATACCACCATGTGCTACCAAAGAAATGTTTATTCACAGGTTCGGCAGGTTAACTATCTCTAGTGAGCGTTTGTTCCAAAACCTTACTAAATAGTTTTTTATTTCTTACAAAATACAAATTTTACTGGAAAGAAAATTCTAAGTTTTACAGGACAAAGATTGTGAATAATCCACGAATTTAAGATTTTTTGAAAAACAGAAAAATAACCTTATCTATGCAAATTCAACCTCTCTATTGTGATTTCTGTATTCAATATTATTCCCTTTACATGAGGGAAAACAATATTTAAAATACAAGAAATGTTTAGTTTAAATGAGGTTGGAATTTTAAAATCCTGGATAAGAAAGCAGTAAGTTTTTAGAATGAGTTTGATAAAATGAGCACTTTGGTATCTAGTTTTCTCTGGTAAAGAATATTCACGTTACCTTTATTCAGAAGGCAAGAGTTAACATCATATTTGGTAAAGCTTCAAACAGACAGTTATGCAGAATATATCTCAAAAATCTTTACTCGAAATGAAATTCCAATTAATTTTATGCTGTCTAACCTCAGGTTAGATAACACTGGAATCTGCCTACAGGTTCCTGTCCTCACAGCTGTGATAACTGCTCTACCGTTCTTTTCACGCTGTCCCCAATCTTCACATTTCAACCTTACAGAATAGATGGAGAACGGCAGACAAGAAGTCTATACGCTTTCTCTCTCATCACACTAATTATCTTTTGTCTTTACTCATTCTTATTCTGTCCTATCACAGAAATAATGCTGTGTTTCCAGTCTGAAGCTCCCTCATCTCCTACTCTCTTCCTTCAGAAATCCTGACTCTGCATTACCCTCTTTCCCTTCAGTTATCAATATTTCTTTTTTCTTTCCATGGTTACGTATTTAAGGCTAAGCTTACAGTCCTATGTTTTGGTTTCTTTGATTTACTTTTTAGACTTTTCAAAAAAAAATCCTTCATTTATAGATTATCTATTTTCTAAACTGTGCAATTTCACTTCATCAAATACTCAGCCTGAAATTTCTCTCTTATGCACAAACAGCCTCTCAGTCTCCAAATCAGGGATTTTTTTTCTTAATTCTCATTCTTTTGACTTCACATTACTGCTTGTGACCTTTCCTTCTTTTAACTTCTTTTTTTTTTTTTTGTAACTTTCTTTAAAATTACTATTCTGAAAACCTTCCCAGCTCTTTAGTGATGTTTCACAAGTCTTCTTAATCTTCTCTTTCTGTTCTTGTTATGTATCTTAAAGTCATCATTCCTCAAATTTGTCTTGGCCCACTTCACTTCTGACATTCTCTCTGTTAAATATCTCATCCTATCAAACATCCTCAGCTGTCATCTCTGTACAGATCTCTAGGTAAAGTTATATGCAAAATCCTGACTTTCCCCCAAATTCAGACTTAGCTTCTGCCTAAGCAGTATTCATATGGATGCCTCATTAGCACTTAAGCTTATCAAATCTCATAATTCCCATGAAAATTTTATTCCTAATTATTTCAATTTATATTAAGGTACTATCATTTGAAGCCATTTGTGTTCTTCTCTCATCAGATCATTTCTTCAACCTTACGATTTGTGCCCTGATTGCTTTGCCATCTCAGTTCAGCTTTCTGTTGCCTCACCTCTGAATTACTGAAGCCCCTATTTATCTCTCTAAGTCATCTGATGCATTTATCAGTTTTATATTTTAAGCAAAATTCTAGTGGTACTATTTATGTGATTAAATTATTAGTAGCTTCTTCACAGGCAGCTCCATGGCCCCTTCTAGACTCCTCTCCCAGTTGTTCTTTTTTACTTGAACTTCTACAGCATATTGTACCTCTCCTTGAGTGCATTACAAATACTGAATTGTAGCATTAAAAAAAATCATATCTTTTCCCATTCATAATAGGATATAACTTATTTGAAGGCAGGGTTTATATTTGATTTGTCTTCATATCTTCAATATCTTGGTCATATTTAATACATATATAAATAAATGAAAAAATAAGTTTTTGTTCAGAAATTTAAGTAAAGGTTATTTTTCCATGTAAAAAAATGTGATAAGTTACTATGTAGTCTTAATGTACCTTTTTTTGAACCTTATTTTAAATTTTACTTTTTGTTGAAGTATAGTTGATTTACGTTAGTTTCAAGTGTATAGCAAAGTAATTCAGTTATTACATATACATATAAATTTTTTTTCAGATTCTTTTCCATTATAACTTATTACAAGGAATTGAATATAGTTCTGTGCTATACAGTAGATCCTTGTTGTTTATCTATTTTTATATAATAATACATATTTGTTAATCACTAACTCCTAATTTATTCCTCCCCTGCCCTTTCCCATTTGGTTAACCATAGTTTGTTTTCTATGTCTGTGAGTCTATTTTTGGTTTGTAAATAAAATTTTGTATCTTTTTTTAGATTCCATGTATAAGTGATATCATATAATATTTGTCTTTCTGTGTCTGACTTATTTCACTTAATATGATAATCTCTGAGTCCATCCATGTTGATGCAAATGGGCTTATTTTATTCTTTTTTATGGCTGAGTAATACACACACACACACACACACACACACACACACACACACACACACACACACACACACACACATACATACACATACCATATCTTCTTTATGTAGTCATCTGTCAATGGACATTTAGGTTGTTTCCATGTCTTGGCTATTATAAATAGTGATGCTGTTAACATTGCGTTGCATGTGTCTTTTCAAATTATACTTTTCTCTGAATATACACCCAGGAATAGGATTGCTGGATCATATGGTAAGTCTATTTTCAGTTTTTTAAGAAACCTCCGTACTGTCCTCCATAGTGGCTGCACCAATTTACATTCCCACCAACAGTGTAGGATGGTTCCTTTTTCTCCACACCCTCTCCAACATTTATTATTTGCAGGCTTTTTAATGATGGTCATTCTGACTGGTGTGAGGTGATATTTCATTGTAGTGTTGCTTTGTATTTCTCTAATAATTACCCATACTGAGCATCTTTTCATGTATCTATTGGCCGTCTGGATGTCTTCTTTAGAGAAATGTCTATTTCGGTCTTCTGCCTATATTTTGATTGGGTTGTTTGGTTTTTTTTTTTTTTAATATTAAGCCGTATGAGCATATTTTATACATAATTTCCATATATTTTAGAAATTAGCGCCTTGTTGGTTGCATCATTTGCATATATGTTCTCATCTTCTGTAGGTAGTCTTTTTGTTTTTGTTTGTGTTTTTTTTTTGCTGTGCAAATCTTTTAAGATTGATTAGGTCCCATTTGTTTATTTTTGCTTTTATTTCCATTACTCTAATTGCTGGTTCAAAAAAATATTGCTGCAATTTATGTCAAAGAGTGTTCTGCCTATGTTTTCCTCTAGGAGTTTTATAGTATCTAGTCTTACATTTAGGTCTTTAATCCATTTTTGAGTTTATTTTTGTATACAGTGTTAGAGAATTCTCTAATCCCATTGATTTACATGTCGCTATCCAGTTTTCCTAGCACCACTTATTAAAGAGACTGTCTTTTCTCCATTGTATATTCTTGCCTCCTTTGTTGTAGACTAATTAATCATAGGTGCATGGGTTTATTTATGGACTTTCTATCCTATTCCATTGACCTATGTGTCACTTTTTATGCCAGTACCATAATATTTTGATTACTGTAACTTTGTAGTATAGTCTGAAGTCACAGAGCATGATTCCTCCAGCTCCAGTCTTCTTTCTCAAAATTGTTTTGGCTATTCAGGGTCTTTTTTTGCATTTTTCCATACAAATTAAAAAATTTTTATTCCAGTTCTGTGAAAAATGTCATTGATAGTTTAATAGGGTGTGCATTGAATCTGTATTGCCTTGGATAGTATGGACATTTTAAATTAATGTAACTTTTAAACATATTTTTCTTCCCCCTTCTTAACATTTGGAGGCATGGGCTATTTTATACTGATGGAGATAAAGACTATTTTGAAAGAGATTTTAAATCTTTGCAAACATGAGTGTTCTTGACTTGTATTGGTATATGCTAATTGCATGACTCTACATGACACAGAAGAAGAGAAGAGGAAAGTATAATGTTATAAGGCTATTACATAATACCTGAATTAGTATAATATTATTGGAAAGTATACTCTGATGTTAAAGATGCATTTTGTAAACCTTTGAACAACCAGTTATTAAATTGAACATAGAGATACAACTAATAGGACAATAGTATAGACAAAATAGAAAAATAAGAACTCAAAACACCTAAAACAAAGCAGAAAAAAGAAATAAAAAGATGAAAGAACTAATAGAAAAAATACTTTTAATATTATCAATAATTGCATTAAATGTGCCTGTCTAAAAACTCCACTCAAAAGGTACTGATAATCAAACTGATTCTAAAAGCAACTATATAAGGTTCAGAAATTTACTACAATAATATATCAGCTAATTTTCGATAGGGCTACCAAAGTAATTCAAATGAAAAAGGATGATTGTTTTAACAAATTTTGCTAAGCAATTTGATTTCCATATGAAAAATAGATTTTAGAGTGAACCTCAAAAGTGAAAGTGATAAAAATTCTAGAGAAGATTCTAGGATAAAATCTTTATGTCAGAGGACACCATTAAAGAAATACATAGACAAAAACATAGAATGGGTGAGTATATTCTTTTTTTTTTCACATTTTTAAATTTATTTTTAAAAATCTATTTTTATATGTAGTGGCTAACATTTGTAAATATAAAACTCCCAAATTTATCCCCTCGCATCCCCTTTCCCCAGTAACCATAAGATTGTTTACTAAGTCTGAGAGTCTGTTTCTGTTTTGTAGATGAGTTCATAGTGGCCTTCTTTTTTCTTTTGATTCATATGAGTGATATCATACGGTATTTTTCTTTCTCTTTCTGGTTTACTTCCCTTACTATGATGATCTCTAGGTCCATCCATGTTGCTGCAAATGGCGTTATTTATCTTTTTATGGCAAAGTAGTATTCCATTGTATAAATATACCACAAATTCTTTATCCAGTCATCTGTTGATGGACACTTAGGTTGCTTCCATGTCTTGGCTATTGTATATAGTGCTGCTACGAACATTAGGGGAATGGGCAAATATATTCTTAAAACATATATCTAACAAAGTATTTATACCCAGGCTATAATGTTAAGCTATTATAATAGACCATAAGAAAATAAATGATTAGATTTTAACATAGGCATATGATTTGAACAGATAATTCACAAAAGAATATGTAAGGATGGCTAATAATCACACAAAAATATTTTTAACATTATTAGTCATCAAAGAAATGAAAATTAAAACCAAAGTTAAACATTACCATAAATATATTATAATGCCTAAAATTTTTTAAAATGACAACATTAAATGTTTGAGACATTTTGTAGCAACTGGAACTGTCATACACTCCTGGTGGTATAAACACTTTGAAAAAATAATCTGCCAGTTATTTTTTAGAAAGACATAACATATGACCTAACATTTTCACTCCTAGGTAAGAGAAATTCCCAAGAGAAGTGTTCACAGTAACTTTATTCATAATAGCAGGAAACAATAAACAACCCAAGTATCCATTAACAAGTGGGTGGAGAGATGGATAAATGTACTGTGACATATCCATACAGTAGAATACTACTTGGCAAAAGGAGAGAATGAACTGTTGGTATAAGAAACAAAATAGATGAATCTCAAAAATGTAATGAATGATAGACATTGAACACAAAGAATATATACTATACGAATCCATTTAAATGGAATTAGTAGAATAGGAAAATGAAAGTATAGTGACAGAAATGAGATTAGTTATTGTCTGGACCAGGAATTAGGGATTTGGAGTGGGGAAGGATTAGCTGGGATGAGGTAAAAGGAAAGTTTTGAGAGTGAGGGAAATGTTCAGTGTCTAGTTTGTGGTGCTAGTTACTTGGGCATCAAAGCTTATTAAACTGTAAAAAGGTGTATTATGTTTTATGCAAATTATATCTCAATAAAATTGAATTAAAAAGAATAAAATAAAGATCTATGAAGGGTTTTAACCTCATTTCCTCATTTTCTTAGTATTTAAATTTTCATAAAGTTTATAATGAGTCACTCGCTATTAAAAGGGAGGAGTGATTCTGGAAAGTATCCAACATATAGTATCCATGGACACTGCAGGGCTTTTATGTGCCTCATGTGAATTTATGAATGACCTTATAGTATGAAAGCAACTTAAACTTAGAATCCCAGGGTTCACTCTAATAGCTCTAGTGAAACTTTTGCTGAAGAGTCCACTCTGCACCTTCCACTCAATTTTGCAGTGAACCTAAAATTACTATAAAATATAAAGTCTTTTTTTTAAAAAGTATGATTTGTTGCTTCAGATTTCCTTTACTTTCCAAATAACTATGATTTAATTCTCTGTAAGGTAAATGTATTTATTTTCACTCATCACGCTATCTTATCTCAAGTGTATTTGGAGATATTAGGCAACATAGAAAAAATAGTAAATAATTACAATAATTACATGTAGAGATCATTTTCATGATAATGCTGCCACCACTTCATTCCTGCCAAACTCAGGTTTATCTAGACTTTCTTCTAGGTTATCCTCTAAGAGTTTTATAGTTTGGTTTTTGGTTTTGCTTTTGTTTTTTTCGGCATGGAGATGTCCAGTTGTTGCAGTACCTTTGTTGAAAAGATTATCTTTGCTCTATGGTATAGCCTTAAATTATTATTTTTTTTAAATGATGTTAAATTGTTTATTTTTGCACTCTGCCAATCACCACTGCAAAAAAATTTTATTAGCTAGTGCTTTTACTCCTCGGTGAATAAATGCCTCCAGTTTGAGGTCAAGGATGACTAGCTCCCCAGCTGTCAATATTGAGGCAGACAATTGATCTTCTCATTTTATTTAATCTTAGTAGCCATTTCCTTTTCCGTAACTCCAACGCTGCTTAGAAAAACTAAATGTGTCCACTGTCATCAGTGCTTAGTGTAAGTGTAATATGACATGAATCAAAGACCCTTTGGCCCAAAGTAGAGACTGGTAATTTATTACTGAAGAACAGAGGCTTTCCTGAAATTTCCTCTGGTTCAGGCAGATCACTATGAATTAACTAAGCAAGAGGGCAGCAGGTGCTCTCATTAAATTTACAGTCACTGGCAGCAGACAGCAAAGGAGTTTTAGAAGAGTATGCAGCTGCGTGGACACCTGTAATGGCAGCCACACACTCCCGAATACCATGCGGTGGGGGAAGGTGGTCCAGTGCTCACTCACAGTACTTCAAGCAGCTCTGGTCGCAAGCGTCCAGACAGTGATTTCTGAATAGAGTGCGAGGATGTGTGTTTTCTGAAATGATAAATGACCTTCTGAAACCTCAAGATTACATGAACCCTTCCTGAGTTGTCTGGGAAATCAAAGTGCCCTGTATGGCCATTTCTCATAAAATGGAAGAGTCTTCCCTGGTCTATTTCTTCTATCCTCTTCTTTGTCCCCTTGTTAAAAACTGATGTTAAAAGTGGGCATCGTTTCTCTAGGTTAGTTTAGGTAATATATGTCAATCTAATGATAATGGCCTCGACAGAGAAATGATACTTTGTTAAAATGGATTTTGTGCACTGTGCACTTTTTCTATAGAAGGAACCCACCATTCCAGTCTACAAAGCAGAAAGAATCCCTTTTTGTAGTTCTAAAATCTCTCTTTGACATCCATCTTTCTGGGTTTTTAATCTGTTTCTTCCCCTGACTGTCTTTATCTTTCCTCACATTAATAGAAAGATAATATTTCCTAAGCACTTGGGCAATTTGCAGTAAGTTTGGTGAGGGCCTTTCTTTTCTTCCTACCTCCCCCTTTCTTTTTTTCTTTCTTTCCTGTTAGATTTCTTTCTCTCATTTATTTGTTTATTTTAAAATCAGTCTACAATTGATCTGTGGAAGCTTACAATTAGACTGCATTCAATAACATAATGTAAGGTATGTGATAATTTAAAAACAGAACTAAGAAAAATAAAACTTTATAGTCAAAATTAGAGAAACTATTATAGTTAAGTAGGTTAAATGAGTATGAGATATTGCTCTACTTGAAACTTAAATTTACCCAAATCATATTGGATAAAGTGTCTTGTTGGATTTGTGGCAGAACAGATGATCTATCAGTAAGCACTGCACTTTTCCTCCTTTTTACACAGCAAGTTATTGTAATCAGGAAAGCCACTGAAAACTTTTATTGTGATATTCTATTTTGTTGGTGATATGGTGCTAGTGAGGCAGTTACTGTGTAGGCTTCTAAGTTTTCTTTCTTCAGTGAGGGTAGATTATGCCTACAGCCCTAACTAACCACCTCATAAATCTAAACTGGAATAAGAGTAGTATGCTAGACCTGGAAAGGAAGCTTAGGGTCCAACTCATCTGACAGTGGCTTTGCCATTGATCATAGGAAAGGAAGCTGAGATGGATAAATCTGACCAAATCTGTCAGCACTAGTGAGGAAGGAAAAAAAAAACAAAAGAAAAGAAAACATGGCAAAGCCTGTGATGACTGATGGCTTCATATATACAGAAGAGCAGGATTTCGTTATTTGTTAATTACATTTCTAAAGCACAGTC
The DNA here is from genome assembly GCF_009834535.1 of Camelus ferus. Classification (NCBI taxonomy): domain Eukaryota; kingdom Metazoa; phylum Chordata; class Mammalia; order Artiodactyla; family Camelidae; genus Camelus; species Camelus ferus. Next base: position 87,033,177 of record NC_045698.1, on the reverse strand, counting down.
ATCGTAGCCTCCCTCCTGCCTCTGCAACAGGGACAAAAATGACTTTTTAAATATAAAAATATTAGTTGAAATAATATTTTATTGAATAGGAATATACTTGTAATAAAGAAGAGCATATTTACTCTCAAACTTTATGAAAAATTTTTAAGAACTTAAAAAAATATGTGGTAGTGTGGGTGTGATATACCTTTATGGTGAATCTGCAGATAGGCTTAACTTCCATATGAACATCCGCTTATGCAATCATAGTAAACTATCTCATAAAATATGCGATGTGTGTGTATCACATTCTGCGCAATGAATATAAAAGATATGAGAATTATGTGTCAAAGGCTACTTAGTGGTTAGCTATATAATCAGTGTGAATAAAATTCAGTAAAGCACTGTTTTTTTTTTTATTACTAGATTAATAATAGCCTGTGGGAAGAGCAGAGTGTCAAAAAGAAATACGGACTGGTGAAATTTTTGTGCCTGTCTTCTGGATGGCCGTATGTTTGTAATGGGCATGCAAGTGAAATGCAGTTTACAACATATATTGAAAAATATTACCTTAAGATTTCACATTACTAGTAGACAAACATGAAAATGATGCCCCATTCCCCCCCCCCCTTTTTTTTTTGCTTTGGAGTACTTATATATGAAAGCAACTTAAAGGTCTATTTATTTTGTTAAGTATATGCTGGAATAGAGACATGGCAGAATTGGCTGTGAATCATTCTAGAACATGCTATGCCTTTATTTACTGAGATTCTCTAGCAGATGCCTGTGTTGCCCCATGTCACATCACCTCCCTTTTTGAGCCTCTGATTTTAGCCAGAGCTGTGCTGGGCTCTTCAGTGCCCTGACAGAGTCCCACCAAGTGTTAATCATCTATCCTTCTGATTTCTGGCTAGGATCGTGTCTGTAGTTGCCAGAGTGTGCCCCCACCGCCCTGAAGTGTAAGGGACTAGGATAAACTCTGCCAGTGGAGAGGTCAGCTGAGGACAAGGTCTCCAGCTCCTTGTCTCCCAGGCTGATAATTCTGGAAAGCACGTGGTTCACTTCCGGAGAAGAACTGCTGGAACAGAGCCCTCATTGTCCACAAGAGCAGTCTCAATAGTTCATGTTGATGGTGGACTTTCCTGCTTTTTCTGCGCTTCCCTCTCCCTTACTCCTGATTCCAGGATAAGCTAACTATCCAAGGCTCTGCATTCTGGGGAACCCAAACCAAGACAGTTACCAATAGTGTGGCTTTCTTCCTTAACATGTACCGTGAGACTCCGTGAGCTTTCAGTATATACGTGTATAGCATGGGGTCACCTGGGGAGGTTAGGAGACCAGTGCTATATACCTCACTGTTTTCCTGACTATTGGCATTACCTTATCTGGACTATAATATCTTTAGATAGAGTGTGATAGAGATAGATTCACAGCTCTTAGGGAACCGTGGGCACAAGTGTAGACCATGAAATAGTTTAATACACTCTTATCTGTTGCACAGTATTTGATTTATTCCCTTTTGAGATATGAAGCATCTCTTAACCAGGGGGTGAAAGTCAGAATCATTAGCTGAGTTTTATTTGATCAAAATATATATGCTGCACATGACAGAAATAACAAAGTTTCTGTCAATTATATGAGAGAACCATGAATGAAAGATAACAGTCCCTGCCCTGCCACATCCCAGCTCTAGTCTATTTCCCATTAACAACCTTAACCACTTCTGTTTGTAGTGCTTAGGGTCATTTCCATAATTTGAAATAAAATGCAAAATTAATTTCTTAGTCAAAAAGATACAAAAAGAAAAAAACTGTTTTCCTAGTGATGAGACTTCTCAGGATTTACTCTCTTAACAATGTTCATATGCAACATACAGTAGTGTTGATTTTATTTATCATGTTGTACATTACATCCCTAGTACTTATCTTGTAACTGTAAGTTTGTACCTTTGACACCTTCTTCATCTAGTACTTCCTCTCCTACTTCCCACCTCTGATAAGCTCATATCTGATTTCTCTTTCTGTGTTTGTTTGTTTATTTGTTTGTTGAAATATAATTGACCTATAACACTTTGTTACTTCCAGTGCATCACATAGTGATTAGACATTTCTGTAGATCCCAAAATGATTAGCACAATTAAGTCTTGTTACTACCTGTCACCATGCAAACATATTGCATTATTATTGGCTTTATTCTCCAGGCTGCACGTTTCATCCTGTGATTCATTTATCTTGTAACAGAAAGTTTATACCTTTTAATTTCCCTCAGCTATATAAATAAATATTACCTCAGTCTTTGTTTATATGACAATTTCTCCATTTCATCTTTATCTTTGAATTGTGATTTTTCTGGATATAGAACCCAGCAGTGGGTGTAGAACCCATTACTTGTGATCCCAGAATGAATCCCACTTGATCATGGTGTATGATATTTTTATATAATTTTGGGTTTGGTTTGCTAATATTTTGTTTTGAGGATCTTTACGTTTATATTCATCAAAGATACTGGCCTCTAGTTTTTTGTTATTGTTGTTTTGTTTTTTCAAAGCATCCTTGTCTGGTTTTGGTATCAGGATAATGGTGGCCTTGTAGAATGAATTTGGGAGTGTTCTGTCCTCTTCACTGTTTTGGAATAGTGTGAAAAGGATAGGTATTAACTCTTCTTTATATGTTTGGTAGAATTCCCCTGTGTACCTATCTGGTCCGGATTTTGTTTGCTGGGAGTGTTCTAAATTACAAATTCAATTTTTGTCCAGAGCATTTGCTTGATTTGGGTAGGGCATGTGCAAGGGAGTTGCAGGAAATGCATCAGCCCCTAGAGAAGACTTCTCCTTGCTTGGGAGCAAGCCCACTCTCATGTGCTCCTAGTGAACAGAGTACAAACTTTCCATAGCCCATCTCTTAGGTCCAGTCTTCTTCCAACCAACCATGGGAGCTCATCTACCCTGTATAGGACCCCAGGACTGTGCCTCAAACTGCTCACTCCTAAAGGCAGATGTTCACCTATATAACCTCCTTGTTTCTGTGAATCACCTCCTAGGGGCACAGGTTCCAACCCGACTGCTTTTCTTCCCTTTCTACCCAATAAATTGTGTATCTTTCTTACAGCCTTGGTTGTATGGAGTCCCTCTTCCAGCTTCCTGTTAGTTTTCAGTGAGAATTGTTCCACATGTAGATGCATTTTTGATGTGTTCATGGAGGGAAGTGGCTCCACACCCTCTAACTTCACCATCTTGATTCAAACCTCTTTGTAGCTTATTTTTATTTATGGCTCTTAACCAGATGGAGAGTAGGATCAATGTCTGTTTTTGCTCACCAGTGTATTCGCAGTACTAAGATAAGTGCTTCCCATAAGTAGATATTCAATCAGTATTTGTTACATAAATGGACCCCTTCTTAGCAGTTCTCTATCTCATTCAACACATCCTAGGCTGAACTAATAATCTCTGCTTTTATGAACTTGAAGTATAAGTACCTATGAAATGATTTTGGCAATACAGAACATGCTGAAAAAAGACAAGGTTTAATTTTGGCATACAACTCATTTTACATTTTCACCATAACATAGACAGTTTTGGAATTTGTTTGACATCAGCATAAGTAAGAGGTTTTCTATTCAATGATGGCTCTTAAATTTCTAGATCTGTAAGTATGAAGGTATTTGTATGAGTCAAAACAGGCCAAGTTATGCTACAATAACATATTGACCCCAGAATGTCAATTTAAAAAGTTTGTCACTTATGCTATATTTCTAATGCTGTTTATTGGAGGAGGCTCTGCTCCACATAGTTACTGAGGAACTCAGCCTGAGACTCTGCCATCTGGAACACTACCACTGGCTATAGCAGAAGAAGACAGGGCATGGAGCAAGCATACCTATTCTCCCATGCTTTGACTTGGAAATGAAACTCATCAGTTCTGCTCATATTTCATTGGCTAAATCTGGTACCTGTGTCCTTGTAACTGCTTGAGATCTAGGGCCTTTTAAAGATCATATGGATATTTGGTGAGCAGTAAATGTCTCTGCCACAGTAGTCATTCTTAAAGTAAATTATTAACTGATCCTTTACATTTAGATGTTTCAAGAGAGCATTAAGCAAAATATAACCAAAAGTATGCATGAATTTGTGTGCACATCTACTGTGTTTGTAATGTCCTTGACTAATTTTCTACTTACTGACTTACCTCCAGAGCAAGAGACTAAAGCATAAATAAAACTAAGTTCCAAGTTTAAGTCTCTTATGTTTTACTTAACTGAGATTTTCTAAGGGACATATCAGAGTGATCATAAATTTATCAATTATTTGATCTCTTGTTACATTTCCCTGAATTTTTTTATTGAGATGTTCTTGAAAATTCTATAGATTTTTATTTTCTTATTTTTACTTCCTTACTCTTGAGTGTTTTATTGTTTTAAGACTTTACTGCTATTTCAGCTTTTCATTTTGTATATATTTTTATTTCGTTTTGTTTTTCATTCTGGAAGTATTGTGCCAGGAGTTGTGGTGAGTTGTAGGGAAAACCAAAAATTTGGGGTGGTTAGACAATGGTCTCTTTTGTCCTCTGTTGTTTTCATAATATGGTTCCATTATGTAGCAGAGTGACCTTGAAAACGTTCTCAACTTACCTCTGATCCTCAGTTTCCTTTAATGTAAAATGAGATTTATAATAACATAGGAGAGAAAAACTTGCTACCCCAGAATGTCTCTTTGGCATGTGCATTATTTTGAGCTGAGAAAAATCAAGGCCCAAAAGACTCAGGAAGAAACTTTGACCTTCCCCCTATCTGCCTAAAAGAATGTCCCTGTTTCAGCAAGGGAGCTTTCATCATACATAACTAGTATAAAAGTATAGTATGAAGTATGAACTAGGTCTGTAGATGAGGAGGAACTGGGCAAAGTCTGTTAAAATTCCTCTCTGTGCCTCATTGTCTGCCTGGTCTAACAAACATCTGTTTACCAAACACTTGCTTTCCCTTCTCCATGTGTATTGCCTTCCTCTCTTTTGAAGCCACAAAACCCTACCTCAACATCTTTTTTATCATTAGCTGGAGATGGTATTTAAGGTTTCATCCATTTTGGGAGTTACTCAGTTTTCCTGGGTTGCTTCCACATATATGTTATTAAACTTTTGTATGAATTTTTCCTGTTAATCTTTCTCATGTCAATTCAACTCTTAGACTGGCCAAAAGCATCTAGAAGGATAGAGGAAATTTTCTTTCATCTCGTTAATAACTTCACCATGGATTTTTATTTTGTTTTATTTTCTAACATATATAAATAATCTGTGTAAAATGTATAACACAAAGCTTGGCACATAATAGACACCAAATAAATGTCATTTCCCTAATATCAGACTGCTAATCAGAGACTGGACTAGAGTAGAAAAAATCCTGAAGAACTGGTCTGGAATCCATGTATTATGACCTAATAAGTGGGTAAAAATGGCAAGTTGTTTGATGTTTCTAGATGTCATTTATTACTCTGAAATTGCACATCAGTAATGACTACCTGATCATATGTCATGAAAGAGTTAGTGGAGCACAGGCATGAAAGTGTGTTTCTGGAGTTACACAAGGGAAGTTCACATTTAGCTGTGCCGTTCAACTTGTTGATGACCTCGACTTTTTAGGGACTGGGCAAAGGCAGGAATGATTCATTTGGGGGGCAAAGTTGAGATTTCTTCCTCTTAAATGAGCATTAAAGTAGACATTTCAGAACATCAAAAGTTTACTTGCCATCTAAACAAAAATATAATGCAACATTCAGGTATTTCTACTCTAGTTTCAGTCCTGAGCTTATGAGAAATCATCTAACTTTTATACGTGCCACAAACCTTTTAGGGCTTGGAGATGTCGACTGGAAAAAAAAGCACAACCTGAAAGTTGAGAGTTGACTTTATTCAGCAGATATATCTGAGGATTTAAGCCTGGGATACAGCCTTTCACTTAGCTCTGAGAAACTGTTCTGAAGAAATAGGGGAGGAACCAGAATAGACGGGAGTTTTTTCAAGGAAGATCAGGTAGTTGGCATATTAAAATTTTACTATTAATTAAAGAGAACCAGATATCTCAAATTAAAGAATTTAGCACTTTTCTATGTAGGGAAGTTGCAAAAGTCTGGGCTCATTGAAATCATTCCTTTGATATGCACGTAGCTACCTAGGGCCAGTATCCTGTACTTCCTATCCTGAGTTCCCTCAGGGTGTACCTTTTGGGGTAGCTGCAGAGGCTGAGGACTTGTGAGCAGGCAGCCTGCTTGTCTCCATCCTGTGTTCCCTCTGGCTTATCATCAGGGGCAGTGGTAGTGGCTGATGGCTGATGGCTGCAACATCTTTTATTTACAGATATGGCAGGCAATATTTTCATTCACAGAAATATGAAGAGTTTTGCCTGCAACAGGTCACATGCTTTCAAGGAGGAGGGTGTGTTGTTCCTTTTGTAACTTCTCCTGGGACAGGATTGAATGGTAGTGATGATGACAACAGATCACTCCATTTTCCTCATTTGAGGCAGGTTTAATGGATAATCCTCTCTATAACTTTTAGTAATAATCTTAAATCACTAATTGTCACCTTTTCTGAACAGAGATTTTTCCCTGTACAGAAAATTCATAATTGTTGAAGTTCCATGAAAATGAAAATTCTAGCTTCTAAGAAAGATGCAGATTTTAGTCTGACTTTCTTTAGAACAAAAGACCAGTCACATTGTATTAATTTCATTTGTTTCCCATGAGAAATGAAGTGGCATCAGTTGTACAGTGAAAATAAAAGCCTGTATGGTTGTTAAAGAGTCTCCTAAACCCTTGGGCAAGTTTCTTAATCTTTTTAAGCCTCCGTTTTCTCATTTGTAAAAGGAAGACAATGGTAGTACATGGTGGAAAGTAAATATGATAATGAGAGGAAAGCCTTTCTCCAGTGCCTGGCACAACAGTACATGATCACTAAATGTTATTTAACTTTTATTAGAAGTAAGTTGTAGTAATGAAAATACACTACCAATGCCACCATTTGGTTTGTAGTAAATTTATACAGTAGGCAGTAATTTTTTAAGTAGCTCAGAAAAATAATCTAACATTTATAGTTTTGAGATTATGTGACGTATTGGATTAAATAATTATCTACTTATGATCTCATATTAGTGTGACTCACAAAGAGTTGACTGTATATATTTGTTACTGTGAAAACTCATATGTGTGTGTCACACAAGTATGGCAAGTAATGACTATTTTTTTTTCTTGGGTAAACCAAATTTATTCTAGGAAGAGCAACTCATTGAGAGATAAAAACATTTTAAAATGTACATTTATGTATTCTGTGGATTCTTATTTTTGTGGTTAGCTTTATTCCTTTGGTAACTATGCAAGTTTAAAAAGCTAAAGCTCTAAACTTTTCTTAGAAAAAATGAACAGTACATGTAAGTAATGACTATTTAAAGGTTATTACCCAGTTTGAGATTTTATTAAATGATGAAAATATTTTTGGAATTCATATGTTAACACATATTATGCTTAATAAAAGATAGTGTCATTACTGCTGTTTCAAAATTAAATTCAGAACATATTCCTAAGCTACCCATCTTATTTCTTTGGGCAAAAATATTAATTTGGGGGTTTTGGATACTTCTATAATATTTTGAATAAAATATTACAAACTCTGAAGAAGTCTGGAAAGTTTCAAAAGTGGTTTTTGGGGTAGTAAATTATTGAGCAGCCTTAAGCCTAATCTTTTTGATGGAGTTGCCACCTTTTGGTATATTAATTTTGGTGTGTATAAATGTACACATTTATAGCAGGTTTTTTTAGTTAGTGTATTTAAATAATATTTTATAGTTTATGTACAGTTAATGTATTTTGATGAAAGAGGGAAACTTCCATTTCAGATCCCTATTACCAGGATTTCAATATATTAGATTTTATCCCCAGTCTAGGTTTGTTTGAGAGAATAAATGAGCTTACATCATTATTTATATCTTACATGAATAATTAGTCTTGAATTTCTTGAATCTTAGAGCACTCTCCTATATGTTACAGATTAGTATCCAAGTTCTTACTCCTTTTAATAAGATACAGGTATCAGTGTATCTTCCTCAGTAACACACCAGAAGGAAGCTATTAAACAAGCTGTAACATCAATGAAACATTAGGGTTTTTTTTTTTTCTAAATTAAGTGTAATAACAATCTGGGAGACAAGGCTTTAAATAAATTTCATTTATCCTGCTTTTTACTAGAGGAGGGAAAATTGGTTTTGTCATGTAGTTTGTCATGTAGAGGTAAACTAGTGTGGTTTATTTGTTTAAGAATCATTCAGGTAAGATATTTTCCATTCATAGTTGTCACTATTGCAGAAATTGTCTTTGAAAGTAGATACCAAAAAATATTTAGGGATTTATTTTTAACAGATTAAAATGAACCAAATATATATAAAATATCAACAGCAAACTATTTAAAACTAAGCACACTTAACAGGTATTTTTATAAGAAACCATCACAGTTTGGCATAACATAGTATTGAAATAGCTCACTTTTAAGAGATACACACAGGGTTGGGGGCTCTATGGGGTGTGAGCAGATATCACTGCTCCTCATCATTCTGTCCATGTGCAAACCCTCTTTCAGAATTACAAATCACTAAAGACAGATAGAGTCATCTGTACACTGAGGAAGACATTTCCTCTCTTCTGTTTCCTATTTACAATTCCACTGGGTTCATAAAATGGTCAGATGCTACAGAGCCATGAACAAACTACAGTGCTTTTAATAGAGCCATTCATCTGCTCCTTCTGAAGGTTAGTGCTCTCTCTCGAGGGAGGGTTCTCAGATAATAAGAGGAAAATGAATGCCAGTTGAGCACCTGTAATCAAATTACTCTAATTCCCTCTTGTCAGATATTGAGCTCCTCATATCGTTTCATAGGTGGGCATTTTACAGACCCCCATGGTGTAATGCAGTTAGTTTCCTTTCTAGCTTCCCTTTCTCTTTCCCGTGCTCTAGCAACCATCCATCATGACTGGGTAAATCCTGTCAGATGGGAAGTCCCAGCTGTTCAGACAGTCAGACACTGCGCCAGCCTGGTCTCCCTGTGCACCTGTCACTTCCCAGCATTCGGCTTGTGAGGAAGGAGGCCAAGAGAACATTTATGGAATGAATGCAGGCACCAGTGCCCAGTGTGTCAACAGACACAGTGTGGCCTCAGCCTCGGTCCTGGTAGGATGATACTGCTCCTGAAAAGATTCACAGCCTGCCCACTCCCACTCCCCAAGGAAGAACTGATCTATGTAAATGCTTGCTGCTTCAAACCTAGAGCAACCCGTAATTTAGTCCAGACTCTTGCAGACCCAATGTGTCACATGTAACAAAACAAACCCGGTACAAAGCACTGAGCTTCTGACTCTTTCAGCTGGTCCATAACTCATCCTGCTGTAAAGGCTGCAGAGGGAATTTGCAGAATGGGCTGAAGTGTTCCATTTCATTTGTATTGTATCACTTGGGATCTGAGATGAATTCAGGATGCAGCCAGAGACATGGTTGGAATTTCATTCATTTTATTATGTTGGTTGGGACTTATATTTGCTTCATGGTTTTCTAATCTCAACTTTTATTGAACATAATCCAGGAATAACACATGGAAAATAATGGTGGTATACAGTGAGGAAAGTGGAACACTGAGGGTACTGGTTTTTTGATTCTGTGTCAAATAACTTTTACTATTAAAAAAAACAAAACCTTGAGTCAGGGATATATGCAAAGATATCAATCTAAGAATTGTCCCATTGTAATGAAAATAGTGCTTAAACTTTATTGTAAAATCATCTGCAATCAAGTAACTCATTTATCAGTTATGGCAAAATGAATGTTAGTCTTGAAAATGTCTACCTCACTAGTTTCTCAAAAGGACAAGTTAAAACATTCCTTTTCAGAAATATGGTTGTTAAGTCAGCTGTAAATTGGTATGCCTCCTGGTTTTTGTCTACTCTGAGCTGCAGAATGTCTTGTCTCTCTGTCTGTCTATCTATCTATCTAACTATCTACCTACATACACTCTATTAAGCTCTGGATTATAATAGTGAATGAAACAGAAGACTACTCTGTGCTTCTTGAGCTCATGGTCTCATATTTTATAAGTATTTACCAACAATGAACGTGGTTATACATATAAAAATAATTTCTTAGAAGGATTCTTTAACCAACAAGTTTAAATGGATACTCTGAAAATTTAGACTGTGACTGAACCAGACTCTGCCATGAGAACAGTACATATGTTTTACTACTCCTCCTTTCATAAAGACACCCATACATGCATTCTGATACTGATATGCAGTTTATTCTCCCTGTGGACCTAGTGATAATCCCTTAACAGAACATGTTAGGCAATAATGTCTTTGCTGTTTGGATCTTATGTGTCCATGTGTTTTATCTCATCACATTTTGTTAGCATGATCACTTCTTGCTCCAAGGCCTTGTTTGCATTTGCTTAAAGAACCTACGGCCTTTCATTCGATTGCAAAGAAAGACATTAATTCCTCTAATACACTAAAAAAAAAAAAACTTGGGTGACTATTGACAGGTGACTATTGGGTGCTCTGGGTCTCTAATCCAATGTTTTCCAATATTTTATCATCCATGAAGCTTTTGAAAGCTTAAGTATTTCTCACACTCTGTGAAAGACACAAGCTGCTATCTAACTTGTAGTCCTTTCCACCTTATTCCTTGCTTACAGAGCCTGACTTTGTTCACCATTAAAGAGTTTCCATGTACTTCTGGAAAAGCATCCCTGTAGGAGAATCTTGATTGGTCCTACCCAAGTAGTTGCTGCATTTCCCATGATAATTAATTGGTCAGATTGTGATCACGTGACATAATTCTGGCCAATGCGATGTTAGAACAATTCTGGAATTTTTTTCTTCACTTGGAGAAGAGACAAATGAAGGGATATTTCCTTTTCTTCCTCTTGACATTGTTTCTGCATGTGATGCCTGGAACTGAGATAGCCATCTGAGGACCTTGAAGAAAAGAAACTTAAGACAACAAGTCAAAACTCTGGGGAAGTAAATAAGACATAGAATGTGTCTTTGAAGATACGTTTGCTTACCCAACCCCGGGAATTACCTTCCTTCCATACATTTTGTTATGTGAGATAATACATATACACACTATTTACTTTGCTTGCTATGTTTTCTGTTATATGTAGCCAAAATATATCCTAATTCACATACCTTTCTTTAAAGATATTTAAGATTTCAAAATATAATAAAGGTCACAACTAAGACACAACTAAGATTAAATTAACCCAATTTTGAACTTGAAAGAAATACATTTTTACTTTGATCACTTGGTGTCAGTGTTAAGAACTGAGACAACTTGCTTCTCCTAAGCTTTTACTTCCTAGGTTGTGTGAAACGTAAATAACAAGATAGATAACTTTCAGCATCATAACTGTGCTTGATTTTGTTCCCAACTACACGTGTACCACTTTCTGTACTCTTCCAATTCCTGTCCTTTTAAAGAATTATAGCTCTAATATCATATATCCAGGTCTATTGTTTCTAGGCCTGTGGTGGTGAGATGGATATTTTAACCCCTTGATAGACAATCACATCCTGTTGGGAATAGAACTAAAAGTATGACCTCCATGTTCATCTCACAGACGCTCAGCACATGTCCCTTAACTGAACCTGTATAAGCTGAGATCTTTTGGTGGCCATCTTCCCCACTGTATGGGGAAGACCTAAGAATAAGGCAAATCAGAGAAAAGTACTACCAAGATGTAGAGTCACAGAGTCCTGTGGATATATTTGAGTTAAAATAGATTCAGCTCTTCCTAAAGCTCAGTCTGCTCACTAGATTTTTTCGGTCTCACAGGTTGAATTACAGTTACCATAGTAGGCAGAATAATGGCCCCTCAAAAATGCCCAGGCTTTAATTCCCAGACCTGTGAACGTGTTACTTTTTGTGGCAAAAGGGACTTTGCAGGTGTAATTAAGAGAATAGATCATAGGAAGATTATTCTGGATTTTATGTGTGGATCTAATCTAATCACATGAGCCCTTACAAGACAAGAACCTTCTCTGGCTACAGTCTGAAGATTCAAGCAGAAGGAGGGAGAAGTTGGAGAGATTCCAAAAGTGAGAGGAATTAAATTTCTGGTTTAGGGGCCCACATGCAAGAACCAGAGGGACTGTTTGGAGTTAAGGGTGGCTCCTAGCTGAGCGCTAACAACAACAACAACAACAACAACAACAACAACAACAACAACAACAAAATTAAGGACCTCAGTCATGTAACTGTAAGGAATATTCTGCTAACAGTCTGACTCATCTTTGAAGTGATTCCCTCCCAGGTCTTCCAATGAGAGTTGAGTGGGTTGACATTTTGATTTCGGTCTTGTAAGACCTAGAACAGAGACATTAGTTAAGACAATCCAGCCTTTTAACCTACAGAAATGTGAGATAATAAATATGTGTTGCTTTAAGCTATTAAGTTTGTGGTATTTAGTTATAACAGCAATGGAAAACTACTATGTTTATTAAGGAGGATTTGGGGGTTTTCTAAACAAAAGGGCCTTGATGAATATAATACTTTTTTTTGTCCCCAATATATTACAATATTGGAAAAAATATATTGGATTTTCTTTTGAGTATAAAGTAGCAATAGTCTTAGAAAAAAAAAACACAGAGAATTTATTCTGAAATATATTTGAGGTTGTAGAATGTTGTGGTTAGTTTTTGTCTCTTTTTGACAGAAAAGCAGATATCTTGAGAACACATGCTGTGCCCCAGTTTGATAGTAAGTGAATTATATATGGGGTAGAAATGAAAAGAAAAAGGACACGTTTGAAGTACTGGTTTGACAGTGGAACTTGCTTCAGGGATGACTGAGCATATTAACAGGTCAGAGTCAAGTTAATCAGGAAAGACTCACAGGCTTGCATGCAATGCCCAGGTAGGTGAAACGCTCAAGGGAAAAGAAGGCTGATGAAGAGAGACTGGGCAGAACCAAAGGGAAACAAGACCTCTGAGCCTGATTGGGTGACTTTGGAGGAAAGATTTTAATCATAAAACCAGGGGGTGAAAATAAAAATCTAGGAAATTAGATTTAGAAAGCTGATGGAAATAAAGGAGCTACTTGAGAAAATTCAGCTCATGTCAAGTTAGATGTTAAATCTGTTTTAAAACGTAACAGAACAAAGTGTTACCAACCAAAGACACTCACCTGAAATGCTGACTGTGGTGTTGAGAATTTTTACTGGAAATCAGTCACATATAGTCTTAACTGACCTCAGCTACTCAGACTCCAGCCCCTCACAGCAAAGACAGGCATTCACCATGAATCACATCATTGGCATAAATTATCAAACCAGTACATTGCAGCCCAAGTCTCTGGCATACAAAAAGACTGTTATAAGCCCATGAAGTTATATTAAGAGTGACAGGATGCTTTTTAGAAGCAAGTTCACTACATACCATGACCACATCAGGAAAACACTACAGCGAGAACTCTCTTCACTGGAGCCACATACTGCCAGAGGGAGTCTGTGCTAAGAAGGACAAGCAGAGGGAAGTGTATTCTGTGGGGCCCCTGCCACTACCCAGGCTGGTGTCTGTAACCTTTTATCATGCACCAGGAGCTCAATTTCTCCAATGCCACAGATGCCTATCAAAATCCATGTAGCAGCTTCAAAGCTTGTGGGAACTTCCTCAGCTCTGAGTGCCTCCTATCCTTTCTCAAGTTAGAACATAACACAGTGAACAGAAAAGGCCACTCTTAGCTAGAAGAGACCAGGCCAAGGTTCCAAGTGCCTTGGGTCCTGCCCAGGTATCCAAGGACTGAAATAATCCATAAGTTGCACCTCTCAAATATTAGCAACTTAACGGGTTTGGGGGCTGTAGCATTTTCTGAAGGTTTGCTTTGTATTCTTCAGGTATAATAACTCCAGCCTTGTGAGGAAAAACTGCTCATTCTCTCTCAGTGATATGTCCTTTCTTAGCCAGATCATCTTACCTTGCTCACACAAGGAAGTAGAGATATGATTTTGATTTTTTTCCCCATTGGAAAATAATATTTCTCTGTTACTATACTGATTAAAGTATTAGACTGTGCTATGGGAATACTCAATCCCTTAGAAAAATTACACAGAGAGAAAGAGGGAGTGAGAGATTAGAGATGGGGAGGGGTAGGTAGAGGAGAGAATAGGGAAAGACAGAGAGACAGAGAGAAAGACAGAGACAGAGGGATAAACTGACTTTGGGAGACTCATGAAGGGTAATGAAGAGTCATTTATGTGGGTGATTCCAAGGGCTGGCTTAGTACTGGGGCCACAGCAATGAAAGAACCTTCTACTTCTGTCTTCAAGGGGTTCATACTCCATTGGAAGTGGTAGGCAGAAGACAGTTAAAACAGAGTTTATTGGGTGCTACTATAGTAGTATGCACAATTCTACTGGATGGGAGAAAAGACATCTTGACATTTTCCTTGTCTAAAATAATATATAGTCGTTCCTCGGTATCCTTAGGGGATTAGCTCCAAGACCCCCACGGATACCAAAATTCAGGGATACTCAAGGCTATAAAATACCTACATATCCAGGGGTTCACCAGTCAACCAAGGGAAATTAGATTGTGGTTGGTTGAATCTGCTGATGCGCAACCCACAGATATGGTGGGCCAACTGTATGACCTTGCATACCTTTAAGTAGGCACTTTGGGTTCTCTTTCTTGTCATGGACTTTGAGATCCTGCAAGTTTAAAGAAGATAAGGCTGGGCATCTTTGAAGTTGTTTACTGTCTATGTGCAGTGAAGAACCCCTTAAGTACAGCAGCCCAGGGCCTCAGCTGGTTGAAGAAGGCTGCAACTGTGACCATGATTCATGTGCTGCTGTCAACACTTCCCCACTGCAGCGTTACAAGATCTGTTCTCAAATTTAACCTGCTTTAAGTCTGACATGTGTTAGAGCAACTTATATAGTGTGACAAGAGGGGAAAAGTGGAAAGAGGACTTTAGAAATACTACCTCTGGGCTGGCGTGAATTTCCAGTCACACACATAAGTGCAAAATTGTACCTTTTAAAATTTCTCTAATTTAATTTAGCTCTTGAGGTCGTATCAGCTGATGGTGGAGAACATAATTAAGTCAACTGAGAGTAAGCTTAAACTCATTCAAACTCATTTAACTATACATTTAAACTCAATTCAGAATTTTAAAAAGCTTTTCAGGGCTTACGTTCAACAACATCATGATTCTTCCCCCTCCCTTCCTTCTGTCCGTTATGGCCTCTAAGTTCACAGGGGAGAGTAGAAGGTGCTCCCGGGAAAGAGCTGCTCCTTGTCACCCTTGGAGCCCCTGGACATCCTTGAGATGTAGCTCACCTCTTTTGGTCTTCATTTTCATGCTCTAATTCCCACTACTTAAGTCTCTGGTCTACACAGTCTGCATTTGTCTGATTAATAACTCAAAATAATATCCTATTAAAGAACAACATAGACATAAATTAACTTGCCACTGTGATGACTCTTTGTCTTACAAGATCCCCTCCCACTCCAGTATGAGCTCTACGCATCTTGAGATGCATCTCCTATGAGGACTGAAACATTCATTCTTGACTACACATCTGATGTTTTGGTGCCCCCTCTTTTCTATATCCAGCAGCTGTAGGTCTGTAGACCAGGAATCTACTGACCCTACCTTTAAGTTAGGGAAGAAAGGCTATAGAGTAGAAAGCATTCCAAGTGATGACCTTAGTTAAGATGTTCTGGGACCACAGGCTAGAGTACATAGAATAACTCCTGAGTTGTGAAAGCACTCTAACCTTGCTTTAACTTGTGCTCTTATATTAGAAACTTCTTTTACTCCGAGGCAGCCAGATGCTCATTGTAGTGAAGCTCAACAAATTACTAAGTGCATAGGAGAGAACTAACATGGCTACCATGGAGAGTTAATAGAAGGTGTGGAAAACTAATAGCATGGTGACAGTATGGTTATTGTGCACTAATCTCACTGCAAGCTATAATTATTTATTCAGCATATATATATGTAACAACCAAACCAAAAGAAATGGGACATGCATTAACAGGAATTACTCTCGAAGAAGCATTAATAAATTTTAGCTGTGTTACAAGCAACATGTGCCTAGGGCTTTAAGTGACTGCTTTGGCTATTATGTTGCTTTGCTACTGATACTGACTGCTGGACAAATAGAGAGGCTCTAAAATAGTAAATGTTTTAGGCTTTGTAAGCCATGCTGTCTCTGTCACATCTTTTCAACTCTGCCATTTTGGCATAAAAGCAGACATAGACAATACATAAAAATCAAGCATGATTGTTTTCCAGTAAAACTTTATATACAAAAACAAGGGATTGGCTTTGGTCCAGTGATTATTATTTGCAGACCCGCCCTAGTTTTGAAAGCAGTCCCTTCTCAATTTTTGTCTTGCTAGAGCAAAATGATTAAGGAAGGTGTCTTTTGGGAAAATATACCCATTAACAACACTTCTCAATTCTCAAGGCCAGGCTGCATCTCTTTTTTTCCACTCTGTATCCCACATATCTGGCTTAATATTCACTATATAGAAGGCATTTCAGTTCTTTAAAAAAAATACGAACTTTCTTCTTCTACTCGGCACAAGTGAGGATACATTTCCTGACTGTACGTGGCAAGCGTGTGAGGTCACAGGCAAATCTGAGACATATGGACTACTTCTCAGTAGAGAAGTAACAGACACTAGTATTGACAGCAAGAACATTCTCTACGAAACAGACCAGATTCTAAACATGACACGGTGAAATACTGCGCTTGAGTATTTGCTAAAGTTGACATCTTTCAAATACGTGTTCTTTGTAGAAAATTTAAAATATTTAGCACCTAAGAATTGTTCTGAGTAGTATTGTTGCTTGCTAATTGTATGTTGCCATTTGGCTGCTTCTTTTGAGAGGGATTATATAATGTCAACTATTGTTTCATGAACCCTAAAGGATGGAGATGTGGTTTTGTCCAAATTATATTTCCCAGCCTTTGTCCCTTCTAATTACAGTTGTTCTTATTAGCATGTTAGAGGGCATGCAAAAATACATTTCTGGGACATGTATTTATCCTAAAGATCTATCTATTTGTAAATGAAATTGCAAATAATTGGTTTGTTGTCATAGTTAGTTAACAGCAGGGCTCATAGTGCTAAAAGATTGAAGAGATTTCAATGCCAGCATTTTATTCATGACACACACAGACGTTTTCCACTTGGGGCAAGATGAAAATTCCCTTATTTTCTTCATTGTGATCCAAATTAAAGCAAAGTTTAATTAAAGTTTCATTAAAGAAAGATCTTTCGTAGTTCTGGGAAGCATCTTTTTCTTTGAGCCAAATATGTTTTAGAATGACATGCTTTCATCTCAAGTTTTTAATGTTTTGCTGAGGGAAGAAAGGGAATAGATACACCATTAATGAGACGTGATGTGGCTCAGCCGAGTATAAAGCACCAGGTGTTCTATCGGTTCTCATCTAGGCTGAATATACCATGGGGCTGCACCTATACGCTTTCCTGACTGACAGTCTCTTAACATGTTGCCACTTGAGTGACCTCTAACAGGGAGCTCCTCCCCTAATCGGGCTCCCCACTGCAGTCTCATGTCTTTAGCTATCGTTCTTCACTTAACCTTTCTGATGCCAAATCTCTTCCCATCTTCTTTTTAGTTCCTTTTCTCCCTGCCCACACACTTTCCCATATCTTCTACAAACAAGTACACCCTGCTAGTTATTCTCCTTGGAAACATTACATGACTCTTTTTCTCATTTTCAGTATTTTACACGTGCATTCATTTATTATTCTGTTTTGTCTTTACTGTTACTACTTGCAAATGAATTTCAGCACTTTTGCTTATAATGTGGGTGGGTAATATGAAGGTACACAATGGGACATGAGAGTACAAATAAAATTTACACATTTCCCGAGCTCACATTTCCCTGGGAAATAGACTCAGACAAAAAGTGCATGCAAGAAGATTATTGGAGCGTGCTCTAGAAAACAGCATTTATGAGAGCATAAGAGAGGCAGGACTGGGTAGAGTAAGAAGTTCAACTGCAAGACAACCGCAGCTGAGACTTCAGATGATCCACAGAGAGTTCACGCACTGTGCTGGCCCTTTACAGATTCACCTGACTTAACCAGTCATCCAGTGCAGGAGGAGGGCGTACCTTTGAGCAAGGAAGTTCTCTTTGGAGGAGAGCAATTCCTAGCATTCTCCCCTTTATGTGGGAACAATACCAACCTCAGAATCTGTTCCTCTACTACCTCTTGGCCAACAGGTTTATAACTTGGATTGAGTTACTGCTTAATCCAACTAGGGTCATGTGAGTCTAATAAGGAATAAAAGGGACAGTACCCCAAAGCAGCTGTAAGAAGTAGCCAGCATGTATTGGAAAGGACTAAAATCTGCAAGTCTTTGGTTAAGGAGACCAGATTGTAAAATTGGATAGGGGAGAGTTTATATGGGAGCACTTTCCTGAAATACATAGGATATAAATATCCTGAGAAAGATTTCAGGAAATGCATGAACTAGTGACTAGGATGGTTCCTAATAGCACAGAGAAATGCTGCCTACACTCAAGTGCCATTACTTGTCAGAACTTTCTTGAAAGATGGTGAAGAATGAAATGGAATGACTCACAATACTGGGCATACTAAAGTGGATGTGATATGTAAGGCTAGAAGACCTATCAGCTGATTGTGTTCCATGGGAAGGCCATAAGGAATGTACTTGTGAGAGAAGCACAAACATCGATAGAAAGCTCAGTGGTGGCTCTCCTGTTAGCCAGGACTGATGGTAGGACAAGGTATTATAGAACTCATAGGACCCTGAAACAGTAAAGGCCAAGTGGCAATTCTTATATGTAGGCAGCCACATGGATGCAGTCATCATAATGAGTTGCAAGGTTGGAGTGACAAGACTAGGGGACCTGACTTGTAGAGAATTATGGGGATGCAATAAAGCATCCATAGAGGCAAAATACTTGTGTAGCCAACATGGGTACCACTCACCTTGAGCCATCAAAAGAAAGCAAAGTTGGATGATGCAGAGGCTGAGGGCTCTTGCCCTAATGAAGAATCATGACCCTCCTTCCAGTTACTGAATCAAGCCAGTTTTCAGTCAGGAAACCTGAGAAGGAATGTTATAACCCTACAGCAAGTATACACTGTGGTAATCCTCTCTTAAAGAGATCTACATGGATTTGCTAGGGTAGCTGTACTCTGAGGAAAGGGAAATACCCAAGTGTGTCTAGGAGTGCTGGGCTTAGTATCTAAGTTGTGACTAATACCCTAGGAAGCAAAGTCATCATGGCTCCCCTTTTAGAGTGGAGGAATTTAGGGATCATGAAATGAAAGGAATCTTGACCAACATTTGGCTTATGGTGGGTTTACTGGGCTAGCTAAACCATCCAGTGGTCATTTCCCTGGTCCTCAAATGTTCAGTTGGATTGACATATGTCATAGTTGGCTTAGCCCCTACATTGAGTCCTTGGCCTGTGGTTTATGAGATTTCATATTAGGGAAGTTCAAATAGAAGACTGAAACTTCACATCCTTCCCCTGTCAAAATAGTGAATCAAAAGCAAGCATCCCAGAGTGAGAGAATGGATGAAAATAGTGCTACCCTTAAAGATCTAAAGCCGTGCTGTCTGATAGGACTTTCTATAATGATGGAAATGGTTATCAAGCACTTGAAATATGGCTATTGTGAGGAAGTGAATGTGTAATTTTATTTAATCTAGATATTACATGTATCTCATGGCTACCTTATTAGACAACATAGATCTAAAGGGTGGAGGTCCCTATTTTTTTCCGTTTAATTCTGCAGAGATTTGGCCTTGGCAGAAACCTGTTGAATGCTAAAGGATGACAGTAAGCTACTGAGAACTCAACTAGTCAGTATCCTTGATTGCAGCTGCCATTTCAGATTTATTTTTCTAGAACCATTAAAATGGCCTCAGGTCCAAAGTTGAGGCTAATAATTTCATGAATACTTTTACCTGTTCCAACAGGAAAGTAGGATTACAATTTGTATTCACATGGAAAAGGGAACAATACACAATTACAGATTGGTTTCAGGGCTTTGTTAACTCTCCTGTCCTCTGATATAACATAATCCAAAGAGGTTGGGACTGCCTGGATATTCTGCAGAATGTACTGATCATTAGATTGATGATAAACAAGATAAATCTGCATTCAGTGAATCGCCCCCAAGAGTTGCTATCAGAGAATCTAAAACTGTCACTGAGTCTATGGAGCTTGCGACATGAGTGTTTTGTTGTCTTTTTACTAAAAAACGTTTACATGAACACCAAAACTGGTCCATGACTTCCTTTCCTTGTATTCTTCCACCTGGCATCAAGGTTCTGGGAGAGGAGGCTTATAGCGCTTACCTGTCTCTGGCTACTGAAGACTCCCTGTTTGCCAAAATATGAACAAGTTGGCTTTCATTAGTTCTCAACAAACTATTTATATTCAGGCAGTTTGGATGTGCTACTTCAATAAGAAATGTTATCTCCACTTCTGGAATATTTTTCATAAAAACCAAGACTGGTAATTTAGAATCAGAGCACTCTTTCCTTTGGATAATGATTAATTTGTACTATTTAGTGCCTTTTTAGGGTTACTAATTAGATATCAGAATCTTTTTTGTTATTAACATAATTACTGTATATTTTATTATATGCCATAAATATAAAGTTTATATTATGTGCTTAACATTTAATGATTCCATAATCATATTTTCTAAAAGAAAGAAAATCTTCCTTTCCAACATATTTCTGAATATTGCCTTGGTTGGTGACATCCTTGGAAGTTTCCTTAGGTGACAGATCTCATCTACTTTGTGAAATTTGGGGATCCCAATCAATGGAGGCTATATGAGTATCAGTGTTTTGTATATTCCTAATTTTTATTCATTAGGTCAGTAGTGATTCCATTTGCTAGTTCACAATTTATGTATTAAAAACAGTAGTTGATTGAACTGTAAGGTAAGGTTACTTTTTCATGCTTCATCTGCATTCAGTCTGTCTAAAACATCAGTAGTATCTCTTGGTTTCGTTATACTCAGAATCTCTGAAAATTTTGTATTTTTAGCAACTGTTGATACTAACCAATTCCTTTTTCTAAAATGACCTTGTGAAACCCATTGTTATGTACGCATTCTGTGACTGAGATTCTGTTACAGGATGGAGCGGGTTGATGGCTGAAGTTTGAGCAGACTCAGCTGGTTATTACAGCTGTGGGTCACAGCATGCTACATCAGACCAAATGTTCAGTTTGTAGACACTGCTGAAATCTTTCACCGACAGAAGTCCCGTTGGCTTTGAACAAAAGATATCCAAGTGTCTCTTCAGTGAGCATGCTAGAGAGTTGAACAAAAACCCAGCACCCGACATTTCTATGACTGTGGAAAGTGGAGTTATAACTAAAGTTTAAATTGGAAGGTTAAAGCTTGTGCACCAATGTAGTGGTCATATCAGATAAGACTATGCTCTTTCTTTTCAGAAACTTCAGACTACTAAATATCTGTGTAGAGTAGAATGAGAATTGATCAGCTAGAATGAAATGCTATTGCTATATAGTTTTAGACAAGCTGGTCTGAAGTCCTCAAACCAAATATCATTCAAAGAATACAACAATTGTCTCTTCTCAATACATAAATTCTAAAGTGTTCCTTTTATAGCCATTTTAATAGACATGCATGAAACGACACCTTTAAGAGAAATTTTATATATCAAGCCTAATTTTACTAACTCTTTCTAAGTATAAAGTTAGAGAATGATTCTGAAAGCAGTCTTCTAGAATTGTGGGCTTAAAAGTGAAGGGGCAGGCAGAAATACAAACAAGGCAATGGTAGTCTTTTTACTTCCCTTTCATTCTTTAACTGGTGTTCTTTTGGGCATCACAGCATCCTTTTCATTGCATCTATTTTGCTACCTCCATCAAAGAGAGGAGAAAACGTGAACTGAAAGACCTTAGGAACAGTATTGGGATGAGTAGAGAAGCTTACATTTCCCCAGAGGGAAATGTCAAAGGAAACAAACATCTTTCTGTAATTCTCTTTCTCTGTGCTGCTCTTGGGAACCTTATTGTCATAATTTCATTTTCAACCCACAGGCTTATGATTCTCAATATCTTAGCCATGTTATTGCTAATAACTGATGCCCCCACAGTCTCAGCTTCAAGTACCTACCCTTGATGAGTGAACGCCTCCCATCTTTCCAGCTCTCATTTTCTCTCTCTCTCTCTGTGGTAACCCAACTCTGACAAGCGTTCTTCCTCACCAGTCCTGACAACCTATGATTCTATCATCTTTTCCATATCCCATGCCTAGCTCATAGCCAGCTTGAATTCCACAATCCACATAGCCAGCTTGAATACCACAATCATTTTAACTGCTTCCTTGCAGACATCTACAATTCCATTTTCTGTATTTTGTTTCATCATAATCTCTCAGTAAACCTCAACCCTAAGTAAATAAACTGTGCTTGTACACCTAACCATGACTGGAGAACCATGTTGCCAGACTTCACTGCAAATCCATGATCATTAACTCCGAAGTTGATTCTTAATAATGCCCAGCTGTCATATGATATTTCCATAGTCCATTCACTCACCTACTATCATAGACAAATAATTCTTATAATTTGCTCTCACCTCAAACATCTAACACGTCCTCCTCGATTCTTACTCACAGTTGAGGATCTCATTTCCTATTTCATTAAAAAAAAAATGGAATCAGTTAAAAGAGAACTTCCATAAATTCCATCCTCACATCTACCACTTTCCTACCAGAATCTGCATCTGTTTTTATTCTGCCTTTCTTCATACTATGGTAGACTGAATAGCTTTGCTCTTGTCTAATGCCAGGCGCTCCACTTGGATTCACACTCATCTCTCTTTCTCCTTTCTCTCTCCATCTCTCTACACCCATCATTCCTATTCATGGAAGAACAAACCATTATTTCTCTCATCTTTAAAATCTTCTTTTCTTGACCTCACTTGAGCAAATGTGGAATTCACTCAAGGGTAGACCACCCTCCCACTGAACTTCACCTGTCACTCCATTTCTCTGTTTCTCTTTATAAAAATTAAAAAATTAATTTTAAGTATCTAATTGAAATAGTTCTCTATGCTGAGCCTCTCCAATTCTCCTTTTCCATTTATCTCTTAAATCCAGTCCAGTCTGGCTTTTACCCACATCTGATGAACAGAAATGCTCTTGCATTTGATAGTTTATCTTTCTGTCCTACTTGACAGACATTTTTTTTTTTGACTTCTAGGCAACATATGCTCTTGGATTCCCCCCCCCCAACCCCTACTAGCCCCTTTCTCCTGGTATCATTTAAAACTTTTTGTATTGCATGCTGAATTCCTTTTCTCTCTTCACAAATATGCTCTATCTGTTCAACTCCAACTCAATAAATTGCCACTCCTTCCTTTTGGTTGCCCAGGCCAAAAACCTTGCAGTCATTCTTGACTTCTATCCTGCTTTTACTTCCCACATGTATTTCCTTAGCAAATCCTATTGCTTCTGACTTCAAAAAACATCCACAATCTCTGTTTCTATTGACCTGAGCTATCATCACGTCTTGCCTATATTATTGCAACAGCCTCCTCACTCATTTCCCTGCTTCTGTCCTTGTCTCTTTTCTCTTCTGTCCCTGTCTCTTTTCTCAACACCATAGCCAGTATGTCTTTTAAAGTGAAAGTCAGTCATTCTTCTGCTCATAATCATCCAATCTAAACGAAAAATCCTTAAAACAGCCTGTGAGATCCTACATGATCTGGATCTTTTTCCTCTTTGACCTCATCTCCTAGCTTTTGTCCTCTATTCCACTTTTCTTTGGCTATACTGGCCTCCTTCCTGTTCCTTGAATCTAATATATACATACCTGCTCCAGGGCCTTTTGCACTGACTGCTTCCTCTGCCTACTTCTTCATATACCTATATAGCTTTCTTCCTAACTCTTTAAGTCTTTGCTCAGAAGTCATGTTCTCAGTGAGACTACCCTGACCACACCCTCTTTAATACCACATGCGTCTTCCACCACTACTCCCCAACACTGGTAAACTTGACCAAGTCTCCTTTCTTTTGCGTGTGCATATTATCTTCTATTTTACTTATGTCTATTTTCTATCTCCATCTATTAATAGGTAAGTTCCATGAAGGCATGGATTTTTTTTTCTGTTTAGACCTTTAGCATTTTAGCATCTAGATTGCTACTTAGAGCATGGTACACACTTGGCAAGTAATTGTTAAATGAATTAGTAAATGAGATCCAGAGACTTTCCCTCAAACATATATTTATCAACTGCACTTATCCTGCCAGGTACATTGGCTCTATACAAAACTGCACAAAACTACTGTATACTAAGTAATCTAAGAGAGTGGTCCTTTCCCTCACTGAGTTCAAAATATTTACGATATAAAATACATCATAAAATATTTACTTTTAAATGTTTTGCAGACATCTGATATGGTACTTACTACTTTAGACTCTATATGTATATTTAATTTAAAATTTTTATAACTGAATTATTTAACCCAAAAATGTTATGACAAATTCTCATGTACTTTTCCCCACAGATTTAAGAGATTTTCTCATTTTTACATTTTTGCTTCATAAAATGGTAGTCTCACCTATATTTCTATTCTCATTTTTATCCCCTCTCTCCCCAGTGATAACTACTGTTATAAATTTAGAGAATTTTGTACTCAAACTGGATTATATACTCCATATATATGGCCATAAAAATATATAGTATTTGTTTACAGTTACAGTTTCTCTTGAATACTGTCATACTGTACATAGTCTTTGATGAATTACTCTGTTCTTTTATTGTTGTGTTTTGAGTTTATCTGTCCTGATATGTTTTAATTACTTCAAGTATTCCACTCATTTCTTCATCAGTGAACAGTGTGTTCTCTATAGTTTTCACTCAGAACATGTGCTAAAATGATCCTACTTGCATTTGATTCATTGTGTACTTTTGTTGGATTTTCCATGTTGAATATATCTACAAGTGGATATGGTTAATCTATCTTTAATTCAATAGATATTGTCAAATTTCTCCCAGATATAGCCATACATTCCTATTACAGTCAGACACACATCAATATGAAATGATATCTCCTTGTTTTAATTTGTAGTCGGAGTCAGTGAGGATTCTTCATGATTATTGGTATATCCAGGTTTCCTCTTCCATAAATTATCTTTTCATGTAATTCCTATTTTTCTATTGTATTTTTTATAATGATTTATAGGATTTGTTTATATATTATGTATACTAGCTCTAAGTCAGCTAGGTTGAAGATAACTTTCTCCAGCATATGACTTGTCTTTCAGCTTGGTTCATAGTGTCATAAAGAATGTTTTAATTGTAATTTTTAATGTCAAATGACAGTCTTGTCTATGGATTTGTGCTTTACATGTCTTGTTTAAGAGATCTTTTCTTTGCTGATATAATAAAAGTATTTTACTCTAAAAGTTTTGCTTGTTAGCATTAAGCTTTTAACCCTCTGTCATTTGTGTATGTATTTGTAGCATGATTTAGTTATGGCTTTATTTTATTCAAGCATCACTTACTTAATTGTCCATTTTTTCCAAAGTGATTTGTGATGCCACTTCTTTCATGTATCACATTTTGATACATGATACATATGTGTCTTTTTCTTGGATCTTAGTTCAGTTCCATCTCAATTTTCCATATCCTGCTTAGTTGACTGGTATAGCTTTATGATTTTAATTATGAGAAAGATGTCTTCCATGCTTTTCCTTCTTAAAAATTATCTTTACCATTCCATTTATTCTTTGATTCACTCTGATCTGGCTTCTTTGGCTACCATTTTGTTAAACCCATTTTTACAATGATCATGAAGAAACCCCTAATAGATAATGTGGGTGCTTCTTACATTTCTGAATTGAATTCCCTGCCAACACTGAATACAAATTAACTGCTCTCTTCTTCTTAAAAAACCTCTTAACAGGTGTTCAAGGCCCTCGACAAGCTGAGTCCCAGATTCTGGTCTCTCCTCATCTTCTGTCTTCTCCAGCACATCGCCCATGTTGCAGCCCTAATGTTGCTGTCACAATGCACTTCTATTCATTTGTTCCTTTGAAACTTTTTTTTAAGAAACAGGGTTCCCTATCCAGCTTAGGGAAAATATAACACACTTCCAGGATGGCCACAGCAAATCCTTCCCAAAGAGTCTTCAAAATGAATTTTAAAGTAAAAATGAATAAATAACAAAATTGTATCATAGCTAGTTACAAAAACATTAATTTCTTTCCTTGAGAGGTTGTGAAAAACTTGAGAGCAAAACCCACATAGTTTTGCTTTGGTTTTCTTAACATAGTACAGTGTAATGTGAACATTCTTTCATCTGTTCACTCATACAGCTAATGCTTACTGAGATCTTCTGTGTAGTAAATATTTTTCTATGAACTTGAGATACATCAGTGTACAAATAGACAAAAATTCTGGTTCAAAATCAGTGGAAAATCTGAATTATATAGTCTATATCAGATACTAAACATAATTTTCCTATCTTCTTTTCATATGAAGCATAGTATCTGTATTTACAAAGCAATTATCATTGAAAATGTTTTAAGAGTTTTTTCAGACAGCAGTAGTTCTGAAGTTAAATTTAGAAAAATTCAGCATTTAAAAAAGTAGGTAAACGCAAGTGGTAATAGAAATTGTAAGGGCATTGGGAAACTCAGTTGTGTGTAAACTTGCTTCCTATAGCAAGTACATGTATTATTTGAAACTGCTTTTCATATGTCTACTTCTATGGCTCACTGATCAGCCTAATAATGTTCAAATGAAAAATGTGTGAAACCAAAGTCATCGGATGTGGGTTTATATTTGTAAGCTCCACGAGGAATATGCATTAAACAGTTATAGGACTGTGGCCTAAAAGTGCTAAAAATTGCTTTTCTTTGTCCTAAACTTAACTTTGAAACTATCTTTGGGGAAAAAAATTAAACTGTACTTTATAAATATATTTTTCTGTTTGTTTATGAAAACTAACAATTGTTTGGTCAAGCAATGTCTGAAAACACTTTTACCTCTTCCATTCAGTAATTGCTGGACCAGGAAAGACCTTCACACAGGTCACGTTATTGCTTAATTAATTTAGCATTAAAGCATGACAGGTTGTGTTTTAGTGTCTATTAATGCATGCCTTGGGTGCCTTCAACTGCTTGAGACATGTATTAATAGTCCAGTAAAGCATGCCCTAGAGTCACCTAGTGTCATTATAAAATGATTACTTAATTTGGAATTTTATTTTTAAACCTTATTTTCCAATGAATTTATGCTCTGTGTTCTTCTCCTGTATGAAATAGTTTTTTTTCCCCAGTTAGAGTTTTCAAATTAATTTGCCATTATGAGGGGTGAAAAGTCAGCAGGACCATTTAGCTTCTGTGGTGTGAATGTATTACTGTATTTATAAACTTCCTACATAAATACAAAGAGAACAGTAAAGGAAGGTTTTGTCTGCTACATTTGTTTTTAGAAGATTGTCTGATGCGTAGAAGAATAATTTTCTCTTCAGTAGAACTGAGTTTTCTGTCACCAATAAATAACATCTGCCAACTCTGTTACCCCTCACCTCCATGATACACGTATAAATGATCCACTGTCTAGCACTTTCCTTCTTCTCTCTAAAATGTTACTTTCCATTGAATAATGAAGTATGGTACAACCTAAATAATGAAGTGAAAACATATGAGGGGGTACTGGATAACTCTAAATACCTCAAGCCGCCATATCTCACCAATATTAGAAGCAGCAGCAACCTCTTCCCATCCCCCCTCCCCCACCTTGTTTAGGCTGTCTTTTTTGTGTGTGCTGGAAACCCTTGCATTGACCTTACTCAGAGTCAGCACCTTGGAAGAGGAAACTAATACTTCGCAGTTCACACCTCCATCCATCCTCATTGCCTCCAGACCTAAATCAAAAGTCAGATCACACTGAACGCTCTAGAGAGATTGTAATTATAATGACAAATACAGTGTCAAGCTTGGGAGAAGATGGCTTACACACCAAAATAATTGTGAGATTTCTCTTCTGCATATCAGTAAAAATTTGGAAGAAGTATGTGAGAAGAGGTGCTGAGGGGGTGAGGTGGGGGAAGGAGGAACATGATTTCTGTCAGTCTGAATGAAGTTTTTGGCAAGTACACATAAAATAGGTTATGGAATCGGTGTCCTGGCTCGAGTGTGTGGAACTGGTTTGCTCAGAAGATGCCTGGGAGAAGAATTCCATCACCCCATTTAACTCACATGGACCTATACAGAGGACACATGGGTCTGGAACAAGGACAATGATTACTGTAGGTTTAATTAGATAACATCTTCCATTGCAGCTGTTGCTGCATATATGTGCAAATCAGCTGGTAACTGTTATGCAACTATTGAGCTTGCAAATGCTTTTTTTTGCTTTGTTGTATCAATAAGCAAAGAGCATCAGAAGCCATTTGCTTTTACCTGACAGACTGCTATTTACCTTCATCAATTTGCATCAAGGCTGCCACAGACACACTGATATGTTTATAAGAGCTAGAGAGTAGTGTGTATTCTAGAAGTCACAAAAGATAACATGACTGCTGGAGACTAGAAAAATAAATTCTGTTAAAATACAGGGTTCTGGGATCTCAGTGTTGTTTCTGGACTCTATCCATCTGAAGCATGTCAAAATAGTCTTTTTAAAGTGAAAGTTAGTTGCTATATCTTACACCTCCTACCTTTAAAACAAACATACAAAAGAATCCTTAGTAGACCTTTTTGTTGTTTGGGAACAACATATACTTGATAGGTGAACAGAGGTTGAAAAAGGCCTCCTGCTGGTCAAGTCCAGGAGGCAGCAACAAGGGCACCATCTCTTCTGAACCAGGGTACCCTATGGTGCGGGATGGTTGGTAGCAGGTTAGGAAGCTGTCTGAACTGGTGGAAAGACACAACAGTAAATTACAGAAAGACCGTGGGATTTTGGAGCAAAGCTATGCCTCTCCATCTAATGGCTCTTTTCCTTTTAAGAAACAACTCTCAGTTTTACCCTGGACACATGTATGGACTGAATGCCTGGTCAGTCACCAGGCAGCCTCTGACCGTGTGACCTGAGCTATCCATTTTGAACTTCCTAAGAAGCAATAAAATCAGAATAATAATCACTTTATTATTAATGATATTATAATTCTTAATTAAATATAATTATAGATAATTATAATTATCTATAATTTTATATATATAAATATATATATATATGAATATATATATTCACTCCAGCTAGGCACAGTTCTCTCTCATATTACCATTCCTGCTCCAACCAACATCTTTGACTTCATGGGGAGTTTCACTGTCCTGAAGGGGATGTTATTTAAACTTGGATAATGGAACATGTACTGACTGTATGCTCACTTCAACCAGAAGTAGGTTGTTGTGACTTTTGTAGCTATGGAGGCCTAAAGAACACTGGATAGTGTCATCCTCCCCACGGTCATAATTCCCAAGTGGTACATGTCATTGTTTGGCAAACAGATGTCTAAAGCTGTCCATCTTCACTGAAACAGAAGCAACAACTAACTGTGTAATTGTGGAAGGAGTAAGGTTTTGGGTAAGAGAGATGCTGATGTTTAGTGACAAAGAAGATTCGGTAAGAGTTGTCTGGATGAACTTCTTGGAGTTTGAAATGTGTGTTGTCCATGTGAGTGGTCATAATGAGGCTCTGGTATGGAAGATACTTTTAACACTCTGGTAGGTAATATGAACTACTGAATGGATGTCAGTCATCCTCCTTCCCTGGCAAGGAAGCCACCTCAGTGCTTTTGAACAGCAGTCATGAACAATGTGCCCATTGCATGAAGAATAAAATTTTGCATGAGCTCACTGACAGATATATACTGTCACCAAGGCCAGTCTAATCCATCATTCACAGGAAACCAGATTGTTAGCAACAATGACCAATATGGGAAATGGTTCCATACCTTAGCTGAGTCAGCCAGCCATATAATGGCAGGGGAGGTAATTAGGTTTATTTATTTATTCATTTATTTTTGGAGGAGTTACTGGGGATTGAACCCAGGACCGCATGCATGCTAAACATGCACTGTACCACTTGAGCTATACCCTCCCCTCTTAGCCAGCCATATAATGATAGTTCAAATATATGCTTCTTATTCTGGAAAGGATGACCATCTCTATTTAGATTCCCTTTCCTTGTCTACCATGATTTTCTACCAAAGACCCCACTTGTGAATTTATGAAATGCCTTTTTTATCATCATATATGAAGTATCTGGCCTTGTGAAAGGATGATAGGTCTATTGAAGCCTTAATTGCTGCAATTGCTGGCGGTCCTTGTGACATTGGGAGATGTGCCATAGAATTTGGTATAGAACAAACCAGTGGCTAGTATTTTGTGATCGTTCTCCCATGGCCAGAATATGTGAGTCTGAGCAATAAGGAGACAGAAGTGAGAGTGGCTTTTTCACTCTTGCAGTCCCTGATCTGCTTCCCAAATTTTTGCTCCACATCACCTTTTTCCTAAACTCTATGAATTTAGAGGTATTAGGACTCAATGTGTGAATACTTCCACCAGGGGACATAACATTGGTTCCACTGAATTAGAAGCTGAGATACCCTTGGTCATTCTTGGTACCACATGCCCCTGACTAAATCAGCAAAAAAAAAGAGGCCCTCTCTGCTTACTGGGGTTATTTTTCCTAGTTATCCAGAGAAATAAGGATTGCTGCTAAACAATGGTAACAGAGAGGAATATCCCCTTGGGACAGGGACTGCCTCTTCTATAGAAGATTATATAATATCCACTCAGGCAGACTCCTTTTAAGTGAAATTTTGAATAACCTCACTAGGCAAAGAGCCCTGAATCAGCTGAGGCATTACTAAAGGAAGGCAAATGGTGTCTAGAATGGATAGTGGAAAAAAGGAACTTACTAGTGCCAACTGTAACCTTATAACAATTTCAGAAACAAAGGCTATTTTGTTTACTGATGTGATTTCCCTCACCTTCTCTTTTTTCCTTACTATCTTATGTAGGGTACGTTAGTGATGATTAATATCACAATTTAGCTCTTTGCTTCAAGTCCATCATTATATAGTGGTAGAACCAGAGGTAGAATGCTGGGTACATTAACTGAGAAGAATTTTGACTGCTCCTGTGTGAGGAAAGGAAGACTATACTTGTGTTAAGCAGTAGCATGTTGTAATTGGGATGTTTAAGACTGCAAAAGGGAATATGTTAATATTGACAAAGCCAAAGCGTGGACTGTATTGTTGACATCTGGCCAGAACTGTCTGATTACCCTTCCTTTGTTTGTACATTTCCTGCCCTGTAAGTACCATCTTCCCAAGTCTGAAGCCTGAAAACTATCTTCCCCAGCTTCCTTGGGCACTGTGTCCAAAGCCCTATCAGTCTTACAGTTAAGTACTAGTTAGCTGTTATTAACTATTAACTGTTAAATTAACTATTTCTATCACTTAATATTTTATACATTGTACTAGAAATTTCTAACATGCCTCAGTTGGGCTAAGAGAAGTCAAAGGAAGGGCTGGCTTTTATTTGAGCCTTAGGGAAGAGCAGATTTCCTCGGGATGAGTAAGGTGGGAAACCCCGAGGGAAACTTAAAACTCACAGGGAAGGAAGACTTGCTCACATCAACTGGGTATTTCCTGCAGAGATTCTTTTCCTCGCTCACACACTGGAGAGCCTGAACTGTAGAAAAGGGTTGTTCAGTTATGCTTTCTCTTAAGAACAAGGCAGGACTTCTATGTCAGATATTTTTCTCCAAATGAAATTTCTATTTCAGAAGTGAGAATGTACCGTTATTAATAGACCCAGACATCTCCGGGTTGATCTAAGTCCTAGACCTAGAATTAACTTGAGGATTTTTTTTTTCTCTCGAAGATACTTTGCTTGCAGAAGCATTTCCAAAGCTGCTCTTTTTATATTTGGAAGAGACCAGGAGTGTGAATAAGTAAGTGCTCATCTGAGTTATGCCAAGAACTGATCTAGCATTTTAGATTCCCGGGCAAAATAATTTCACAGGCTCTTGAATGTGACATGAGCGTGAATACGACAAATCCCTTTATTATTGCTCTTTCTTCACTTACTTGACCCGGTTTTTCAAATTGTTTAGGAGAAAAAATGCAAAAACATTCTAGAATACTATAAGCGTTCTGCACCTCCTTGAGGCCGAGGCCACTTTAATCATTCTGGAAGCTCTATTTTGCAATGGTTAATATTCAAATATTTATCATTGTCTTGGGTTTGTATTAGAGTAGAAGCATTTTTCCAGGAAAAAATGTGATTTTGGCATTGTTCATTAAACAATCTAAAATACAATCCTGCAACAGTATTGCACAAGGTCAGTCATTTCTCAGAGGTTCCTAATTTCAGAGTTGAAAATGAGCCTATTTTTTCCCCACAGACAAATGCTTTTCAGGATTAATCACAGAGAAAATAGTAACAATAGCGATAGACTATCACAGTGAAAATTGGACCTGGTCTGTCTTTGGACATTAGGAGGACAGAATGAGTATGCTGAGGACTTGGTGGTTTGGGAAGAACCATATGATTGACAGGGTACCAAAATAAATTGTAAGTTAAACTGGTACTTATACCAAGCTTGTGGGAGATGTAACAAGTATAATTTATGTCTTCATCCTTGGTAGATTAAACCTGTTTTTCTTAAAAAGAGGTCTCTGTCTGTCACTCTCTCGCTTCCCTCTTGGTTTCTGGCTCTTTCTAATTCCTCTGGCAAACTCAAGTTTGAAGTTAGGTTTGAGTAGAGCCCGAGAAATTTCTGGCTTCGAGCACATTTGGCTTAGAAAGAATATTCCCTTTCAGCCCTTGGATCACAGAAATCCTGCTGGACAAAAACAAATACCACTGCCGCCTACACACTTATGTTCCCCTCTAAGGGGCCTGACTTTCTAGTTCACAAAGGTCAAGAGCAAGCATCATTAAAATGGGCATGCTGGAAAGGGGTCCATTTCCATTTCACAGTCATTTATGATTCAATCTAGGAGGATAAGTGCAAGCAGCTTGGCCTTATTTTACCTCCTTTTGTCATGAATCGCACCCCTTAGTAAATACAAATTTTATTTTTACTTAATCACAGCCCATTACAAGTCCATATGGGAGTCTTTCCAATGCTTTGTGCCAGTAATGTTGGTTTAAATGCCTGTGAAGTTCCCCTAGATAATCATACTTCTATTATGTCATCACACAGTCTGCCAGGGAAGAATGTTTAGAGAACTGAAGTTGGGGGGAGGGTTTGGGGATGGGGGGCTCTCAAGAGCGTTTCATTGTAAACATAACTCTCTGTAACAGACTAAATATTGAGGATAACATGGGAACTAACACACATCTTTGCAATAAATTATTTCTGCGTTACCTCTCTGGCACGTTTTTGGTAACTCTTCCTGTGTCTGTTCGAGCATCAGTTCCCCATATGTTGGAGGTGTCTCCACGTTTATTAGTCAGAGCGGGTCGGTTGCAGTGTGCAGTGTGCAGTGTTTACTTTCACAATAGCCTTGTGCACTATATATTTCTTGAAGGGGAACTAGCACAATGCGTCCCATTTGCCTTCAATCACTAGCAGATGCAGAACTGTCAGATCATTTCACTTTAACTGGCCTGAGGGACTAAAGGAATTCAGAGGAATTCTAAACCAAGTGGTTCCTCTGTGTTGCCTGACTTCACTTCTTGAACTTAAGGATAAGACTCCGGGTAACATAATCTGACTCCCTCCTGAAGTACTCATTTCCTTTCCTTTGTTTTTCTTTCGAACGTCAAACTATGTGAACTCATTTATCCTTAGACCTTTGTGCTACATGTGAATTGGTGTTGGAAGAAGTACAGCACTGAAAACTAATCTTGAACTTTCTATCCATGCTGCTTCTGACGTTTTTGAAAACACTCTGCTGCATCACAAAGCAGACAGGTCCTTGGAGTCAAAAGGCCTGGGATCAGCTTCTGGCTCTGCAGTTAGCCTACAGATGACTTAAGGCCAGTCAAATCCTCTGGGTCTCTGGTTCCTCATCGATAGACTATGGCTCTCAGACACTGTAACCACGACCTCCCTATCCCTGGTTACCCCCAAATTCTGCTATGTGAAGTTATCTCAATCGCAAATCTGTATGTATGTGTATAAATGCACACAGACTTCCATACAACCATTAGGTCCCCAAATGGATCTGGTGCTCCAGAAAGTGGGAGGATTCAAAGGAGAATCTGAAGATGAAGCAGAAATGAATGAAACTGGAGAGGCTTTAGGAATGATGTTGATCATGGAAGTTTGGGAAAATAGGAAAAATAATAAAAGCAAGGAATAGCCTAGGAAATTCAAAAGGGGATTATAAGAAAAGAATAAAATCCCAAACCTCATTTGTCTCCATTCTTTTCCCCTAACAAGGAAATTCTAGCGTAGAGATTTTTATTGATTTATCTCTGGTTTGTTCCCTGAGCTCTAAGTCTCAGCCAAGAAAGAAAATTTCCTGCTGAGAATGGAGACTTCATTTCTTTAAGGCCGGAAGTAGCAGGTTAAACACAGAATGTGTTGAGGCCTGTAGGACTTAGATCATTTAATGAGTATGTTTTCCAAAAGCCATTCTACAATGAGGTAAGCACTGAGTTAGAATTACTCTCTGAGTCCGAGAATTATCGCCAAACATGCTTTTGTGATTTAGCATCTTAGTTGTGGACCAAGACTTGTCATTTTGCCAAACAAATTAGCCCTTCTTTTTAAAGCTCTCCATATTGTTAAAAGAACTATTAATGATATGTTTCCCATTCATTTGCTCTTACCTTCTTATATGATTGTCTGGTAAATACCATTTGAAGTCCATAAATATTTCAGATGTTTTCATAAGTCCTGGTTCAAAAAATAGGAAATTGTGTCCTACAGTTTTGGACAATAGTCGTACAATCAGTATCGATTCTAAGTGTAAATTTATGAAGTTTTTTTTAAAAAGTAGTAATTTGAAATGACCAAAGTGCTACATTATTTGTAAGTAATATTATTATGGTAATCCAGAAAACTCTTCCTAAAAAACAAACATTGACTGTTGCAATGAAATATTTTCTTCATTGTGTTTATTTCCACTTCGTAAAAAAAAAAAAACAAAACCCCTCAATTTTAAAAATGCGTTTAGTTTTGAACAGCAGTCATGTCGTTTTCTGAATGAAGCTTTCCTTTATTTCTGATTAATTGTCCAAGGAAGTTGTCCACAGCACATCAAACACCTAAATTTCAAGGATGTCAGAGTTGCTTCAAAATGCCCCTCCTCATTGTTGTTTAATTTATAGCTAATTACATATTACAATGTGGAGAATGTTCAAGTGTTAAAATTAGGACTATGGGTATCCCCATCAGTTTATATGTTCATGCTGTTTGTTATGTGTAAACTCCTGCCTGAGATTGTCATGGGGCTCCTTCTTGTCTCACAGTGAGAATGTGTGTGGTAGTCTTGTTTTTCCCCACCAGACACGAAGATTAAAGAGAAACAAAACCACTTAATAAAACAGGTAGATTCTATTTTTAGTTTTCTTGCCCTGCCTTTTCTGCACACAGGCAAATTTTTTTCTATGCCAAGATTATTTGGGGTTAATTTTTTTTAATGACATATAGCAACTTATTAGAACTATGATCTGTACAAATAAATATTTTACTGAAATAATGTACCCATTATTATGAATTCATACATGTAAGTTGCTTAGAACAGTGCCTGGCACACAATCAGTCTGCTCTCAAATAATGTGAGCTACTCTTGTAATTTTCCCTACCTCCCCAACCCCTATTCATTCCCAAGAGGAAAACAAGTTGGAAATCAGGCTGCTGAACCATAAGGGGAAGAGGAAGGAGGGTACAGGTTGCAGAGAATGAGTTTAGTTTCACAGAGCATTCTTAACAGCTAACATCCTTTGAGCACTTACATGTTCTTTTCATCAATTTTATGGTAGACCTCTCACAGGAGCTCCAGGAAGTAGGTGTTACTGTTATTTTTATTTTAAAGATGAGGAAACTGAGATTGAGAGAGGTTAAATTGTTCATGGTTGCAAACAAGTAAGTGAAAGATCTGGAACCCAGGTCAAAGGTATTAAAAGTTTATGCTCTTAGCCACTTTTCTAGTCTGCCTCCTTGTTCTAATCACCAGGCATGCTCTCAGTCCTGTAGTTAAATGGTGCTTGGACACAGTAAGCCCAAAATGAATTTGTGCTGAATTTATTTGGTCCCTGTAATGTATGTGGATGTGTATTTATTATTTTGTGAGACACGGTGAGTCGTAACAAGGGTTATGTTTCCTACAGAGCCAGGATGGGCCTAGGGCCATTACATCATGCTGCCCAATAGGATAGTTTGTTATTAGGGATCTTTGAATGTCAGAGGCCTTATCACTTTTATATCCTCAGTAAATAAGACAGTGCTTGGCACCTGTAGTATCTTAATAAAATCTTAATAAACATTTGTTCACCCCTTCACTTCAACAGAGTGTTTGCTCCCATGTTCATATCCCTGCTTTTTTCTATAGTATTTTCTACTCTTATTCCCCATCTCCTGCTTGGTGTGTCTTTCTCGTTTTTCTTATCTGTGTAGCCCTTTCCTTTTCCAAGTTTAAACCCATAACTTTGTTTCCATGGCCACCCCAATCCCAAACAGCGCTTCCCTGCTCTGAAATTTGAGAGCCCTTATTCTCTACACCACTCATATGGCACTTATTTCTGACTGTTGCTGGCAATTTTCCAAATTTTGTAAGCTTTTTTCCCCTCCTCACTAGTTATAAGCTCCTCTAGGGCCGGAACTATTTTATATAAATGTGTGTTTAACATAGTCGCCAAATTAGTGCTTTTTTACGTAGTGAGTTTTCAGTTTGCTACAAAGACAGCTTTATTACCTGCCACATTTCTGTGCAGAGGAAAAACATTTGCTCCATGTGGCTATTCAGTTAACTCAGGTGCAAAATGAAATTCCCATCTTAAAGAAGAATACTTTCAAAGTTAGGCTGTGTGTATGTGTGAGTGTGTGTGTGTGCGCGCACACGTGTATGCAAATATTCTGAGCATATATATTTAGGTTAAGAAAATCTAAAAGTGTAGATTTTTTTTAAAAGGAGCTTGTAATGAATGTCACATCATCAGGTCAAATTAGTACTTGGTAATTTAGGGAAGGGTGATAACAACCCCTGTGATGTGAAACTTGGGTCTAGAGGCTAGCATTTCCTATGCCAGCAGTTGTAATGGATAGATAACTCACTACTAAATATAGTGAGAATGTTCTAAAAGTGACTTGTTAATCTAAAGGGGAATTTTGGATTGGGAATGGGCAAGGAATTGGCTCATACGATATTACACACTGCTGGAGAGTTTCTTTTTAAACCCTAAGAGTAGCCTCAAATCACAGTTAGTACAAAGGACATTAAATTCAAGCAAAGATATATAAATAAGTCATCCTGATTATTGTCCAGCCTCTACACCATTATTCTTTATGTATTATTTTCTAGGGTTGAGGCCATTTACTTTGATTCATCTCTTCAGTTTTTCTAGGGACCTTGCTCAGAACCGAAACAGAGAGCATGACTCACAGATGTCAGGTTCATGCATTCTGCTAGTCACTCTGTAGCAGAATCTACACCTGACATCTTTTAAAATCATTTCTACTCTTTTATCCTGCATCGTTTTCCCCATTTTTTTGTTTTGTTTTTGTTTTTGTTTTTTTTTACTTCTGCTCTTATCACAAGGTCTTCCTGCTGAAAAGCAGTGATATGCTAATCTCCACCTTTAGAGGTAGTTGAAAATTTTATTTGTTTTGGTTTTGTTTGATTGGGAGACTTTAATTTATAGTGTATCCAAGTCTATAATATAAAAGTGGATTAAGCTTTTTTACATATTGAAAAGCATAATTAATTCAGTATAATGATAATTTCTTTAAAGTAAATCAGCCAGTTTGAACGTCATTGAAAAACAAATGTTGACTTAGAAGGATCAACAATCAATTCCAGGTTTTAAAACATCACATTTTAAAAATACCCCTTGCAATATATCATCAAATGTCAATGATTCATCTGCTTCCTCCATTTAAATGAAAAAT
Source organism: Camelus ferus (assembly GCF_009834535.1). Taxonomy (NCBI): domain Eukaryota; kingdom Metazoa; phylum Chordata; class Mammalia; order Artiodactyla; family Camelidae; genus Camelus; species Camelus ferus. The sequence continues at coordinate 86,995,068 of NC_045698.1, read as the reverse complement.
GATTCCCCACCACTGTTATCCTCTTACTCCCCCAAACCTCCACCAACACACAAAAAAAGTGAGAGGTATGATTGCTTCATGACTTATGGTTTATGCTCAGAATTTTCCAAAAGGTTGGTATATCTGGCCAGTCTGCCTTCTCCTTGTCCTGCACTTTTCCTAGTCACTGTATGATTGACCCTTGACTAACTTGGGGGTTAATCTGCATACAGTTTCCAGTTGGTCCTCTGTATCCTCAGTCCCTCCACACCTGCAGATTCAACCAACTATATGGACTGTGTAGTACTGTAGTATTTACTATTGAAAAATATCTGCGTATGAGTGGACTCATGCAGTTCAAACCTGCATTATTCAAGGGTCAACTGTATTTCATGTTGCTTTGGGGTTGTAAAACTGCTCAGATTTTAATTTTAAGTAGGATAGGGTATATCTCTTTTGCTTTCCAAAGTTTATTTCTTAGAAGACTTCTGGGACCTTTGTACTTCTATTGGGGAGGAAGACATTTTTCTCTACATTTCTAGGTTGTTCTGGCTAGTCTAAGAATTAAATTGATATTAAGCAATTAACAGGAGAAAATCAAACCAAGGTTTAATAACATGTATGCATGGAAGAGACCCAGGAAAACTGAGTAACCTGCCAAAATGGCCAAAGCCCTCATATTAAATGCCATCTTCAGCTAAAGATAAAAAAGAATGTTGGGGGTAGTGATTTGGGGCTTGTGGTTTGGGGCAGGCAATTGGTATGGAAATGGAAAAGCAAATGTTTGATAAATAAATGTTTGCTGGGCCAGGCAGAGACAATAGGACACACAGTGAACTCTGATTTCTAGGTCCTGCCTAGAGTTTCCCCCACAACATCTAGCACATGTTTTTTGCAGATACCTCTGGGGTTAGCTCTATTCTAAGAACAGGCCCTCTTTCTAAATTCTTCAGGTAGTAAACGGGAAGGTTGAATTTTCTTCCTGAGTCTTTTGGGTCTTGATTGTTTTCAGCCTGAAATAGTCAGCATGCCAGAGAGACATTTTGTGGTGGCGTTTTGTTCCCCTGCCCTCAAAGATCTTAGAACCAGTTAAGTACATTCATATTGCCATTCCTCAACAGCAAAATGGCTGTGTGTTATGCATTTAGAAAACACCAGAAATACATGGGTCTTTCAGATCTACTTTCTTTCTTCATAAATCTAGTACCATTTGGAAGGGAAATGAGAAGAAAGGTTAGAGAGAGTCAAATTTATCTTTTACTAAAAGCATACAAGGATTAATAAAGAGTACCTTCAAGTTAGCTTTCTCCTGTTTTCTCTCTATAAATTCCCCCCATATTATAGTTATAATGAAACATCACAAAGCTATCACATTACACAGTCAGAGAGAAATTATTATTCCCCTCTGAACTGTGAAACCTCAGGGAAATTTACATTTCCTAAACATGAGAATCTTCCCTACATTTTTCAGCTGTGGAAGAATCAACAGTGAGAGTCACACACACACACACAAAAGATATCTGAAGTCTTTGTCAGACTGGTGAATCATTTCTCAGTAGAAAGTACAGTTGTGGCCTATGGACTTGACTAAGACAAGACAAATAATACAAAAAGACCTATCTGTTGTGACTGAATCAAGAACCAGCACCTGTAAGAGTTAACTACTGCTCCCCTCTTCCTTCAGACTGCATTCCTCTGATCTGGACCACAGCCTTGTTCAACATAGCTCGTGACTTTTGCTTTGCCAGTGTCTGCCGAGGTATATCAGTTTTGGACAGAAATCGAGATTTCATAAAGCTAAAGGGAGATCTGGGAGATATGAATCCTAAAGTGACAAGGACTTCCTGGGAGATGTTAATAGTCAACACATTCCGAAACCTCACGGGGAGGGAATTGGATCCTTTGTCAGGGTGTATCCCTGTCTCCAACATAGTGACAGCTTGAATACTCGACATATATACAGAGAGTTTCAAACCTTTTCTTTCCCTTTTGTCCAGTGGGAGTTTTTTCAATGAACTGGCAAAAGAAAGCCATATGATTTTAGTACTATATGGGGAAAATCCTTTGTGGTTGCTTGGTGCTGAATTATACTCCCCAAACTTGTTGTATATACCGCTGTGTGTGGAAGGGGGCGTATTTTACTACCCCAGATTGGAGAGTACAGCATGCTGGGGGAGTAGATTTTGGGTTTGAGACTTAAGTAACTGTGCCCTATTTTTTTGTTTAATATAAGGCAAATAAGCGTACTGCTGGATTATTTTTAAAAAGAAAAGAAACCTCAACTGTATCACATCAAAAAATATACCCACAATAGCCCAGCTAAAATCTGACGGTGTGGAGTGCATTAAGCTACTGGGAAGCTTTGTCTTGTGGCTGCAAGAGCATATTCTTGATACAGAGGGGCAAGGTTTGCACTGGAAACTCACACCCCACACCACATCACAGCTGCCCCTAGGTTTCCTCTCATCTTTTCACTCTGTTCTCCTTGACTCAGAAATGAAAGGAAGAAACAAGAAAACCTGTCCCCGAAGGCTGGTGTGAGGCGGGAGGGGGGAGGGGAGGTTGAAGGGGAGGAAGGAGGTTACAGCACTGTCAGTCAGCACCAGAAAATGCCATTTATGTGGATCCAGTGTGCACTAAGGGAGCAGAAATAAAGCGCTCTGATGTGGTGCCGCCCCCTCCCCCGCCACGCTCTTGCTCATTACAGCTCTTTCTTTAAACTGCTGGGTAGACAGCTGGCAGCCAGTGCCTCAGAGGAGGCTGGAGTAAGGGAGCATATAAATTACTGTTGCATTTTACGGCTTAGATAAACTCAAACTGCAGGGTTATAGCCTGAAATGACATGAAGGGAAGGCTCCAGCAGGCCTCTCAAAAGAACAAGGAATAGAAAATGGATAGAAAGAGTTATTCAGGGAATATGGGATCATGGTGAAGGAAAAAAAATCTAAACAAGTTGTGTAAAATCTGCTGCTTTAGTGGGTCTTAAAGAGCTTATGTCAGCTTAATTCTGTATGGTAGTGTAATGTAAATCTGTGGGAAATGGGGCTTTAGGCATCTCTGCTCTATTCCATTTCTGCAGATTGCCAAGCATGGCAATAAATGTCAAGTGATTATTTATTTGAGCATTAGAAACTTCATTAGATTTTGATTTGATGCTCTTCAACCTCCCCATCCCCCCCCCCCCACCAAAAAGAAAGCTCAGTTTTGAAATTCAATCCAGCCAGTTTGATTGGGGAAAAAAAATGTTATGAAATAACATCTAGTAAATGCCAGCATCTAGATGACAACATTCTGCATAAATAGAGAATCTCCTCTCCCGGGAGTTTACAGCACTTTGCTAATGCGATGAAAGATACATTTTGGCTGCAGTTGGTACAATTTTTGGAAGCCTTTTTGGTATTTTGTTAGACGGAAGGCTGTTTTTGAGGTGAGATCAAGCCCCTCTGGCTACAGACAGAGTCTGATTGTATGTTCTTGGCTTAACAGTCTGAGTTCATAATGTATTTAAACTTTCACTCAGCTTTCTTGGACATGATTTATTTGCAGATTATATTACCTGGGAAAAAGAGTTCGTGGGCCTGAGTTGTCCTGGGTAGTTTGGGACTCGGCTGGTTGGTGCCTGAATGTTTGTTCCGCCCCTGCTTTAGCGTAGAACCTGAGCCTTATTATCTTCAAAAAACAGCATCTTTTAACTGCAGTCAGCGGTGTCAGATAGACTGTTTACAGCTGACTTTTTCATTGCAGTTTCAGTTTCCCCTGTGCTTTTCATTCTACAGTTTTCCTGAGAATCATATATAGTATGGGAAACAAAGACAGGATGAGAGAGACTACTGCAATGGCTCGCTTCCTCACAAAACAGTACTCGCAAGTCAAAAGACCCACCCAATAGGAATCAGACTGACTTTTATAAAACCAGGGATTTGAGCACAGTGTGGGGTATGTATTATTGCCACAGAGCACAAGCCACATAGAAGCATAAAGAGACAGGCTTTATCTCTCTGCCTGAAACCCTCTTGGAACCTTCTGGGAGTGCACATTTTAAATCAAGAATCAAAACATTTTCCCAGCACAACTGCAAATTGAAAATAGGCACTTGAACAACACAGGCAGAGATGTAGAAGAAGAATGACTTTGAAATGCCTACAACCCACCCCAAGCCACCCCAGGTCTGTCTGTAGACAGGAGCAGTATTCATCTCTGGTAAAGGGTATGTAGCACTTGGTAGAAACAAATGACAGCTGACAAAAAGATCCATTAGATGCCTGAACTTGCCCCTTGCCAGCACAAAGTATTTTTCTTTTCTTTTTTTTCTGTCATAAAGAAAGGGCAGGTATTTTTATTTCAAGAAGCAGTCTATAGCCATAGGGTTTTTTTTTTTTTTTCCTGTAGTACTTCCTAGTACATTGCAGTTGAAACGAGCACCTAAATGACGAATTTCTTTCATTAGTCTAAGTGGTGTGAAACATTGAGGGAAACAAGCTTAAGGATATATCATTGTTCTGCGTGTTTAAAAACAAGAATAACAACAACTTGGAGGTCAAGAAGTTCATCCTCTTTTTGTGAGAGAAGTTTCTATCACAAAAACAAAGAGAGCAAAACTTTTATTGCTGCACATTGGTCAGTGACATTTATTGAGTGTTTTCCTGATGACAATCTCTGCACTGTGCTGGCATGATGAAAAAGCATCAGCCTTCAAGGGTCTGGGTCTGGGTCTGGTTAGGAAAACAGACCCTCCAGGCAAGGAAGGTGAATCCTTCCTGAATGAAGTCTTTGCTAAAGAAAGAGAGATGGAAGTTAAAGGAAGTGTGTGAGGCCCAAAGCCTTCCCCAGCAGAGAATGAGAAGTTGGAAGAATGGCTTCTTTATGCAGAGAAGTTTGGGAGGAACTGAAAGACAGTTAGGAGAGAAAAGGAGAGAGGGAATAGAATGTGCTGAGGCTCAGAGAAAGGGCATGTTCTGGTTGAGAAACAGAGAATGGCCTACTTTCAGTCAGTCATAGAGTCTTTGTGAGAGGACTGATACCAGCTGCGAGAAAGGCGGGAGTTTGGGCAGAAGACTTCCATCACCAAGTTGAGCTGTATCAATTTGATAACACTAGGCAACAGGAAGCAGTTATGATTTGCATGCAAGAGCAGTGTGTCTGGAAAGAGTGGGCGGCAGAGACTGAATCTCTGAGCCAGGCTTTTTAGAACACGGATTAGCTGCCGTATCTATGCATTTTACTCTAGGTGGTTTGTTGATGAACAGGTCGTGACTCCTACATTCAGTCTTGTGGGGGTGAGAGATATGGACTTAACTAACACAAGGAGGTGACAGAGGGCAGACAAAAGAGCAGAGGGAGGGTGAGGACTCAAGGAACAGCCTTCATAGTGACTTGGTACAGCCCTGGGGCTCTGATGTGGCCCAGAGCACAATTTCTCAGTTTCATGTCCCTACAGCAGCTTGTGTAGAGAGGTGAGAAGAGCAACATGATGGAAAAGGTTAGGAGTTTCAAGTGTAAGATGAATCTATGGATACAGACAGATACTAAGGCTTTGTGACCAATCAAACAAGAATGGGAGCATAACCGGGAGTCTTGGCCAGAGGTGAAATTTTTGTACGTGTGTATGTAAGCATTTGTGATTTTGTTTTCTTTAACTAGAGATTGGTCTGATTCTAGGTGATATGAAGTCAGAAAATACCTAAAGACTAACATTCCTTGTTCTTTGAAAGGCCACTAGGACACTTACTTATGTAAATATAGAGCAAGTATTATATAAATATTTGATTATTTATAATATTCATAAGTATTTATTTACATACATATTTAAATAGTTATGTAAATATGGAGCAAGTTGTCCTGGATGACAAGACATATGTGTTTTGAATGACTTTTTAGAAACTATTTTGTTCATTATAATTGTGTAAGTAATGGGTATGTGGGAGGCCATTACACCATTCCCCTAATACATGCATATATTATGGAAAATTACATTAAATATGTATTATTATTAAATATATTATTTAATATACAAAATAAAATTAAATGTATTAAAATATTAAATACTATATATTAAGTATATTTATTTAATGTAAATTTCTAAAATGAAGGAATTAGCCATGAGGGAATTAATGCCTAGAAAACAAAGGGAGACTGTAATGGACCCTGGAACAAGTCATGATCTGGTGTGTTCCCCAGCTCGGGGCCATGCATTAAAATGGCAGAACTGTAACACTGGGGCGAGACACTAAAGCACAAGCCAGAGGGATTTCCTTTTCTGGAAACACCACCAGAGAAGGGCTTGCTGAGCCAGAGCACCGTGTTAGTGGGAGGGAGCTGTGGATTGAGCCTTCTAGGGTGGCTGGAGCATCATGGCCCCTCCCTGCAGCATGACTCCTCCCCGGACAGACTCAGCTCCTAGTCATCTGGTGCTCAAGTGGCACTTGAAACACTTAGGGCAGCTCAGCTCTTCCCTGCCTCATACCCTTGGAATGACTCACACCAAAACCATCCCATCTCTACCATCAAGTAAATCAGCCTGGTCTGCAACGAAGTGACTGGAAGAAGAATTAAAAGAGTTTTCTCCTGAATGGCTGCAGGAGGCTGGTTGCATCAAGGGGCCCATGGAATCAGCCAGAGCAGAGGACATAGCTCCACCTTCGTGCTCTGGTTACAACCTTCACCTATAGCTCCAATGGCTCACATCATCTGTCTGTCCCTAAACTAGATTGACAGTCATATTATCTAAGGAGATGGAGTCAGATTCAGTTCTGGGGATTTATGACCAAAGAAGACTTGAGGCAAGCTGCATGAAATGCATAAAGGAGAAGTCCTGCATACATTGGTTTCAAGACTAAGCTCAAAATCTCCTGTTCCTGCATTTTTTACCACCTAAACTAGAAATAATTTTTTCCTTGTCTTACTTTTCTTTACAAGCACAAATATTTTAATTTAAATTGTAATTCGTAGTGAGACTTCCTAGTCACCCCACTTCCCCCATATTGATTTTAAGCTCCAGATTGCCTAAATGTGGATTAAACAACTTTGTAAATGCCATGGTCTGTAAATAATGTGTCCTGAGTTCTTATGATGAGCCTGACACAGTACTAAGTACTTTCACATGCCTGAACTCACAAGTTACAAAATCCTAAAGAAATATATGTAATATCATTATCCCCATTTTACAGATGAGGAAACTGATGCACTGAGAGTTTAATAAATTGTCCAAATTGAACCCAGGTATTGTGTCTCTGGAGTATGAACACTTAATGATTATCTTTTCTGCCTTGCTTACAACATATGTATACAGCATGGGCTCAGTAAATATTGATGAATGACTAAATGGATGTGGGATTAGTCATGTCCTAGGGTCTGAACAAGGCTCTGAGGTGGGACTGTGGTGGTAAACGTGCATAAGGAGTACCTTTTTCTGTGATGACAACTGTGTGGTAGTTAGAGGTAATATGAAGATGAACTTAATTAAGCACACTTCAGCTTGTGGACTAGATACAAGAGGGAAATAGGGATGTATTTTTTTCTTATATAACAAGATATCCAGAGTTTTATTGTTGGTAGTGTTGGTTTATTTGCTCAAGGATGCAATTAGGATCTTTCTTCCCTTCTGTGTGGGCATCTCAGAATGTTGATTTTCATCCCCATGTTTGTCTCATGGTCACAAGATGTCTGCGGCAGATCCAGTCATTACATCTGTGTGGGAGACAGAAAGAAGCAGTGAAGAATAGAACCTTCCCCATCTGTCCTCTTTTACAAAGAAAGCTTTCTATGGTGCTATCTTTCTCAGCAAAGTTCTGTTCAGCTCTCATTGGCTAAACAGGTCACAGGGTCATCCCTAATTGCCATGAATAGCTTATGCATCACCAACGCTAGGCAATTTGTGGCTCTGAACAAAATCGTAATTCTCTTAGGAAGGAATAGAGATTGTTTCCATCTGAAAAACAGATGAGAAACATACATATTTCCCAGTTAAATACAAAACAGATCTTCTATTTTATTTTGTCTTAAACCTGTTGTGTGCTTGCCTATCAAATAAGTTCTATAATCACAGTGTTTCATGTTTGCAAATGTCCTAGTGTCATTCTTGGCCATCATTTGTTATTTTGTTACGATACACCTCATTGCATTGCTGCTGTTTTGATTTGCCAATTTGAGTAACATGTCATTAAGTAGTTATAAGACACTTCTTTACAGAGCTTTAAGAGTTTTAAAAGATAATATTTATTTTGGCAACTACTCAGTGTGGTAATTTGAAGTCAAAGTCCTGCTGGGGCTGGGAATGAAACCCACATTCTCCAGCCTGAACTAAAACTGAATGCACATTCCTGTGGAAGACATCCCACAGTTTCCTTCTGTGCGAGGAACTGTATCAAGCCCTCCTGCTGCATGTGTGGAGGGGTGAGTGTGTGTATATGTGTGTGTGCACACATATCTAAGTGATAGAGACAGAGACACACAGAGAGAAGGAATGGGCCACATATAGCGTCTCTTAATAAGGTTCACCTATTGAGTTGCAGTGTCAAATCCAAAGTTTTTTCCTTCCTTCCTATCCTCTAATTGCTGTTGATATTTCATGGATTCATGGCTGTGATTTTTGTATAATGGCCATATTTACCGTTGTATTTAATTCTAGTATCAATTTTAATTAGACATTTCTGAAGCTGGTTAGTTTAATCCCAAATCATTATAGGAGGGTTTTTTTTTTTCCTGGTTTCTATAACTCTCAAATTTATGACATTGATATGTAGTGATCCAAATAAGAGCAGAAACAAAAACCTTTTACTTCTATAATCCTGCAAAATTAAGATTTTTCCTTATCACAATTGTAAGTTCATTCCCATCTCTTCATATTAAACATTTTCTTTCCTGTAAAAAACTGTCACATTTGTAAGTGACTTCTCAGTCCCTTCCTATTTTAGTACAAAAGCAAGATGACCATCTTTAGAAAATTATTACAAAGCTGCTTTAACAACTTGGAATATTATGCGTAATCATTTATCATAATTGCTTACTGTTCTGTCTTCCCCACTGAAGCATTGGCTTCTTGTTGGCAAGCACTTCACCTTTTTTTGTTTCCCCCAAGCCTTGGTTTGCACTTGAGTAAGCAAAGGGACAGGCTGACAGACCTGGGGAAATAAAATAGGCTTCTGTCCTTAGATGGCTTTTCTTTTAGTCTGAGACCTGTGATAGACAAACATAAAAATGTTCTCATTGTTCTCGTCCATTTCTTCTATTCTCTGGGAAGAGGAACCAACAATTTTAGATGCTTTCCTTCTTAAATCCTTTATTTCAAACACCCCTGCCTCCTCTGAGTTCCTGAACCATTAATTACACTGTCTCTTTAGTATCTTCAATCTCTTCCTCACCACTATCCTCTTCTCTCAGACTACAAATGTTCTCAAATCTTCCTCATCCTAAAAACCCTTCCCCTGAATATATCCTTCTCTCCCTTTCCCATCACTGTCAACTTCTTTCTCCACATTTACATGTTTCAGCCACTCCTCACCTCCATTATAATTCACCGTTACTGGATTCACAAGTGTCAACATGGGGCTTGGATGAAACAAAAGACCTGGCACAGACTGCACTTGGGTAAATCTGTCCTAAAGAAACAGAGGGGAGTCATTACTGCTGGGATATGTGACAAGACCAGAAACGTTTACCAGGATATTCACAGATTAAGCCTCTGGTCCACATTGTGTGGAACACAGTTGCTAATGATCTTGTCTGTAGTTGAAAGAGGATCATATTAGAGTTATTGGAAGCTTAACTAAACCCCCAGATCCAACACCAGGTAGCCTAACCTGACTCACCCCATGTGGAACCCAGGCGAATTTAATCAGGATCAGCTTCTCACAGGTGTAGTGTGGATACTAGAGAAGTACACTTGTACTCCACAGTTATTCACTGGACACTCAAAAAAATAAACAATGTATATTTTCACACCAAACTTACAAGGAGAACTTAAAGAGGCTAGATCTGAAATCTTTACAGCCATCTTTTATCAAAGGTTCTTTTATCAAAGCCCCATGGATTATGTTTTTCTAGACTAGATAACACAAATGTGAAGAAATATTTTGCTAGAGGAAACCTAGGAGATCAGACCCTTTGGAAGGTTGGTGTGTGTGTCCTAAAAGATGGCTGTCAATTCATACAGCAGATTTAGGGGAGGATCTTTTGGAAATGATGACGAACAATATTAGGAACTGGGATGCAATCATGGGAACACACATGCTGAAAAGTTTAGCTTCTAAACTGCTTTTCCCTTGAACTTAAAGAGGTCACAATCTTTTCTTGATACATTTTGATCTTATTTTGGAGGACACTTAAGGAAAGCCTGATATACTTATCACTTGTGTATGGGTGAGTGGGAAAAGTACGTGGAGGTGCCCAAGAGAGTTGGAGAACCCAGCATTGTCTATGGGTCAAATCCATGCACTCCCTCTTTTCAGGTACACTCAGTGGAGATGAAACTTAATGAGTGGAACAAAATGAACACATGTCTCATTAGCCTTGGTTTTCGTGTCCCACTCTTCTCTGCCAACATGTCCTTCTAGTCTATTTTACAGCCTAAGGTATGAAGAATCACCACCATTGTGTGACTCCCAAGTCCTTACATTCAATTCTGAGTGTGTGTTCAATCTGAGCTCAATCTGATCCTGGACATCATCTCCTAAACATACTCTCTCAGTCTGCCCCTGGTCACATTCTCCTTCTCTCCTTCTCCTGCTACTCCAGCACCTTCCTTCCTAAAAACATTGATGTTGGCACAGTAGCTCAAGGTAAACACAAGATCTTTTTTTGTGTGTTCACAAATGTTGACAAATACTTTCTGTTTCATCTCTAATGTATTTCCCAGTTTCATTTCTTCCTCTGCATTTTGCTTACCCTACTGCCCTTACTCCCTCTCACTCCATTGATTCTTCCTGCCTCTGTTGCCACCTCCTCAAGCCAAATTTCATCAACATATTTCTAACCCACAAATCATGTTAAATATAACAGAAAATAAAATACATAATTAAGTTTGAAATTTCTGTGTATTTTTAGCAGGTTTTACCAACCAGCCTTTTTAGTTTTATGTGCCCTTCCTCTCCATCTATAGAAGCAAGTCCTATATCCTAATACTCTGATATACAAGCTAATCTTCTAATATAACGTACTCTTTATTTTTTGCTCTATGATTTTGTACACGATATTCCTCCTAACCAAATATTTTTCCCTTCCCCTTTTTCCAAATGTCAAGCACATGATCGTCCCACAAAATCAAATCCGTATATTATGTTCTCAAAAAGCAGCCCCTGATTCCTACCATCAGACCTCCTCAGAAATGCCCTCCTTTTCCCCCAAGCACTCTGTATACAACTCTGTGATAAGATTTTTGAAGCAAAGTGTCTAAAAAATTTTTTGACTGAGCATTTTAAAACTCAGGTTGTCATTTAAATTTTTATCTCTATAACACAGCACAGTGTTTTGTACATAATAGTTGGCAAATAAGTGTTCAGTAACCTAGGAGGAAGCAAGTCTGGGGCAAAGCCATGAAGTATGGTCACAATAGTGGAATTCAAACCACCAGTGGAGACATTTGTTGCTGAACAGAGGAAAATTGCCACCTAATTCATCCAGCAAGTGTAATGTACATGTATACAGATGCTCTTTCCTTTAGGTAGTTTTTCACCAGCCTGTTAGCATAGAGACATAGAAAATTTCCTCAACACATATCGCTAATTTTATTTAGGATCGATGTGCATTTTTTTATTAGCACAAGAACAGGATTTTCCCCTAAGGTTGCTAGTGTAGGCTTCGATGATAAACTCATGACACTTACCTTCAGCAAGTAATGATTCATCTCCCCAGATCTCACTCAGAGTCAGTAGCAGATCTGGAGAATTTTCTGAAGTTTCTTTTATGTCCAGCAGGACTGGCTGAGACTGGACATGAAAGCTGTCTGAATACTCTAATCTATTCCCAACCTGCAGAAATGCAGGCTTCACGCTCTCTCTGCTCGTGTCATGAATCATGATGCTGACAAGTAAGTCAGATTCATAACATTAAACACAGGTTGATAGGAAGAACTTTTTCCTGCATCTGTTGGGAAAGGGCACAGCTGTTCTCCTGCAGATCTGAGCTTCTCCTGCCCATGTAAATGTAAAGCTCGAGTAGAGACCAAAAGATAGCCAGTTTTTATTTTATTTTCGCTGGGATAAAGAAGATCCATTTTTTGCCCTGAGAAGTCTCTATCTTGTTTTCTTTAAAGCTGCTTGCTGCGTCCTGGAAATTCCATTGTGTCATTGCTCTGAAGTTGATTCATATTCTATTATGAAGTTGTTATTATCCTGGCCTTTATTATAATGAATAATAATACTCTTTAGCTACACAACATCTTTCTTCTTAGATCATCCTGCTTAGCCTCATAAAATAAATTAATCAAGTTACACCTTTAACGAAAACAGTAAGCTACTTCATTGTAAAAGCAAATTGTCTTTGTTCTGATTCCAATTGTGTACAGTTTTCTAAAGAGGTATTTTAAAATATCAGGGGAAATTTCAGATTGGGCATTATTTAAGCTGACTGACTGGTCTCCCCAGAATTAAAAATAAAATAGTGTTTTGAAATGCTTAGTATGTGAGAAAAATGGATAAATGCTTCTGAAGCACAACAGAGAGATCAGAGCATATATTAAATACACAAATATAAAGTTAGTCTCTTCCTAGTGCAGTATACATTTTAAAATGTTTGTCAAGAAGAGTATCTGGTAATATTGAGCTGGTCATAGTTCTCCTTGCTCATAATACTTGCAGAAGTTTGTGCAGAAGTCACAGACAGGAAATATTTCTGACAGTATCTTATAATGTGACTCTTCATCACCCCCATCACCTCCTCCAACCTGGATGACTGCTGCCATTCTATTCCCTGCAGTGGGAAATAAGGAAAGTAATTATCATATTTAATGTATGTATGTGGAAATTTCTAATAATATCTAATTGTTAGGCTTCGACTTGAATTTAGTTTTTTTTTCCTCCAGTGGAAGTTTTTAAGTACTTGGTGTACAACCCTATCTCTCAAATTTATCTCTCAAATTTTCTGCGTCTGATGGAAGAAAATGGTAAGGGAGTAAACAGGGAATTTCCATCTCAAGCAATCTTTAGCACCATCCACCTCTCATCTATAATTGTGGCTGTTTGCAGATTCAGCACCACCTGAGTCCACATCAGTGCAGTCAGGTTTGGTAATAGATTATTTTCTCTATTTTTCTCTACCGTACAAGCGTTCCATTTACAGCCGGGCCATTTGGCTGTATAGCTTTTGGTTTAGGGTCTGTATGTGGCTAGAAGCAAGTAAGAATAGTCTATTTAAAATTATAGCCATATCATGAAGTATATATAAGCCAAGAAGACCTCAAAGCAATTTTTCTGTATAAAACAAAGAGAATTGAGTTAGTCATATTTGAGAAACAATTCATAATCCAGATGTGAAAAATTGTGAGAGAGTCAAATGAAGAGTCACAGCCTTCACTTCTAATTCTCACATGCAATTCAGATACTTCTCTTTCAAATCAATTTTGACTCACTATGGAAGGGTGAATAGTGCCCCCCTAAAGATGTCCATATCCTAATCTCCAAAACCTGTCAATATGTTGCCTTACATGGTCCAAGGGACTTTCCAGGTGTGGATTAAATTAAATATTTTGTGATGGAGAGGTTATCCTAGATTACGTGGGTGGCCCAATGTAGTTAAAAGTGTCTTCCCTCTGATATGTGAGGAAAGAGAGTCAGAGTTATAGACAGACGGTGATGTGATGACTGAAACAGAGAGAAAGAGATTTTTGAAGATGCTACCCTGCTGGCTTTGAAGATAGAAGAAGGGGCCATGAGCCAAAGAAGGCAGATGGCCGTCAGAAGCTGGAAAGGCAAGAAAACGGCTTCTCCCGTAGAGCCTCTAGAAGGAACACAGCCTTGCCAACACTGTGACTTGAGCCAGTGAAAGCTGTTTTGGACTTCTGACCTCTAGGACTATAAGATTATAAATTTGTATTTTTAAGCTGTGTAATTTGAGGGCAATTTATTATAACAGCAATGGAATCCTAATATGGTCACTGATGGTGATGAAGGGAAGTGTGAACACTGGGCCTGTCCAGGTTTGAGTCTTGGCTCAGCCATTTATCAGTTGTGTGACCTTCAACAAGTTATTTATACTCTCTGGGACTAAGTTGTCTTATCTATAAAATGAGTATACCTATATTGTATTGAGTGTTATAAAGATTAATTTAATTAGTTCATATAAAGAGCTGAGAATAGTTCCTGCTGCAAAATAAGTAGTCACGGAGACATTAGAAGAAAAATAGCATGAGTTAACCAGCACATGAATTAGGAGAATTTTGCCATAGATAATGCTTAGTGATAGAAACTTAAAACTAATCTCATTGATCTCTGTCTCTTCACATGAAGGATGTGCTGGATGCTATGTTAGTATATCTCTCAATTTCCTATCACTGTTGATTCTCTGTACATCATTGTGCTAAAATTACTGTCTACTTCTGCTTAATTCTTTAGCTTGTTATATGGGAGTTATTTGGCTTCTAACTTATTAACTGAAATAAATTAATCCAGAGATTCTGTAAAGTTTGTTAATATTCAGATTTATTGGGTTTAAATTCATTTTTCCAAATTCTTTTCTCTTAGACAATTATCATTTAAAAAATAATAACCCTTGGCCTTTATGCCATTTATTGGTTTAATAAGGGAAAGAGTAGGAGTATTAAAGACAATATGGGCAGAAGAATTTGGTTTCCTTCAAGTGCCTCTTTGGAAAGTTTATTGACGAAACATGCATTCTTAACATGTTCTTGAGATGTTATCAGATGCTCTTAAGGTGTGGACTTCAAAAGGATAGATGCTGAAAAAACTAAAGTTTATCTTAGTTATATATTGAAGAAAACTTTCAGAGTCCTGAGTTGGATATGCAATAGTGACAACCAATTATCTGAACAAACCCACTTTACAATTACTTTATGAATCTCAGAAATGAACACATGAAACAAAATAATAATAAGACGAGCATAAAGGGATCCTTTGTTTCTGGGATAAAATATCTTCCTTGTTGGTGAGAGAAGCAAAAAAAAAAGAGTCACATCGTTCTTTTTCCTCCTAAAACTTTCAAAGATGCCTTTAATTTCTAACAAACCATTCATCTCTTCCTGCATAGTGAATATCTGTTTATCACCACCACCCCCGAAACAAAACAGTCAAGAATCAGTATTAGATGGGGAAAGGCTCAAAGAAGAATATTGCAGTGAAACCAGAGAGTCCAAATAGTGAGGAACTGAAAATCCAGAGAGGTGCAGACCTTTTCATAGGAGGACCAGAGCGTCCCAGACTGCTCGAGAAAAAGGGAGCGTTTTTCTGAACATGTTACGGAAAACATCTGAACAGGAAGGACTTGACTTAGTTCCCTATAATTTGTTTTCTTCATGACTTTGAAAGGATTTTTTTTTTCATCAGAAGGATCACTGGAATAATTTTATTCCACAACAAGCCAGCATTACATAGAATCACACTATAATTGATACTGAAGTAACCTAATTATTTTCTCTGGTTTATTCCCAAAAGTCATACTCAATTTGCTGTATTGTCTCAAGGAATTTCAAAGAGAGAAAAAAAAGATGTAAAGAATTATTTAATCACTGAAAATGTATTGTGCAATATGTTGTGTTAAGCACTGTGCTGGCCACTGGAATTTGTTAAAATAATTCCTTTCCATAATGGATGGAAAAGTTAGAAAAAATACTAGAGTTAAATAATTTATTTACTGTTTGGGAATATAGCAAAGCAACTGTATAGAAAGGCTAAGATAAGACAACAGCCATCTTCTAAGCTGGAGGACAAAAAACAGGCAGTAAAACAATGAGGAATGTTGGAGACAGGCACCCAGTGCAGCTCAGAGATTGTGAATAGTTCTTTTCAGGTCTGAAATCATGAAGTCCCACAAAATCGTATAATACCATGCATGGGCTGCTGAATTTCAAGGATTTTCTCTTTTTAATTTTCTTTTTAATGTATATTCTTCCCATTGAATGGTTATCCTAAAAGTCAACAATTTTGACAGCTTTGATGTATTTGTATTAACATTTTTCTAGGAGAAATAGTCATTTAGAAAACATTCTGTTACAAAATGGATTTGGAAAAAATACCCACTGAGACCCTTAAACCTCAGTGTCAAATAAGAAAGAGCCATCAATGTGTTTGCTGCTCCACTTGCGGGGCTAATCAGTCCGCTTAGCCTTACAGGATGGTCAGAGTAGTTAATTAAGAGCCAGGGGAACTGAGTTCTGTAGAGCAGAGAGCAGTTTACAGTGAATGCAGGGTGAGGCAGCGTATGGCCAGTGCTAACACATTAATCCCAAATCGGTTAGCCAGTAGAGTTTAAAGAACAACAACATCTAAATTGGGCTATGAATAATTGATGACAGCAGCTGAACTATTAAAGAAAAATGACCCTTTCCTCTAGGAAGCCTTCTATATGCCTGTAATTGCTAAGCTTATTTTGTCTCTGATTGTGTACTGCTTCTCCCAGGAATATTTTCTTTCCTCTGAAACATGAGGAGGAACTCCAGCAACAGATTTTTGATGGGGGTGATAGAAAAAGTATATGCTTTAAAAAGGCTGCCAGATTAACTGAACTGACTTCAAAAAATCATGACCATAATTTTGCTGTTCATGTAGGTACACAACAGGAGAGACAAAAATTGAAAATTCCCTTTTTGTTGAGGGTTTTTCGGTATGAGGGTGGGATTATGAGGGTGTTCACCACAACGCAGACTTTGAGATAAAAGGGCAATACTTTTAAAATCATATCAAAAGGCGGACAGGTTTTTAAAATACGGTGATTACAAAGAATCTTACATAAGAATTGAGTATAATTCATTGCAGACTTGTGAATCATTTCCTCTAATGAAACAATGATCTTTCTAACCTTCTAACACTGTCTAACCTTCAGAAAGAGTGTTATTTGCAGAATCAGTTTTTGAAGAGCTATCAAACAGTGCATTAATACAAGTGAGATTAATTTTTCCTATTACCTCTTTTTTTTGTGCATTGTAAATGTTACATCTCTAATTGTTTCCATAGAAACAGTTAATGTTGGACTTTTGAAAGTAGTGGTAAGGGAGAGGGGAGCAAGGAAGATAGTTTGAGAAGGAATGACTAGCAGATGTGTTAAAATAAATTTAAGGATATGTGACATTTAAGTGCTAAATGAAAAAGCACAAACATTTCATACGTGTAGCACAAGGTTTTACAAACTTGTTGAGTAAAGGTTGGACATGATAAAGTTGCAAGTCAAAAGTCTGGACATTACATTCTGATCTTAAAAATATATGCATCTATCTACAGAAGTGTTTAAGGTGAGCCATCCCTTGCCTTACTTATTTATGTAAAAAGCACAATTAAAATTGGTGATACATTTCTTCATTCAATAAACATGTATAATATGCCTACTGTATGACAGGTTCTCATCAAGATGTTTGGGGCACATTAGTCTAAAAAGCAGAAAGGATCACTTGACAAAGCTTACATTGGGGTGGGAGGTGTAGACAGTGAGTGGAGTAAAAATGTTATAAATTGTTATGCTCTCAAAAAAGGAAAACCTGAGTAGGGTAAGAGAACTGGGGGTTTGGGTTGTAATTTTGATGAGGGTGGTCAAAGGAAGCCTTATTGAGATCATGAATAAAGACTTGAAGGAATTGAAGAAGTACACCACTGAAATATCTGGGGGAGATCCCTGCAGGCAGAAGGGCCAGTACCAAGACAGAAAACTGCCTGCTTGTTTCCGCTACAGCAAGGAGGCTGTTGTGGCTGCAGCTGAGAAACCAGGTTGGAGGGTTATCGGTCAGGAATGTAGCTGTCAGCTAGACCATTTTAATTTTTATACCATTATAAGGATTTTGACTTTTATTATGAGTAAAACAGGAAGCTAGTAAGTCATTGGTTCTCAAAGTATGGCCCCCAGATCAGTAGCACAAGCATCATCTGGGAAACTGATAGAAATGTGGAATCTTAGGCCTTACCCCAGACCTAAATTTCTGGGGATGAGACCCAGAAGTCTGTATTTTACTAAATGATCCAAGTGATTTGGATGCATGTTCCAGTTGGAGAACCACTGCACTAGGTGATTCTAAGCAAAAAAGTCATGACTGAACCTGATCATTTATCTTAAAACTTCTAGAGATTCACTATTAGTAGGACAGCCATGACTTATACTCCAAATTTGAGCATTTTTGATAGTAAAAAGGAGGCTAAAAATAAACAGTTATAATTTATCTACAACAAGTTGTAAGCTGAGATTTTCTCATAGAGTAAATGAGGCCACAAATCACTTGTTTATTCTATAAAGTATTATGGGCTCTTCTTCTAAAAAGAGATCTAGTCACCAAGGCTGACTTCTGTAGATTGAAAAGAAGAGGAAGGGGAAAAGGACTGCAGAGTATAACTTCCCAGTCTGGACCTTTCACTCTCATAAGTAATGCCTGGCCTGAAGTTCACAGGAAGGCTATCTCACTTGAAAATACAGACAAGTTACCGTACATAATCTGAAATGATTTAAAACGTAACTGGAGCTAGAATGGGATTTTTATAGAGGCCTGACCTTTGGTCTTGCTCATTTCATTACCAAGTATTTTACTGCTGACATTTAGTCTGGGCCAAAGTTTGTCCCTACGCATTTCAAAGTCATGACATTTCATCATGTGGTATTTTGCTTTTGATTAAGGTGCTATGGCATTAGTTGCCTTATAAATTTAATAGTATTTAACTATTTTATATGAACGTGCTCTTTTTAGAAAATGTGGCTACATAAAAGTACTATCTGAGTTGATATAAAATATTTAAATGAGGAATCTCTCAAAAGTGAAATGTTGCTAGTATCAAGGGTGGACTGAGATGCATTCTAAACAAGCCCCGGCATAGACATAAAATGGGAGAGCATGAAGCACAGAGCCCGTGATCAGTGTCTGTGCCTCTTGTACTCTTGTTTCCTGCCTACGACACCGTGGAATGCTTCAGGCCTCAGGAGAGCTCTTTCAACATGGTCGAACCACAGTTAGAAAGTGAGGATGGCAACCTGCACTATTAAAAACATTGCCTAAGGAAAATATAAACTAGCTAAAAATAGAAAGAAACACAGAATTTAAGCTTGATAAGAGATTAAGGTTTGAATCGGATGCTTCTCAAAGGTATTCCATGGATCATCTGCATAAAGGTCACGTGTGGAACGCATGAAATGTACAGGCAGTCGAAGGCTACCTGCTAGACTTGCTGGATCAGAATCTCTGGGCAGGAGACTTAGAAATCTGCATTTTTAATAAGCACCTTAGGTGATTTTTACGCACACTAAAGTTTGTGAAGCACTATGATACAGACAGTGTCCAAAAAAATAAATTATTCAGGGCCACAAAAGGTGAAGATAAAAAATAATTATAATGGTAAAATAAGTTTCAATGTTTAAACTGTTTTGGTTTGAATGACTGTCAATTAAGGAGAAATAGAGAAGAAAGAGATATACTGAAACTCAAAGGACTCACTGCAGCAAGTCAGAGGAAATGTTAAAAGCTTGAGAAACAGCCAAATAATTGCTGGGGTGGGGTTTTGGTAGAGCCTGCTCGGAGATCTCTTGGGACTAACTTCACATTGCTAATTTACAATCACATGCTGCATCTGTCACTTTTACAAGTCAATGAGAATGCCCACCCTTTAATAGCATGGAGTTACTTGTGATGGTCTCCAGTGTGGGCCATCCAGATAAGACCTTTCAGGATGTCAGGAAAGAACCTTGGTGACGCACATTAACACACACATGCTCCTTTATGTCACTTCCAATTTACTTTATCTTAAATTGTCAGCAAGAAGAACTCAAGCCCATATTAATAACTAGAGGTTTGTATTTTAGCCAAGAAAAATAAACCCTGCTGATAGCTCTGCAGACAGCTGGTTTGCTCTAAGTAGAGCCAGAAAAAGACATGGCTCTTTGTACTTGTGGAAATTTTATAGTATTTAGGAAAGGGAACTGGTGGAAGAGCAGTTTCAATGTCTTTGTTTAGGAGTGGCATTTTGAGAAAATAATTGAGCTTATCATTAAACATGATTTTTACTATAAACAGCAGAAAAAATACAAACACTATTAAGATAAAGTCATGGTAAGTTTCAGCCATCTAGAAATCTAATTGTGCTGAAGAAAAAAGATCTAAGTTTTTTTTTTTACTTTTCTAAATACAGTTGAAGAAATTAAGATGCTGTTCTGATCATCTCATTCTGATCAAAAAGCAAGAAATTGTTCATAATGAGAAGTGACGGTTAAGTGGAAATAAATGTCGGCCATAACCAGACATGGGGCTAAGATATTTAAAATGTAGACTTCAAAAGGAAAACTCAGGTTTGTCTCTACTATGAGCCTTAAAAGGGAATGTTACCCAAATTGCACAGTAGATTCACTCTCCGGTTTATACAATCTTCATTTGAACATGGAAGAATATATTCTAAGGGAACTGGTTTAGATGCACAGGAAGCTTTCCCAAATATAAAAGAACATGTAGAAGAAGTGAAAGGAGGGTCATACAGCAAGAAACAAAAACAAAATAACTGCCCTCTCTTAGGAGAGCAGTGTCAGAAAGGTTTGAGGCCAGACTTGCTGAGGCTTGTGGAAATGCTGAAGATAAGGAAAGGCTTGGTAAGCTATGTTCAAAGATAAGCTATGAACTAAGAAGGGCGGGAATCACTGCTAGGGGAGAATGGTACACTGTTAACAGATGACTGAAATGTTTACCAGATTATTTATTTATTAACTCCTATAATACCCTAAGCCTATCTCAGTGCCCATCACCTTTCAAGTACATCACACATGTGGAGGGAATGGATGGATGAGGAGTTCAGGTAGTGAGAGTGATTTCAAAAATAGGAAAGTGGTAGAGTAAGTATGACTTTTATAAAAGAAATTTCAATACCAAGATAAAATGTGAAGTTAATAAAGGGACTTGGTTGGTTACTTTAAAATTACGTCTCTGCAGACTAATAGGAATGACATCCCAAGAGGCAATCTGATGTGAGAACTATCACTAACAATATTCAGGACCAAAATGTACAAGTTTCCAAGGTGCAATCAGAGTATTTATCCACAATTTCAAAAGGGGAAAAAAGATGGATTTGGGATATTTCAGAACAGTGATGTGACTATTTCTGCCATAATTCTATCATATCTTATGAAGCAGAGAACTTGGAATGATACAGATTTTAAAAATGATGTTTAGATTCTGCTAAAAAATAAAAGTGTAATCAAAAGTAGTAGAATTTATTTTTTATGGGATTACCTAGTCTGTATATAAAGAAAATGCTGTCATCATTATGATTTCAGTAGGGCATCCTGAAAATTTTCTCTTTCATACTCAGAGAAAAGATGGAGAAGGTTAACTTGGTGATGCTATAAACAAATAGATTTCTATCTCTCCAACATACTCAAATAAAACCAAAATGGAAGGAGACATTCTCAAGCTGTACTGTATGACTCTGTGTTTGGCCTTGTTTTGTTCAATATTTTGATCAGTGATTTGTATTAAAAACAAACAGAACAGGAACTTACAAAATTTGAGTTTGACACAAAGCAAGAGAAAAAAATAATATTTTACTGCCAACCTGAGCAAGGTAGCATTTACTTGTCTTTTTTCAGATTGCTATAACAAAGTCCCATAGACTGAACAATAGAAATTATGAACAATAGAAATTTATTTCTCATAATTCTAGAGCCTGGAAGTATGAGATCAAGGTGCCAGCAGAGTCGGGTTCTGGTGAGGACCCTCTTCCAGTCTGCAGACTGCCATCTTCTCAATGTGTCGTCACATGGTAAAGGGTCAGGGAGCCTTTCTGGGGTGTTTTTTTAACAGGCACAAATCCCATTCATGTGGGCATAGCTCTCATAATATAGTCACCTCCCAAAGTCCTCAGATCCTAATACCATAATATTGGAACTTAGGATTTCAACGTATGCCTTTGGGACAGACACAAACACGTCATCTGTAAGCCTCTGTCCCTGCTCCTCTCCACTAAATGCACACATAACCTAGAAGCAACACAAGACATAACCAGAGGAGAACTCTGTAAGGTGGTGTGGTAGGTTGAATAATGTCCCTCCAAATGTATCTAAATCCTAATACCCAGAATATGTAAATATGCTGCCTTATGGGAAAAAGGAACTTTGCAGATGTGATTAAAGATCTGGAGATGAGGAGATTACACTGAATTATCTAGGAGAGCCCAATGTGATCACAGGTGTTCTTAGAAGAGTGAATGAAGCAGGAGGGTCAGAGTTAGAAAGGGAAGGCTATGTCATGATGGAAGCAGAGAGTTTGAAGATGTAAAGCTCCTGCCTTTGAATATGGAGAAAGGAGCCACAAGCCAAGGAATGCAGGCAGCCACTAGAAACTGGAAAAGGCTGGAAATGGATTTTTCCCTAGAGCATCCAGAAGACCAATCTATACCTTGATCTGAGCCAAATAAGACACAAGTGTGGGTTTCTGACCTCCAGAACTATAGGAGAATAAATATGTGCTATTTTAAGTCATCAAATTAGTGATACTTTGTTATAGCATCAATGGGAAACTGCCACAAATGGTAAGAGGAAGAAGAACTGATTAGGGACCCCAGAACTGGAGGGAAAACATAATGGTGGGGTGCTCAATGGCTGAACTTCCCCTTCAGCACCCAACACAAGATGACTCACACATGTTCCAACCTTTACCTAGCAGCCCAGCTGCCCACTTAGGCTCATTCCTCCTCTCGATTAAACAGAAGACTGGCTAAAATAAAATATAACGACAGCACTAAATGTTGGTGAAACCGGGTCATAGAGAAAGCCAGTCAATTGTACAATGTTGGTGGGAATGTAAAATGGTAATCCATTCTGGAAAACAGTTTGGCACTTTCCTATAATACTATATAGGCAACTACCATGTGATGCAGCAATTAACCTCTTGGGCATTTGTCCAGAAAAATGAAATCCATGCTCACACAAAACATCTGTATGACTATCCATAAGAGCTTCATTCAAAAGAGCCCCAACTGGAAACAATACAGATGTCTTTCAGTAGGTGACTAGTTAAATTATCAGTGATACATCTATAGTATGGAATATTACCCAGTAATTTAAAAATATGAACTTTTGATGCATGAAATAATTTGGATCAATTTTGAGATAACTATGCTGTTACAGAAGTCAGTCTTGAAAAGTATTTTGATCCCTTTATATAACATTGTTAGATAGACAAAATTATAAAAATGAGGAATAGGTTAATTGTTGTCCGAGGTTAGGGATGGTGAGAGAAGGTGGGTGTCATTATGAAATGGAATTATAAGGAATCCACTTGTAGATGTAACTCTGATTTATACTGACTATATATCAATGTCTATACTCTGCTTGTAGAGTTTTGTAAGATGTTACCTTTAGGGGAAACTTGTGAAAGGGTAAACAGGATATCTCTCTATTATTTCTTACAACTACATGTGAATCTATCTCAAAATAAGGAGGTAAAAAGAAGACTTCGTGAAAAGCAAGCCAAAAATAAATGTCGTGGATGATAGAATATTCAGCAGTGCTCTTAATAATGAATTTTCTCAGCTTTTATTTTTCATAAAAAGTTTTTATTTCTCCTTTGTCTTTAACAGATATTTTCACTAGGATTAGAATGCTGGCTATGATGACTTTTTTGCTTTTTCCTTGCGTTAAAGATGTCACTTTATGTCTCCTGGCTTGTATTGTTTCTGATGAAAAATGTTCCTTTGTATGTAAAGTTTTTTTTCTCTCTGACTTCTTTTAGGAGTTTCTCTTTCTCTTTGATTTTCAGCTGCTTGAATACGATGCATCAAGGCCTAGTTCTTTTGTTATTTTTTCTGCTTGAGGTTTTCTGCACCATTTCAGCAATCTTGAAAACATGAGTTAAAATCATGTTTTGGGGATAAGTCCTTCACTTAGTTGTAGGAAAGCCCTTTTAAATGGCAGACTAAGAAACTTTGAAAATTCTTTTCTCCATAAAAGCACCAAGAACAGTGCAAAATGGTCAAAATTACCATTTTTCTTAACTATTCAAGGTAACCCAGATCTTACAACAGTCAAAGAACATGTATTCAAGAAAAAAATGGCTGAATCTCAGTCACTTGAACAGCAGATAATGCTATATGAATTTGCCTTATATCCATGCCATTCTTCATGACTTGACAGAATCCTTGAAAATAATTAACCTCACAGCCATGATAGCTGTGAACCAGAGTCTAGAAATCTAGTGATTTAGGGACAAAATCACTTTGAAGCTGCCCTAAAATTCATATTACCAAACAATTGCCACTCACTGATTTGTATGACAGCTTTCTTAAAGGATTTTTCTTTATTTGACCTGACTCAGAAATCACTCAGTGAGAAAGTCCTTATCCATGGAATATTTGTTGAAAATAGTATAAAAAGATTAGAAAAAATTGTCAAACAGAAAAGTGTTGAAGAAAAACAAGAAGAGGAAGAAGAAGGAGAAAGATCATCTTGACAGCTGTAATGAAGATGGAATCCAGGTGTACACCAATGGAAAGAGAACAGAGATGTATCAGATAATAAGAGGACTGAGAAGGGATCATTGTATTTAGCAATGGGGGTGTTAATTGTGTATCTGAAAAAGAGCTGTATTAATGAAGCAGGAGGGGCAGAAACTGATTGGAGAGAGGTTAAGGGAGAATGGGAAAGGAATAGCAAACAAATACAGTCTTAGAATCAAGATGTTTTGGTCTTCCCAGTACTTTAGTTAGCCTCTTGACTTTGTAGGTAAGAATGGAAACTCCAAAAAACTGACCACAAAACACATAGCTAGTTAGTGGCAAACAAGGAGCTAGCATCCACATGTTCTCACTCTCATTTTAAATATCTTCCATTACACAAGATTGCCTCCTGAAAAAAAAAAAAAGCCAACGATTTTTTTTTTATTATTAGTTACAAATAGAGATTTTGGACTTCAGAAATAAAATAGTTTTGCTTTGTCCAAGAAGAAGCCAGCCCTTATTTTGGTTATGACATTCTGAAAAAGACAAAAATACAGAAATTGTTTCCCAATTCCCTTTTTTTTATCACTGCTCTCCTTTCAGAGACACAGCTGGTGATTTGCTCTTCAGTTACTATTAAACAGATAACATATTCAGCTACTCTTTGAACTATGAGTGTTATCAGCAAGAGGACAATTTCATTTTGTATTTTGGTCACTTTTTTCATGGACTTAACCCCGTAAAAGAACACTATCTCTGGTTCTTAAATATTTTACTCAGAGTGAGTTGTATTTTGTTTTAGAATAATAAGAATTGAATTTCTTTTTTTATTCAAAATCAAAGCCTTCCAAAGGCCTCTCTGCACCTCCCCCTGACCCACCAGCCTCTTATCCAGTTTTGATGTTCTCCAGAAAATATAGACAGGTGAATAATACCAAGTTTTATCTACATATCACCCAGCTCAGCATAATCTCATAGAAGAAAATGTAAAGAATAATCCGCAGTGGTCAAGGAGCTAGACTAAACTTGATCCCTAATTAAACAATACACCCACATGGCCAACCAAAGAGCTTGCAGCTCTTGCTAATCTGATGTTCTTTTACAAGGCTTATCTCCACTTGAAAGCTTTCTTTGAAAACATTTCTTTGGCAATAGTCTAAATTATTCACTGCTTCCAATATTAATTTTTGTTTTATATTTCTAGTGTATTCTATACAATGGGATAGAAACATTTTATGCAGATTTTTAATTAAGATTAGTGAAAGCCATCATGCTGATAATAATAACAAATAGACACATAACACACATGTACACTTTGTAGTTCTGGCTCATTAGATAGACTATGTGGCAAACAGCAATCAAAGCATCATTTCTTTGAACATTTACTTTAATTATGATACTATATACTACATATAATATTTATTCTAGGGGTGTGTAAAGGATTTTAAGATGAAAAAAGTATAATTATAGTAATTATGATTTGAGAGCTTTCTTGAATACTTCCTTTGGAGGTGACATGAAAAAATATTAACTAGAAAAAGGCTCTGGGCATGAACAAACACTTCGTTTTTTAATAATCCTCATCCTATCCAGTGCTGCTGCCATATTAGCATATTGTCATTTCTGCTTTTTCCTTTTTCTTAAAAAATCTATTTGCATAATTATGTAGAGTGCAATCTCCCTTTTAGATAGTTCTAGGGTATGGAGTACTTAGCATTTCATATTACTATAGGAGATAAGCTTCTGTAGATACACATGACTTTGGATATGAAAAGAAAATACATTTTTGTGTTTCCTCTCCTATTTCTGATTTCTTTGTGAAGAGGGAAGCTCTGGCATATTAGAACAATGAATGTTAAATTGTCTTATTTTCTTTCTGAAATGTCATATATGTCATAGAAAAATACTTATGTAGACACAGGTTTTAATTTTTGTTGTGATGAGAAATAGTTTTAAGAAATTCTGACCTCTACATTTATTACTCGGTTTCTATTCAGATACATAAATGAAATATGAATACATAATGAATATAAAAAAATTTTGTTTAATAGTGGACTAGTTTTCAGTGATCCTTAAATAACACACACAAACACATTCATACACATACAGATGTACACTCACATATGATGAATTACCTATACAAGGAGAAATATTTCTTAAATGTGCAATAAATATTTTGAATGGAACTCTTCGTTTATACCAATTTTTAATACAATCATTTTATGGGCTTTATTTTAAAAATACCTACTCATATATTTAAAAAGAAAAAAGTAAAACAAAATGGAAAGTTTCAAAAAGAATGAAAATTTGCTACAAATCTCATCACTCAACAGTTGGTTTTGGTGACCATCAACCTAGTCTCCCTTTATTCACACACAAGCCATCTGAAAGATAGGAGTAGTTTAAACAATGAAATTGTATCATGTGGAGTATTTTAAACTTAAAATTAAGTTGAATTGTATTTGACTTTAATTGAAGAAAAGGAAACTGATGTGAGAGTTAAAGAATTACTGAAGTGTGTGTGTGTGTGTATAGCACACTCGTTCATGTATGCAAGACACATCTGTTAATGATAGCTTTTAAATTAAGAGTAACAAAATTTAGTGCCTTTTATTTTTAGCAAAATTTCTAGTTTAGTAAAAGGTGTTATGTGGCTTTCAGAATAGTTGGGAGAGCTGGAGGACCAGATTCATGACTGATATTTAATGAATAATGTACAGAACCGTATCAAAGATTAAATGTGATTAAGAAGACACTATCACCACTTCTACCATTCACACTTGAGATGCTAGAAATGTTATTTGACAAGTGTTACTAAAATCTGAACGTATTCATTCATCCATCCCATGAGAAAAAAACAAAACAACAGAAGAAAAGAAATAACAATAAAAAATAAATAACAATAAAACTAAACATAGCTGGATTAGTTATATTTCTTGCTTCCAATTTTTTAAATAGAAGACTTACAGGAAATCTTCTGTTTAGTAGAACCTGCACTTCAGCTTCGTGGTGGCTAGAGAAGCAAGTGTTCTGGATTGTACTTCCTTGTCCGTCCAGCAAACTGGGACTCATAATACAGGAATTTGTCTTGTTGTTAGAATTTTGGAATGAATGGTCATAATAATTATCTGTTACAAGAGTGTTTGCTGATCTTACCATTTTTTTTACTCACTTCTTCCTTTTCCTGGAGCACACTCAATAATACTTACTGAGAAATTTTACATGGGAGGTAATATTTTGAGGACTTGCATGTCTAAAGAATTATTTTTAACTACACATTTCAAGCTTGAAAAATATTTGACTCTCTGCTAAAAAATATGAGAAAAATATCACTCATGCTTCCTCCCACATTTGCTCTTTTAGCTTTCATTTTTAATTATATTGTCATTTTAACATTTCCAAGAAGTTTAACATTCACATTAGACTATGTAACTATAGTTACTTTAGTTCTTTCATCCTCTGTGTTGACGTAAATGGATTCAACTATCAGTAACCATGCTTTTCTACAGTTTCTATTTTCCTAAGCTCTTTATTTTGTGTTATCACTCATTTGGCTAAATATCATTATACAAGAGTAAGAAGTCATATCCTTTACTTTAAATATAAAAGGTAGTTTTACTACCTATAAATTTGGAGTGACAGTTTTTCTTAGAAATGTATAAATATTTCCACATTTTTTTCTGAAACTGAGTATTTCTTTGCAGACCACTAAAAACTACTTGACATTCCCTTTTAATGTGACTTGCTCTTTCACTTATTTGTGAATTCTCATATGATTTTTTCTTTATCCTTAAAGACTGAGGAATTTACCAGAATGCATGTATGTACTTATATCAATCCCTCTGTATCCATTTTTTCTACAACACTGTGAGACTCATTCAGTAAATTCAGACCTGATGTATTTCAGGACAGGTTAACTGTGTACATAAATTTTGTGATACTTGTTCTGTTCTTAGAAACAAAAGTTATATATAGTTCAGTATCTTTTGCTGTATTCATAATTTTTTCCATAGTCATGTTCATGTTTTGTTTTGTTTTCTATTTTGTTTATATGATTTACTTCAACCTATGATACTTTTTTAAATTGAAGTATAGTTGATACACATTTTGTAAGTTTTAGGTGTACAGTGTAGTAATTTTTTTTTTTGGCAGTATATATTCCATTACAAGTTATTGCAAGATATTGGAGATAATTCCCTGTGCTATATAGTAAGTCCTTGTTGCTTATCTATTTTATGTTTAGTAATTTCTATTAATCCCCAAATCCTAATCTGCCCTCCATGCCTCCCTCTTTCCTTTGATAACCATAAGTTTGTTTTCTATGTCTGTGAGTCTATTTCTGGTTTGTATATAGATTTATTTGTATTATTTTTTAGATTCTACATATGAATGATATCATATAGTACTGATCTTTCTCTGATTCATTTCACTAAGCACAGTACTCTCTAGGTCCATTCATGTTGCCACAAATGGCAACATTTCATTCTTTTTATGACTGAGTAATATTCCATTGTGTATATATATACACCACATCTTCTTAAGCCAGTCATCTCTTGATAGGCACTTGGATTATCTCCATGTCTTGGTTATTGTAAATGGTGCTGCTATGAACATTGGGGTGCATGTACCTTTTCAAAGTAGAGGTTTTTGGGGGTTTTTTTCTGAATGTGTACCCAAGAGCTGGATTGCTGGATCATAAAGTAGCTCTATTTTTAGTTTTTTAAGGAAACTCCATACTGTTTTTTTATAGTGGCTGCACCAATTTACATTCCCATCAACAATGGAACATGGTTCCATTTTCTCCTTACCCTCTCCAGCATTTATACGTAGACTTTTAAATAGTAACCATTCTCATAGGCGTAAAATGATACCTCATTGTGGTTTGATTTGTGATATTTCTCTAATAAATAGCAATGTTGAGCATCTTTTCATATGCCTATTGGCTATCTGTATGCATGTTTTAGAGAAATGTCTATTTAGTCTTCTGCCCATTTTTTGATTCAGTTTGTTTTTTCAATATTGACTTATATGAGTTGTTTGTATGTTTTGGGTATAAACCCCTTGTTAGTCACATCATTCACAGATATTTTCTTCCATTCCATAGGTTGTCTTTTCATTTTGGTGATGGTTTCCTTTGCTGTACAAAAGCTTTTAAGTTTGATTAGATCATATTTGTTTATTTTTACTTTTAATTCTTTTGCTTGAGAGACTGATCTAAGAAATTATTGCTATGATTTATGTCAAACAATATTTTGCCTATGTTCTCTTCTAGGCTATTTATGATGTCATATTTTACATTTAGATCTTTAAACCATTTTGAATTAATTTTTGTACATAGTATGTGGGAGTGTTCTAATCTCATTGATTTACATATAGCTTTCCAGCTTTCCCAACACCACTTGTTGAAGAGACTGTCTTTTTGCCATTGTATATTCTTTCTTCCTTTGTCATAGATTAGTTGACAGCAGGTGTGTGGATTTATTGCTCTGCTCTCTATTCTGTTCTGTTGATCTATATGTCTGTTTTTGTGCCAATATTATGCTTTCTTGATTACTGTCACTTTGTAGTATAGTCTGAAGTCTGGAAGGGTTAAACCTCTGCTTTGTTCTTTTTTCTCAGGATTGCTTTGGGAATTCAAATCTTTTGTGGTTCCATATATTAGGATTATTTGTTCTAGTTCTGTGAAAAATATCATGGGTATGTTGATAGAGATTGCACGGAATCTGTAGATTGCTTTGGATAGCATGGCTGTTTTAACAATATTAATTCTTCCAATCCAAGAGCATGGGATATATTTCTATTTCTATGAATCATCATCAATTTCCTTTATCAGTGTTTTATAGGTTTCAGTGTGTAGGTGTTTTATTTCTCTGGTTAAGTTTATTCCTACGTGGTTTTTTTTTTAATGTAATTTTAAATGAGACTGTTTTGTTTTAGGTTTTTTGGTGGTTTTTTTTTTTTTTTTTTTTTTTTTTTTTACTTCTCTTTACAATAGTTCATTATTACTATATAGAAATGCAACAGACTTCTGTATATTTATTTTTAGCCTGCTACCTTGCTGAATTCATTGATCAGTTCTAATAGTTTTTGTGTGGAGATTTTACCATTCTCTATATGGATTGTTATGTCATCTGCAAACAGTGACAGTTTTACTTTATAACTTTTATTTATTTTTCTTGTCTAATTGCCGTGCCTAAGACTTTTAAACTATGTCAGAGAGAAGTGGTGAGAGTGGGCATCCTTATCTTGTTCCTCAGTTTAGCAGGAAGGCTTTCAGCTTTACACCATTGTGTATTATGTTGATTGTGGGTTTGTCATAATTAGCCTTTATTATGTTGAAATATGTTCCCTCTATACCTACTTTGTTGAGTTTTTATCCTGAATGGATGTTGAATTTTGTCAAACGTTTTTCTGCACCTGTTGAGTTGGTCACGTGGTTTTTGTCTTTCCTTTTGTTAATGGGGGTGTATCACATTGTTTGATTTGCATATATTGTACTATTCTTTTGACCCTGGAATGAATCCAGTTTGATCAGGGTATATGATTTGTTTTGTGTATTGTTGGATTTAGTTTGCTAATATTTTGTTGATGATTTTTGTATTATACTCATCAAAGATATTGGCTGGCAATTTTCTCTTTTTTTTTGTAGTGTCTTTATCTGGTTTTGGTATGGTGATGTTGGCCAGTGTCTTTATCTGGTTTTGGTATCAGGGTGATGCTGGCAATAAACATATAATGAATTTGGGAGTATTTCCTCTTCTTCAGTTTTTTGGAGTAATTTGAGAAGGATAGATATAAGTTCTTTTTATGTTTGGTAGAATTCCCTAGTAAAGCCATCCTGTCCTAGACTTTTGTTTATAGGGAGTTTTTAAAATTAAAGATTCTATTTTACTTCTAGTGATCATTTTGTTCAAATTATCTCTTTCTTCTTGACTCAGTCTTGTGAGGAACTTGTCCATTTCTTCTGGTTGTCCAATTTTTTGGCATGTAATTGTTCATAGTATTGTCTTACGATTTTTTTGTATTTCTGTGGTATTGATTGTTATTTCTCCTCTTTCAGTTCTTATTTTGTTTATTTGGGTCTTCTCTCTTTTCTTCTTGGTGAGCCTGACTAGAGGTTTGTCATTTTTTTTTTTTATCTTTTCAAAAAAACCAGCTTTTGATTTTATTCAATTTTTAATCTGTATTTTATGTTTTCCCTCTCTGATCTTTATTATATCCTTTCTCCTACTGAAAACTTCCCAAACCTAAATAATAAAACAGATATCCAGGTACAGGAAGCAGAGAAGGGCTAAATAAAATGAATCCAAACAGACCCACACCAAAACATATCATAATTAAAATGATAAAAGTTAAAGAGTGGATTATAAAGGCAGCAAGAGAAAAACAAAGAGTCATTTAGAAGGGAATCCGCATAAGATTATTATCTGATTTCTCTGCAGAAACTTTGCAGGCTAGAAGGGAGAGGTAAGATAAGTTAAAAGTCTTGAAAGGGGAATACCTGAAACCTAGGATACTCTACCCAGTAAGATTATCATTTAGAATATAAAGAGAGATAAAGAAGTTCTCAGGCAAGCAAAAACTAAATCCTAAAGATAGGATTAGTTCAGCAGTACTAAGGCTAGCCTTAAAGAAATATTGAAAGATCTTCCCTTAATAGAAAAGAAGCAATTACCTATAGGAAAGGGAAAATCACAATAGAAAAGACAAACATATAGTAAGAATTGCAGATCACTTAAGCCAGTACATACATTAAAAAATAATAAAAAATTTGTTGAAGTGATTATAACTAAAACAAACAGTAAAAGATAAGCATGAAGATGTAAAATAGGACAGCAAAATCACAAAATGTAAGGGAGAGGAGTATAAAAATGTAGATCTTTTAGAATATATTTGAACTTGAATGACTATCATCTTAAAGTCATTTAGGTACAGATGTAGTCATGGGTCAACATACTTGAACTCCATGGTAGCTACAAATCAAAAACAGTAAAGTCACAAAAATCAAACAGAAATTAACTCAAGCATACTACAAAAGAATATCATTAAACCACAGCTGGAGAAAGAAAAAGATAAACAAAGAATAACTACAAAAACAACTGGAAAACAAAGATTAAAATGGCAATATATACATATCTCTCAGTAATCCTTTAAATGTCAATGAACTAAATGCTTACATCAAAAGACACAAGAGTGGCAGATTGGATAAACCTGTAACATGCTGCCTACAAGAGACTCATTTCAAGATGAAAGTGATACACAGACTGTAAGTGAGGGGACAGAAAATGATATTTTATGCAAATGGAAGTGACAAGGAAGTGGAGGTAGTAATAGTCGTATCAGACAAAATAGACTTTAAAACAAAAGCCATAAAGAAAGACAAAGAAGGACATTATGTAATGATAAAGGGATCAACAAGAAGAGGATAGATACTACATTCATTAACACATATGCACCTAATATAGGAGCACCTAAATATGTAAAGTGTATACTAACAGGCATAAGAGGAGAAATTGACAGTAATACAATAATATAATAATAGTAAGAGACTTTCTAACACCCTGCTGAAATCAACAGTCACATCATCCAGACAGAAAATCAATAAGGCAAAGAGGTCTTAAATGACACAATAGACCAATTGGACTTCCTTGATATCTACAGGACACTACCTCCAAAGACAAAAAAACAGAATATACATTCTTTTCAAGTGTGAATGAATTGTTTTCTAGGATAGACCACATACTAGGTCATGAAACAAGCCTCAACAAATTTAAGAGGATAGAAATTATTCAAGCATCTTTTTTGACCACAACAGTATGAAAATAGAAAGCAACTACAGCAAGAATAATGGGAACAGAATGAACATGTGGAGACTAAAAAGCAAGGTACTAAAAAATCATTGAGTCAGTGATGGAATCAAAGAAGAAATCAGAAAATACTTTGAGACAAAGAAAATGAAAACACAACAGCCCCAAATCTATGAGGTGCAGCAAAAGCCATTCTAACAAAGAAGTTCATAGCACTATAGGCCTTCTTCAAGAAACAAGAGAAGTCTCAAATAAACAACTTACTCTACCACCTAAAATAATTTGAAGAAGAACAACCACTGTACCTTTGACTTTCTTTTTAGTGATGTTTCTTTTTGTTTGATTTTTTAATGTGACTTTCAGAGCTATTATATTTTCATTGATCACTTGAGTTTGTTTTCTAAGATCTATAAGCTAGTTGAATTTTCAACCCTTTCTCCCTTTTATATTCCTGTATTTGAGTATTGTAACTCTTTTTTCATTTTTAAAATTTAAACCAATTACACCATCCATGATTTCTTTCTCCTGATCTCTTCTTTATCAGCTTTTTAAAACACTTTTAATCTTCTTTATAAAGCATGCTTTAATGTGTGATTTATTATATTAGAGCTTTTGTGGTTACTTGATGAGAGACACATCTGGATGGCCCTGGAGTCCTTTCCCCTTTTAATACCTTATCTGGGAGCTGGTTCAGTAGACTGAACTGGGCTGCAAAGAGCCGAAGTCTTTAGCTCATGTCATCATTCTTGGCATATAATCTGTTTCCAGGGCTCTTGGTTTATATCTCTTGAACTTTGGTATACATATTCCTTATATTTATCCCAGGGCCTAGATATCACTTAATATATTTCTTGTTGCTTAGGGTAGGAATGAGCAAACACCATAACCCAAGTGCCAAATCCAGCTGCCTGTTTTTGAATGGAATGTGAGTTAAGAATAGTTTCTATATGTTTATATAGTTGAAAAAAATCCAAAGAAAAATAATTCTTGAAACATGAAAGTTATATGAAATTCAAATTTCAGTGTCCATAAATAAAGTTTTGTTAAAAGAGAGCTCTGCTCATTTGTTATGTACTATCTATGGCTACTTTTTTACTGCCACAGCACAGTGGAGTATTTGCAATGGAGAACATAAGGCCCACAGAGGCTGTTTTTGAATCAAATACAGTACTATTTGGTCCTTTAGAAAAAAAGTTAGCCCACTCCTGATTAGAGAAACTAGGTGTTCCCAGGTCCCATGTTAGACTTACGTATAATTATGTTATGTGGTATTAGGCACACACTCACTCTTGGGATCCTCAGTTGCATGTCCAACATACTAACCTAGGAAGACCCTCTCTCCTAGACCTTTGGTTTTGATGCATAAAGAACATCTAGGTCCAGCCCATGTTAGAGAAAAAAATGAAAGTATGGGGTCTATACCTACCCTACTATTTCTCTGCTTATAAAACTTCCCTGAATGAATTCTATGTTACACTGGAACTGTGTGGTGCTAGTGATGTGTGCCTGTTACCCTCTTGTATGATTTTATTCATCTTTGAATGTTAATCAGTGCTAATAGAAAGTCATGTGGGGTCAAACTGAGCATGTGGTGCCTGGAAGACCTAGGAGAATCTGAAGCAATTCACCACCTGTATTTTATTTTTGATGTTTCTTGTACACAATTTTTTTGGTCTTTCATCTCTATCTTCCCCACCATTGTGAGATATCAAGCTGAATCTCCACTGGGACATTTTTTCCTGTCTTTCTAGACAACCCTAGATCTCATCTTATAATTAACCATGATCATTTGGTATGCCATCTTAACCACTAAGAAAATTGTAAATTTTTCCTGATACATCATTTTGATTACCATTTGGCAAATGATTTGGCGAGTGATCTTAAAGATTTGTTCTTTGAGTCATGACAACTTTCTAGCTCCCCTTATGGTGGAATATTTTCTTCTATCATTTATTGTTTTTTGTTGGTGGTGAGATTGGAAGAAGCAGAGGGAAGGAAAATTTTCTTCTGCCGTCTTAAACTAGAAATTCCATGCTGTCGTTATACCCTTACAATTTCTCAGAATCATGTATAATTGATTTTGCTCTCTGCCCCTGAATTTAATTTGTCCTGACATTAAACTACTAAGGTTTTTAGCTGTGCAAGAAAAATCACTAAGATTTGTTTAAACTTTGCAATTTGGCATTCTTAGGACTATCCTTTCAATTGGATATACTAAGCTTATAGTAATAAGAGTGGACAGTTAAGCCTTTTTAAAAATATAGCACCTATTATGTCTTCCACTAGAAAGAAAATAATGTTGATTTCCAAAGAAATTTGAGTCGTAATTATGAAATACTTCCCTCAGTTCCCCACCATCAGCTACCAAGAATTTGCTTTCATTTAGTCTTTGAAACCAAGTTAACCTATTCATTCTATTTTTTGCAAACTCTGATTTTTGTAATACTTTAAGACATTGTATATGCCTCCCACAATACTCCTTAGAAATTGCATGATTCAAGTTTATTGTGAATTCCCAACTAGACAAGGGTATCAGGATTTTCTTTTCTTTCTTTCTTCTTGTTTTCAAAATGATATTTCTATGATAAGATGTTTTAGAGTTAGTAAGCCAAGACCAAAAGAATAAAATGCTTAGGAATGCCAATTGTTCACAAGATAACAGTATGGATAACATATAAAGAAGGTTTCTTTTAATTAATAAAACTGCCTTAAGAACAGTCAATCACAAGATATGAAGACATGTAGACCCAAGAGCTAGTAGCATGTTTGGGAGTTAAAACAAATACAGTCTTTAGAGATTTATTTTCTCTTGAGTACAAGGAAAAGTCAAAATATTTACAGATGGATGTGAGCCATGCTTGAAATTTTTTAAAAATTGCTTTACCTTTGTTTAGAATTCCTTGATGTCTAATAAATAACATTTTCTAAGGAAAAAAAATAAATTTCAAGTATGATAAATCAAAACTTTTGATTAGCTCTTTTTAAATTCTTTTATTTCCTCAGTTGAAAAGAATTTATGGGTGTAAAGGAGAAATTATTCAAAGACAGAATAGCATAAATTGGAAAAACCTCTCATGACTAAGACAATTGAAAAAAGCAGATGTTTATTGGATTATTTTCCCCAACACTTTAATGAGTAAGGATGTTGCCAGCAATTGTTTTCTTTCCTGTCTTCATAGTGGAGAACCATTAAAATGAAATAAAAAATAATGCACACTGCAAAGATCTACCAAAAAATCCACATTTTTACTGGTCTTAATTCATAGATAAGTGTTGGAATAGTCTTACAATGTCAGTTTTTTTCATATAGTTTGTCTTCTGGTATTTATAGCATTATAACTCACATTGCATTATTAACTACCACAGTAAACAAGTTCTTTAATATACTTAAGAATTATTTTCTCATTTAAAGCTGAGATTTTTTTAAATATTTATGTTTAGTTTAAAGAACTTTTGTATTAACTTTCATATAATGACTTAATAAAAATATCAGTTTATCTCATGTGGTTATGGTTATTGGTATATATGGCTTAAATGAATATCCTACATTGCCTATTTATTCAAGAAATAACATAATATGACATAAATAATATTCCATTCCTCAATCATACAGGTTTTATTATCTTCATTTACATTGCCTTCTTCTATGTCATGAACTTACGTATCATTATGAATACTCATAGTTTGATATCTTCCATTTAGGAATCAGCGTCTACATAGAAAATGCGAAGGTTGGAATGGACAAGAAGCTATTGCATCCATGAAGTAGTAACATGTAAGTACTATTAAACTCTTATACCCCTACTCTAGGGAAGGAATAGTTAAGTAGTTGTATTGTTAATTATGTGCAACTATTTATAACTGAAAGAAAAAAGACTGAATAATTGAGAGCAAAAAGGTATCCAAATACTTCCAAGTTCTGATAAATACTATAACCTATGTATGCAAAACTGTGCTATTCTGAGTCCCCCCAAACTTCCTTTCCCTCGCAGATATTTTATCTTCCATGTGACAGAATGTCTCATATGATGCAGTTCCCCCAAAAGGTGTTTTGATTCTAATTAGTATATGGCCAACATGATTTCAGCTTCAAAAGAGCAAATTAATGATAGCCAACATGATTTCAACTTTATGTCTTAGAAAATGACATCAAAGTACTTGGTAGTATTGGCTGTAACATCATGAAAAGTTAGGAGTAAGTCTGATAAAAACACCAAGACTTCTGTTTGGTCCATGAAGCACAGAATTATTCTGTTACACACATGCAACACATACAAACATAAATAACACATGGTACTGTTAGGGTCTGAAAAGAAAATGCAGCATCTATTTTTAAACAGGCAAAACAATACCACCATCCTATTTCATTCACTGAGTTATTGAAAGGATTTTCTGACATAATTTGAATAAAAATCTTTGTAGTAATTCCCACCACATGTTGATTATTATCATTAAATCTTAACCTTCACAGTAGCTAAAATCTAGCATAACTCATATGCTGACTTTGATGTAAATATTATGCTTTTCAATAAAGCTTTATGATACTGGTAATTAATCATATGTGTAGCTAACATCTACTTTATGGACTTGATAGTAATGAAAAATCAGATGTTCCTGTTTGTTTATTTAGTTGATAATTGCAGAAACACTCCTTGAGGCACTCAAAAGACCAACTTCAAAGTTCTATAGATTTAATTTATACCCACTATACCTCCAAAGGGATCTGATGTAGCTACAAACTTCAGTAAGTTATAAATTAGGAAAATCTTCAGACTAGCATTTTACAGAGTATGTTCTACATAAATTAGCTCCATGAAAGGTTAAAAATATAGCAAAGGGGGAAAAAGTTATGTAGTTAAATAAACTGAAAACTAGATAGTAGGTTTCTTTGGCGACACAGATTTTTTTAGCATAGATAGATTTTCTTGAAGAAACGTACATTGTGAGTCCACAATGGGGGCATGAAGTATATAAAAGAATAATTCCCTATTTCTCCTTTATTCACATATTCAATACTTATAACTCCAGATGTGTAGGGTTTTCCCCCACACCAAGCCACTCTTTACAACAACTGTGTGTCCTGCAATTTAATTCAGTTCTGACTAACCGAAGTTAGTGCAGACAGCACGCGTGAAGGACTTAGTTCCTCAAACCTGCTCCCTATTTCAGACACCTATCACGAGTAAAAAGCCCCCATGTTATCTACAACTTCTGTCCAACTTGGCTACAAATTGGAGGTTTCTATGACCATACTCCTTGGATTTGAACACTTGCTACAAAAGCTCACTGAATTCAGAGAAATACTTATATTTACCAATGTATTATTTTTTCTTTTTTTCCAATGTATTATATAATATAGAATACAGATGAACAGCTGGATGGAGATATATAGAGTGAGGTCTAGAAAGATCCTGAGTTCAGGAGCTTCTGTCCTCATGGAGTTGGGGTGTGCCACCCTCCTGGCACATGGAAACTACCCTAACTCCTTACTATTAGGAGGCTTCATCGTATAGGCATGATCAGTTATCTCTATTTCTTGTTCCTTTGTGGGGAATAAGGGATGGGGCTAAAAGTTTTAAGCTTCTAATCATGGCTTGGTCTTTCTGGTGACTAGCCCACACCCACCAAGAGTCAACTCATTAGAATACAGGATGTTCCTAATCACTCAGGAAATTCCAAGGGATTTAGAAGCTCAGTGTCAAATGCTCCTATCACTCAGGAAATTACAAAAGTTTTAGGATCTCTGTGTCAGTAACCAAGGTCAAAGACTAAATATAAGAACAAAAGCTTCTCTTAGTACCCTATTTATGAGGGTTTTAGGAGCTCTGTGCCAGGCACTAGAGGCAGAGACCGATATAGATATAATTCTTATTGTTGCACAGCATGTTATGTTTATCAAATACATTTGTCTACTGTGAGCAACTTACTTCACTTAGGAATATGTTCTGCTATATGCATTTTTGGAAATGCTATTTTAAACCATAATATTAAAGTACGTCACTGAGGATTTTCCTGTTGTCCTGTTGTCTTCTTCAGTGAGCTACTTTTAATTTTATAATCAGCTGCTCCTGGATTCCTTCTGATGACTGATAAGGACTACAGGCAAAACTAGGACTGGACTAGAAGAGCTACTGTCAGGAGTCCTACAATTCTATGGTAGTAGGGCAGAGGAGGGAAAAAGAAAGTAACATTTAGAACTTTCTGCCCTTCTTGTACAGAATCTTTCTCCTCCACTACCTCACCTCTACCACCACCACCATACAGTTCTTTGGCCAAAATCCTAGTGCCCAGAACCTGAATCTCCACCTTGTATCACCAATCTCTGGTAGGACTACATTTTAATCCTTAGCCTTACAGTCTTCTTTCCTCAAGGCATTGTGGCTGTCTGATTTAGTGGGTGTCAGAGGGCAAACATGTCTGGAAGAGGCCACAGTATGTAAATGATAGCAAAAGTACTAGCAAAGAGCATTATAACAGTTATCTTGGATACGAAATTACAAGTGTTAAGGCAGTTTGAGGTCAGTGGAAATCTCCATCATATTTCAGAGGCTTTGGGGCTTACTATTGCTCTAGGGAAGTACTGTAATAATAAAAGCAAAATATAAGCCTAAGGATCTTTAAATGCTATTAATTAGATTCATCATAAAAGGACTGTGAAATTAGAATTGTTGTGTTCTCAATTGTAATTTAATTGCATTAAGATGACAAAATTTTGTTTGACAATGGTGGTTCAAGACATTCAACAGAAAGTGATGCTTCAAATATAGAAAATTGTTTAATACTAAACTGTCAGAAAAGTATAGCACACTGTTTGAAAGCATGGCTATACCATATGCTTATGAGTACATGAGCTGTACATACCTGATCCCACGCACAGGCAAGAACATTGTTTTTTTGGCATGTGAAGGGAGACCTGAAGTTAGGTTGTTATTCTTTTTCTAATAAATATTTTTATGTGATTAAATGTAAAAAGAAGGAATGATA
The DNA here is from genome assembly GCF_009834535.1 of Camelus ferus. NCBI lineage: Eukaryota > Metazoa > Chordata > Mammalia > Artiodactyla > Camelidae > Camelus > Camelus ferus. The sequence continues at coordinate 86,954,750 of NC_045698.1, read as the reverse complement.
TAATTTTTAATATAATTTATTGCGACTTACAGACATCTTATAAAAATTCATTATAAAAGCAAGAGACAGAAATTATAACACCTCTGTGAGTACCTTGTAAAACTTTAAAAAAATATTTCCAATGCTAGAGACTGTTCAGAAAAACTTTTGACTCCTTAAAAATTACTACAACTTTTTAAATGCTATGTGACTTATGCTTTGGTAATCATTGATGCTCTACTTGTCAGCTTTAGTTAGAAATAAGAGAGAGAACTAAGGTATTAGAGAATTAGTGTAAAGGCAGCCACTAGAGCAATATAAACCCTCCTAAATATCAAAAGAAATAGTTAACTGCTGAAAGAAATAAAGGAAAGAGGACAGGGAGGGAGGGAAGGAGGAAGGAAATAGATTAAGGGAAATAGACCACATAATGAGAAAGTAGGTGTTTGCGTGTATCTGTGTCTGAGGAGAGAAGTGAGTATATGGTTGTAAGACATATATGTGTATGTGTGTGCATGTGTATAGGAAGCTAACCTCGTAATGACATCAATGTTACCCAAGTTAGTTTATGAATTTAACATGATCTTATAAAAAAATCAATAGATTTGTTTTCCTCTGGTGCTAAATAAGCAAGTTGATTTTAATGTCTGTACAGAAAAGTAAGCAATCAGGAATATCCAGTGAAACTCTGATAAAAGAGAGCAATACACATGTTAGGGAAGAGGAGGGCTGACACCTCCCCCACTATAAACATATTATAAAGTCATTATAATTGAAACAGGTTGATATTGGCTCATTACTAGACAAACAGAAGAAGACTTAACTGTTTATAAAAATTTTGTATATGATAAAAGTTTGCATTTTTAGTCAGCAAAAAAAAGATACTTTTAAATGAGAGATTTGAGGACACTGCATAGCCACCTGGAAAGAGATAAAAATGGCTGTGTACCTCATGTCTTGCATCATATTAAGTTAGGAAGGGATAAAGAACTATTAAAAATGAAATCACAAAAACTAGAAGAATATATGAATGAAAATATGTATAGTCTGAAAGTGTGGAAAACTTTTTTCTCTAGAACACAAAATCTAGAGGCAAAAGAAAGGCAGATTAAAACATTTGACTCCATAAATAGTATTTTTAAAAGTAGTTTTTTGTGTGGCAAATAAGTAAAAAGTAAAAGCATATGAAATATTTGTAATATACATCAGAGACAAAGGGCTAATATCTCAGTACATGAAGCATTCCTATAAATTTTTTAAAGGAAAGCTAAGAAACCAGTAGAAAAATGGACAAATGTTATGAACAGGCAGTTCATAGGAAAATAAATAAAGATAGCTTTAAACATATGAAAATATTGTCAACCTAACTCATAATAAGAAAAAAATAAATTGGAACTTTATCTTAATGCCATTTCTTACCTATTGAATTAGCCCATAATCTGAGAATCTGACAATATACTCTGTGGATAAGATGGTAGAATGACACACATTCTCATGAGTTTCTAGTCAGAATGCAAAATGTTGTAGGTCCTCTGGGAATTTAACAGTATCTAGCAAAATTGCTTACTTCTTTATTCTTCAATCCAGGAATCCTGCTTATATGACTACATCTTAAAAATACACTAGGAAAATTTCCAAGGAACTTATATACATGGTTATTATTTGCAATATTATTTGCCAAAGCAAAAGATTGGGACTAACCCCTGTGTCTTTCAAGAGAATACTGTCTGAATGAACCAGGGTATATCCTTACAATGGTATACTATGTAACTGTAAAAACAGTAAGGAAATTTAATTGCTCTCCAGAGCAGATTGTTAAGTGACAAGAGCAAGAGGCAGAAAAGAGGAAGAATACAAATATGTATATGTGTGTTTGTACCTATTGTCCTGTCATCACAATTAATATGATAACCAGACATTATTGTCTTCCTGACATGATATACTATGAAGGACGTAGAGCCACCTATGAAATATTCTTATCCAGTGTGAACCTGTGTTCAACAAAGCCTTTAGTGCTAATATTCAGTGCATATGAAATAGGAGGAATAGAGAACTATGAAACTATTGACTGGGTGTCTTGAATAAATAATATAAACACAATTAATAAGAAGAGAAAGCACTGCTATAGACTGCCCCAGGGAGGGTCTCTGACCCTATGACATACCCCTGCTCTTCTGTGTCTCCCACTAGGGATGCAGGTCCCAACCAGATCATTTCTCCTGCCTTCCTACCAGACTCCATGTAGATCTTTCTTTGTTGTAAAAAAGCTGTTCTGCTAGTCCTGATATCAATTTCAGCAAGAGTCTCTCTGGATGTAGTTGTAGTTTTGACACGTTAGTGAGGGCAGGTGAGCCCAGTGTCCTACTCTGCTGTTTTGACCTCTCTTGAACAATTAATGAAATTTTAATGTGGAACTTTTCTTAACTGTCTTACTATAAAGTAAGCTATAGTTATATAAGAAAATACCTCTAAGTTTAGAGATGCATGCTAAAAAATGAAGGTGTGAAATGACTTGATGACTGAGATGTGCATTAAAATACCTCACCCCAAAATTGGAAGGACTAATAAAACCAGTGGAACAAAAAGAAACGAACAACAACAACAAAAAACCCTCCACAGTATTCAATGTTTAGAATGCAAATATGGAAAGATAGAACTGTGCAATGTTTTCCTAATCCTTGATTAAACAGATTTCATTAAAAAAGATTTTAAAATGCATTCTGCTGAGACACAATTTTTCCACTCACTGGAAGCTTTCAGGGGATACAGACGTAGAGAATTGTAACTGGAGATGATCTTCCTGCTTTATTGGGATCTACTAAACAGAAGTGTTCAAATTGCCTGTGCATTGATCAGAGTTTTTCAGAGAAACAGATGCAATAGGAGATTATAGAATATATATATGATTGTGTGTGTGTGTGTATATGTTAGCTTCACATATATAAGAAGATTTATTATAAGGAATTGGCTCACACAATTATTAAGGCTGTGAAGTCCCACAATCTGCCCTTCACAAGCTAAAGAAGCAGAAAAGCTAATAAATCAGGAAAGCTGGTGATATAATTCAGTCCTAGTCCAGAGGCCTGAGAATCGGGGGAGCCAGTGGTCTAGGTCCCAGCCCAAGTCCAAAAGCCTAATCATTGAGGGAGACCAGTGATATAACTGCCAATCTGAAAGCCCAAGAACCAGAAAGTTTGATGTCCACAGGCGGGAGAAAATGGATGTCCCAGCTCAAGCAGAGAACAAATTTGCCTTTCCTCGGCCTTTGTTTATTGGGGCCCTTAATGAATTGGATGATGTGCACCTACACTGGTGAGGGAGATCTTCTTTATTCAGTCTACTGATTCAAATGCTAATCTCTTCTGGGATCACCCTTACAAGAACACTTAAAATAATGTGTTATCAGTTATCTGGGCATCCCTTAGCCCAGTCAAGTTGACATAAAATTAACCAGCTCAGCCTGTATGAACTACACTCACAATGGCTGCAAACAATGTTGGCATCTGGAGGCACCAAAATAGAGTTCTATTTCCCACCCTGCTTATTACTTCTCTGACTGAGATGTTTTCATTTGAAAGAAGTGTTTCATGTGAAAAGAAACTGTAAGAGGTAAAATTGGGGGAGAGAGAAGAAAGGAAATCCGTCAAATAATAAACACCAAAAGACTAATTAACTTAAACTCAAGTTAATAACTCCACTGAATCTTGGCCTTCATTACTGCATTCCTTTCCCTCTGAAAATGAAATAATGAGCTCTATGTGTGGAATATTAACCAAAGAAAAGAAAAGAGACCAGGTCAGTTTTAGTAATTGCTATAAATTGGCATATCCATTTTTTGTTGCAAAAAATGTGCCAATGACATAAATAACTTCGTTTTCTGGATAACTTTGTTTACTTAGCTTTAATATAGGCATATCCATAATAATATCAAGGTGATTATACATGCATTCACCACAATCTGGCTATGTATTCCTACAACCATCCTGGAAAAATGAAGACATTAATAGACTATGAACTTTGGCCTTCTGGGAATAGGAGTAGTGCAGAGTGAGAAAAGGAGACTAATAGGTATGGAGTGCATGCTATAAATGTTAGAGACAAATTTGAGTGTCCTGGGAGGAAGTATTTACTTTTTATACCTTTTTCAGTAGCTCAGCAAGGGGCTGGCTTAGCCTTTTGGGTTAGAGGATGGTTAACAACCATTGAACTATGAACACGTGCCCTTCTAAAAAGGGTACTTTCTCAGACAAGAAACTCCATTGTTGGGCAGTTATACAGGTATCCCCTGCACTGTATTTCCCTCTCATCCCTCTACACACACACCATGTACAGAGCAGTGTGTCTCTCTTGAGACACACTTGAGACACACTTTTACATGATGAGGCCAGTCCATTTATGCTCACTGAAACAATACTTTATTTAGGATGAGAGCTCAGGAAAAAAATGTGTGCTTTGCTGTCTCTGTCTACATTTTTCCTAACAGATATAATTATACCCTACACCACATAGCACTTACAGAATGTGTGCCTATGCCCTAATTGTCTCACAAAAATGTTAGACACTTTTACCTATATTACCTAATTTTTATCTCTGCTCTAAGGTGGACTTTGATATACTTATTTTATAAACAAGGAAACATACATTAAATCCAACAATCATTCAGGCAAAGAAAAAAACTACCAACAAGCTAGAAATAGAAGGGAATTTTCTAAACCTGATTAAAATAATCTACAAAGACTTAGAGCTAATATTATACTTGATAGTAAAAGACTGAAAGCGTTTCGCTTAAAAATGGAAGTGAAGCAAGGATGTTTGTTCTCACCATTTCTTAGGTAACATTTTACAAGAAATCTTAGCCACTGTTATAACACAAGAAAAAGAAATAGAAATCATACAGACTGGAAAGCAAGAAGTAAAACTGCCTTTATTTGAGATGACTTGACTGTCTATGTAGGAGACACTAAGGAATCTATAAAAAAGCTACTGGAACTGAAAAATGAGTTTAGCATTATCTCAGAGTATAAATTCAATATTCAAAAGCCAATTATATCTTCATCTCACTACTATGGTAAGCAGAATATTGACCCCCCCCCAAAGATGTCCAAACCGTAATCTTTGAACTTCTGACTATGTTACCTTATATGACAAAAGAGATTTGGGAATGTGATGGAAGAATCTCCTGAATTATCCAGGGGCCCACTCTAATCCCCCTCTAGTCTAAGTAAGGTGAATATCTAAACCCACTCCATGGCCTTAAATGTGGAAAGTCTTGTTTTCAGAGAGATGTGAGAAAGGAGAAAGGTCAAAGAGATGCAACATTGCTAGCTTTGAGGATGAAGGAAGGGGGAGACAAGGAAGGAATGTAAGAAGCCTCTAAAAGCTGTAAAAGACAGGAAAAATGGATTCTTCCCTAAAGCCTCCAGAAAGGAATGTAGCCCTAATGACACCTTGATTTTAGTCCTATGAGACATGTGTTAGACTTCTGACCTGTAAAAATATAAGTCAGAATAAGACTAGAAATAGAAGAATAAGAAATAGAAAAAGAACAAAATACAGTAAATGTTATTTTAAGTCACCAATGTTGTGGTAGTATGTTCATCAGCAATAGAAAACTAGTATCAAAAAAATAGCAATGGAAAATAAAACTAAAGGACAATATAATTTATACTAGCATCAAAATATTAAATACCAAGGGATAAACTTACCATCTATCTAAAACCTATAAGTGGAAAGCTACAAAATATTGCTGAGAGAAATTAGAGAAGACTTAAAAGAATGGAGATAACATGTATGTCATGAATCACTTAAAAGCAATAGCACTTCCAGTGGCTATAACCAAAAAAGTGAAATATTTGGGAATAAGGTTAATAAAAATGTATGACTTTTACCTTAAAAGCTAAAGCATGTCTTAGAAAGATTAAAGAAGATATAAGAAATGAAAAGTATATATTGTTCTTGAATTAGAAGACTCAACGTTGTTAAATTATCTAATCTCCCACAGTGATCTATAGATTTAATGCAATCCCTATCTGAATTCAAGCAGGTTTTTGTTTTTTATAGATATACAAAGATTCTAGAATAGCCAAAATAATTTTGAAAAGAACAGAATTGGGTAACTCACACTACTTGATTTCAAGACTTAATACAAAGCAACAGTAACAAGATTGTGTGGCATCAGTATAAGCTTACACATATAGATGCATGAAAAAAAATTAAGGGCTTTTATTGAGAATGTATAAAGAATTTATACACCTCAATTATAAGAAGAAAAACAACATTTTATGGGTTGGGTTGTGTCTACTCAAAAGATATATTGAAAGTCCTAACTCCCATTACCTCAAAATGTGACATTATATGGAAATAGGGTTGTTGCAGATGTTAATAGTTGAGATGAGGTCATACCAGAGTAGGGTGGGCCTTTAATCCAATATGCCAGATGTCCTTATAAAAAGAGGAGAAGAGACGCAGATACTGAGGGGAAAGTGCCATGTGATGACAGAGGTGGGGTTGAAGTGCTGCTACTACAAACAAGAAATGACAGGGATTCCCAGCAAGCCGCCAGGAGCTATATAGAGATAAGGAAGGAGTCCACCCTACAGATTTCAGAGGAAATGTGGCCTTGCCAACACCTTGATGTTGGATTTCTGCCCTCCAAACTGTTAAGACATTAGAGATCTGTTATTTTTAGCCACCCAGTTAGTGGCACTTTGTTATGGCAGCCCTCAGATACTAATACACAACCCAACAACAACAACAGCAACAACAACAAAATGGCCACATCCAAAGAAATATACATATGACAAATAAGCATGTGAAAAGATGATAAAAATCATTAGTCACTGGGGAAATGAGAATTAAACTACCATGAGAAACCACCATACACTCCATAGAAAAATGAAAATTTAAGTATTATCAAAGATGTGGCACTAATCAGATTCCACACAGTGCTGGTGAAAATGCCATAGTTTGTGGTCACTTTGCAACGTCACAGCGTCTCGTAAGAGCAAATAGACATAAACGATGCAGTTCAGCAACGCTGCTCTCCTGTATTCACCGAAAGGAAGAATTCAACACACACACACACAGTCTTCCCAGATGCATTTTTATTTGTAATAACCCAAAATTGAAAAAAAAAAACTGCAGCACCTGAAAACAAACTGTCCCTCACCTGCAGTGTGGATGTATGGAAGTGTGGCACATCTATACTACAAAACAATATCAAGCAATAAAAAGGAAAGGACTATTCACACAACAACATGTGTGATAATCATGTGCATTATGCTAAGAGAGAGACCCAGACAGAAATCCATCATGCTGTATGATTTCTATTACATGAGTTTCTATTAAAGGCAAAACTATAGCTGCAGAAAACAGATCAGTGGTGGCCAGTGGACAGAACTGACAGTGAAGGGACATGAGAGTGTTTTCAGGGTTAAAAAAAAAAAGTGATCAGTATCATTACTGTGGTGGTGGTTACACCATTTTGTATGTTTACCAAAGCACATAAAATTGAACAAAGTGGCAAATTTTGTTTTACATAAATTACATCTTGGTAAGAATTATAAAATAGCAGTCTTATTTTTATGTAATTATTATGTCTTCCTGTACCTACCAACCTAGCATTTCATGTTTATATGCAGAGAAGTGACTAAATAAAGATTACTCAGGGTTAATAGTCACTTTTGGTCATCATAGTTTGAGGATTTTTTTTTTAGTTATATATATTTTGCTGCATTGTGTGAATTTGTGATCATGTTTCATAAAAAATAATCATTATTCTGGCATAAATATAAGAAAAATGCTAACTATGTTTTTATATATTGTAGTAAAATGTGCCTTTAAAAATTTTGTATTGAGTCCCCAAATGCCAAGAAATTGGACAAGAGATCACATGATACACAATAGTCAATCTATGTATTAATGACTTAGGAAGCATTTAGTTTCTAATCTTGCTGGTAAGCTCTGATATCTGTTATGTGAATTACTTTATTTCAGCATATATAGGTAGTATTATCTGATGTTATCAAAATAGAAATGCTTTTGAGCATTACTCACAGAAATAAATTTATCTCTCAGACCATTATTTTGTTCTCAACTTTAATCCAAATGTGGATCATATCTTATCATCTTCATTAGTATTCTAGCAATGCATTATGTTTTTAAAGAAATGCTATACCCAAGTGCATTTGAGTATCTCTCTTAGAAAATGGAACATATCTCCTTATACATACAGTATCAGTGAGTTTTCACACATTTTCAGGTTACTCAGTTTTGTAAATGTTAGCCTATAAAATTGGAAATAATTGCATCTAAAACCTACCCTCTTAGATCCTGGGTATATCAGATATTAAGATTTCTTCAGAAGATCATTACATGCTTAGTAAGGTGTTTTCTGTATCTATCTGGCTATATATTGTCCATTTATATCTATATATCTATCTGTTATACCTATTTATCAGGATAGATTCACTGCATGTTAAAGAGATTGAAAATGTAATTACATAAAAATGAGATGTAAGTGTATGTAAGTTACAATGAAATTTGTGCTTTAGGACATATCACATATTTGTGCTTTGCATGCAAGTATTCCCATGAGGTTAGATGTGACTAAAATAAAAATAGTGACTTGTGTGGCATATTTACATAAATACGTTGTATATATTTCCCTGGTCTATTTTATACACAAGGATAAATTATCCAATTATTAATCTGATATTAAGTTTACCCCTTCTGTTTAACGTTTCAATTGTGGAGAATTCTAGGTTTGTTCTCACAGTTCAGGGGCCTCACATGTATCTTCATCCTTTTTTGGTATCTTGCCCCATTTTAGTCCCTATTTTTGATGAAGTGGTATATTCCGACTTTGGAAGAACATCATCTGAAAGTGGAGGTGACATAATTTTAGGTCCCCAAGGTATTTATATTCTAAAGAAAAAACAGGGTTTAATGCTAAAGCCACAAATCAGTATCTTTGTGACATTACAGACTCTTTGAAACCTATACGGAAGAGATTTTGTGTTAGTATGAGGGAGAGCTTTCAGTCAGCTGTCCAAATACACTACCAGCCCCTTGTCTTTGCTCTCTGCTGACCAGAAATCCTGACCCAAGTGAAAAGTCTGCTATTGTAAAATGTGAAAATAAAGCAAGTTTTTGCTTAATTGAAAGGAGAAAAATAATCTCTCGCTATTCACTCATACACAGTAGAATGACAGATGTCATCTTCTAGTCCAAGATACTGTGTAAAATATATTCATGAGTCTACATGTACATACAAACTATGAAGAATTTTTTTTCCCCCAGTGGAAGCAAATGACACCAGCATAAAACATTCCACAAACCAAGCATGAAAGGATTTCACTGAATATGCAAAGAGACAAATGATAAAACTGGAAAGTGAGATATGCAAGTTAAGCTAGTCTTTGGAGCTGGCTGCATATGTAAAGCTTTCAACAGAATAATATTACACTTTACTGACAATGAAATGTCCATTACATAGAAGAATAATCATTATCATTAAGTGAATTTCCTGCTGAGTACATTTTTCACTGTGAGCAGGCTCATCTCTTGGGACATTTGCAAGTTAGTCTCTGTAAAATTGTTTAGATCAGAGAAAGTAAAAGCACTGGTTGTTTGATTTAGTTGTCAAATAGAAAATAACTTGAGAAATTTTAAAGCAAGCCACCAAGGTAGATTTTTTTTCTGCCCCTTCAGGACAAAATGATATACCTCTATTTTGTATTTTCATGGAAGTAATTTAAAGAAAAGCAGAGAAATTGAAATTCTGCTTGAAATAAACAAATCCTTTTACAGATGAATAGTCCTCATCATCTTTGTATTCACAGACATCTATATAGCAAGGCACCTGCCCAAAAAACCATGTTGGTCAAAGGGAAATTAGAAAAATCTGTTGCAAAGTACACATTTATTCTAAGAGTTAAAATATGAATAAAAGCCAAATGTATTTTTTATTTAGTCTTGGAAAGTTTCATTTTTCCTAAATTATGGGTATTTGACAGTTTATTTCACATCTTTTTGTTTATTTCTTTCTTTTTTTCATGAGACTTTCATAAATACTTCACATAAAGACCTATCAAAATATTTTTGTTTCATGCTCTAATTTTTAAACATTCCTTTGGCATTAGCAATGTTAAGAGTTACAGGAGCAAAAAGTGATCAGATTTTGCTTCTTTCCTAACTCTTCTTTCCCTTGAAAATATTCTAGTTGATAGAGTAAGGAATGCCCATGTTTAGTCAAAGAGAACATCCTTGAATATTACGGATTTCATGACCTCATCACATTCCAAAAACTTCTGAAGAAAAAGTGTAATAATAATAAAAGTGAGTTAACATTTTACAAGTGATTGTAATATACAAAGCAGTATTTGATTCTTTCAGTTGATTTATTTTATTTAATCCTCACAACCACTCTGCAAGTTACTCTTCTCTTTATTTTTTTTTAAAGCAGAAACTGAACCCCAGAAGAATTCAGGTGATATAAGCAAGCCAAATAGCTTTCCTAGAGTAGTTTTCTGGCCTCTAACCAGAAAGGGCCCTAAATCAGATTTTCTATATTTAAATCAAAAGCTTTGTTTTGTTACATAACTTTCTTCTGTTTTAAGGAAAATATTAGTAATAATAGCTAATGATTGTTCTTATCAGTGGCAGGTGATGAGCCAAGTGTTTCATACTCACTAACTCATTTGACTTCACATCTGTGTTTGCTGTGCAGAGCTCCAAAGCCCACACATATGTCCAAATAGTATGCCATAGTTTCTTTCCAGGTGAAGCATGTTTTCTCAGATTCAGGATGAACTCTATAAGACCAACCATTCTATTGTGTGTACGTGAAGGAAGACTGGTGTATAATACACTCTGTAATTAACACATATCCTGACCAATTTGGTTAAAAGATGATCACAATGACCAGCTCAGGAAACAATTTTATTATTTCAAACAACAATTGAATTAGATCTACTCAGCAATTACCTAATCAATTTCTCAGCAGTAAACTATATAACAGCTAAAATCTATTGGCCATTTAGTTAGAGCTTTATTAATAGATATTATTTTAATAACATATCACTATCTCATTTTCCAGGATGTAAACTGTGCCTTTTTTGTATCTAAAATATGTGTGCTAATATCCAAGAAATGAATCTGTGATTTAATAACTTTCATGTCCTATTTGCAAAAATAAGATCAGTGTGTTTTGTAATTATTTATTGTAATCAACTCTCAATTTTGGTACCCTGAGCTGAGTTAGTTATTAAAATTTACATTTGATTAACTATTACTCTGTCTTCACTCACAGAAATAGCCATGTTTCCATTTTCCTACCAAGTTTTATTATCTTTGCATTTTCAGTATATCTTTGTCTCGGAGTTTCATGAATATCACTAAATTTTATATTCAGGCAGTGCAAGAATTCAGCACATTAAAAAAAATCTATTCCTAAAATTAAAACAAAATAGACTATCACTGCTCACTGTGGTTAAAGATCTTGAATCCCCACGGATCAGTAGCTGCAATAGTAGTTCTAAACTGCATCCCTTTCATTACACATGCAGAGTTTTAACAGAGAAATGTTCATAGGACATTTAATCTCTGCTATATCAGAAACATTTCACATGCTCAAAAAGAACCAGATCAGAAAGGCAGCTATTCGTAGATCACTGAGATGAAAAGATTCTCAAGAGGTTATCTACCTATAGCCTTACAGTTTAAACCTGAATAGAAAAATAATCGTATTCTAACTTTTCTTCCGCTTGCTCTTTATAATCACCAAGAACAGCATTATTTGGTAGCACATAGTGTAACAATCTCCTTTATGTTCAAAATGCTCTTCACAGTTCTTATGAATCTCTGTATTTAAATTCAGAATCCAAACTGATCTCAATAGAGACCTAAAATGTCATCTTCTACCAAATCCTCACTGTCTAACCAATACTCCTGAGGCAATTACCCCCTCTCCACAATCTGAGTGCCATAAAACTCCTTTTCCACACTTCTTTCATGTCTGTTACTCTAAACGAGCCCCAGTGCACACTATACTTACTCTCATAGAGGCCGTAAGCGTAGAAGACCTTCCGTCTTAGCTTCGTCTGCAAAATCAAGCCCAGTTCTGTCACTCCTTCATACAAACTCCCTTCATGTGCCAGCCAAAACGAGGTATACTCTTTCTGCGTCTCTCCCTGGCACAGTGCATCTCCTGCTTTTTAACCTAAGTGTCAAGTGTGCATAATTCACTGGGCTAGTGAAGTTAGTTCCTAAGAAAGTAATGAGATGTGGTGGGCTTCCTAAGGATCTCTGATAGTTACACTTCCTGCTGACATGGAAACAGGATAAGAGAGATATGTGCTTTAGATATTCTTTTTATTCTTCATATAGGTTTTTATGCTCATTTCTTAATAGTGTTATTTCCTTTTCTTTTTTATCCTGCCTTTGAGATATTTTATCTCGTTCTGTATTTCATCAATAGTGACTGCAATTGTTGTATGTGTGAGGGAGAGAGACTGAGAAACTGTATAGTCCCCACAATCCTAGCAGTATTAGATTTGAATATTTTAAAGTAGAAAACTAGACTTATAGTCTCATGTAGGTACTATGCAAATGAGTCAAAATTTCATAGCTCTTCACCTCTAAAATAAAAAAGGAAGTAGCAAGACCTCATTACATAGGCAGAAAGTGGAATAAATGTAGTTCCTAAAAATGTCAGAATAAAATTTTATAATCTGATGATTTACAGTTCATTCTGTGGTTTTAGTATGTAAAGGATAAGCATATCTAACGGAAATGGATGAATTGGGTCAAATAGAACTGGAACCCATTAAAATTCCAGCCTGAATCTTTGAGGTATAGAGAAGCTTGGTCACCCAAGTGATATATTATATAGCCCATTATTTGCTTCTGAGTTTCCTATTTTTCATCTGCCCAAGAAAATGGATGGTTCAAAAATCCCCTCAAACCTTTCATTTTGGAATCCATGTTGGGATAGTTAAGAGAGATTAAAAATCACTCAGTAATTGAGTAATATTTGCCTGTCTGAGGTTTCAAACAAATGCTAATACAAAAATTTTTGAATAACTCAGATTCTTAAATTTACCTTGAAACATTATCGTATGATACCTAAATTCTAAAGGCATGTTTCCCTGAAGATTATGATTTTGTCATTAAAACAAAGGCACCAAACAAGCCTGCAGATTTCCCTGTCACTTGTTTGGAACAACTTTTTTCAAACGATGCAGTATATTTATGTGCATAAAGCAATATTCCCCCTAATTATAATTTCTTTTTGCCTATTCAAAAAAATACAACAGATGTATTTCTGCCAACTCTTGGACTGTCACATGGCAAAGGAACAACTGAATAAATGCTTCAAATAAATGTTCAAGTACTTCAACATGAATAATTTCTCAGCATATCCTGGCTGCTGTATTATAGCATTTAACCCTAATTCTGTCTTTGTTGGGAATGCAGATGATGAACAAGATGGTTTGCATTTTACTCAGATCACTTCCCTCTGTGATCAGTAATCATCAGAAACAGAATCTACAGATAGCAGAGCAGTTGCCTTTTAAATGTCACATAGCTGCCTTTATTATTCCAGCTGGCTTGCAGAAAGAAAGGTCCCTCTGTTAATGAGACTAACACTGCCAGTCTCATTATAATAGATTTAAGCAAATAAATAACATGTTTGCCATTTCTTCTCTTGTTTTTCAAGCACTATTTTTGTCACTGATCTCATTGCTACGGACATTTGAGTAGAATAACTGTAATTGTTGCATAGCTTAGGAAATGAAAATTACACATGGAGTCTCTGTTTATTTTAGACAATTCAGCATATTAATCCAAATTGTCCCAAGAGCCTGTCCTCCTCTTGGATCTTGCTCTCATTTGCCATTAGTGCTAACATGATGAAAAAGATACCATGGGTTAGGTTTAGTGGGTCACTAATGCGTGGCCGTACCTATTGCACGCTTGACAGGAGAGGAATAATAACATATAACTTCAAAAAGAACAAAGTCTCTTGCAAGCTGAAAAAGGGAATAGTACAAGGTCTGTCTAGATTATTGCCAACATTGATTTAAAAATAAAGAGCACTGATCTCCGGTCTTACGTAATTTAGTGAAATCAAAAATCCACTGGGAAAAAAATTCCTGAGAGAAGACATAGATATCACTTATAGAAAATCATGTTTTTCTAGTTGCACACAGTAAGTTAGGATGTCTAAACAAGAACTCTATGGCTATGTGGACAAATCGCACTGTATAGTCCATATTAACTCACTCCTTTCCAATTTAGAAGTTCTCATGTAGACACTACAAGAGTCACATAAAAGTTCTTTAATTTATTGAGCTTTTCACTAGTCACAGGCTTTCTCTGGATCACCTAGTGAGTAGATTTCTTAAATACCACCTAAACCAATGACCCCCAGATCTAGAGTTCCAGTCCTCCCTGTCCCTGGAACTCCCAATGCAAATATCCAGCTCCTTCATTGCCATTCCTACCTGGGTGTTTCAAAGATGTTGCAAATGATTGTAGCCAAAACAGAACTCTACCTACACTCTACTAAAAGTTTTCTTTCCTCGTCATTCCCAATCGGTGAATCACATCACTATCCACCCACTTTCTCAGGGTGAAAATCTTAGACTAATCTTAGATTTCTCTATTTCTTTTCTTCATGTCCTATACCTATACACCACACATATAAACATCAGTAAAACACATCTTTTGATGCTACCTCCATTATATCCCTCTGTTCACCTCCCTTTCCTCCACTACTACCACGGTGGTGCCAGCTGCAGTGTTCTTTTACTTGAACCCCTTCAAAAGGTCCAACCTACCCTTTCCTCCCTCCACCCCCTACCCGTCTCCTCTCCTTCTCTTCTCCTTTCTCTCTGCCATAAAGAGTTTCTGTTTATCATTTTGCGATGAACAAAGTCACAGTTTCCTAAACTTTCAAATAGAATATAAGAATAGAGAAAATGCCATATTAATATTTTCATCTTACAGACAGAGATTTCCAAACTCAAGGAATAAGTGCCCTGTGTGCTCATTGTTTTGCATGTAGACTTAGGAAATAGGTTTCTGGACATGCAGTTCAGTGACTCTGGAAACCCTGTGTGTAACATAATCTCGCATAAACTCTGTTCATTCTAATTATTTTAATTCTGTTGTATTATAATGATTTGATGGCTAATTATAACATTTATATTGCTAAATTGTGTATCATTGTATATTGTTTAATGAAGATATAAGCCCTAAATAGTTCTAAATATTTAAAGACTTTCAGTTATACATCTAAGACTGAGAAATACAGTGGCCTTCTCAATTGTTTTTATTGTTCAATAATTTAGGAATCATGTAACTTAGAATTGCTTAATTTTTAAAAGGAGGCTCATATTATTTCATCTACCTGGGATCAGGCAAATGTCAAATAGGTTTACAAAGAAAAAGTAAATAGGCAGAGGAGGTAATTTTGTAAGGCAAACATAACAAAGCTTTTTCTAAATGTATTAGCTATTTTATTGTGTTGTTGTCACCATTGTTGTTTTGATGTATTTCTTCTTAGACTTTTGAGGGGAGAGGGAAGAGAGATCCAGAAATAGTGACATCTGTGCTTATTCCAAAGCTGGGAAATAAAATCCTTACTACTCAAGAAGCAACCTTGAGCTTGTCTATCTTAGTGTATTTTCTTTTAAGCTTCAGTAATGAACATCTAAAATTGTTGTAATGTACACAGATAATAATCAGTGAGGTTTTTCACATTGCTTCTGGAAAAACTGCTTTGTGTTCCAGTTTTAATTAGTGTATTATTATCCATTGCTAATTTGAGGGGTTTAGGCTAGAATTAGCACACAGCTGCAGAGAATGCAAGCGCATGAATTGCTAGATTAGCTGGAGTCCATACAGAGGGGAAGAAGTAAATGAGGGAGATGCAACAAACCGTATCCTCCAGATAGCTCCTAAAATTTACCAGCTATTACCTATAATTTAAAAGTGAATTCCTTAATGAGAAGGAAACTGTGTTTCTATATTTCGTTTGTTTTATAATGTAATAATAAAGTATAGAATTATCTTTTCTTAAAAAAAATTAATACATTCAGAAAACTAAAGAAAATAACTTAACCTGTTTACCTACCACCCAAACTAAACAAATAGCAAAGTATTTCCATGTTTATTATTGATTTTTCTAAGGGCAATACATCTTTGCAGAGGTGGTTTCAGTTGCCTTTCTAGCCCTCCTCGTGCCCTACCCCATTCTTTTCTCTCCCTCCTTAGGGGTAGCCAAAATTCTGGAGTTCCTAAGGGCACTCTGTATCTTGATTTCTATGCTTTTGCCAGATGTCTGTAAATTTACAGCATACCCAGTAGTTTTTTTCATGTTTGAACGTTTTATAAATGATAACATGCCATGTATATTGGTACTGCAACTTAGTTTTTTTCACTTAACCTTATGTTTGGCCGACTTCTCCATAGTGATACATGTATACAATTGAGTTTGTTCATCCTGACAGCTGCAGTGATAGTCTTGTCCATGCTTCCCATGCATATATGCTGGGATAGGGATCCTTCCTGGCAGAGGTTCTCAAGCTGACATGATGCCACTCCCAAGGGCATCTGGAAATGCAGGGAGCTTTCTTTCTATCACAATATATTCCATTTTCTAGGGCTTCCACAACAAAGTACCACAGACTGGGTGATTTAAATAATAGATATTTATTTTCTCACACTTCTGAAAGCTGGAGATCCAAGATCAAGGTGTTATCAGGGCTGATTTCCTCTGAGGCCTCTCTCCTTGGCTTGTAGGTGGTCATCTCTCTGCATCTTCACATGGTCTTCCCTCTGTCACATGCCTGTGTTCAAATTTCCTCTTTCTGTAAGGATGCTAGTCAGAGTTCACCCTGGTGATTTTATTGTAATTTAATTGTCTCTTTGAAGACCTTATGTCCAGTCATATTCTGAGGTTGAAGGTTTGTATAAGGGTATATATGCATGATTCAAGTTACCTACTCCGTGAATTGTTTCCCATAACATTTTCTGTGTATTCTTTATATATTCTGG
Source organism: Camelus ferus (assembly GCF_009834535.1). NCBI lineage: Eukaryota > Metazoa > Chordata > Mammalia > Artiodactyla > Camelidae > Camelus > Camelus ferus. The sequence continues at coordinate 86,937,707 of NC_045698.1, read as the reverse complement.
ATTCTATCCTTTTGTTGTTTATATATATATATATATATATATATATATATATATATATATATATATATATATAAAATATCTTCTTCTAGCATGAAACTTGCCTTTAACTTAGTTTTTGGAATCATACTGAAGAATGGTTTAATATTTATTTAATAAAATGTATCAGTATTTTCCTTTGTGTAAGTGATATTTGAGCCATATTTAAGTCTTCCTTACCCAAAGGTCATAAAGATAGTCTCTGGCATATCCTTCAAAAAGGTTTAAAGTTTTGCATTTCAAATTTAAGTCTTTACCTAAATTTTATTTTTGTTATTATGCAAGGTAGGAGTTGAATTTTTCAAGATGAATAGCCAATTGGCTCATCACCATTTAGTGAATATGTAAGCAATTCTCTACCTCTCTCAAATAATAACTTTCCAATTAAGTGTAGTTCTCTTTCTGAGTCCTCTACTTTGACCCATCTGTCTGTGTGTCTGCTTCCACCTGGAATATTATAACTGTGTGACATTTTGAAAAGTCTTGATATCTCCTAGGGAAATTGTTTCTTACTGTTTTTCAGAATTACCTTTTTTTTCTTGGCCTTTACTCTTACATCTGAATTTTTGAATTAGCTTGCCATGTTAATGAAAAAGAGAATTAAGTGGATTTTCTTTGTAAGTGAGCTAAACTTATAGATGAATTTGGGAAAAAATGTTCATCTAAATATTAAGGTTTTCTATCATAAGCGTATTATTTAGGCTTTTGAAAATTATTTATTTTAGTAATACACTGTAATTTTCTTCACATATTTGCATCTTTAATTAGATGTATCTATCTTTATCTTAAAATATTTATTGCTATTATGAATTGTATCTTTTCATTGTTACATTATTAGAATGAGTAGTAATGTTACTACGAGATGATTTTGATTTTTGAATGTTGGTCTTAGATTCCAGCAAAGTTGCTAAATTCTCATATAAGTTCTAACAGTTCTTCTCTGGAGTTTCTTGGATATCATACATAAATTGATTATATCAACCACATTGATCACATATTTTTCCTTATAAAATCTTGTATCTCTTTTTTTGCATTGGCTAGGGCCTTAATAAAAATGTTAAATAGTATCAATTGGCATATATAATTTTTTGTCTGTCTTTTAATGAGAATGTTTTTCAGGTTTAACCATTACATGTCATGTGTGTTGTAGGCTTTTTATAGATACTCTTTAAGAATCCTCAATTCATCATTTGCAAATATTTTTTAAAGATTAATTGGTTTTGATTTTTACCAAAAAGGTTTCTGTGTACATTTAAATTCTCATTTGGTTCATCTCATTTAGTGACTTAATGTGTTGAATTTCATTCATAATACTTTATTTCCTGGGACAAATCTTGATCAGTCAAATTGTATTTGGTATATTTATTATTTTTTATGCTGTAACAGACTTGCTTTTCTAATATTTTATTTACATGCATTTTATCAGTATAATATGTCTGTAATTTTTTTTGCACCCTCCTGTCTAGTTTTGATTTTGTGTCAAAGTTACACTAGTTTCAGAAAATCATTTGATTAGTGTAGCAGAGACATCTACTTGCTGTCTAATATCTCCCTCAATCTCTATTTTTCCTTTCTTTTCTGATAAGAGATGTCTGATGATATTCTGGCATATTTTCTCTTCACTTTTATCTAGATGGTGACCATATAATAAATTCTAGTATGAATGTCATGTTACTATGTGAAATGCTTCTCCTGGAATTACGCAGACACAATATTGAAGTCTTATGTGATGACTCTGTCTGCACAGGGAGATAGAAACAGAAGTGTTGCATCAAATTTTTCAGGAATGTTTCTTAAAAGGGAAGGTATGCACTCTTACTCTTCTGCTTTCCCTCTTCTGTCTGGCATATTGGACACGATTGTTAGAGCAGTCATCTATATTGAATCATAAGATGACCTTGAAAATGGAAGCCCACATACTGAAAGTGGTGGTTGAGAAAGATTAGAACCTGGATTCCTGAAGATGCTATGAAGTTGTCCTGGTATATCAGACATGAAAAGTGTGTGTGTGTGTGTGTGTGTGTGTGTGTGTGTTGTGATAAGTTCTCTCTTGTTTAAGCTCCTATTATTGTAAGGTTTTCAGTAATAGCTAATGCTTATTTGTACTGGTAGTAGTTTTTATTACGTTTATTTTAGTCACTGAAATAATTTGCTTATAATAAGAATTATCTATCCCTTAAAATTCTGTTAACAATATCCTGTGAATCCTCTGGGCTTAAGTGTGTAGTTTGTCTCACTAATTCTCCCATCTGAGTTTTCTTCTCAGGAAAGGAGATTCACGATAACCATGGAGTTGCCATTCTCCCAACATTTATGAAGTAGATCTACATGGTCCCAGGGTGGACTGTGACAAAGAAGTATACTGTTCATATCTTCCTTCAAAAGAAACTGCCAGGGAAATCCTAGTTGACTGACAACCTTAGGATGCCCCATTTTTGGATCCACTGTAGTGTTCATGTCAAAGACACACTTACATCAAACCACTACCAGCCAGTGATGGAGCATGATAAGATTGCTAGAAACAGTTATTTATGCTCAGCAGGGGACTAACCTGCCAGCCTTTACTCAAGGACTCCTTTTTGGCATGATTGAGATTTTCTCAGTTTACTGTTGTTCAAATCTCTTTCTACCCAATTCTTCTTCCTTCATTCCCCGCCTTTAGAGGAGATGGACCAACATCATATGCTGAAGGCATTCCCTGCTTATTCATATTTTCCCTCCTTTATTCCTTCACAAGTTTTCCCTCAATAACCTTCTTCTATGTTTAATTTTTTTTAGGTATATGCTTTTCTGTACAAACACAGAATCAAGGCATTAAAAATCAGAAGGGGAGGCACTGTCATCTAAGTAAAGAAATAATCCACTTAGAAGATTACCTAGATAATTAGTATAAAGCCTCAGGCTTTCAAAGTATGAAGTAAAAATAGAATTATAAAGACAACAGAAATTGAGAGCCACACTGATGGGACTACAGCTCCCATGTCTGCAATTGGCCTCCAGTCCACCTGGGGCTCATCCTACCTGATCAACATGGTGTCATTGATCATATGGTTTAATGTGAAGCTCTGCAGGGCATCAGTTAGAGAAGTCCACACTGAGCGGAAGTAGCCCTCCTCTAGTACCTCTACCATGCTCAGGCAATGGCTGGGAGCAGTTCGGAGGATACATGGCCTTGGCATGAATCCCCTGAGAGAGCTGATGATGCGGGGCAACTGCAGGCTGTTCGTCAATTCTCTCTCCTCTTTCTCGGGCAGCAAGTCCTCTAGAAAGGAAATCTGGGAGGCACAACTCCCTGACTGCCACAGACCCTAAATCCCATTTTGTCTCATATTAGTAGTGGAACATCTATATCCACATAGAGTATTATACATGCTATGTCTGATATTACATTTGATATAACTGCTATTTACATCACTACTAATTACCTGTTAGGTTATTGATTAGATTACTTAGTCAGTTGTTTGGTTATATGTATGCTAGTTTTCTTGTTAATTCTTTTTGTCTTATATTCTATTTTTCATGTTACTAATATTGCTATTCTTTATGCAATATCAGTTTCCTGGAATTTTATAAAGGTAGTGTCTATTCTCTTCCTCACAAGTAAATAGTAAGCTTTTTCCTCACTTTCAAGGATGTAAAAATAAATAAAAAATAAACATGCAAATAGCAGAGCTCTTACAATCATGCATATTAAAACTGAATCTCAAAAAATGAAAAAGTAATTCTCAGCAAATAATTTGAAATTATGAAAGATACTGGTGGGAGGATGGAGGAATCAGTGAAAATAAAACATTTATTATCTCCTATTATCTTTCAGAGACAGCACAGTAAAGTATTCCAGTCCATATGTGTAGAAATTGTGGGTACTAATGAGATGTGAACTAATAATAAGGGCTCCGTTTGCTTCCACCAAAAACAATTCTGGATGGAAATAAAACAGAAAATAAATGATAAACCAAATATGAAAATCTTGAGACTTGTCCCCTGAAGTCTATTTGTGAACCCACTTTGATAAGAGTTTTTGTCATGAATGGGTGTTGAATTTTATCAGTGCTTTTTCTGCATCTATTGAGATGATCATGTGATTTTTATCCTCTCTTTTGTTGATGTGGTGTATCACTTTGATTTGCATATGTTGACCCATCCTTGTGTCTCTGGGATGAATCCAACTTGGTCATAGTGCATGATCTTTTTAATGTGTTGTTGCATTCTGTTTGCTAATATTTTGTTAAGGATTTTTGCATCTGCATTCATCAACAATACTGGTCTGTAATTCTCTTTTTTGGTAGTGTCTTTGTCTGGTTTTGGTATCAGGATGATGGTGGCTTCATAGAATGAGTTTGGGAGTGTTCCCTCCTCTTCAATCATTTGGAAGAGTCTGAAAAGGATTGGTTTAAGTTCTTTGTATATTTGCTCAATTTCCCCAGTGAAGCCCTCTGGTCCTGGACTTTTATTTGCAGGAAGTTTTTTTCATTGCTGATTCTATTTCACTTCAAGTGATTGGTCTGTTCAAATGATCTAGTTCTTCTTGATTCAGTTTTGGTGGACTGTATGTTTCTAGAAACTTTTCCATTTCTCCTAGGTTGTCCAATTTGTTGCCATATAGTTATTCATAGTATTCTCTTATGTTTTTTTGAATTTCTGTGGTGTTGATTGTAATTTCTCCATTTTCCTTTCTTATTTTGTGTCCTCTCTCTTTTCTTCTTAGTGAGCCTGGCCAGAGATTTGTAATTCTGTTTATTACTCTTTCAAAAAAAAAAAAAAAAAGCTCTTGTTTTGATTTTTTTCTTTTGTCTTTGTAATCTCTGTTTTTTTATTTCCTGCCTGATCTTTATTATTCCTTTCCTTCTGCTGACTTTAGGTTTTGTTTGTTCTTCTTTTCCTAATTCTTCTAGATGATAGGTTAGGTTGTTTATTAGATTCTTCTTGCTTTTTGAGGAAGGCTTGTGTCACGATGAACTTCCATCTTGGGATTGTTTTTGCTGTATCCCATAGATTTTGTGTGGTTGTGTTTTCATTGTCATTTGTCTCAAAGCATTTTTTAAATTTCTTCTTTGATTTCATTTTTGACCCATTAGTTTTTTTAGTAGCATGTTGTTTAGTCTCCTTGCAGTTTTTTTTTCTCATTTGTTCTTCTGTGGTTGATTTTTAGTTTCATGCCATTTTCTTCAGCAAATGGTATTGAGAAAACTGGCCAGCCACATGTAAATCAATGAAGTTAGAACACTCCCTAACACTATACACCAAAATAAACTCAAAATGGCTTAAAGACTTAAATATAAGACAAGACACTACAAACGTCCCAGAAAAAAACATAAGCAAAACATTTTCTGACATAAATTTTAGCAATGTTCTCTTAGTATACTCTACTTAGGTAACAGAAGTAAAAGCAAAACAAATGGTATCTAATTAAACTTACAAGCTTTTGTACAGCAAAGGAAACCATAAGCAAAGTAAAAAGACAACCTACGGAATTGGAGAAAATATTTGCAAATAATGCAACTGACATGGCTTAATTTCCAGAATATATTCACAAGTCATACAACTTAGTAACAAAAAGGCAAACAACCCAATCCAAAAATGTGCAGAAGACTTAAACAAGAAATTCTCCAGTGAAGACATACAAATGGCCAATAGGCACATGAAAAAATGCTCAATATTGCTAATTATTAGAGAAATGCAAATCAAAACTACAATGGGGTATCACCACACACCAGTCAGAATGGCCATCATTAAAAAGTCCACAAATGATAAATGCTAGAGAAGGTGTGGAGAAAAGGGAACCATCCTACACTTGTTGGTGGGAATGTAGTTTGGTGCAGCCATTATGGAAAACAGTATGGACATTCCTCAAAAATCTAAAAATAGACTTACCATATGATTCAGCAATCCCACTCCTTGGCATATATGTGGAGGTAAATCTAATTTAAAAAGGTACATACATGTTCATAGCAGCACTATATGCAATAACCAAGACATGGAAACAGCCTAAATGTCCATCAACAGATGACTGGGTAAAAAAGCAGTGGTATATTTATACAATGGAATAATACTCAGCCATAAAGAAGAATAAAATAATGCCATTTGCATCAACATGGATGGACTTGGAGATCATCATCCTAAGTGAGGTAAGCCAGAAAGAGAAAGAAGAATTACCATATGCTATCACTCATTTGTGGAATCTAAAAAAAAAAGAAAAAGTAGACATTAATGAAATTATCTACAAAACAGAAACAGACTCAAAGACATAGTAAACAAACTTAGGGTTACCAGAGGGAGAGGAGGTAGGAAGGGATAAACTGGGAATTCTAGATTTGCAAATGTTAACTACTGTATACAAAATAGATAAACAAGAAGTTCCTTCTGTATAGCACAGGAAACTATATTCAGTATCTTGCAGTAACTTATAATGAAAACAAATATGAAAATGAATAAGTAAGCGTGTGTGTGTGTGTGTGTATATATAATGACTCAAACATTGTGTTGTACACTAGAAATTGACACACTGTAAACTGACTGTACTTCAATTAAAAAAAGAAAAAGAACTGATGGAAAGAAATTCAGATTCATCAACTTCACCTCTCTCCAAAATTCTGAATCCTTTCATTTACACTAGATGCATAATGTATAAATTTTTAAAGTTTTGCCTCTCCTAATGCTATAATCAAGAGTCCTTTTTTAGTCCATTTTCATTGTCTCTCATTTTTCTTAGTTTTTATTCATGTTGAATTATTCCTTTATGGGTGTAGTTACTTTTTAGTGAATATCAGAAACTTTGAAGGAAATTTCCTCAACCAGATAAAGGACATTGACTTAAAACAAAACAAAACCACTTGCAGCTAACATCATAGTTGATGGTAAAAGACTGACTGCTTTTAAGATTGTCCACAAGGCCAGAATGATTACTCTCCCCATTTCTGTTCATTGGAGGTCCCAAGCTATACAATAAGTATGAAAAAGAAATAAAGCATTTATGTTGGAAAGGAAGAAATAAAAGTCTCTATTCACAACTAACATGATGGTCTTCATTTTGACAAAGAATCTATTAAATAGCTACTAGAACTAATGGGTGAATTTAGCAAGATCACTGGGTACAATATCAGTATATGAAAATCAGTTGTTTTCAGTATACCTGCAATGAAGACTTAGAAACTGAATTTAAGTAACATAATGCCTTTTACAATAACACCAAAATATGGAAATACGTGATAAATCTAACAAAATATATGCAGGATTTATATGTTGAGAACTACCGAACAATGGTCATAGACTGGACCAGTTAATATTGTTAAGAAGTTAATTCTCAAAAATGTTCTTTAGACTTGGTATAATCCCGATTAAAATACCAACAAACCTTTTTTGTGTGGAAATCAAAAAGCTGACTATAAAACTTATATGGAAAAAGCAAGGAAGTTAGAATAGTCTCCCCAATACTGAAAAAAATAAAAATAGAAAGACTTAAATTGCCTACCTATAAGACCTGTAGGCGAAGTAGGTAATCAAGACAGTGAGGTAAAGAAAAAGGATAATCACATAGATCAACAGAACAGACTAAAAGGTCCTGAAATAACCTACACATATATGGTCAATTGATTATCAACAAAGTTTCCAAGGCAATTCAATGGAAAAATCAGTATTTTCAATAACTATTGTTACAACAGTGGAGCCATATGCAAATAAATTGTCAACCATAAACACCATAAACAAAAGTTAACTTGAATTGAATAATCATAAACCTGAATGAAAAATGTAAAACTATAATACTTCTGAAAAAAAAGCATAAGAGAAATCTTATTTCAAGTGAAGATTTCTTAAGGCAAAAAAAGTATAAACCGTAAAAGAAGAAAGTGACAGGACTTCAAAATTACCTCATCAAGATTAAAAATGTCTACTCTTTGAAAGACACTGAAAAGACATGCTACAGAGTAAGATAAAAATAATTGCAAAGCACGTATCTGATGAAGGATTTGTATCCAGAATATATGAGTAGTTCTCACAACTGAATAGAAAAACAAAAATACCCATTAAAATATGGACAAAAGATTTGAACGCCAAAGAAAATAAACTGATAGAAAAAAGCGTATGAAAAGAAAATCAACATCATTAGTCATGAGGAAATTGAAAATTAAAACCACAAAGAGATATTGATACACATTTAGAATGGTTAATTTTTTTTTAATAAAGAAAAAATAACAACTTGACCACACCAAATGCTATCACGTATGTGAAGCACCTGGAACCCTCTGGAACTCTCATACATTGTTGGAGGGAATGACACAACCATTGTGGAAGTCTAATAAGCAATTTCTTTAAAAGCTAAACATACACTTACTACACACAATCCCACTCCTAGGAATTTATCCAGGAGAAATAAAAATATAATTTCACACAAAAACCTGTATATGTGTGTGTGTGTGTGTGTGTATACATACTCAAATGTCAAAATGCTTTATTCAGAAATACCTAAAACTGAAAGTTATTCAAATACCCATGAACTGATGAATGACAAAGTATGGTACATTCATACAATGGAATACTACTTAGTAATAAAGTGGGAAAATGATTTATGTAAACACAGAGATGAAGTTCATGCATTATGCTAAGTGAAAATATCCAGACTCAAAAGGCAACATTCTGCATGATACTATTCATATGACATTGGGGAAAAGACTAAACCACAGTGACAAAAATCAAATCAATGGTTGCCATGGCAAGGGGAGGGGAGGAAACTGACCACAAAGGGCCATGAGTAAACTTTGGGAGATGATAGAGTGTTTGATACCTTTATCATGGAGGCAGTTACACAAGTATGTGTGTTTGTCAAAATTCATAGAACTGTACACTAAAAAGAGAAAATTTATCTTAATGTAAATTTACATCAGTAAACTTAACTTGGAAAAAAATCAGTCAATTAAGGATGAATGTGATATAATTTTTACGTTTGTTTTTAGTAGACAACTAGCAATCTGAGATCATTTAAGTCACTAAAATTGGATTAGAGTGACTTGAGGCTGTTATTGGTCCCTGCAACAGCTGGTCTATAACCAAATCAATGTTTCTCATGGAATGTAGACTGGAGGGTCCTAGCATTAGTGCACAGGTCTCCTAACCCTTGGTGATCCCAACAGCTTTGCAAGTTGCCCATAAATTCTACTGACTTCTTAGCCTCCCACTTTCCTGTTGCAGAATTGGTAGTTGTCCTTAGGAGCAACTGTCCCCAGATATTGGGCTCTGTTCTCTGGATTCCTTGTCTTTTTATTAATCTTATTTCTGCAATTCTTTGCTCTTTGATAGCTATCAGATATATTTATACAGTTTTAATAGTAATATAATAATAATAAAAATAATTGTCCAGATTTTCTAGTCATTCTCGTTGTGAGAGTTGGTTTAATTTCACTATTCCATCATTCCATAGGAGAGCTCTGCCATTTTCACCATTCATCTTCCAAGGCTGCCTTTGTGGTCACCATTTCTAATCAACAGCAAAAAAGTCGATGTTTAGAGCCAGAGCTTTTTGTTTTGTTTTGTTTTGTTTCTTTTTGATCCATTGACATCCATTTGCTCATCTTCCATTGGGGAAAACTTAGTCTTGACCACCCAGCTCTAAGGGAGCCTAAGAAATATAGTTGTAGATGCACAGCCCAGGAGGAATGAGAGACCAACCATCTTTGCCACATGAGGCCACCAAAGAATATTCTAAATTAATTCTTTTGTTCTTGTAATTCATTGACTCAGATCTGCTCTTCATTTGAACCTTTAGGATGGTAAATGTTTTTCCTTGTTATGCAGTATTTTTTCATATTCTTCATGATAATCTTTAAAATTTATCCTGTAATAAAGAGATATTTGTCTGGGCTTACCCCTTTTATACTCTCATGGCTTCTGGCCTAGTCCTCCTCCTAGAGAGAAGATCATGCTCAACTCCTAGTCTAATTTCCAGAATTTAGCAGGCTTTTGTCCACTCTAGTCCTACTGATCTGGAGTGAATTCTTTGCTTGGTGCCCACCTGCATTTTCATTCTAATTCCGGACTGTGCAACGCCACCTCTCAAAGCAACCCACCAGCTCTCTGCCTGGATTTCTGCAAGTTTCAGTGGACCATCTCTTTTTGTTCAGAGTCAGAAATCACAGCTAGTGCGAAGGGAAGCGGGGACAATATTGTGCTGCTCCAGAATGTAGTACCCTTGATCCTGAGAACAGCTGTCTGGCTTTGTATTCGGAGTCAGGGGGGAAGCAGTAGGAAACGAATGAGGGACTTTAAATCATTTTTAGTGGACAGATTTCCACGGCTTCTAATTATACAGAACCTGGAAGTCATTTTATTTTTTGTTCTTTAAATTCTCAGATTGGAAAATCCTAGATCCAGGCCTGGTTTTGGGGACAACATAAGAAGATTCATCCTTTTTGAATTTTAAAGAAAATATTTTAGTGAGAAAATCACGATAAACCTAGTCAATGACTGCTTTCCACATACCATTTTAAATCAAAATACTGTGTTTGGCCTATTTTACATTGTATTGTTTTCATCATTTAATCTTGAATTATCTCTAGAAAAATTTCCAAATTCTTAAACCTTCTTCGGGTTTGAGAGCACTAAATTTAAGCCTCCGTAATGTCTGCAGTACTTGGACAAACAAAATAAACAGAATCAAGGGCATAGCATTACAACTGTGAATTGCGTTGTGCACTGAGAATGATTCACTATCCGGCAAGTCAAATGAGTAATAAAGATGCATTAGAAATACTTTCTACTCATATCTGCACAAATTCAAATAACCATATCACAGATACCAGAGGCCACATTTTGGGTTAGTGACTGTTAAACTCTGGGTGCAAATTTTCAAGCATAAAGAGGGAAAAGAGAATTATATAACTATGAAACGTCTACTCTTGTGAAGATGTTTTGTTTAGTTTTTAAAATCAGTGATTCAATATGTTTTATTTGTGAAAAGGGGGGAAAATAAGAAGAGGTTAACCACTTAATGCATTCTAAAAAGAGGATGAAAATGAAGCACGTTTTCAACTTTCATGGTTATTTGTGGGGCTATAACTGTACCCTCCAGAATAATCATTATAATTCATATATTATATAGTTACTCTTATCCTTTTGTGGAATAAAACATAATGATCCTTTCCACATCTGTATAAATAAACCTCCCCAGCCTGTATCTCTACAAATCACTGTGACATAGCCCTCAAACTAGACGCTTCATTAAATTGATGAGTAAATAAATTTTAAAAAAGAGTATCCATCCTTCCTAATTTATATGCTCCTTAAAGGTGTTATAAAACAAAACTTCCTTTAACATTTCCAGGCACTCCACTCATCTAAATTAAATAAAATTCAAATACTTGATGGGTAGGATATGCTATTTATAATCATCTGTCAATGACTGCTTCTTTTACAAATGGCTAAACCACTCTCAAGTAAAACAAACACAAAAGGGAAAGCTATGGATGCATTTTGCTTCTATACACACTGGCAGAATGCTGCCCTTATGTCTTAGAAGAGGAAATGCATATACAGCCAGAGAGAAGGAGATAGTTCTCATTTTCCTGTTTAAGTACAGTCTGTGTTGCTTTGTTTCCTCCGTTTTTGCCTTTTACTTGGATTTTGTTTGTTTGCTCCTCTATGTGCTGGACATCTTGTTTTTCTTTTTAATGCTAATGGGATGTTCTTAAAAGGCTAAACTACAACAAAAATATTTAAGCTCTTGTCTTTATCTTTTCAGAACAATATCCCATTTCATTTTCTTAAATTCTCTAGGCCTTTGTGGTTTTTTCCCATGTGTTCCTTGAAAAGGTTGGCAGATCTGGAATTTTATGAGGGGAACTGCACTATGGATTTCTTTTTTCAAATGATGCTTGAGGAGAAGGTTTTTCCTTCCGCTGCTCTTCAGGTTCGGGTCACAAGCTCTCTTTTGCAGCATGTCAGGGGCCAATTATAGAGCACCTATTCGGCCGGAATGCCCTCTTGCTTCAGATGCCGCCGCTCTCTCTGAATCTGCTGGGCTTTTAATGCGATGTTGAAATCGGCTCCTGCTTGACTCCTACAGCTGGTTTTGATCAGACCCCTCTAAAGAGGAAGTTTCAATTAGCACAGCTCCACATGTGCTCTGGAGGTAGATTTTATGACTACTCAACTAATAGCACTCTTTGTTCCTGGTGGTGTGTGACTCCTTAACAAACAGCCATTCGTGTGAGTCACCCAGTGACTTTATAGCAGGGCTCGGCTTTGCCAAAACCAGAAGAATGAGGCAGGCCAAATTGAATTAGTGGTTGAAACACATTAATTTATGCTAGATAAATGTTATTGTGGTCCCGTGGGCAAGTGCGTAGGTCATAGGCTTTATGAACTATATGCAGCAAGAGGGCTTCGTGGCAGTAAATCAGTCTCCAGCAGGACTTTACAAAGGACTTACAGCCACTTACTCTCTCCTGTTCCCTTAAATTGCTTCCGCCTTTCCCCCCTCCTATCACCACCGTCTTCCATGGAGACAGCTCACCATTTTGTACATGTTTTGTGATATTTAACATATGAGCAGTGGGATTAATGATTTGTCCTGGCTTTGCCTGACTGTGGTTGAGACGTGGCCATCTATTATGCCTGTGGCCCTTGCCACAGGCAGCTGTGTGTTTATCATTCCAGACTGCAGATCTCAGTGGGTACAGAGCTCTGGCTTAACACCAGCTTCCGGAGTCCGTGCAGCTGTGCAGTAAATGGAAACCTTGATGCCTCAAACATAGCACACACAACCAAGTCCTGACAGGGCTGTTTCTCTTCTGGGGAGGAATTAGATCCACTTAAGGCTGGATTATTTCTAGAGTAAAAAAAGTAGAAATAAGTGTTTTCTGGCTGCAAATTGTGGCAAGTGAGAGATGATGCCAAGAAAGAATTATGCAGAAATGATAGTGTTTAAACTTGTTTTTATGTGTTTAGATGTGTCTCTGCCAAAAAACTGACAAGGCCTCTTTGTTGGCACTTTTTCAGACAGAGACCACTCACACACTGAACATTTTCTTAATAAAGAAATAATTGTAAATCACTTGTGTCTAGGCAGGTGATAACCAGTTTACCTTAAACATGATCTCTTACAAAATCCAGGGAAAACAACTGGCTGGACAGAGTGATGAACTGCCACCCCCACCACTTCACAACCACCAAAAATGCCTGTGCATCAGTCAAGACCCTGGGAAATCTAGTGCAGTGCATGGCGGCATGAGCTTCAGAGAAGGTTTAAATACTGATTCTACCTCTCATTGGCTTTGTGATTTTGAGCAAGTTGCTGCTCCCTCTGTATCATCACATGTAAAATAGAGATAATAGTCTTATCAACTTTTGCAGAGTGTTAAGATTAATGAAATTCATAAATGTAAACCATTAACTGAGTAAATGGGGTACAATGTAAACTCTCATCAAATGATAGCTTTTATTAATTATTGTTGTTGTTATTATGATTGCTGCTGATCCAAAAGAAGAAAGTCTCTGCTTTCCGTTCAGTTTCCCGGAAGCTTTCAGAAGAGCTAATGGTGCAGGAGAGGTTGCCTTTTCCTGGCATAATCTATCCTCACCTGAAGAATAGTCAAGCTATTATATTCTGTTCAGCCCATTGACCGTGACCTATCTAACTTTTGGTCCTCCTCTACTCTGATGCTCGTTTTGCATGTTAGAAGACAACTGCTGTGACACTCATCTTCATGAGGGCACACACAACAGATGCTCATCCCATTTCTGGTGAATTGTTTCGTGTTGACAGATGCCCATGTGTTTATGCTTATGACTGTATGTATAGAATTCTCCAGGGTGAAACTTTCTCCAAAATTCACCATAAATTCCCAAGATTAGACAAGATCTCATTTTCAAATTAAAAAAAAAAATTCTATTGCCCCTTTTGCACTGGCAAATAAGAAAGAAAAACTGCAGTCTACCTGCAGTCAACCTACTTTTGGGCCTTTAAGCTTTCTGAATTAATTCAATCGTATGAATGTTGTTCTAGCTGAGTTCCCAACTAGAGCTCATTCAACTGTTTGAATTTAACCTATTGCTTGCTGTGCAGCCATATTGTAGTTACTTGGCTGATTTAAGAAACAAAAACGTAAATTTAGTCAAAACTTTCTAACCTGTCTGTGTGTGTATTGAGAAATTTTAATTTGTCCTGCTCTCCATTTTTAATTGGACTTCCTTAAGACCAGATCCTGAGGGGGAGGGTATAGCTCAAGTGCTAGAGCACATGCTTTGCATGCTCCAGGTCTTGGTTACTCACCCCCCCAAAAAAACAGATCCTATGTCTTCTTAAACTGAAAAAAATGTCTGTAGTAGCCTTTTCAATATATACCTTCTGAATATTACATAAAATGATGTACAGAGCTTATTTTCTCATGGCCAATCTTAACTTCCTAAGTCATCAAAGAGAATTTTTCATCCTATGGGCTTTCTCCTGAGTTCCCAAGGAAAGTTACAGTCGTCACCACTTACCTGCAGGGGATGTGCTCCAAGCCTCCCTCCCCCCACTTCCATGAATGCCTGAAAGCTCAGATTGTACGGAACCACAGTAAGAAATTAACAATAATAAATAGTAAAATAGAACAAATATAGCAATATACTGTAATAAAAGTTAAGTGAATGTGGCCTCAGATATCTTTTTTTTTCCTTTTTTTTTTTTTTTTTTGTTTTATTGACGTATAGTCAGTTTACAATGTTGTATCAATTCTTGGTGTATAACAAGTTTCAGTCATACATACAGATATCTTACTGCACAAATTTAATGCCTTCTCCATCTCAGCTAAGCATTTAAAGTACACCTTGGCTGTAACTTTTGTAGTTTGAAGGGTGACAATAAAACTTCCACAGATTACTCTCTCCTTTTTCATCATTTCACACATAGAAGATGTGTTCTTATTGTAGATCTTAACCTCAGCACCGTAACTTTTTCTTGCCTTATTAAGGCAAGAACTTTCACCTTTTCACTTAAAGGAAGCACTTCATGGCTTCTCTTTGGCATACTGAATTACCAGCACCACTGCTCTCCGGCTCTGGGACCATTAGTAAGTGAAGTAAGGGTTACGTGAACCGAAGCTGTATGATACCACTCGCTGATCTAATGACGTAAGCCCAGAAGTGACTGACGGCAGAGCATGCCAGTTGAGGGAGTGACTTACGGCCGATCGGGACTGGATTGCGCCTGCGCGAGATTTCGCCGCGCTCTTCAGGACGGCGGATAATTTAAAACTGAGGAATTGTTTCTTCCTGGAATTTTCCATGGACTGTTTTCGGACCACAGTTAACCTTGGGTTAATTGAAACCACAGAAAGTGAATCTGTGAACTAGGGGGACTATTGTGAGTATAATCTAATGTGGAAATAGTTCATGGGCCTCAGTACCGGGGCTTTTCAAAAATCTGCTACTGTTGCTAATAAAACTCCCCAAGAGCAGCGACGCTGTTCGTCTTCTCACTCCCTAGTTTAGTTTCAGTGCCTGGAACTGTCTTCTGACGCATAAGCCCTGAAGTATTGTATTTGTTCAAGTACTTCTTTAGTTAATGAAAAGTGTTTGAACAATAAACATTTTTTTTCCTCCTTAAGTCCCATTTCTACTTCAAGTCATGTTTTACTCTCATTTTTTTCTTCATTCAGATAAAACTTTTTTTTTCTTTAACCATGTTTTTTGTTTTGTTTTTTTACTATTGAAACCACCTTCCCAAGGATCATTTTCTAAGGGAAAAAAAAATTGGAACTGATACTATTAAGTTTTATGGTAAACGTGGTAAAATATGCGTGAGAATTGGTCTCGTGTCAAGGATACTGATTTTTAAACTACAACCAATAAATGTGATTTTTTGTGACACTTTCTGAGTAGCTCAATATGCTAAGACAAGTCCTTGGTATATTAACAGGCTGTAGTCCAGTGTGTATCATCACCAAGAACATCTGTCTGGGGCTGAGTCCGAGGGGTTCATAACTTTCCCGTGGAGATGGCTAATCAATAAAAGTTCCATGCTCAGGATTTTGTACATTTTGTTAATTAGGTCAAAGCAATAGGCCTTAGTGGCAATTATTTAGACAGTGATGTAAAAAGATAGCCTGACAAACAAACCTCCATAATCCACTTACGTCTCACAGAAGCCAAAGGGTTGGAAAAGCCTATTAACAAGCTCCCTGCCTGTCTGTTTGGAGACGTTGTTAAATCGAGAGTCTCAGCACCTGAGGCAGTCTGTTAATAAAGATCGTTTGTAGCAGATTTCTGTTCTATTAAGAATGGACATAAAACAGCATAATTTAAAACATGTCAATAACTCAAGGCAAAAATGCCAAGCATAGTCTGTTCTGTCTTCATAAAATGGAGCCAAGTATACACAAGGAAAGTGCCAGGAAGGCTTCTGCTGACTGAGTTTTAGAGATTGTTCATGATGAATAATGTGATCCTTCAAGTTAAAACAACTTCGTGGGTGGGTGTCTCTGTGTCTTTTCTGCACTAAATGCAAGGGATCTTTTCTATTTCAGGGCCATTGAGATTCTTAACCTCCAGCCCTAGAAGATGCCTGGAAACCTGTGCCGTGTGCCAGCCTTGTGAACTCATAATAGCTTGTGAGTGTTTCATTTTCCCCCCCTCTTTCTGTCTTTCTGAGTGGCATTTATCGGTTGTTTGGGAATAGATCTTTCTAGACACCAGGCTAGGGTTGGAATATCTTAGGAAGACTCACTAAAGAACTTAAAACTATGAAGCACCCATGTCACTCCTTATTTGATTAAAATGCTAGTCTCTTCAATGGCTGTGCTATATTTTCAACACAAAACAAAGGCCAGCAAGTCAATATTCCTGCAGCGTTTACCTGGCACTTACTGTATTACAATGGTAAAGGCTGATTGAAGGCATTGTCAGTGAATGCTTTCGGAGGATGAGAAGAGGACCTAGAAGGGATGGCAGAGCATTACTGAAGATGTGGGCGAAACCCTGCCATGCTTAACAGGCCCCTAGATTAAAATTCAACATGCTGTGTCTCCCACACCAGGTTTGGGTGGATGGTTGAGTCTGAGTGATATTATCTACTCTATTAGAAGGCCTCTCATGAACTGAGTGGTGGTTTTAATTAAATCCAGTAGGTTGAGAAGAGTGGTTTGGCAGTTTCAATTGATTTATTGTGTTTGTGACATCTGGGCCTGATTTATTGTATTGACTTGCAGAATTGTTTTTGGACACTCACCCTACGTATTTTCGTTCTGGTTGGAGGGACTCACAGCCTATGAATATGTAGCATTTTCACTCTACTGTGATTTTAGATTTCTCTTTGTATTTTTCTTATTTTGGCAGGATGGTAAACTATTGAATTCATCTTGTTAAAAATGTGATTGTCTGAAAGCTTGAGATTTTGTGTGCTTGAATAAGGCTGCTTGAAAAGTAATGCTGGGTTGAAATTCATTATCATCATCCCACCTAAGTTTATGAGAGAAGAGAGAGAAATTGACAGTTTTTTTTTTTAATTTAGTCTATAAATAAACTATTTACTCCATGTTATTGTGCCTTTCTAAATTTTAAAGTTTGGATTTTAGATATAAATGTGAACACCCAAGTCATAGAGAGTTTGTTTTCAATTCTGAAAGCAGTGAGCATATTCAACTGGATATTACAGACAAGTGTCCCCCAACCCAAATCTTACTGAAGGCAAGTCAGTTTTAGAAAGTCTCCACTTCAGACTCCACGAAGTATGTGTAAGAAGGGGTGGGGAAAGAAGGGAGGGGAGAGAAGAGTCAAGCTGCAATTTCTGCCAAAAGAGGAGGGCATAGAAGCCAGCAGGTCCCAATCAGCTGAATGCTTTGCTAGTGTACGAATGAGAGGTCACACATCCCAGATTACAGCCATCGTAATGATGTGTGGGGCTTCCAACATCATAGCTCTCTTTATTTTCTACAGCTGGGGCCACTTAGCCCCTGGCTGAACCCCCAGCCAGGGTCCTGGAACAAATCAGGGAATGTAAGGAAGTCTAGGTAATGCTCTAAAGCAAATCAGCTTCAGGTTCACCAATGGCTTAGCTTGCTTTGACCTTCTGCCTCACTAGAGGCTGGACACTGCCATTGTTCTTTGTAGTCTGCCACTAAATGAAGTTTAATCCACTTAGAATGGCTTCCTATTTTTCATTCTTGAACCCATATCTCTGTCTCTGTAGACTACCTAGTTTGTCTTCATAAATTCCTTTCCAAAATGCCCACAGTTCTACTTTGAGCCCAAAATTGGGATGGACGTGATAGTAACTACCTATTGCCTGTGATGGACTCCACTGATGACCACATACTGTCTAGGTGTTCCTCTATGGGCTACAGCTGGGTCTACCAGTTAAGTGCAGTCTGCCCCTTTAACTGGGCTATTATATAGGTGATTATACGTCTTAAAACATAGCATGATCTTTAAGTCTTTCTTTAAAATGCTAAATTTTTTTTTCATTTCCTTTTGTGGGGCCATCAGTTTAAATAGGAAATGATTGCTCATAGGTGTATCAGGTTGATTTGAAATTTTTACTATACTCCATGGTACCAGAGTTGCTTCAGATAACCTATGAACTAATTTAGTTTTCTGGGAGCTAGTTTAGTGTAATTCTCCAAATTGGATGAGATGGGATATGGGAAAGGAAACTCAATCATAGGAGGTACTTACTGAACATTCACCTATATTTCAGACATAAACAGGCATAAATTTTTAGCCCAGCATAAAATCTTCTGGGAAAATTTCACCCATATCAAACTTAACTAGGAGATAATGCCAAATTTCTTTTTTTAAAACAGCTTTACTGAGATATAATTTATATATCATTAAATTCACTACATGTACAATTCAACGATTTTTAGTAAAATTTTACAAAATT
Source organism: Camelus ferus (assembly GCF_009834535.1). Classification (NCBI taxonomy): domain Eukaryota; kingdom Metazoa; phylum Chordata; class Mammalia; order Artiodactyla; family Camelidae; genus Camelus; species Camelus ferus. The sequence goes on along the minus strand of NC_045698.1, from coordinate 86,918,818 downwards.
TTACAGATTTTACCAAAATCTGAGTTCAGAACATTTTCATCACCCCAAAATAGCCTGGTCTCAAAGGTATTATTAGTTATGATATTATGTGTGAATTATCTTAAGTTCATCATAGAATGATATTCTGTACATAAGTTAGCAAGAAAGTATAAAGAATGTTATACAGTTAAAAACAGCATATTGGTGGAATGCTCTTGTGGGTGGTTAGTTCAGATTGATGTGACCCAGGGATCAGACTACAACGTAGCCTGTCCTTCACAGAGAAAAAAAATTGAGAAGATTTTTAAAATTATTCATTCTAATGTAGAGTAAGTCTTTACGTGGGCAAAAGTATATCACGTATTAGACAAGCAGAAAGAACAGTGGCTTCTATGCTAAATTCAGTCGAGGAAACACATTCTTATTGTGAAACCATCAATCTGACTCACCCGTGCAGTGGGCTCTCTGATCCTGTACCTGTAAGCTCCTGTACCTGCAAGGTAAGCACCAAGATTTCTGGAGCCTCATTTCCTAAAAAACTGCCTTGAAAGTGCAGCATGAAGAGAAGCTGGAAAGAGCATTCTCAGTAGTGGTAAGTCTGCACTTCTTCACTGTCAAAGATAATGATCCTAATGGTGTTTTTCATGTGTGATGGTCATACCCAGTGGGCTAGAGAGCATGCTAGCAAGATATCAGACATTTAAAAACTTGGTCCATGAGCTAGGTGTGAACTTAATGAAGCATCCCTAATAAGAAACTCAAACATTCTTTTGAATTATTCAACATGAAAGGCTCACTATTTGGTTTTGCTTTCACTTAAAGATAACATGACACCAAAGAAATAGCAGTGATCAGGAGGAAGAGTTGGATTTGGCAGGCTCTCCAGTCTACATTATAAGTGTTTCTCAAGCAATTTTCTTTTTATAAACAAGACTCTTAGACTATAGAAGATATACATAATTAGATGTTGAACCTTGAATGATTTTAATCTTGAAGTTGAAGAAGTGGACAAATTGTCAGAGTCAGTTCTTCCTTAAAATACCTGTGATAGTGATTGGATATGAATGAAATTTACTAAGATGGATACTTAGTGATGTTTGATAAATATGGTCAGAATAAAAGCTATCTAGATCCACCATCCTTTTCCTTTCTACCTGTTTATCTAAGGAAACAGAAAGTTTCCTGTTACTGAATTGATCAGATAAATAAGTAATCCCTTATTTTTACTGGATTAACTATGGATTTTCAAAGTAGAAAAGAGGGAACAAAGGAGTTCAATGGGGTGGCAACTGAATGCCTCTGAAACAAATGTCCATTTTTCTTGTGAAACATTCTTTATTCCATATCTGTATCTTCTCTGCAGCAATCTGCTAGGTAGGTTTCCCTGGCATGTAACAAGGGTTGGAACCCAGTACCTCCTGGGATCACTCTTTCTATTTATGGACAGTTCAGATTGCTAGGAAGAGCTTCCTTGGATATACTGAAATCTGTGTCATATAGCTTTTACCCCTAGATCCTACACTCAGGGGATCATGAAGAAATGATCCTTTAAACTCAGCCATGAACCTCATTATTGGGAAGACTTCAGCTAGGACCAGACTTCCTTTCCAGCCCCAAATTCCTCTCCTCACCACCTAACCTCCTACCCCTTTCAGACTCTCCTTCTAGAACTAACCCTCCTTCTTGACTCTTGGTCAGATGTCTACCCAAATTAAAGGAACTTGATCCAACTGTCACTTGTTTTCTCACCTGAATCCGTAATTACCTTCTCATTACTGTATCACTCCCTTTATTAATTTGCTCAGGTCTACCTTGTACCACATAAAGTAAGTTAAATAAAGCCTTCTCTTAGCCTTGCTACTTCCCAAACAGCCACACAAACTTGTGCCTTTCTTTTTCAGTCAAATTGTTTTATTAGATTTGTATAAATGATCTGTGTTTTACATTAATTTTTACAGGTTGCAAAGGTGCCGTTCAACACACTGCTTTATGGATTTAAAATAAACGTAGTAGTTGACAGAGTTATAAAAGTAGGCAATGGTTAAGTTTTGATAGGAACTAGTTTATAAGGTTTAAACAAAAAAGTTGATAGCGTCTAATGGATGAATGTATATTATCTAGTCTAATTTTTTGCATTTGTGAATGACCTAGGAAGACTTTTGTCTGCATTTCATATTAAAATAACACATAACTCTCCTTGCCAAATTCAACCATACAAAAATGGGAGTGAAGTAATATAATTGTTGAAAGGTGGTATAATCTGCTAACTTTTCTGATGAAGAGAGCATATTAATAATGTACTCTAAAAGGAAAATTCCACCTACTGCAGGCTTACTGTGATCATCACTCCATACACATGTAGAATGGATTATCTGATGCCCTTCACACACTTATTTTTCTTCCCTTTCTGGCCCTTGAGAGATGAGAGTCTTTGGTAAGACACAGTAAAAAGACAGAGACTGTTACCATGAAGGCATCAAGATTTTCTATGAAAATACTTAATAGTCAATATTTTTAAAATAAAGATTTACTCGTTTTATGCATATGTTACTCTGAATAACCGAAAAAATATAAACTCAGTCCAAAGAATATTGTAAGAGGCTCCTGGCCCATCCTGACAAAGCAGGAAATTAAAAGGAACAGAGGAATTAGAAAAGACCTGGGAAAATATGAGGATGAACCCCACTCTCCAAAAACAAATGCCAAAGAGAGCAAATTTTTGAAACAAAGAGAATTATTCATAATATAAAAATAATTCTTCACTGTACAGGATTTCTAACAGAATTCTCTTGAATAAAGAAGTCCCCTGGCACTTTCAAAATGATTTATTCTCTGATGATTTAATTCTTGCAACATATACAAATAAAATTCACTTGAATTTATGCACATTAAACTTCTGTGAAATAATCCAAACTCTAACATTCTCATTTTTTAATAGATTTCCGTAACACGCAGTAATATTCTAAAGTTCCCTAAATTCTGAGCATTATATAAAACCAAATTTGGTTAAATCGGTTTTCCTCAATGGAAGAGAACATTACTGAAACCTCTGTGATTTGTGACCTATGATTGCTCTCTGTTAAATGTTATTTGAAGGTCAGGTCTAACCTAAAACTCTGGAATACAGCGCAAAATCATTAGCTTTAGTGACACAGCTAAAATCCCATGAATATCTGTACCTCTAACTCAGAACTGTGAAGAAAATTCATCTCTCTGTTGTTGCCAAGTCATTCTGGCCTCCATCAGTGAGATCACAGAGGCCCTCAAGGAAATAAAAGTTTACAATATTCACCAAGACATCTATGAAAATACACTATTGCTGTCTTATAGTGCAAATGCAGATCACACAAAAAGCAAAAGTACCATATATTCCTCCCCAGCAGATGAAGCCATTAATATATGTCTTCACACCATGAACTATGTAGCTTACAAAAGCAAATGAGAAAAGTTGCCAACAGTCAGGATTCATTATGTAAGTTCATGAAGTTTCTCAACTGAAAAAGATTTTGGAGTTAATTCAGCATACTCCCTTGTTTCAGAATCAAGGTGACTGAAGAGCAGAACATTTAAATTACACAGGATTGCCCAGCTTCTTAGAGGCAGAGCCAGGATCAGACCTCCTGACTCCTGATTTCAGTCTTGTCCACTTTACTGGTAATTAGTTGCCGAGACAACTTCTTATTCCTAAGATGTCTTTAGGTATGGAAAGTCAACTATGAGAAGCATGCATTTCCCTCAACCATGCATTCTCAGCAAGGGCTCTATCATTCCCGCAAGGGGTAAACTTTGGTTCCTGGGGATCAAAAAAACCTCAGATGTTAGGTATTCATGGTTTGTGGCCTTCCTAAAGGCCACAGTATTTAATCAGATACACGTTATGCCTGTGACCTCTAAGTTTCAAGGTGAAGGGGATGTGTGGGGTTGGGGAAGGGAGGATTAGGAAAAGAACATCTGGAAAATTCCTTAGGGGATCATTTTTCAAAAGTTGAGAAACACTGTCCTGGACCAAAGTCCACGTTCAGGATCTTAGGGAAGTTACCCAGACATTGATTAAGTACAAATGCTGGAGGCTCAACTTGTTTGTAGGGTTAAAGCAGTAAATTGGGATACAGAAGCATGCTTTACTATTCTCATCCAATTTTGGTGACCTGTGACACGTACAAACCAGCTTTTTACAGGGCCATGCTTGGATCTTCATCATTGTCTAACAGGACAAACAAGAAGAGGTGACACAGTACTGTGCTCAGTACTGTGAAAAAGGTAAATGTAGGAGGGTTGGAATCTGGGGAAAAAGGCTTAATGAAAAGGAAAATACTCAAAAAGTTCTCAGCATCTGAGTCCTACTTCTGTCATATATTAACACTTACTTGAGACTTTTTCTACTGAGGTTCTCCAAGTCTCACTTTCCTCACCTATAAATTTGGAATTACCTACCTTACATGATTTGGGAAGAAATAAAAGAAAAGCAGTAAACCTGGAATATAGCACCCACCAAATAAGTAATAATCTGTATCATTATTGCTATTACTTGTTAATATTTCAGAAGCCTTGAAACCTAGATTGTTCTTCATCAGTTTATTCAATAAGCGATTTATTCTTGGAAACTTTCTCATCTCCTTTTTTGAAAAGTTCTCCCCCTTCATCTCTGCCTGTCCTCATTTCATTCTCCCACTCTTTGACACTCCCTATGCCTGCCTTGGGCTTTCTGATGATGTGTTTGCGCCCAGTTCTGCCTGCACAGGGATACCTGAGCCCACTGGAACTATTGAGATTCAGCACAAGCATCACCCTTACCTTATATTTCTGCCTTCCCATCACCAAGATGCTAGAGTAAGATATCTCATTGATTAATGTCTCCCATAAGAACTTTAACCCCTTTGGGCAGAGGTTCATTTATTCAACAAGTATTTATTGGTCATTTACTCTGTTCCAGGCACTGCTGTAAGTGAGATATTCCAGATGTTGTTCTATAGTTGTGAACAGAACAAACACAACACCTACTCTCATGGAATCTTTATTTCCATAAGGTAGAAAGACCTTAATGCAAATAAGTGAACCACAGAGTTTGTTAATGGTAAATGTCTAGAAGAAAAATAAAGTAATAAAGGCGGATAATAAGTAAAACAAGGAGTATAATTCTAGGAAGTTGGCCAGTTCCAGAAGTCACACACACACACACACACACACACACACACACACACACACACACACACACACACACACACACACACACACACTCACAGGCATTTGAGAATAAGATATGAAGGAAGTGAGGAAATGGGCCGCATTTAGGGAAAGAATCTTATATCCTGAGAGCTGAGAGGTACATTTTTATGGCTGCCACAAGGCCAGATGTGTAGACCACATAGATCATTTTTAGGATGTTGGGTTTTACTCTGAAGGAAATGGAATCATGTTATATGCTTCTTAATACCACAGGTACTAGGCCCGATGCCTAAAACATATTAGGTGTTGAATAAATGATTGATGAATAAATCAGTTCATTCAAAAGTACATGTGTATACACACAACCAATTAAATGACATAAAGACTGTGATGTCCTATTTAGACAGGTACACTGTATGTACTTTTTCAGGTGAACATAGAACCCATTGCAGACGATATCGTTTGAAGAAATTGTAGCAAAATATATGGCTTTATACCTGTCAGTCATGTGTTAATAGATAATAATTATAACTTGATAAGGAAGCTAGGGAGAGGGGTAGGCATAATGAAGTGTTCCTCAGACAGCTGGACAGACAATTGGAACCTCTGTCAAAACTGAATTTTCAACATGATCTGGCTGCTGTGGGCTCTCACCGAGCAGTCTGGTTAAGATATAACTCACAGAATGTGAGTCAAAATTGGACATCTAGCTACATTTATTTTTATCCCATCATTTTATATCTATCTTACTGTATATATTGCACAATGTGTACATTAATATAATAGCATAAAAATGTTTATAGTTTACATATAATTTATGTATAAACAATTTTTAGAACTGAGTAGTCAAACTTTTATTCCTGATAAGAGGAATAAAATTTGGATACTACTGTCTATTTTATAGATAAGCAGCATGGAGACAAAGAACATCTATTCCTTTTTCTTTAAAAAACAAAAACAAAAGAACTCCAGTCAAGAAAAACCCTTATTTGCTTGGTAAAATTGTCAGGCTATTTAGTTTGGAGAATTTGTGAAACTGACCAGATGTGCTGAAATATACTTTCTTGTCACAAAATAGCTGATAATCCACTAGGATAAATCATTGTAGGGTAATGACTTTCAAAGAATCCATTTGATGCATTCTTCATCTTAATTAGGAAAATAAAAGGTTTGTTTGAACTTGATCTTTAGACTTCACAAGGTCAGTCATACTTGGTTGTTTCGTTCCAACAATTGCCTGTCCATATTCAAATCTGAAAAGATAAAAATGTGGAAATAAAACAGGAAGCCACAAACCACTCCCACTGTGCAGAATGACAGCATTGTAATACCACAGAATCTAGAGACAGATGGTGGCTTATAGCAGACATCAATCTTCAATGAGAGTAAATTTAGGATAATGCCCCTCTTTGGTAATGGACATGTCTTTGCAAAGTTATTGCTGACAACATCCTCTAACATGCTGATTTGCTAAGACAAGGTTTTTATTGCATCTAATCTTGTCGTAAGGCATGAAAAAAATAGTTGGGTACATGTTTTTCATGTATAGTTTTTACAAGAATTGCTTGCATTAGAGAGTGGCTAAATTGTTTTCCATATTTTATGGCACATTTTTAATGTTCCACTGCACACAACATTGATCACTTAGTCCATTAGCTTATTATGGTATCCTGAAAGGAGACACTTCCTTTGGGAAAAGCCATTATTTGAAATGAGACGAAGGCTCTGACTACATAGGACAAAACGGGGTGGGATTTATTGAGAAGCTGCTTAATTCATCAAGGGAAATAGCCAGAAAAAGTATATAAATGTAAATATATGTATTTTTCAAAATATCTGACCTATCTAAATATCCTTTGTTTTCTGAGTATCTTCTGAGTGTCTGCTGTATTGGACACTTCCCAACAGCCCAAACTCTCCCCAGTGAGGTTGATGGAAACAGCTTTTATGATGCGAAATTTTTTCTTAGTTGTATACATTAGGAAATGTTCATGGCGTTATCAGGGTTCTAATAGGAAGATAGAAAAAATAGAGGGACTTTAACATGGGGACTTGTTAACACAGGTTTGTTATAGAGGTTGCAGAGGAGCTGCAGAGACACACAGGGGCTGCGGAACATCCCAGACATCAGCTACAGTATAAGGTGCCACCTCTACCAAGTGGTATTTCCAGAGTCAGGGCCATCCAGCTGGAGCTAGACCCCTCCTGGGGCTGTCTTTGGGAGCTGGAACCATGAAAGGAAGATTTTCCAATGGGCCTGGAATCACTGTGAAGATATGAACCCTGGAGGAGACACCACTGAAGGGAAGTGAGAAAATAGTTGATTTTCCCCTCTTCCTACCATCTAGTTTCCAACAGTTCTTCCCTTTGACAAGGGAGCCTTGGAAATGCAGTTCCCAGTAATGCAGAACAAAGAGGAAGGCAGAGGATAAAGCTGGGAGCCAACAGATGAAGACAACTTGAACACACTGAAGTAGCTTTTTCTTCCATGCTTCTTTTAATATGCTTCCAAGCATGTAAACTCTTTCCTGCACATAACGAGGCATTTTTTTCCCAAGCAGTAAACTTTGAAATCTTTACCAGGAGGGGTAAGGGTCATGGTGGAAGTTGGGGGTCTTACAGGACAAGGTTTTCTTAGAACATAGTTTGAAAAAATGTTGTGAAATGGCTTTTCAGGCTCCTAATGCGTTCGTGCTTTCAGAAACGTAACTGAATGGTGAATGCCACACTCTGTTCTGCACTTACTATATTCCAGAAGCTAAGCAAGGTGCTTCTCCACATGTCACTTTATCTTCAGAGGGGCCTAAAAGGATTATTTATGTCTCTGTAGGGTTCAAATTACCACATCACATCTTCCCTGTAGGGGGTCCTTCGTATCTGCTGTTGAGATAGGTGGACAGTTCCAAGTTCTCCTTTGACAGGAAGCACAGACAACTCCAGTTATGTAAAACGTCCCATCTAGAAATTTAATAATACATGAGTTACTGTACTGAATCAGGCTTTGGATCCAATCAGTTATTTTGTCTCTGATGACACACACGGTTTAAGATCTGACATGATTGTTCTCAAATAAAATTCTTAAGTAACTTGTAAGGTTGTGTTCCAGCTAGTAATAGCTAGCACTTACTGAGTGTTTACTAGATGACAAGCCCTGCTGTAAGCATTATACTTTTATTAATTACTTTAACCCTTGCTATGAACCTATGAATTGGTTTTATTATTTTCCTTTTGCAAATGAGATAGAGACAAAGAACATTTATATAACTTGTCTAAATGCATTGAGCTAGTGATTGGCAGAGCTGAACTTGAGTCTTGTGTCCTCAGAGTCATAATACAAGACTTCCCCATATAGCATGATGACCCTTTATGGATTTGTGTCTCATAATTTTATCTAATTCTTTGTACAAGAAATTTCTAAATGAAAAATTGTGATTATTTCTCTAGAGGAAAGGCAGAATTACAGTCATACTAAATATGTGCATGTTGAAATATGGAATAGGTTTGGGTTTTTAATATGCTCTGTTCAGACAAGAATTAGATATACCTTTTGCTGGTTCACAGAATATGACCATAAATTTTTTTGTATCCTGTATTAACTAAATATAATTTTCTTTAAGCAAGATAAAATGGTGGACGTAATAATATTAGGATTTTTGTTTCTTAGAAGATAAAGCCCCAGGGGAAGGGACTGGTGAAGTTCTGCTCTGATGCAGGGACTGGACAGTGTAATAACCCTGGACCCTCGTCAAGTTCTGGAACCGCAGATGTGCCCATCTTGTTTTCTCCGGTTACATTTGAGGCCTGATTCAGTATCTTTGTCTTCTCTTATGAAACAAACAATCAGTGATATGGGCCCAGTCCTAGACAAATTAGCTAATAAAGAGATCACAAACAGAATGTGATGCCAGCCACCTCGACCATGAAGAATGCTAAAACTGAGCTTGTCCTGTCTTCGGGCCAGGGATGGAGAATTAGAGAGTTGTTGTTTTTTATCATTTTTCTTCATCTTCTTCTCAAACCAAAATATAGGCTGTGTCTCATTTTATAAATAAATATAATAAATATAATATCTCATTTTATAAATAAAACTTTATGAACAGTTTAGGATGGTTCTGAGCTCTCATCCTAATTCCTCTAGCTAACTTAGAAATTCATTGTAACATTCTCCTTTTAACTTATGTGCAAATTTTGCTATCTCCAAGAAAGCCTTTCTGTTTTCCTACCGCTCACTGCAGAAGGAAGCCTTGATATTTGCCTAAAACTGTCATGTCCAAGAGTCACTTCTACTCGTGGTCTTTGTTTCTACTCATTTTATCACCTTTTGTGATTTTTTTTAATAGATCATTATCTTATCTTCTGGCATAGATGCTATAGATTTAATAGCTGTATCTAATAGGTTTAATGCATTTAACCTTTTAATCCAGAGAATTCCTAAGTTTTGTTTTTTGATGAGCAGCCCCATTTTCCCCAATATGACTGATATAGTTACACTAAAGCGGTCACACAGGCTTACTTGCCACCATTATCTGCAGTCCGTCCCTGCTTGATCCCTACTCAGGTTTCTCTAGACCAGCGGCCACAGTAACAGAAATCAGGCTCCTTTTATACAGTTGGCAAACAATGACATTTTCCTGGCCAGGCCTCTAGGCTCTGACTGCTTGCCATGTTGCTGTCCCCTTCTGAAGGCAGAGCCCAACACTACTGCTTCCTCGAGCAGCTGTCAACAGGTTTTGTCCTTGGGCAACTGTCCCTCTGCCCATATTGGGCTGGATTGACTTCTGAGGGGGGTGGCCTGGCTATAGAATTTGGTTAATAGATAAATTCTTTTCTGGAGAGGAAAGAACTAACCCCATCCAATCTTCTTGTGGGATGTTGGAATGTGAAACACAGAGAGGGCAGGACTGCTAATAGAGCAGCATAGACGATAAAAGCAGATAGAAAGCAGTAAGCACAGAGGAAATAGAAACAACTAGGGCACAGGCATATGACTTGGGGAGCAAAAGTTGCAGGAATAAATGCAGTTAGGGACAGGGTTGAAAAAGCCAAGAGGCAGAGACCAGGGGAGCCAGCGAATGGGAATGTCCATTTGACAGTTGATGGGACTCGGGAGCCGGAGTATCCGGTCTCATGTCTCAGGGCTCCCCCCAAACCTGTGTGCACCAGATGAGTCCCTTTTCTGTGCCTCCTTATTTCACGGTGTTTCCTTGAAATAAACCCATGTCACCAAGGTAACAAAGACCCTATCTTGGTGCTGCTTTTGGTCTGAAAGAGGCCGCATGGGCATCATAATCTTAGATTTAGAATACCCATACACACTTTTCAGCTTTTCAGCAATGTAATACAAACTTTTCTTTCTTTTGACCCTAAACTTCTGATAGGTGTAAAAATTCATTTGTATACCAGAAGCCAAATCTTTCTGTGTTGAGAGGTCTAGCTGTAAAAATAATGAATACTCATTAATCATACAGAAATGTATCCCAAAGGTGCTAAGAATGTAGATTTTTTTTTATTGTATAATCTGCTGTTCTTCTCTGACCTTTTGCAGTTCTGTTGTAAACAATTATTAGGACAACAGAGTGGTTGTAAGTAACTACTTTATTAGACTCTGTAGGGGAAGAAAAATTTTCCTCAACCTTCTTAGGGTCTCTGGCTGGGTCTGAAAAATAAACAGACAAAAACAGATTAATAGGATAAGAAGGATACAAATTTATTTAAGGTTAAGTTCTATGTGATAGGAGCTTTTGTAAGGAAATAAGATCCAAAGAAACAGGCCTGTGCATTTTTGTGCTGGGTTTGAGGAATAGTGGACCATCGTGGAGGAATATGATAGATTAATGAGTAGAAGGTGATTATCGTAAACTGGGGTACACTTAGCAAGCCTGTCTGTTAGGGTTCCTTTTGCTGTTCCTTTGTCTTTGGAAATAAGAATGTGCCTTTCCTCTGGGTGTAGGGAAGGCACCTCTCACATAAAGATTTCATAACCTGCTTCAGGGAGGAAGGGTCTGTGGGGGAGGAGGTCAGAGTGACTTTCCTGCTTCTGCAGGAAACTCTTGCAGCTTAAAATACTTCCCTAAGGTTTTCCAGAGAATAGTAACTGTTAGCAATGTAAACAATCATTATTAAGAATCTGTGATCAAATAGTTATGAACAAGCTGTGAAAAAAAATGAGAGATTTAGTAAAATGATTTCCCCAACTTTTTTGTCCCTACATTTTTCTTAAAGGGTATCTGTGGAACCTACCTAGAGAAACACTACTTCATAGCATCCTTGGTAGAGTCCAGCATTTTATTGTTTAATGTAACCTTTTACCTGAACTATAATAAGCTCAAAGAAAACTGCAGAATTAGGAGTATACAGCTCAAGAGATTGTCATAAAGTGAATATTCTTGTGTAACCACCACTCAGATCAGGAAAAAGAACACCAGTATTGTACCAGAAGCTCTGTTCCTCCTCTCTCTGAGCACTGTTCTCATACAGGGAACGACTATCCTGACAGAGTAGTTTTGACTGTTTCTTAGCTTGGTATAAGTGGAATCATTTAGTATGTGCTAGTATGTGCTCTGTGTGTTTAGCTTCTCTGCTCTGCGTTAACGTTTGTGAAATTACTCCATATTGTTATATGTAGCAGAAGCTTCTTCCTTTTTATGTTTGCATAGTATTCCAATGTATAACTATACAGTAATTTGTATATCCATTCTGTTGATAGACACTTGGGTTGTTTTCCATTGGGATATAAAACAAATAATACTACTCTGAAGCTTATTGTACATGTTTTCATTGTACATATGCACTTCTTTTTGTTGGGCACATACTTTGGAGTAGAGTCATGGGGTATGCATAAGTTGAAAGACTCTAAAAAACATTTATGACAATGCAAGTTGCTCTACATTCTTGTCAATACTTGCACTGTCAGTCTTATAAATTTTAGTCATTGTAATGGATACATTCCCCGGATAGCTAATGTTTATTGACCACGAGGAGATCTATTTGTGTGTGCGTGAATTGCCTGTTTGGGTCTCTTGTCCACTTTTTAATTTCATTTTCTGCCTTTCTCTTATTGATTAGTAAGGATTATTTATGTGTTCTGGATATGAGTCCTTTGTCAATTACATATGCTGCAAATATATTTTCTCATTTTTTATATTGGCTTTTCACTTTGTTAATGGTGTCTTCTTAAACAGAAGCTAGTAATGAAGTAAAATTTATGAATTATTCCAGCATCCTTTGACCTGATTAGTGGCCATGTTATATTGCTCTGATGTCTTTATGGAATAGTCTTTAATAAATAGTTCCTTTGCTGGGTTTAATTGGTAATTGTAGCCTGTTATCTCATTTATAAAATTTAGGATGTTTCTCCATAGATGGCTGTCTTTCTTCTTGCCCAGTTCAAAGCCCTAAGGGCTTTTATGTAGACCCCTTTCATAACATGACCAAATTTTCTCATAATTTGTCTTGTATGTTAAAATGATTCACTACTCCATATGATTCTATCAAAAATGTGACAGTTTTTGTGGACATGCCTTCTTTCATAACAGTGACAAACACCATAAATGTAATTTACCCTGGCACTATTCCTTATGGTACCACATTGTTGCCATTCTTCATTCAAACAGACTCATTCATTCACTTATTCAGCAAACACTAATGACATGACTACTGTAAGTTAAGCACTGTACAGGACCCTGGTATCTAAAAGTAAGCAATATCAACCACAGCACTTACTTACCTTCCTGCACGTTACAGTCTAGAGGGAGAGGTAGACATTGCATCAACTATTACACATATTTATGTAAAGTAATTATGGCAGGTGCTATGAAGGAGAAGTGCCATTGTCAGGGAGTGGCCATTTTTCCAGGAAGGTGTATCAAGGGCTTTGTTTCCCCTTGTACAGCAGGCACAGGAATGTTAAGAAAATAATTCTTCATGATTCGAAGGAACTTGGGTATGAGGAAAAACTTCCACTCAGCAGATGACAGCATAGTTAGGTGGCTTGCAGTCTGCTTAAGTGGGGAACAGGGCAGCAGTAGACAGACCAAGAAAATCAGTGTGTGTTATCTTTGGAATATTAGATTGCAAGTTTTCAATCCTCATTCTGTGAAGATTTTTTTAAAAGAGTTTCTGTTCTAAAGCATTTATTGTAATTTCTACCAATTGATTGGATGAAAAGTGTTTCATGAGTATTTCAAGAGATTTTTCCTGTCCAGTAAATACTGACAGAAAGCCTGTTTTGTTGTTTTTTTGTCATTTTACCCACTTTCTCAAGAACATGTGAGGGTTTTTGAGCAATGTTTTTTGTGTGTGAAAACATTTCGAGGAGTAGAAATTTTGTAGCTTTCTAACTTACTAGTTTTATGTCTTCCTAGAAGCCAACAGTTCTTCAGTCTATTTAATCTAAGAGAAGCCACCTAATTATTTGCATCCAGGAATATCTATGGGGAAAAATCTGCTCATATCTTAGCAGATGAATTCATTCCCTTTTCTTTTGATGTTTTTATCTGCATTTTCAGTGCACACATAATCCAGTGTTGTCCAGTGGATTGCAGAGCAGGCTTCATTTTCAATAGTTACTTTTAGAATTTTCTTTTATCTCATATTTTAACTGCCTTATGTCATATACATGTGTTATTAGTTTATTTCAAATGACTGATTGGGGTTCAATTTCATATAGCATGGTAGAATGAGCTATAGTACCAGCAGCACATTTTTAAATAGTAGTTTATTTTTTACTCTTCATTATTAAAAAGTAATATAGACTCCTTTTTGGAAGAGTAATTTAAAAATAAAAATTAAAAATTATCTTTTACAAAACAATTATCTTTTAGATCTTTTAGAATTTTGATGTATATTTTTATAGTCATTTATTTTGTGATAAGCATGTATTTATAGAAATATCATACTCTGTGCTTCTCTTTAATTTGCTTTTGTCATTTAACACTAGGTAATGAACATCTTTCTATGTTATTACATAGCTATAAACTCACGTAATTAATGACTATTGCATATTTGCTCACATAGTTTCTTAGTCTAATTCAACTGCACAACAATAGTTAAAAGTACAGTGTGTGCCTGGAAAACCATAGGAGCATGAAATACAAATTTGAATAAAAGAAGATAGCAAAAGATGATCACACAAATGAATCAGTGAATGCTTTTTTCATAAATAGTAGGCAAAAAAGAATCTAAGTCATGTTTATTTTACCAAAAACAAAAATTAACCAAATATTTAAAATATGTACTAGAATTACAGTAAAAATTGAGTTTGTATGAAAAGATCATCAAATTGATAGTATAGATCAAGAAAGTTCAAAAATGCAGTTTATGTGTCAGTGGACAGATTGAACAGCATATATTTGTTTGAACTATATAGTTTACTTGTAGTCTCTAATATGATGCATCCTTTTTTAAAGTGAAATCCAGCCATTCTCTATCATTTCTGCATCCATTCATTCAGCAGTTATTTATTGAGGAGCTGGTATCTGCCAGTATCTTTCACAACCTAAGGGTACTGTAGTAAATCAAATAATACAGTCTTTCAAGAACTCACAAGCTAGTGAAAGGTGCAGAAATTAAATATAAAATTAGACACTTAAGAATAGTGGCCTGACTTTTTTACCCTTCACACTCTTTTGCTCTCCAGACCTGGAAGAAATAAAACCCACAACACACAGAAGCCTGAAGGGAATGAATCTTTCAGGGTTTGAGATTCTTAGTGTCCTGAAATCACACCACATTGAATAACCACAGGATGGTTATTCTTCCTTCTCTTGCTACACAGTAGAATCCAAAGCTCAGCCTCCCTTTCCTATCCCCCTTTTGTCTATGTGGCTGAGTCCAAGAACTCCAGAAGCCACAGGGAAGGAGATATAAAGAAGCTTCAAAGCAAGGAGATTTCCCTAATGCTTGGAGAGACACCCTGGGTTTATGTATCAATGAATCTATGTGCTTGGATGTTTAAATTTGGGAACATAAATACCCGTACAAATTTAAAACCTTTCAGTACAACTTGTTCTACTTTTCTCCCACTTAACTTACAGAGGTCTGTTGAAGGAGGTAAGAATCAAATCTTTCAGAAATCGTGAGGACTTCTGGTACATTATGACCAAAAACTCAGCTAATATAATTGTGCATCTGGTTATATAAATATATTCCCAGTATATATCTATGTGTTCAAATGTGTGTATGTGTGTTTTATAATCATCTTGCTTATGCCCTGCTGTATCTGAGAAGACCCTGGAATAGTGTATCTTGGCTATACTTTGGATTCAGCTGGGTAATTTAAAAGAAAATTCTGATCCTGGATTCCACCTCCAGACAACCTGATTTATTTGGTCTGGAATGTCTGGTCTGGGTGTGTGCATTGGGAATTGAAAACTGCATAGGGTAATTCTAATGTATGTCCAAGTCTAGGCACCCTGGCCTAAAACAAAATGTTATGGCTTATAAAAGTGGAATAAAAATGTATTTCCTTTCCTTACACAATGTGCTAAAATACAAGTAGTATATTTGGAACTTAAACTCTACAGATTAACCATTTTCTTCCTTTGTTTGTCTACTCTCCCGCAATACAAATGTCTGAGATAGAGCTGTGCCAATACTCTTTCTAAATTCTGCTCCTCCACACACCAGTTTTGGTTTATTGTGTGCATCCTACTTCCTGTAGCCTGTGTGGGGAACTTAAGATGCCTCTGAGAAACTCTTCCCTGCTTACAACTTTGTACCACAGGAGAAACTGAAGTGAGCGTCATTAACAGTTCTCTTACCATATACTGCTTTCCACTAAATTTATATTCTCAGAACTATGCTGCTTCTTATGGTGAATATATCTAACTCTTATTTCAGAATATAGATGAAATTACACTTAAAATTACACATATTTAAATAATGTAGAGGTACGTGACTTAAGGTGAGGAAGTAAACATCTTTCATTACCGTGTGGCATTTTTACACAAAATTTGAAAATTAACAAATTCTTAAGCTTCAAATAATACATGTGGTTTCTCTTCTCTGATAAAGACTTCCTTGAGGTAGGGACGAGAGTTTTAAACTGAACATGGGAAATATCATTTCAATTTAAATCTGAGCGTACCCTAACTTAATCATTAAATTAAAATGTGGGTTATTGAAAGTGTTAGACTTAGATAATTTCATGTGCCAAATATATTTTCTTTAAAATGCTCACCACATTTAAATTGCACACTGATTCTTAAATATTTACATTTCCAAATGGTCTACTTTTTGAAACTTGAAACACAAGCATCAAGTTCAATTTGTAAGGGCTTTGTCTGTCTTTCAGTTGTTTTCAACGATTATTTATTGGGTGCCTACTATATGCTAGACAGCACTTCAGCATTGATACACTAAATTAATACTGGATTCTCTTATGGAAAGCATAGTCTAGTGAGGGATACAGGTAATTAAAAATATAGGCTAATAAATACATAGTTACAAATGAAGATAAGTACAATGAAGTTAATGTAAAGTGTGCTCTAATGGAAAATAAAGGATGAAGAATAAGAGATTTTAGACTCTTGGAAATTAAAAAGCCCAGGGTGGATAGGGTATAGGAATAATATTCTTCCTGTTAGAAACAGGAAGAGCTACCAGACATGAGAGAACTTGGAGTGTTCAAGTTCATGTTGCTGGAGTTTATTGACCTACCAGTGAGTGAGATATAAGATGATATTGAAAGATAAGTATAACCTTGGAATAGGGTAGCTCTATATTTTATTTAAATGAGATGGAAGACCATTAAAATTTTTAAGCATTATCCAATTCATATTTTACAAACATCATTATGTCTGTCTGGAGAAGGATTATATTTAAGGCAAGTATAAAATAAGAAAGATGAATTAAAAGGTTGTGGCAGGAGTCTTTGTAAGAGATGTTGGTAGCCTAGATTATGAAAGGGTCAGAGGAAATTGATTGTAATTCATTTTAATACTTATTGGAGGTAGAGTTAAGAAATCATGGTAATGGACTGGATAAAGAGTTTTAGAAGAGGGAAGTATCAAGACTTATAGCCAGGTTTCTGGATTGGGGAATTGAGTATATGCTGCAAGAATCATTGAGTTGGGAAAGACAATTAGAAAATAGATTTTATTGCTCTTATTATTATTTTAGTGGAACTTGTGGAATTTGAATTGCATTTTGTGTACACTAAGTCTAAGACTCCTATAAACCCATTATACTCTGATGGCATGGTATAGTGATATGTAACTCCATGTACAGAAGGGAGGAGGGCTATTCTAGATTCAGTCAATATTAGCATATGGATTTTTCAAAAGTTTTTCTATTCTGGATTAAAATGTACACAGAAGTAGAGACTAGAACAATGAACCCCCGTGTGCCCTTCACCCCACTTCAGCAACCAGCAACTCGTGGCCAATCTTGTCAGCTACATCCATCCATTCCCTGCTCTCCTCCTTCCTACCACCACCACTACTAACACTACTGGATTATTATTATTATTATTTTTACTACTGGATTATTTTTAAGCAAGGCCCAGGTGGAGTACAGTTCCCATCATTAATTGGTTAGTATGGATTTCTAAAATTGAGGACCCTTCATAAAAATATAAACACGATATTATTATCACAACTAAAATAACAGCAATTTCTTTATATTATCATGTATTCAATGTGTTCTAGTTCCCTTGTCTATCCATAAATTGTTTTTAATCAATATCTGAATAAGTTTATACATTATAATTCATTGATTTCATTTTATGTTTCCTCCTCTTTCCTCTCCCTCTTTTTTTCCACTTGCAGTTTATTTGTTGATAAACTAAATTTATGCTCCTATATAGATTCTCACAAACTATATTTTCCTATGTTGCGTCCCCATGGTGTCATTTCCCACATTATTCTCTTTTCCCCCATTATTTCTTGTAAATTAGTAGTTGGATCTGTAGTTTTATTACCTGACTTATATTTAATTTTTGTGCGTGTGTCAAGAATATTTCATAGACGGTGGTATGTACTTTCATCACGAGGCACACAATATCTGGCTGTCTTGCTTTTTCTGCTGTTAGCAGCCACTGATGGTTATTGCTGAGATCCATTATTTCATTTAATGTTGCAAAAAGCCTCTTCAATTTTGTCTCTGGGTAATTTGGACACATTTCCTACCTTATACCTGGAATCAACCATTTCTCTTAGGAACTCCAGTTCCTTTCAGTTGAAAATGGTATTTCAAGAACACAATCTGGGTACTCATCGTTATTGGTCATTTTGGATACAGCAAAGAGATATAGCACATGTTCCTACTGATTATTTTTCTTTTAAATTCAGAATTATCAGGCTTTTACTTAACTGCTTAAGTCTGGCATATTGATGGTTTCTGATGTCATCAGAAGAGCTTACCTAGTGAGAGTGTAGAGAGGGCCCCATAACCTGAGTCTTATGAAAATAGATACTTAAGGATACAAAGGAGGAAAAAGACCTGACAAAGCTGACAGAGAGGAGCAAGTGGATGTGGTGCCCTGAAGTCAAGGAAGAGACAGTGTTACAAGAAGGAGAAGACAATTGCATTGGACAATCCTAAGAAATTAAATAATACAATGTGAAGAATGTGAATTTGTATTTGGCAAAAAGGAATAAATTCTTGCAGTGGAATGACAGGGCTAGAACCCAGGCAGAGTGGGTTGATAAGTAGTTGGGAGATGAGAAAATGTTGACAGTATGAATAGAGATATGTTCTAATTCTGAAAGGCGGAAAGAAAGTGGCTACTTATAATCTATTTTGCCTCAAGAAGTATTTCTTAATTGCTAAACCCTAGGTCTCAGTCAGGGCACGTTCTTTTCTTGAAGAAATCTGCGAAACTAAGGCATCCATGATTATAAAATATAGATTA
The DNA here is from genome assembly GCF_009834535.1 of Camelus ferus. Classification (NCBI taxonomy): domain Eukaryota; kingdom Metazoa; phylum Chordata; class Mammalia; order Artiodactyla; family Camelidae; genus Camelus; species Camelus ferus. The sequence goes on along the minus strand of NC_045698.1, from coordinate 86,899,821 downwards.
TTGGGGAACAAACAGATTTCTACTCAGTTCCCTTTTACACTTGTGGATGCCTTAATGTACTGAGTGATTCAATGTATGGAAGTATATTTACACACAATTCTTCTGACAAGACTGTCATAAACCAAAATAATTTCCATCTTCACTGTTCGGTAGAAGTCTATAGAAATTGTAAATCACTGGTATCTTATCACTGGTCACATCAGTCACCTATCATTTATTTACTTTAGCCCTGGATTTCTCTTTCATTCAGCTGAGTATTTCATTGTTCAGACTGTAAGAAGATTCAGAGGGTAAAGAAAAACAATATCCAAACTTTATCATTTCTGTGTGTTGCAATAGATTCACCTAAAGTCATTACCTAGACTGTATATTCTCAGCCTCACTGGCTTGGCCAGATGGTGTGTTTCTTTCCTCTGTAGCCTGTTAGTTTATTTTAACAAACCCTTGAGACTGCTTTAACATCCCATAAATGGAGTGGATGAAGGCCAGGTTCTTTCTAGGTTAATGATTTTGAGATCAGTATTTTTGAAACCTAAGCACTGTATCAGCAAAGGGGAAAAAAAATCAGATGGGAGAGAGGGTCACTATCAGTGATTATGATGGCAGTAAAACAGCTTGCAAAAGAAAAAGAACAGACCTTGTGGCTGAGCTTAGTCCCTCCCCTAGTTAAGTGGTAATACATACAAAAGTAAATCAGCCTGCCTGTTGCTTCTTTAGGAGCAAAGGTAAATGATAAAATGATAGGAATTATTCTCCTGTTTTTCAGTTTGGCAGTATTTTACTTCTTACTAAGAGTTATTTTTCCAGGTTTACAAGACCTGCGTTTGAAATGAAGGGGGTCATGTTATTGATTTACTTTTATTTTATAATATACAGTCGGTAGCAAGTAATTTTAATATTTTTTCTGAAAAATAGCAATCTTTTGAATCAAAAGAAGGCTCCACTTAAATGGACCCAATGTGGACTACTCAAATTCAGCAAATTACTTCTCTAATAGGAAAATTCTTTTTAATAACTATGATTAAAGCAGCTTATCTAAAAACAGTACCTGCAAAGACATAGGTGTTTTTCTTACAAAGAAATTCTGGAAAGTGAATGAGGGTGGGTTTTAAAGGAAAATATGAAAGATTAATAGCGTCCTCTGAATCACATTTCTTTTTTTGGCACAGGTGTGGATCAGTAGGACCCACTGTAGCTTTGGGTTTGCTCTCTCTCTTACCTGGATTATTGCTATCACCAGAAGGCTTTAGCTTTCCAGCAGCATGTACAACAAAGATGAAATTAAAATACCTCAGGCAGAAATGGGGTGGAGGATGGGTACAAGAGGTAGAGTTATGAGTATGGCTAAGAGTCACTAATAGCTATAATTTTGTGGAGGAAGAGAATCTCTTTCCTTTGAGCCTTATATTTATTTTTGAATTTAATATCCCAGCACCTAAATCTTCTACATTTGTTGACTCATGTGTAGTGGTCTGAAAGAAATACTGTACCGAAGAGACCAGGAATATAAATTAAATGTCATGAAGAATGGCCTTCAAAAATTATAGCACATAATTATAAATGCCTCTCTTAATTGACTAAAATCTTTAGGCACGTATACACTGGAAATTAAGCTGATTCTCAAAAATGTTGAAGTGGACCTCAACGATGGGTGACAGTGCCAGCTTTAGTTCTACTCTAGAGTGGAAGAAATCAGTGTTGGGAGAGTAGACTAGTCCAGTGCTGCTGAACTCCTTTAGCTTTTGCTTATCTGAGATCTCTTTCAATCTGAATGATAACCTTCCTGGATAAAGAATTCTTGTTTGGAAGTTTTTTTTTTTCCTTTTAGTACTTTGAATAAGTCATGCTATTCTCTTCTGGCCTATAAGGTTTCTACTGAAAAATCTACCAATAGCCTTATGGGGTTTTCTTTGTATATAACAAGTTCCTTTTCTCTTGCTTTTAGGATTCTCTCTTTATCCTTAACTTTTACCATTTTAATTATAATGTGTCCTGGTGTATTTCTCTTTGATTTCATCTTATTTGGAAATTTCTGGGCTCCCTGGACCTGGATGTCTGTTTCCTTCCCCATATTAGGGAAGTTTTCACTATTTCTTTAAATATTTTTTTCTAGCCCTTTCTCTTTCTTCTCTTTCTGGGACCCCTATAATGTTATTATTATTCTGCTTGATATTGTCCCAAAGGTCCCTTAAGGTATTTTCACTTTTTAAAATTCTTTCTTTCTTTTGCTGCTGTGTCTGTGTAAGTCCTATTTGCCTTCCAGCTTGCTGATTCACTCTTTTACCTCATTCTATCTGCTGATGAACGAACCTCTCTAGTATATTTTTCAGTTTAGTTATACCTTCTCTTTGGTATTTTCTAATTTTTTTTATTTCTTTATTGAAATTCTCGCTGTGTTCTTCCATTTTTCCTGAGTTCAGTGAGCTTCTTTATGACCTTTACTTTGAACTCTTTATCAGGTAGATTGCTTATCTCCATTTTGTTTAATTCTTTTTCTGAGGTTTTGTCTTGTTCTTTTGCTTGAAACACGTTTCCCTGCCCCTCATTTTGCCTCCTTCTCTGTGTTTGTTTCTATGTATTAGATAAATCAGCTGCCTCTCTCAGTCTTGAAGGAGTGGTTTTGGGTAAGAGATACGCTATGGGACTCAGAAGTGCAACCCTGCCTGGCCAAGGTGTCCTTTGTGTGGTTGCATGTGCCTTCCCACTGTGGTCAGGCCATGTAGCTGTTAGACACCAGTGGGCAGGGTTATTACTCAGCTGTCTGTAAGACTTGGCTGAGGAGCAGGGGTGCACATGTGGTCTTGGCAGGGCACACCTATGGGCACTAACAGGTTATAATGGAGAGTTCCAGAATGGTGCCCAGCAGTGCCAGTAGTAGCAAGGTAGCCTGAGATCACAAAGAGTTTTCCTGCCAGTAATCTCAGTCCTTGGGAATCATCCCAGCTGATTCCTGCCTTTCTGGGAGATGCTTCAAAATTGTAAGTGGATCTCTTTCACCCATGATCCATGTGCTTTTCAGTCTGGAGTTTGCTGGTTTTGGGGTCTAGTGAGTCTGCAAGAGCCCTTTAAGACGGTATTCCATTCCCTGTCGTTCTATAGTTTACCTGGAGATATTCCTCATGGTTTTCTAAAGCCAGATGTTTTGGGGGCTTGTCCCTCCTGTGCAAGATCTAATTGTCAACCTACCTGATGGGGAATCTCAAATCCTTCACTCCTCAGGGAAGGTGACCCTACCTTTGTAATCCTTCCTGATTGTGGATCACTGTGGCCAGGGTGTGTTTTTTCCTTCTTGGTGTGACCATATTCCCATTTCTGCTACTTGTCTTGATGCTGTCCTTTTGACATTCGTTGTGAAGATGCTGTTCATCCAATTTTCAGATCCCTTTCAGAGGAAATTATTACATATATAGTTGTAGATTTGTTGTGTCCATGAGAGGAAGTGAGTTGCAAATCTTTCTATGATGCTATCTTGAATCTTCTTCGCTTAGTTCTCCCACTGATAAGTTTTTAATTACCTGTACAAGCTTCACATTAAAACAGAATGATTTGCCTCAAAAGATACTATGTATTTGAAAATGCTTAAGTTATACAGATTGAGCTTTAGTTCTATATAGCTCAACATTTTTTTTTTTTAGAAATTATCTTATCCTCTTGGGAAATGTGCCTTTTCCCTGATTTCCATTCATTTATTTAAATATTTAAACCTAAAAACACTTAGCTCCCATTTGCCAAAATGGTTCATATCCTGACACAGTAAAAATTGCTTGTGCTGATGAAACTAAGTAATGGGTCTGGAAAGAACAGGGAGTAATACTTCACACTTCATCTTATTTTGAAATGTTTCTTTTATAAAAATTGTGGGAGGGGAGCCCCCTTTGTCCTTTATCTCTCAGATTGTACATATCTCAAAGCCCATCTCTCCACCATACAAAAATTAAAAACTTTTCTACATTCACAATGAGGAACTGAAAACATACAAGAATCTGGAAAATAGCCAACATTCTGGGTGTCTTCCCATCTATCTTGATGTAAGTTCAGTATGTACTATTTCAAACACATTTCCTTTTAGCCCGTTTCTAATGGTCCTGAAGAAAACAGTCTCAAAATCTCCTTTAAGCATACAAGTCAATAAGTTTTGTATGCATCATTATAAGAACAAAACATTGTCAGGTTTTACATTTGAGTCAATTTCTATCATTTGAAAAAATAATTATAGTAAAACATTCTGCCTTTGCTTCTGAACTGAGTTTAGGATTACTTTTATCTTCCATTTGCAAAGAAGTTCTCCGTTTTTCCCTTAAAATCACTCTCGAATCATGTTCCCTCACATTTGGGAAATCCCATCTGTTTACGTTAGCAATGAGCAGGCTAGGCATAAAATGGATAAAAAAATCAGAGGTGGGAAACAGAGTCTTGAAAATGTGTGAGAAATGCTCAGAAAATACACACGTACATACACATATTTTAGCAGTTTCCTGGAAACAATGGAAATCCCTCCTCTTCTTGAAAAACTTCCCTTCTTCCCTCTGCTCTCCAATTCCCACCCAAAAACCAGTGTTTTAACAGCAGTAAGGTTCCCAGAATGAAACAAAATGTGTTTCAGAGGCAGCATGGGAGACTGAGAGCTGTGAACATATGTGCAGTGTGGTGTAATATTAAAATACAGGCTTTTTTAATTAGACCCTAAAACTGCTTTTTAACGCTATTTTTTGAAGTTAAAGAAATGTATGGTTTTTCTGTCATATAGATTCATGCTACTCCCAAGCTTTCTTTTTAATTAATACACAAATAAGGGATACATAATGGGTTGCCCAGAGATGGCACATTCATCCTCACTAATGAGGATACCGTGTGTGGATGCTCACTTCTTGCCTAAGGCTATGCTGTTTTCAGTTCTTCATCCTGTAATTGCAGAATTAAATAGTTTACACTGGCTTGTGATTAGAAAAAGAAGAAACACATTTTAGGAGGTTAAAAATCCACTTGGTTATGGCATAGTTACAATTTCCTGTTAACACCAAGCCTTTAAAATTTTCTGGATGCATGATTTCTGTCTTGCCAACATCTCCCCAAATCCCAGTTCCCAGAGTAAAAGTCTTTAGTTGGGAGGAATTAAATGCTAAGAGTTCAAGTCCCTCTAATTGACCAGTGAGAAATACTGAGCCAGATGCCTGAAAAGGAGTTGAGAGAAAGTGAGCAATGATGGCAAACAAATGTCTGGACAGGGCAAACACTAGTTTATCAGTCCTTGAGCAGTAGCTTAATGATGGGGCTTTTGTTGAAGCTTCTCTCTTTGCTATATGTGAAAATGAGGAAAAACAAAACCACTCCATCGAGTGCTAGACCATCAAGTGAATGACATGGGATAGATGTAAATACTGAAATATAAAGTAAATCAAGTTTAGCCAAGAGAGTGTCAAACTGTTAATGATAGGGAAAGCTGCTTAAAGGAGGTGGGAAATCTAACCAGTGAAAAGGCTTAGCAAGATATTTGTTTCAAAATTCCTTGCATTAAGGAGACAGTTTTATTATTGAGATTGTTGTTGTTTAACATCTTTTCCCCTGTTCCCTGTCCTTTCGAGCCTGGTACTGTACAGACCAGGGAAGGAGGGAAGTGCTTAGTGAGATGCAGGGAAGGGCAATACTCAGGGATTCAGTAAGGTCAACGACAAATTAACAATTGAAGATAGAAATTTAGTGCAGAGATCTGGTGGTTTGCAAAAAAAGAAGAAAATGAGCAACATCTCACTTTCTAATATTCTTCACCTTATGAACCTACTGTAGGAAGTATTCTAGAGTCCTTTTCTTCTGCCTACACACAGAAATTTCAGTTGGGACCAATATAAAACAAATAAAAATTTTGTTTGCCATTGATATAGAAAGTATTAGATTCTCTTATTTCTGGATGGAAGTTACATGATATAAATTATTTACTGACATGAGGTTATAAATTATAATAATGAGTGAGTTCATTTGAATAATTTTCATGAATAAATATTAATATATTTTGTTTTATTTTTTAAGTGGTGATAATATATTTGGGTTACGTGGAGAAAAGTCCATTCTTAGAAAAAGATTGGATCTAAATTGATCTATGGAATATCTAGCTAGTATCTATCAATACTATGTAAGGATAGGAATGCTTTATTAGAAGGGAAAAAACCTACTCCAGTCTTGGTTCTGCCCATTGGAAACACCGTGTCCTTAGAGAAAGTACCCAAACTTTTATCTGAAAAAATTAGTAAAATATCTGTAACTCCTTTTTTGTAGCAATTTTTGAGGGTTGATAGAGACGTTTTATGTGGAGGTAACAAACATTTGCACATTAATATTCAGTTAACTAGAATCTTGTGAATAGATGCTTTGAAATGTTAAATTAAGAAGCTGAAATAAGCCTCTTACAACTCAGCAGTCTAATCCTTTTATAAAGTAAAAGACCTGATGTTCAGGAATTTCAAGGTAACAGTGTTCTCACATACCTTTGTTTCTTGCTGGAGTTAGTTCATTAGTAGATCTAGTCCAGACAAAACAAATGGAGTTTCCAGCAAAGTCATCTATTTTGAAGCCATACAAGTTAAACATCATCCATTGAAAGCTTCTTTGGAATTGAATTATGTCAAATAGGTATATGGGCCAAATATAGTGAATGTAGTTGATCATTTGATTCAGAAAATACTTAGGAATGATGGACTATTCAGACGTCACTGCTCAATGTCTTGAATCATAAACACATAAATCTAGCCATTTTCACCTCTACCTAACTTACCTGTATTCTGATCAGCATTGTTGTTTTTACTTCGGAACTGAATTTCCAGAGGTTCTTTCTAGAGGTCGGGCAAGGGAACATTTTCTTATTTTGAAGTAATTCAAACATTTTCTAAATGAGAAAAGCTCAGATAATGCAGTAATTTTTAGTTACAATTGCTTTAATCTGTTCTTAAAAAGCAATTAAATTCCTCTTAAAAGTACCTATAAAAATCTTATTTTGATGTTATGTTTCTATTTAAGTTTCTCACATACTGTGTTATTTAAGGATTATATGTCAGAGCCTTACTGGAAGTGTTTGTACCTTCTTGTTTATAAATAGGTAGAATTTAAAATATATAGTTCTGTTTCAGTAGTGTGTGAGTTCAAGTTATTCTCAACAAATCTTCTTTTACCTTTTTGTCTTCAAAAAGTTCCAAGTTAAGGATATATATTCAAGGTTTATTTAGGTAGCTTACCAGAAAAAGGGGTTGGGTGAATGGGAAGGAAAGTATTTGGAAAAATATCTCACAAAACCAAAGCTAGGGAAACAGCGAGGCTTCAGAGAAACTAAGACCAAAACAGGAGAGCCGATAGGAGCCAATGATCCCCTCTGGATCTCATTTGGGCTTGCAAGGACTTGTAGCTTTGGCTTTGTCTTTTTCTTCACTTCTTTTCCCTCTTTAAATAAATTGTTTTATTGATGTATAAAGGTCATAAGTTACAGTTTAATGAGTTTTCACAAAATGAACTCATCAGTGCAATCATCACCTAGATTGATAACTAGAACAATATCCGTACTCAGAAGCCCCCTGTTTGGCTCTCCCACTCACTAGCTCTCTCTTCCACAAAGGTGGACTTCAACTATCATAAATTAGTTCTACCTGTTTTTGAACTTTGTATAAATGAAACTATGCAATGTGTAGTCTTCTGTGTCTGACCTCTGTCACCCAGTGTAATTTTTGTGGGAGTAATTCATAATGTTATGTGTAGTTTCATTTGTTTTCATTGCTACATAGTATTCCTTTGTGTAAAAATGCCAAAATTTATTTATTCAACTGTGGTTGGAAATTCTGCTTGTTTTTCATTTTTGGCTGTTTTTAAAAAGTACCTTTAGGCAACATAATCAAAAATAAATAAATAGGACTGTATCAAACTAAAAAAACTTCTGCACAGCAAAGGAAATCGTCAACAAAATGAAAAGGCAACCTACCAAATAGGAGATATTTGCAAATGATATGTCTGACAAGGAGTTAATATCCAAATACATGAAGAATTCACACACTTTGATATCAGAGAAATTAACAGTCTGGTTAAAAATGGGCAGAGAGTAGATATTTTTCCAAGGAAGACATACAGATGGCAAAACAACACATAAAAAGATGCTCAACATCACTAATCATTAAGGAAATACAAATCCAAACCACAATGAGATATTACCTCACACCTGTCAGAATGGCTATTACCAAAAAAAACCCAAAAAACAAAAACACAAATAATAAGTGTTGGTGAGATTGTAGAGAAAAGGAACTCTTATACACTATTGGTAGGAAATTGGTGCAGCCAGTATGGAAAACAATGTAGAGGTACCTCAAAAAATTAAAAATAGAACTACCACACAATCCAGCAATTCTGCTTCTGGGTATGTATCTGAAGAATGTGAAAACACTCATTCAAAATGATGTATGTACCCCTATATTCATTGCAGCATTGATTACAATAACCAAGACATAGAAGCAGTCTAAGTATCTATCTATAGATAAAAAGATGGATATATACAATAAAAAAAAAATGAAATCTTGACATTTGTGGCAACATGGATGGAACTTGAGGGTATTATGTTAAGTGAAATTAGTCAGACAGAGAACGACAAATACTATATGGTTTCACTTATATATGGAATCTAAAAAACAAAACAAATGAACAAAACAGAAACAGATTCATAGATACAGAGAACAAACTGGTAGTCACCAGAGGGGAGTGAGATGGGGGATTGGGTGAAATAGGTGAAGAGGATTAAGACATACAAACTTCCAGTTATAAAACTCATGGAGGTATAATGTGAAACACAGGGAAAATAGTCAATAATGTTATAATAACTCTGTAGGGCGATAGATGGTTACTTGACTTATCATAGTGATGATTCAAAGATACATAAATGTCAATCATGATGCTGTATACCTGAAAATAATATAATCTTGTATGTCAACTATACTTCAATTAAATAAAAAGGAAAAAAGTGCTTCTATGAACATACTTTAATTTGTCTGTGGCACACGTATTTGTGCATTTATGTTGGACATATACCTGGGAGTAGAAACTCTTGATCATAGGTTATATACATATTCAAGTTTAGTAGATACTGCTAGACAAATTTCCAAAGTGGATATATCAATAGTGCATAGCTTCCCCAGTTGCTCCACTGTCTCACAGTGCAGTAGCAATAAAGTAAAGTAAATTACAAGCACTGTAAAATGTTAAGATAATATAAAATTAATTATATTACAGTAGTACTTATCTAGAAAGAAACTGAGTACATTAATATAGAATTTTTCAAATCTAGAATTTTCATTCAGTTTCTTTTATCTAGATTCCTTTTCTCGGCATAAAGTCTGAATCTTGTCAATTTGAGATATTAGTCACAGTTATATTAAAATCCATGTGAGAGATAACTCCATTGTCTAGATCATCCATGTGGCTCTTTGTGTTGTCTGCTTTTCCTCTTGGTGCTGTCTGTTGGTATGCCTTATAAATTTTGATTGAAGTCTGGATTTTTTAAGAAAAATATAGAGGCTTTAGAAATGGGGCCTTCCTCCAAAAGATTTTCTTTAGGTTCTTGCAGAATGTTAGAGCAGGGCTAGGCCAACCTTATTTAGTTTCCCGTGAATTGATTTTTTTTTTTTTTTTTTTTTTTTTTTTTTGGTCTGGGAAGGTAGTTAAGTTTATTCATTTATTTTTAGAGGAGGTCCTGGGGATTGAACTGGGGACCTTGTGTATGCTAAGCATGCGCTGTGCCACTTGAGCTTCACCCTCCCCCCTTCCTGTGAATTGATTTGAGACTGAATTTTAGCCTTTTTAGGGATTGATCTATCTAGTCATTCAGATGTCTCAACAGAAGGCTAGGCTGTTTACTAGGGTCTTTTGACATTAGTAGGCTCTTAGCTACAATTTATACTTAGGGTTTCAACCTTTTAGCAACTGTTTTCTGGTTGGTTCCCCAGACTCTCAGTCTGTTTCACTTATGAATGACAACTGCTTTTGGGGAAAGCAGCTCAGACTGCCTGGTTTACTTCTCTGTGCTTCCCTTCTCTTCAAAATATTAGCCCCTCAACCTTGAGCTGCCTTGCTAGCCCTGAATGTAAAAATTTTTCTCCCCAGGTCCATGAAACTCCTGAAGGCTATAATCAGCTTCTGTACCTCTTAGTCAATTCATTCTGCTAGATTTATTAGTGTGTCAGGCAACACTGCTTATGAATCAGCAAATGGATTGAGGCAAAAAGCAGTATGAAATGTCATGTTTCCCTCAATGAGTTTCTCTCCTCCTGGAGATGTTGAGCCGTTAAGCCCTGGCTGTTTTAATAGCTCAATAATATTTCAAACAGGTTACTATTGTATTTTGTCCACTTTTTGTAATTGTTTTTATTATGAAGATTGGTGTGCTTCAAGTTAATTCACCATTACTAGAAGCAGCAGAATTCCTCTCTTTAATTATCTCTTACAGTGTATGCTAACATTTTTTGCTTTTTCTCTATTTAGGCTGAAAATGGCCTCTCTGGGGCCTCATGACTTCCAAGTCTAATACTCAACAGACATTGAAGGAAGTCTTGTGTGTCAGTTCCAAATTATCAAGATGAAATCTAGTTGGTTGAGCATTATAACTGACACTGGAGGGTTTGTGTGTGGGGGGGAGGGGTATATCATTTGGCCTATTATCTAAATCACAGGGAATCTAAGAAAAAATTCTCCACAGAATAGTAGTGAAATTTGAAGAAGGAAAAAGTGAGAATTATAGTACTCAAAAAGAAGCAGAATCAGAGAAGAAAGCCAGAAAGATGTAACAGACATATGGCCTGAAGTCTCAAATGGCAATCTCCAAAACTCTGTTTCCTGAGAGTTGTTTTTGGGGGGTTTTGGTTTTGTTTTCTTAAAGCAGGGAGCTTCCATGATGTCTTTCCAAATTATAATACTCAAAAAAACCTGTATGTGCTTAATCTAGTTTTTGTTATGTTTCTGTGGCACATTCAAAACTTCTTGACTAATATGTAAAAAAATTCAACCTCTAGGTTGATAAAATTATCTGACACAAAACAGAGTGAGAAAATAACAGGTAGACAATTTTAATTCCTCTCACACTTGTATTGCTCAGTTCTGTTGATTCTCTTCAGCAGGTCCTTGATCTTTGCACACAGCTATGCAGTGGTTCGTAGAATTTTGATTTCCTTTGCATTTCCTATTGGTAAACATTCACTTTGAGAAATGCATCTATATCAGTTCCCTTCTAATTTTTTTTTTTTTTTTTTTTTTGAAAATGCTGGCTCTCTGCCACATTCATGTCACTGTGCCTGTGCAGGTCTACATTAGTCTGTAGTCCGTGCACTCTGGCCTGAGTTCCCTAACGTATGTCCTTTGTTCATGGAGGAATATGGGAGGCCTTTCAAATCCTGCTGGGCTGGAAGAATTCCTTCTTAGGTGGCTCCACTTTGAAAACAGAGAGTCCTTCATTGAAAACAGAAGATCTGCATAACGCTATTACTAACTTTGCAATCAGTAGGATATTTTTGATGAGTGAGGCTAGGTTATAAAAAGCCATGGTTGTGTTTGTATTTCTCTTTCCACACTCACTCTGGGGGAAGCTAGCAGCCATGACATGAGACTACTCAAGAAGCCCTACGAAGAAGGCATATGGCCTTCTCCCAACAATCAGTGAGAAACTGGGAGGCCTGCTGTCAGTAGTTATGCTAGTGAATCTTCCAGCCCCAGTCCAACCTTAGAAGTCACTGTAAACCCAGTGGGCATCTTAGTTGCAACACCGTTAGGTATCTCAAGCCAGAACCACCCAGAGAAGCCACCTCGATTTTCTGATCAACAGACACTGTGATATTATGCATCTTTATTAATAAGTCACTAATTTAGGGGGTAATTCGTTATGTAGCAATAGATAACTGATACGATTTCCGGAGGACCAGGGCCAGTAATGTTGAAATATTGTGAATAAAACAGAGAATGGTGAAAGATTAATTTGAGGAGAGGTTTGTGGGCAGATTATTACACAGGGAACTACAGACTATGACAAGGAATTAAATTGTATTACAAATTCAATTGAAGGTCATCAAAAAGTTTTAAGTATAGGATTAACATACTGAGGAGAAAGAGAAATAAAGCAAATTTAACTGTTCATTCATTCATTTAGCAAATATTTGTTGAATGCATATTTAAAGCAGATTTTGAGCTAGGTACTTGTGACAGAATGATGAACAAGATACATACAATACCTCCTTTATAGAATTTGCATTTCAGTGTGATGCAGGAAAAAACAGATATGGGGCATGCGGTGGGCCATGTCCCAAGATTCCATTGAGCCCCCAGGACGTGCCCCGCCAAGTGTGGGTCCTTGGCTGTACGCAGGAAAGAATTCAAGAGCGAGTCACAGTTGAGTAAAGGTAGATTTATTTAGAAAGACACACTGAAAGGCAAGAGAAAGGCCATGAGGTGTGGGGGTTGCGTGCTCAGATTAGAGTAAAAGTAGGTACACGCTCCACAGACACGTGCCAGCGGTCAAATGGAGAGAGAGAGGCAGTGGCCACTAGGCACCTTGTTGCCAATTTTTATGGGCTCAGTGGCTTCATATGCTAATAAGTCAAGAATCAGTCTAACTAGCCTGGGGAAGGGGCTGGGATTCCCAGGAAGTTGGCCATTTCCGACTCTTTGACCTTTTGTGGCTAGCCTTGGGACTGTCATGGCGCCTGTGGGCATGTTATTCACCTTGCTAATATGTTACAATAGGCATATAATGAAGCTCAAGTTCTACTAGAAGTTAAATCTCCCACTATCTTGAGCCTCAAGGCCTACTGGGGGTTGAATCTTTCACTATTTTGTTGTTAATTGCTGTAGCATTCTTTGGATGGCTGTGCCCAGCCCCCTTCCTGTCTCAAATGTTCACAGCAGTAACTAATAGACAAACTGAAAGTAAAACAAATTTAGATTGTGACAGATTGTGAAGGGTGAGTGGTGGTAGAAGGAATAGCATGATGGGACAGTGTTAGATGAAAGAAACTGCTTTGAGGTCAGTAAAGATGATAAGATTCAAGTCTATCCCTCCATACCTTGAGGAAGAGAAGGCAGTAAGTATGGGAAAGTAGATGATAACTATCTTCAGGCATCTTGAAAGGGTCTGAAGTGGGAAAGAATTTGACAAAATAGAAAAGAAGAAAAGCTAGTGTGGTCAGAGCAATACAAGCAAACAGAGGATAGGGTGAAATATGCTTGGGGAACTAGGCAGCAGTCAGATCATATAAAGCCCCAGGGATCATAGAACGGAGTTTGGATGGTACTCTAAATGCAATGAATAACTGCTGGAAGTTTTTAGACAGGTGAGTATTAAGATCAGATTTATATTTTAAGAATCATTTGATGCTATGTGAAGAAGACTTTTAAAAACATTTTATATAAAATATAAATATTTATAAGAAATATATAAAGTATTCAATTTTATATTTTGAAGGGGGCAGGAGAAAAAGCAGAAAGATTAGTTAGTGGCTTGTGGAGTAAGTCTGGCTAGAGAACATTTGTCCTAGATTAGGCTGGTGGCAGTCTACATAAAGAGAAGTAGATGGATCTGATGGATGCAGGGTGTATTTTGGAAATAGCTGTTGGAATTGCTGCTAGATGAGGATGGGAGGATGGTTTAGTGATTGCAACAGGCTCTCTTTGCCTTTACAACTTGATGGCATGATTTGTTTTCCTGCCTAAGGAATTATATGGCAAGTATTTTAAATGCTTTTAAAACTGAAAGCCAATATAAATTTGTTCTTAATTGCTAAAAACATTTATAATACCTCTTGAAATCATTAACAAAATAAGGAATTACTGGATTAGTAGGTAATGCTAATTCTTTGACCTTGCCTAAGGTATCTAAGAAAAGAAGGAGAAAGTATATATGATAATGTGTAATAATAAATCCTGCAGATAAAAAAATGCCAGCAAGGTCTGATGGAGCAAATATAATGAGAATGATCTTCTGATGTGGACCTCTATTTAGAAATTAGATGCCAAAGTCCTTGTTTGCATGCACTTGTGCATTTATATGTATTTATTTATTATGTATGTAGATACTTTATATGCATTATATGTGCTTGAATTTTTACTGTGATCAGAAAGTCTCATTGCTTTCCTGTCCACTCCTCATACAATTTTAATGTTGTCTTTTATATTATACTTAGTACGTTATTTGCACTTTAGCTCTCCCCTCCCAATTTCTTTTAAGGAAAAAAATCAGTCAGTTTAGGTGGTTTTTATTATATTTCTTAATCCATTATATTGTTTTCTCTAAGAATAATATCTATTTTGTCAAGTGAATTACCTAGAGATTGCTGATAAGTAGCTGAAATATTAGATATTATGCTTCTTTCTAGGCATTTGTTCAAGTTGATTTCCACAACTCTGCCTTGTGCTTGCATTTGAAATATCTCAACCTCTTAGTTGAAGCATGTATATTAAGCCACATTGTAGTTAAGGAAGCATAGAGTCTGCAAAGGTGTGTGCCCCGTTAAAAGACAGTTGCCTTGTGGTAATACTTTTCTTTTTCTCCCAGGGCTGTTCTTTACAAAGTTTGTAAGGCAGGACACGAAAGGAAAATCTCTGCTTGGAAATCTGGAAGCAACATGAAACTTGTGGTGTGAAATCACAGCCACTCTATTCTTATTTCCAATAGAAATCAGTTCTATGTGTTTTTTTACCCCTCCAGTGATACTAATTTTATTGATTACTTGATTCCATTCTTCTCTGACATTTTATTCTTGTTCATCCATCTACTTCCTTTTACTGTCCATAACTCACAAACTGTATCTCTTCGTGGACTCAGCTCCCATCTCCACTCTATGCTAATCTAATTTTACTCTTTTCTTATCTGTTATTCCTGATTTTCATAACTACAATCCAAGATGTGTGTATATGTAGTCATATGTGTACATGTGCAAAGCTGTACAGGTGGAAGAATTATTATGTATCAGTGAGGCTGTAAATAAATTGATTTCTCACACTTTCTTCTTTCCCCCTCCCTAAGCGTTGTATTCCTCATAGTCTTTTTTAACCTCTCCTAGAATGCAACCACACACTCAGCCTTAATACTCTTGATTGTGAATAGCAGATTTTTAAGGATGAGAGCTCTACAGTCAGAAACAGGGAGCTTTCCAGCCCTGGGGACTTTCATTACCACCTGGGAATAGCACCAGTTACCAGAGATGGATGAGAGGAGCAGGATTTCTAGCAGCTCTCAGAGAAAATTGCTGAAGTACACAATCATGCTGGGGGCTAGAACATGTTCTCTGTGGATAAGAGCTATTCGTTTGGGGTAGCTCTTTTTTCTTTTCTTTTCTTTTCTTTTCTTTTCTTTTCTTTTCTTTTCTTTTCTTTTCTTTTCTTCCTTATGATAGATGCACATTCAGGAGAATGTGATATGTATGTATCACATATATTTATATTTGTTTACATATAAATTTGAAGAAAAATAATACACTTACTGACTATGTAACCACAATCCAGTTTGAGAAATAGAATACAGTCTGCTTCCTAAAAAATCCCTTTGTATCCTATCTCAGCACATCCAGCCTTCTCCTCTAGGGTAACCAATAGCCTAAATTTTGTATTTATAATCTCCTTACTTTTCTGTAAAGTTTTATCATCTATAAATTGGCAAAGGCTCCAAAGGAAAAAGCAGTGCAAAATGTCATTTTCACCTTAATGAGCTTTCCTCCTCTTCAGGATATTTACCCTTCACATCTTTTTTGCTTGGTTGGTTTTTACGTAGCTCTTTCAGTCATTTTTGTTAGGACAGTTGGCTTTACAGGAGCTAGTCCATCAACTCTATAGGCAGAATTACTTCTATATTTAACTAATAATATGAAAAGTGCAGTGTGACATGCAGAAACCTGAACCCAGGCTGGGAGGCTTCTTATATGACAGAACACAGTAGACGTTTCAAGGCTCACCAGGGAGGGAGGAGAAGGGGCATTTTAGGCAGATGGCATCAGGCAAAGCAGTGAGGGTGTGGAATGACTTGATGTCACTGGGGAAAGGCTTGATGTCACTGGGGAAGAGTCTCCCTTTTCTGCATCCCTCTTTCTTTTGAGTGCTGAGGCCAGTTCCAAGTTGTCCTGAAAGCTTGAGTAACAGCCCTTTCTTTAAGAGATGAAGAATCAAATTTGTGTTAAAGGAGGCCAAGATAAATAGTATGTCAGTATAAACAGTATGTCACTTCCAGGCTCTCTTTTAAAAACTCCTCCTGTGCTATCTTTCCCAGGCAAACTTTCAGTGTTGTATGGCATGCTTCTGGAATAGTTGTTGTAGCCACGTGCCTGGCCTCGCTCTACCAGGATGATCTGCTCTGTACCAGCTCTCTTGCCTCAAGGAGTTCATCATCTAGTTAGGGAGCCAAGATCTAAATACATGACAAGTCAGTTCAATTTAACAATGACTCGTGAACACCTGCTATGTCTGGGATGGCACTAACTCCCGTGCTACAAGATGGACAGGATGTGTACATGTATGTCAGGAAATGTGTACAATGTGTAATGTGTTCTTATCTGGAGATAAGAACAAAAAACTGGAAACAGGAAAAATTTCTGTCAGTGGGAAATAAATAAACTAGGATATAAACATTCAACAGAATCTTACAAACAAGACAAAATTAATTTATTCTCTTTGAATATGTCTACATGGATGCGTGGCAGAGATATGATGCTGACTAAGAAAAAAAAGTTGTTACCTTTTACATAAAACTTGATTGCACACATATATACAAACTTTTGTACTGCTAATAATGATAGCTAATATTTCTACAGAGCTTAACATGGGCCCTTAAAGACACTTATATGCATTTTATTCTCACAGTCACCATGTGAGTTAGACTCTGTTGTTAACCCTATTTTTTCAAATTGAGAAGTTTCATAATTTGCCCAAAGTCACATGGTCCAAAGTGGCCGAGCTGACTCTAGAGTCCTCTCTCCTGTGCCATGCTGCACTGCCTCAGGAAAGCCTGACACTCTTGATGGGCGCGGTATTCACCAGCTTCTTGATAATGCTTACCTCTTAGAGGGCAGAAGGAGAGTGGAATAAATGATAGGATTTTTATTCTGGGAATAGCATATTATTTGTGAAAAATAAGACCTATAGCAAACTTCACATGATATTAAAATTTGCTTTATCTCTTGTCTCATATTAATTTTTCCTACTTTTCTGTTTATTTAAAAACCGCAATAAATTATTTTTTTTAAATAAATAAGAAAGGGACTTCATGTCTGGTAAGAGAGATAACCATGAAAATAAAACCTATTTCGGTGCAATGTTATTGCTATAATTAGCAAAACAATTAAAGCACTTGAATGTTTACAAAACATTATTACCTCATATGTATACAGCCTTGGGTGGTGGGTATGACCGATGTTTAAAATTTTTACATATAAGCAAACTGAAGCTGAGAGAGGTTAAGTAACTCACTAAGTCTGTGCAATGATTGGTCATTGATAAGCCGTTTTTGTTGTCTTATCAAGTGATGATAACAAGAGCTCTCCTCTCATTAAGAATAGTCCAGAAACACACCAGACATTAGAAAGTGCCTCGGGGGAGAGCATTCCAGTGAACAAGACACTAACTCCCCCATCCATTTTTATACCAAAATGAATGCTTCCTTTTCTCTTCTTTATCAAAAATCGTGAATTAAAGCCTGAGGATCAGCTCTGAGACCTTTCCTTTCCCTGCTCTCTGCCAGGACTACCACCGCAACAGAATGAGAAGGGGTTTGGATGAGGCACCCTCGTCTTCCTGCTGTCTTATAGACCTGTGCTGTTCACATGTGGCTACTGAGCACTTAAAATGGGGCTGGTGTGACTGAGGAATTGAATATAAAATTCTACCTAATTTAAATGTAAAAACTGAAGCAGTATAAAGTGTATTTTTCACAAAATGCAACTTTATTATTTTAAGACATTTCACTTTAACATGTGCTTCATGTAAGATAGCCTTATTCCCTTATAGTGCCCATGTCAGACTTGTTTCTAGTTTTACAGAAAAACTTATCACCCTTTGAGTCAGATTTTGTCAGATCTAGTCAATGTGGATTGATTCAGTTTGAATGACTTTTTTTATGCCCAGATGTATCATTATCATGTGTTTGAATATTTTATGTAAACAGTACAAGTTACAGTGATACCTACAATGCACAATTTATTTAATTCAACATTAATATGAAACTTTAATGTACCTACTTTATTTCAATTTTGTAAATTTTCCTTCCCAGTAATGTGCTTCATATAGAATTGTTAGCACCTGATTACATTTCATATCTTGAATACTTAATTTTTTCAGAATACTGGTACCCCCCCCCCAATAATTTTGCTTTGAAAACTTAATAAAAAAGCATTTAGGGTCTTATTAAAGTTAGAAAGTAAAAAAAGACTCAATCCCCTGACCTGGCTTAACAGTCTTTCCCCTGTTCCTTGAAAAGCTATAGAAGATAAGTGTGGGTTACATGGACATAATAGGGCCAGAAATTCTCCACTTAGACTCCTAGGAAGGGTAGGAGACCAAGTAGCTTTGCATATCACAGAAATGCAAGCTGGAAGTTTGGAGGTGACTCTGCCTGAGTGTGGAAAGGTGGAAATAATCCATGAGCCTGAATCTTGTGGAGAGGACTAAGCTACCTCTTCCCTTCCTAATGAAGCAGGGAAATGGGCCCTGCTCCCCACCTCTTAGCTTAGCCTTAATGGAAATATATATAGCTGTTCACCACTTACCTATCTTCCACCCTTGTACACACTCTAGAGCAGTAGGGAGCTTGGAATTTCTAGAGCTGGAGTTGGGGGGCGGTGCTCTCATATAGGCTTCTGTGAGCCTGTTTATCTCCCACCCAAGTGAAATCAACTCACGCTTAATGGCCCTGATCACAGAGTCTCTAACCACCCTTCTGTCTCAACACCAGAGAGGTTGCAGACAGCTCTGTGTGAGCAGTACCTCTTTGTGAAAGTGTGTATGGTAACTATGGCTATCTATTGGACACTGTGGACCCAGGGTGGGAGTGGTGGTAAAGGAATGCCTCTTCTCTGCTTTTCTTTCCCCAGGTGGGGAAGGCCTAAGGGAAGAAGGAACAGAGGAAAGGTTTTAGCAAAGAGAGGAGGGAAAGGAGAACATGCTATTTACAAGCTTGGACTACATCTTCAAGTAGTATGCAGGTCATTCTCCAGCCATTAGATGGGAACTGAATTCAAACCTAGGGCCATGATAATTGATTTCTGGGTAAGGCCAGCTCTCGCATCCCATGACAGTTTAGTTCTGAAGGGGTTCATGGACAGGAACTTTCTCCTGAAAAGTTAACCAGTGACTAGTGGACATAGAATAGGGTAAGCACTGTTTGGGTGTGTATGTTTTGGAGGTGGAAGGGATATCACTGTGATGTACAGGAGGTTAGAGCCTAGGAATAGGGTAGATACTGCTCAGAGATCTGTTGTGTTAGTCATTGTGGAAAGTAACTTTATGAGATAATGATTTATCTCCACTCGGTGGGTACCTGGGGGATGGGAAGCCTCTCCATAGAATATCTTCATCAGGCCTCCTTGATGACATCATTGCAGACCACAGGATTCTCTTAGCCACCAAAAGTAGAAATGTTCATGATGAAGACATGCAGTGCCTAGAGAAACAATAGGGCAAAGAGCAAGCAAGAGGCTGGGTTTAGCATGAGTGGGAAAGGAAGCAAAAGCATGAAAAGAGGAAAGAATGGACCACGTTGTGGGAAGGAATAGAAATGTTCCCATCATCCGTTATAATCCCTCTTCCCTGTACAGATTCACACAAACCCCAATTCAAGCTCCATCTCCTTCAGTCTGATCAGGGGACTGTAGAACACATTGGTGTCATCTTGGCAAAAGTGTTCATGGACTTTTCCTATAGCACATATCTGCATGGATATCAAGCATGGCCTTGCCCACCCTGGTTCAGCAGACCTTAATGACTTCTGTCAGTCATGCTTAATTATGATGTGGAGATTTTATCTCTGATACAAACAGTTTAACTATCAGAATGGGGTACCATATTGTGATCTTCATTGATTTGGCAGAGCCTTGGAGATGTCCTCCAGGTACATCCATCACATATGCCCCACAGGTGAATCCTGTACCCTGTGCCAAAGATTAAACCCACTGAAGCCTGACTAGCCAAGGTTACCAAATGAGTCCTCATCTTCAGTGGTGCCATGGCATCTGGATCACAGCAATTGAAATAGTTGAAGGACCAACTGAAACAGCTACATACAAAGAATAGTTTGATGAGGCTGACAGAAGGAGACAAAAGGGGTGGAGGGATCCCTAGGAAAGCTGTAGTGAAAGGAGACACTAAAGCCATGTGATAACCTCCACTGGACTGGGCTCTAGGCCAAAAGGGATGGAGAGATAAGGGGTAGTAAACTTCACTCTGGCTCCATTCCACTCTCTCCATCCTGCCCTAGATCTCATAACACAGACCTAGAAGTGCAAACTTTAGTTCCTAAAGAGAGAAAGTATAGTCTATAGCCATGGAAGATGTTTTTTTCTGCTATTAATAACATACTTAATAAAACTGTACATCCATCATTTTATTTGGTTCTCTCAACTTAACTTGCAGAGAAGCTGAGTTACCCCATAAGTGGAAAATACAAAACTCAAGAACTCAGGGGATGTGCTTTTCCAGGAGCCCATGGACCAAGGCTGTCTCACTGAGGTAGAGGTGCCGGCTTAAGAGATCTGGGTGACTGGTCAACAAGTCATATCTGGCTTCTAGTTTTTCTCTTATCTTGAGAGACACATAGGACAAGGTAATCCGATAGGATGTGCACACATAGGAGGCTAGAAAATGACATGTCCAAAATGAAGTGGGGGCACATTTCAGGTAGGATTACCCACTCCTACTCTGCCTCTTTCATTGTTTCCCCTTCCGTGATTCATGACCACAGGAGCCAACAGGAGAGCCTCCCAAAGCTGGAGAGTTCTTTCTCTCAAATCTAGAAAATTTCATCAGGTGTTTTATGTAACACCAGTGTTGCACAACTCCAGAGGGCATCATTTGCTCACACTTTACAAAATTGTGCCCCAGGAGGTAACATAAAATAAGACAGGAATAAGGATTCCTGGAATCAAGTAATCTGAAGTCCTAAACACCTAATATTAAGACAAGATGCATGAATGGTCTGGCACTTTGGAGATGGAGTAGGCACAAAGTCCTACCAGCCCAGCTGCTGAGACCACACATTTCTGTCTTAAGCCAGGTCCTGTCTAAGGAGATTCCTAGGGGTTGCCTCAATGCTAAGAGTTTCCACTGAGAACCAAAATAAGCTTTTCAAGGCTTAGAAGAGAGGCCTAAGAGACTTTGAATCTATTTGGGTGCCCAATGGGATAACCACTGGCAACATGTGGCAATTAAACATTTAAATTAATTATAATAAAATTAAATTAAAAATTCAGATCCTGTCACTATGCACATTTCAATTGCCCAATCGCCACATGTACTTAATGACTATAATATTAGGTAGTGCAAATGTAGAGGGTTTTCTTTCTCACAGAAAATTCTGTGGGACAGAGAACTTAACAGTAGTTCTGGAATCCAGTATCTAAATTAGCCTCTTCTTTTCCTATGGTCATCAGGACAGCTTTGGGTTTCATCAGGAAGGCCAAGTGAGTCAGTGGGGAGGAGCTAGTCCTGGCAGATACCTGCCTTCAGGACAAGGCTGAAACTGCCAGCCTTGAGCTGTCAGTGCCTGAGACATTAGTACAGGAGAGGGGGTGTTTCTGAAGATGGGCTCTACTAGCAGCATTCGTGAGGAGGTGGTGACACATCTCCTAAGTTACAGGGTCCTCTGTAGAAATAGCTTCTCTGTCATGTCTTCTACCTTGGATGTCACTGGAGAAATGTCCAGTTGGGTGAACAGAATCTTTTGATTATCTAGTGAGCACAAAAATGAGCTTATCTGAGGGCAGAATTGTGTTGATTGTCAAAATGCCTTTCTCATCCACAAAGGATATACTAGGGAAGATACCTATCACCTGTTCTGCATGTCAAGAAGAGAACATAGCCACATGAACTGTATATGCAGTCCATCAATTAAAAGCACTTGACATTTTCTGTAACACATCCCCATGATATGAATCATCCACTGTCCAGTAAATGGGTTATGCTGAACATTTGCATTCATTAGCTGAGCTGTCATAAAGACAGAGTGTTAGGATTGTTACTTCTAGTCCTCATTCTGAGCATTAGGCACTTGGGAAACAGACAGACTTTGCTCGTGTAGCCCATAGCAGGTGTCAGCATATGAGCTGCCATCAGCATCTCTCTTCTCTCTTACTGTGCTTTTCAATGAGTGCTAAAGAATTGCTTTAGGAGCTGGAGGAAGCTGTCAGATCCCCTGTGAGATTAAATGAACAAGCTTAACAGAACAGAAAGGCAAAAGGAGATCTGCTCGTGCAGGGGCACGCTGGCTTTGGCTCGCAGCTGTCAGGAAAAGGGAGCTCCAGTGCCAGCAGTAAAAATGGGCTCCTCCTGGAGTCACTTCATGCTATGATTTTCTTAGAAAAGTACAGTTTTCTTGGGCATGCCCATTTAAACACTTTGGAGAGAATATTTTACCAGAAAGAATTTGTTTTGTCTTCAAAATGTTTCTGATAATATGCAAACCCTCCGAAACAAATAAGTGCTTTCCTGGAACTCTTCACTTCTCACAGCTACTCCAGTTACTATTGGGGCCAAACTATAGATGTATATATCTCCATTGGGATGTGCTTGCCTCCCATGCACTCTGCAGACCAACGACACTACCATCCAAACCACCCCAAAGTCCCAAAATACACTTTCCTGCTCAGGTTTAGCGGAGGGTCTGAAAGATGATGAACAAGTATGACTTTCTTCTGAATAATCAGATTCTCTTTGGTGACACAGCACACCAAGTTAGGCATCTCATTCTCATTCTCTTTTGCTAGTCCCTCCTCATCTGCTCTCTCAATGTCTAAGTGCTCCAGAAACTAGTTATTGAGCTTCTCCAGGTGACCTCATCTAGCCCCCTAATATTGTCTCACATGTATGCTGCTGAGTTCCAAAATCAAATCTCCATTTCCTTAAGACATCCAAAATTTGCCTCCACACGTCCCTCTCATAAATGTGGTACACACAAAGCGTTCTCCATCTTAGTTAGTAGCAACGTGCTCCTTGCAGTTGCTCAAACCAAAAGTGTTAGAGTAACATTTGAATCACTTGGTGAGGTGCTAGTGAATGCTCCACAATCAACTCTCCAGGGGAAAAAAAAAATTTGTCAAGTTTGCTCATTTCCATGGTGCAAACGTTCTCACCACGGCTAGAAGCTATCTATGTGACTTCACTGTGGGCAGAGATAAGAAGCAATGGCACGATCAGCTCTTGCAAGCTAGTGTAAGTTGGCTCCAGCACACCACCGGGCTCTCATCTCTTTCCCTCGCATCCCACACTCAATGCAGAAGTAAACCCAACTGGCTTTACCTGTAAACCACATCAGACTCCCCAAGTCTTTCTCAGCCCTTGCACTGTACCATTTCATGTTCTACTCACCAGCATCTCTCACCTCAAGTTTTGCAATAGCCTCCGAACTAATCTCCTTTAGCCCATATAGTCTATTCTGAGCCAGAGGGATCTTTACAAAAGTTAAGTCATGTCACTCTTCTGTTCAGAACCTTCTAGTAGCTTCTGTCTTAGCAGGCAATGTAAAAGCCATCAAATAGTACTCCATTACTACTTTCTTTCTCTGTATTTACCTTATCTTCTAATATAATTAACTGTTTCATCATTTACTTGTCTGCTTTCCCATTCTAGAATGTAAGTTCCATGGTACTACATGGAGCATATTTATCCCTTTTGTCTGAAACCCCAACTCCTAGAAGAGGAAACAGATATACACTAAGTATTCAATAAATAATTGTTGAATGAATGAATAAATTAATAAATGAATCTTACCTCTTGACTTTTTTGATCTGGTTGCTGCTCATTTTGCTATCCTCCTGCTTCCTGGGCCTGACCTGCCACTAACCATAATGCATCCTGCCTCACTCCCAACCTGGACCACTGTCCTTACTGCTTTAGACTTCACACTTGATGGGTCAGCCCCTGACACCTCCCTAGTTCTTATCCACTTCCAGCGCTACCTGTTTTGATCTCCCTCATTGCTGGCCACAACCTGGTATGACATACAGAATATTCCTTTTCAGCTGTCTCCCAGCATCTTCAAATTTTTAGAAACCTGCCCAAAGTGAGTAATTAATATAACACATTTGCTCTCCTATCTCTGACACTGTGAGGATCACTGAAAACTAATAATTTAGGTGAATGATCATACTTCTATATTAAGCAAGTACCCATCATCATTGGTGCAAGTACATAAAAGGGGAGTTAGTGGGCAAATAAATAGTCATGATAACTAATATTTATTAGTGCTTACTCTACTCTTTGTTGGGCACTCTGTCTTTATTCTTTTCACATTTTTTCATGTCCACTTTTGTCAACTTAGATCAAGAGTTTGAATTTCTGAAGTAGCCTTTCAATCATAATCCATGTTTTTTCCTTTTTTCTCCTAATACTATTCACACTATAATCTCCCTGACTTTTAAAAGTATTTTAAAACCCTCCTGAGCCCTCTCATCATAATTACTAAAAAGCCAGGCTCTTATCAATGTCCAGTGATAATACTTAACATCAGCAGGTGCTTACTGTTTCCAGTTTTGCTTGAATGATTTGTGTATAATTATCATATTTAATGCCCTCAACAATCCAGTGAGGTAGAAAAAGAGGCATGAAAAGGTTAAATGGTTTTGTTCAGTGTCATGCATTTAATCAGTGGTGAAGCTGGAATTTAAACCCACTCATTTATTCTGCTATCCTGTTCCCCAGATGAGTAAACTGGCCAAAGGTACTTTTACAGCTTCACCTCCTACCATGGCCTCCACATACTAAACTGCACCACAGACATACAGGTGCTTTTTCTCCTCCTGAAACACATGAAACTTAATGCCCTTCGTCAGTGAGGCTTTCCAGAGCCACCCAATCTGAAGTGCGATCCTCTCTCTGTTAGCAGCCGGTTCATTTCCCTCACAAGGGTAGTCATAACTTAAGCATTTACTTGTTTGTTTACATATTCATTCTCTTTGCCCACCACATACATATTTTATTCAAAACAGGCTTCACCTTAAACTTTTCCATTTCTTAAACCTTTGTCAAAACCATCTATGTCATTGAATCTTCACCACAAACCCTGAGAAAGTACTACTCTTTATTGACACACATAGTAACTAACTTGCCCGAGGTCGAAGAACCTGTACGTGGTGAAGCCTGGATTGGAACCCCAACCCTTCTGGTTGCAAAGTGCTAGCAAGCTTACTTCCGCCCTAAGTGCTCAAGATTTGAGGACCCTAAACAAGGAGATTACTGAAGCAGCTGGCAGATGGGTTTAATAATCTCCTCTATAATTACCTGCAAATTTGTAAACCTTGAAGTGAAAAATAAATCCTCCCTCCTCAGGTTTCTTTTTAGAATGATGACTGAATGACCGAATGGAGCCTCATCTTGGGGGCTTGCACTAAGCAAATCACATCGCAAGAAGGCAGCTAATTGCTGAACTTGATTGCAACTGCTAATCACAGTCATCGGGAGAAAGAGTGTTGGGAATTAATTAGGCAAGGACCTTCCGAACAGCAGCAGGAAGCCTCCGAGTGACCTTTATTTACAGTCAGTTAACAGAAGTGTGACTAAAAATGCCAGGGAGCAAATCAGATTATTAATATTGATTGCTTAAAGAAAATGAATAATTTAGAAGCCTAGTCAGAATAAATACCCAGTGACAGAGATGAAAGAGCGCAGCAGACCACATTTCTAACATTCATCTGTCATGCGGCAGCGTCCCCTGCTCAGAAATTGAGAATTCTCACTCTCACAAAGCACAATTAGTTTCATGACCCAGCATGACTGCCAGTAGGAACTGTTCTCATTCAGCCAGCGTAGGGGAAATCCAGGGTGTTGAACTAAAGCTTTTGTCAACACTTTGCGTGGTAAACTAATTACAAGTCCATGGAAGGTTTACTTTCCAATTTTTATCAATAAAACATCAACCAAAAGAAGTTGGATTGCATTTTCTGTACTTACTAAGTAAAGCTCACAGGTGTCAGTTTTTGATGACTGTATGCCTTTTGTGGTGCATATATGACAGAAGTTCTCAACAGGAAAGGCAAAGGTTTCAGATTGCTCATAAGTAGAGATTTTCAGAGGTTATCTCCAACTTCTAATAAAAGGTCCCTTTCATATACTGAGGTCAGTTTTATACCATACTTCCCCAGCAACATGCCTCTGTCCTAATTCCATTTGATGATAAGACAGACATAGAATATTTATATAGCAAGATCTTGAACAGGTACTTCTGAATTACAGGTTTTCTGGAAGCAGTGATTTTTGAGATTTTTATGCCATGTTGAAGTATTTAAGTTATCTTTAAAGTTACACTCTTCTCTACCTGGATATACTAATTAAATTTCCTGGTGGGGGGGTTATTGCTATAATTATGTTTTAGGGCAGTAGACATTAATAGTTTTGCTGAAGTGGAAATATTTCAGAACTACCACAGTGGTAGAGAATCCAGGCATATTCACTTTGGATAGGACTCAGAGAAATTAAGCTCTGTTGCTATCAGATTAATGTAGCAAATTAACTAGCCGTGTTCAAGGCAGCCACAGTTTCTATATGACAGAAAACATAATTTGTAAACCAATCAATAAAGCAAGTCAAATCATTCATTTTCTCTATCCAGTATAGGCATTAGTATTCATTTATGCCTCTACTAATTTATGTCATTCATATCATATATCAGATATAGATAATAGCACTATCTCATACACATATCAGAGAAATAGATACTTAGAATAAATGTTTTCCAGTGAAGAAAATTGCATTTTTCCCCTCACAGTTACTTGAAGTACATTCCCTTAATACTCAGCTATACAATGTCAAAATGTATTGCTGGATAATCTCCCCTGGTGTTCCATTGCCCTAGAGTTGGGAAGGAACCAAATGCAAGCCTCAGTGAAGCTGAGATAATTTCAGGTATGAATTATTGACTTGCATTGGTCTCATTCTGTTGCCTGTTAGATTTTAGCAAATACTGCAGCTCTTGGTCTGCATGATCCTAGGTGAGACCCAAGACCAGCACACTTAATGTTCTTGTGGTCAAAAAAAAAAAGTGGTACTAAAGGTTGGAAGATTGCACCAAGTATGGCTAATATCTTTCAATATGGCTGTTATTGATTTAAGCATTGATAGGGTATTTGTCAAGCATGAATGAATTCTTGCTTCTCCTTTACAAATAGAAGTTGATAGTAATGGTGGTCCTTTTCTAAGGGAACTAGTTGTTTATTTCCTGGTAACAGGAATTATTACTAGCTTTTGACCTTTCCCAGGGAGCAATAGGAATGTCATCCAATTATGTATCTATTTCTTATTATATGGACTTTTTTCATGAGAACTTAAATTAATATAGCCGTCCTTTTGAAAGGAGAAAAGGTCATGTGAAAATCAGATTCCTCAGTCCTCTATGATCAAGGACCTGAATGCCAGCACTGCAGTCTGATCATCTTCTACTGGAAGATTTTCCTTTACTAGGTATTTTATAGGGACATAAAGGTTAGTAGGGAATTTTTCTTTGCCCCACAAATTTGGAAAACATTGTTATTTATAGGCTGTTTTATATACTATTTCTAGTATCTCTTCCTGGATGTTTTAAATTAGCTTGTTGTTTTTTAAAACATGCAAAACTGATGCTCAAAGGAAATGCAACAGCAGCAACAAAATACAGAGAGCTTTAATTAAATGCTGGTGTAAAGCCTCAATCACATGTGATGTTAGAGTAACACAGTTTTTATTGAGGTGTGCTAAATGATTCAGGTAGCTGGCAGGTGGGTTATCACACGTCATTAGACTGTAAGGGATTTTATGGGCTCTCGTTTGCATCTAGATACTAGAACACTGACTGTGGCAACCTTCTTCTCCAAAGCAATTTTCATTTTCAAAAAAAACCAAACCATGCAGAATTATGGCCTCGTCTTTAGATTCCAAAACGCTACCTGGAACGGAACTAGACTGGGTAAAAAGCAGAGCTTACTTTTTCTGATTCTTTTTCTGTTTTGAGGCGACAAAATGAATCAGGTTCTTTGGAAAGGCAGTAATGTGCCAATTGTGCCTCTTTTAATACATGAAAGCTAACATTAAATACATGATGCTGTGGCATTCTTAGATTTCTTTCTTTTGCTACTGGAGGGTGGTGATTTTCACATCAATTTTGTATCATTTGTAATGCAGAGGCATGGCTTTACGTGCAGATGTGCCCTATTTCTTTCCATTATGGGAAGTAAGAAATATGATTGCAGTAATTCCTGGTGTCAGATTATAAAAGCAGCATCTTTAGAATTTGTAAGTGTGCTGTTTTTATTTTATATCTTTGTTTATACACAGATTAAAACAAAGTCCCCTATGGCACAACCAACAGGTAATTGAATAGAATGTTTAAGGCTGCCACAAAGCAATGGAGCAGTGCTTGAATGTCTTGGAAATAGAGTCAACACCTGAGAAATTTTCTCTGTTGTCTTTCCCATGGCTTTGAAGTTTTTGATAATGCTGAAAAGATACAACAAAAATGGTATTATTTAATGAACAAACAAATCTAGCTAGTCACTATACTGCCTGCTATAGGAAAGAAAGATTTTTTTTCAGTATTACTTGAAGGATTTCAGGGGTTAGGGTGGATATTTTCCATATAATTAATTTTATCTTAATTTGCTTAGCTTTCTGGAGATGATCATCATATTGAAATTGCAATATGTTTCTTTGTCTTTTTCATCCCCCTGAAGTCTCAGCATAGTTTAGAACCAGGGAGAAGTGATTCTTTTGTACTTTACATGCAATTCACTGTTTCCTTATTGGGTTCCAAAGGATCCCTGGTCTCCAAGCTCCAGTACACAGCTGCCACTGCATATGTTGCTGCCGAAAACTAAAACTTGCTGAAATAATCATTCCCTATGTTTTTAAGAGGCTGTGTTTAAAGTACTGCTTGACACATCTCATTTCTTTAGGGAACTTGAGCTCATATGGCAAAACAGCAGAGCTAATAAAAATCCAAGATTTTTTTTTTCTGTTTAATATTGGATATTACGAACACTCCTTAGAATCACTGACAATCAGAATTCTTTTGAGCCTGAGGCATTGTATGTACTTTAGTTTCTAGAAGGTATAACACAAATATAAATTAACACCATATAGTGAATATAAAATTTGAATCCTTTTCCATGCACATGATTTAAAAACAAATTTTCTGTACACACACAAAGCTAGTTATATTTAAAACCATTAAAGGCTTTATTAATTTTTTTCTTCTATTATCTTGCTGCAGATTATTTCCAGAACTTTTTAAAATAAGTAGCAAAAATGGAAAATAGTGTTTAAATTGCTTTACTAGCATATAGAATCCATGTCAGTTACCTTAAGTCATCAGGTTATATGAGCTCCTCCATCTAGGTGGAGAGATTTCCAAGACTAGATGTCCGTACACTTCTTCCTGTATTACATATAAATAAGACAGTAAAAAATATAACTCCCACTCAGCAATTTCCAAAGTTAACACAGAAAGAACTATTTGGACACAGCCAGGATCTTCATTCATTTTAAAATTAGGTTGCTGTGGGAGAACATTCTTTCTGAAAATAAAAAGCTTTGTTATCAATATCCCTGAGATGTGAAATTAAAAATATAAGTTAATGGTAGATAGTCTGGGAAGAATTCGATTACAGCCTGAATAGCAAATTAGCATTTAGGGTTTCCTACCTTTTTTTTTCAAAAACATTCTTAACAAATAGGAATACCAAGGGAATTTTTCTCAAAGCCCCAAGCATATTTTGTGGAGTTTTTAGTCCCCCCCCCCCCCCCCATTCTGGACTTCTAGATTGTCAAACAGAAATAGGAAACATTTCTAAATGAAAAATTGTTCTAAGTGTGGTTTTATCCAATAATCATTACCGGATTGAATTTCACAGAATTCTAAAGATTTTTGTTTTTATGTTTGAGAGAGAAAGGGAAAATGAGTTGCATTTGAATATTTCAGTGGTTTTGAAAATAATATTTACGTTTAAATTTAAATGCAAAGTGTAGATAATTTAAGGTAGAATGGAATTCAGTAATTACAGAGTCCGCTTTTAGCTAAGTCTTAATTAGTGTGGAAGAAGATCTTTTGTGGCTTTATAGCATTCAGATGATGTTAGAAGATTCTGAGGCAGGAAAATAGATGTACATTCCTTTGACGTTTTTCTTGGGAAAGTTGGAAGTGCATCCCCCAGGGAGGATACATTTCTCCTTGTCTGCTTCCTAGCCCTTAGAAACACAGGAAGTGACCAGAATAGTTGTATTTGATTATTATTTAACCACTCAATTTCTGAATAATTCAATGATTAATTTTTTTCTTAATCAGAAAGGTTGTAACTGTGGCTAATATAAGATAATTTGTAAAAATCTTGTGATTAGCTACTTAAAGATGAAAAAAGCTGTTTAAGACTTAAACCATTTAGCTCTTTATAAATAAAACTTACACTGATCAGATAGATCTTTGTCCCTAACAATTCACGTGTACCATGTTTACCATGTCACAATCCATTTTATATCCATGCTTGACTCTCAATAAACTCATCTTCCTTTACCAAACCCAATGAAAATTAAAATGATTTCAATTACTATGGTTACAAGGTTTGACTATATGGATCAGTTTTTATAAAATACTTTACTCTTTTGTTCAACTATCTTAATAGGAAGTTCTAGTAAACAGTGTGAAATCCATAAATGAACATGTTTAGAATACCAGATGTGGCAAACTAGCACTATCTGGGATTGAATTTTATATGAACTTAATCATTCTGGATAAAGATTACAGCTCAAAATACCTATACTCTCAAAAAATATATATGGATCTGGAGCATTCATCATTATTTAGAACATCTAAGAAAAATACTTTATATAATAGGTTTAATTACCCCCAGTTGAGGTTGTGACAGAACTGTTTATAAAACTCTTTACAAGTATCTTAACATGAGAGGAAAAAAAATGTTTTAAAAATATAGAGCCAGTTGACTAATTGATTGCTTATGTGGGAGTTTGCATTAGAAATAACAGAGAGTGGGGTATTAGTCCTGCCCATAAAAGAGGGGAAGAGTATGATATGTAGACCCTGAGGAGACACTACTGAGTAGACTTGACTGATCACTTGTGAGAAGCAAGAGACCAGAAGCCAAGAGTGACTTAAGATTTGCCAGCCTTTAGATTTGGCTAGCTGAACAGAAAATGATTGTATGAAAAGAAATAGGGGAAATAGAGGAATTTTTGGATATTATAATCAGTTCTGCTTAGAACTTTTTGAGTTTAGCTGAACCTCCAGGATAGAATATCTAAATGAGAGATGGAAACAATTAATTGCTTTGATGTTGAGGCTGGAGATACAGATGTGGGAGTCATCTATACTCATATCTATCTCTGTATTTACTGATGAAAATAAATGAACACAAAATAAACTAATAGTTACCTGTAAGCCTGCTACCCAGAAAATAACCAGATAATATTAATATAATACAATACAATATAATGTATTTTCCAATCCTTCCATTACACACATTTATATACATGAATGTGCTTTTCATCCACTCACTTGCATGCATAACTATTCTGTTCTGATCACTTGTAAGCAGGCAGCTAAGGTGTTTGAGCATAACATTATTTCAAAGCCCTAGAGTTGATTTCTCACCTCATGACCAAATTGCAGGAATGGTATCTAGGAGGAAAAATAAGACTGGGAGAACACCTTGCAAATTCCAACATATTAAGTGCTAGTAAATATGTTTTTTATTTTGTTGTATTTTTTTTTAGCACGTCTTATTTAAAAGAGGATTTGAGTCAAAAAAAAAAAAACCTATTAAAAATACCTCTGTATTTTAAGTTAATACATCAAATCAAAGTTGCCCCACTGATTCCCTTCCACCTTCCTCAGGCTTACACCTCTTCAGTCTGAGACATGATTTCAGGCAAATTAAAGTAAATGCTGATCAGGATGATCAAATAACTGTTTGGCAAATCAAATGTCTTTTCTTACGTTAAGGAAAAGAGCTTGCTCTAAGCTGGTACACATCACAATTACGGCAGTGCTGCTTGGACCTGTGATAATGGTTTTAGACATAGCCTCAGATTGCTAAATTTCAGAAGCTCCAACCAGAACTGCAATTCTCTGCAGTGTCTTAGTGCAAGCACACAAGATGTGAAAAAAAAATTATTCAGGGAAGAAAATTATATGTAAATAGGAGGTATGAAAAAAATTGCCTTAATCTGTGCTCCAATAACATAGTCTAAAAATACAAAGAACAGTGGGTGTGTGCTTCTCCAGTCTCCAGCGAAAAAAACATCCAGAAGTTCACAGAGCTCAACTGTTTTCCCAAAATGCCTGATTAGGAAAATCAATTAACTTGGCATAATGGGCCCTGTGGAGAAATTGCTTCATTTCTATGGACTGGGGAGAAAAAATGTGAAAAACCTATGTTTTCTATTGCTGTACCCTTCCACAAAGCTATGAAAGCAAAAGAATAAAAAGCAAGATGCCTTATGGTGTATCCGCCTGGTTGAGCCTCAGCTGCCATTGTGATCCCAACCTCTTTCCCATAGAATTCGGGTTTTCATATATAGTTCCTGGGCAGATTTTTTACTCAGGGCTACCACTGTGTCTTAGGTTTCTGGCCTTCCAAGACTAGCTTCTAAATAGGATGTAATCTCTCCAAGTTACCCTTTCTTTGGAGATCTGGAAAATAAATAGACCTTGACCTTTCTTTTTTTCAGTTTCAGTTTTCATACTAATGTGGGCTGATGGGGTAAGGAGCAACAGTGGCCAAAACAAACACAAATTACGGTGTTTCCAGAAATTTTCCAACTTTGTCTTGGTGATAATCCCAGATACTGGGAGACTTTTGCTCCAGAGCATGAAGTTAATCAACTTTTGCTTTCCTTCAGTCCCTGGATCTTCTCTAGATGATAAAGAGTACTTTGTTATTTCAAATACGGTTGATTCGTCAGAAAAGCCTGACAAAATTCAGCGTGAGAATAGTTGTGATCCATAGGACATTTATATAAATCTGATCTTAGGAGGGTGATTTGCATTTCTAGAGCTTACAAGACTGACTCTCATCAGTTAAGTGCTTTCTGTTCTCCAGGTCCAAGGTCATAGTAGGGCATTTTCTCCCCATGAAAGTTCTGAACCATCTAAACAGAAACTACAATCTGGATGTCTGTGATACTGCTTGAATCTCAATCTTTGCTCCACAGATACTGCATGAATAAGCTAATCTCTTTCCTTTATGTCTCATCTATAAAAGAGAGGTCATATTACCTACCTCCTAGGGATGCTGTGAGAAGTCAGTAAGTTAATAAGGTAAAATAGCCCACAACTGTGCCTTTCACATTATATAATTACTGTCATTGCCAGGATTTATTTTGCAATGAAGTTGGGTTTGGCCTATATCAGTTTTTAATGGATGGAATTGTTTCCCCCTCAAAATTTGTATATTGAAGTCCTAACCCTCAGAACCTTAGCATGTGCCTATATTTAGAGATAGGGTCTTTTAAGAGACAATTAAGTTATGAGATCATTAGGTTGGACCTTAGTCCGATATGACTGGTGTGCTTTAAGAAGAGATTAGGACACAGACAGAGAGGAAGACCATGTGAGGACATAGGGAGAAGATGGACATCTCCAAGACGAGGAGAGAGGCCTCAGAAGAAACCAACGCAGCCAGCACTTTAAACTCCAATGTCTAGCTTTTAGAACTGTGAGAAAGTAAATTTCTCTTGTTTAGAACACGAAACAAAATTTAGGTACCTTGTTTGGCAGCCCTAGGAAACTAATACAAATGGACTTAAAAATTGAAATTTTCTGATAAAAGTTCTTCTTTGGAGGCTCTCTTGAAAGTCAAGAGATCTTACAAGGGTGGACCCCCCCTCAGCTACATGGAAACAATACATGGCAGTTGAATGAAAGATACTGTTCTTGTAGAGAGAGGATGGATTATCCAGTTGGCCCCAAGACCATCATTTCCCATTTTCTCACATCCGATCACTGACCCCATTAGTATTTATGGCACCTGATCTAAAGGTCTAGTTCCTTTTGGGTTATTATTAATATTGGTTCTATTTGTTCAGAGTTATCTAGACAGTCCCTGGTGTAGACTTTCTCCTGTCCTGACACCCTGGGAAAACCTTCATAGGGATGACAGTACACCGTTGGCGGGTTTGGGGTTGTTCACAGGTAGTTTCCTCTGTAATTCTGCTGCCTTCTCACCTACCCAGTATAAGCAGTAAAATACACATTTTAAGTTATGTCGTGTGTGTGTGTGTTGTGACCCCATGTTTAAGAATGACTTTCAGTAGGACAGAAGACATTTCAGTTTTAAAACGAATTTGGATATCATGAAGCCATAGCCTTCATTTTCCTGATTTTGGCTGGAAACTCATGCGTTTTCCCACAAGATGTGCATTGCCACATCATTCTGAAAAGCACCGTCATTTCTGAGATACCAATGGAAAGCCCTCTGTGACGTGGCCAACCGGCGAGACTTTGCCGTAACCCCATGCCATGCCAAGCACTCTGTAATGAGGACCATTCCTTCTTGGAGGCATTTCTTTTCATGGGTTGCCACAACCACTAGAAGCACAGTTCATGTCTACTGCTGGCTGGTCAAAGAAATAGTGTCGGTTTTTAAATAACAGTCTACAAGCAATTGTAAGTGAAAGACAAGGAGGGAGAAAGAGATGCATGCCCAGAGTTATTTCAATAGGCAAGTTCCAAAGTCTTCTAAGGTTAACTCTGCCTAATTAATAACAGTACCAAATGGGGCCAAAAGCATGAAGTCTGCAAATGGCTAATAATGAGGGCTAGACAGACATGCCCCACTTTCCATGTATGTTCATAGCTCTGACTGCAAAATGTAATTGAAGTAAATGGGGTTTTCTACTTACTCTTTAATGTCGAAGAGTGTTTGCTATTCTCTTTTCTTACCTCCAAGAACCTCAATTAATTTGCAGCAAATCTTAACACCGGTGGTATCACCGCTAGAACGCTTGAGGGCATTTACAGAAGAAGAGGGAGACACAGTCCTATGCTTATGCTCAGCGCACATTTATCTCTTTGTAGTTGTAGCTGATGAACCCTAACTATTGGGTTGGGGAGGAGAAGAGGGGATTGTTGTTTCTAACTACTCATGCTCATGAAAACTGAGGCTTTCCATTCTTTCTTTTAAAAGCTTAAATTCAAATCATTTCTTAAGTACCCTTTCTGTTAAAAGCTTAAATTCAAATCATTTCTTAAGTACCGTGACCCTTGAATGAAAACAGCCAATAAGATAGGATCTGAAAGAGTAAGACAGATTTTAGGAAGAAGGGATTTTTTTTTTCCTTGGGCTTTGCTTTCCCAGTCTTGAATTAATCACAGCTGTCTTTCACCAGCAAAGGTTATTTTTATCTAGCATGCTTTAAATTAAAAAAAAAAAAAAAAAGCAACCACCACAAAGGGAGCAATCTGATGTTCTTCAAGCTTCCCTAACCTGCCACAGAAAAAGAGGGAAGCATTAGCTCTGTGCAGCTAAGAATCCAGCTTTTAATTATATCTTCCTCGTGTTTACATGAACTTGAGTTTGCATTTCAGAAGCCTTATGGAAGGATTCCTGCGGCTGACCCAAGAGTGGTGGGGAATTTCTCCATCAAGTGAGTATTGATGAGCTGCAAAGTTCAGTGAACAGGAAAATTCTGCTCCTTTTATTGCCAGTGTGACAGGTTACTTTATTACCATGCCTTTCACAGCAATTTAACAGTTACCCTGGTAACGGATTCAGTGAGGTAATGGGATCACAGGCATTAGAGCAGAGGCAGGCTGGCCGCTTGGAGCAGCCATCTGCTGGCTGCCGTTCGGAAGCCTGTCTTCCTGGAGGAGCCCTGACAATCATGGGGCCTGCATGGCAATGAGGCAGGTGAAACCGCAGGCCTGCCCTATTTAGCTGTACTCTGGTGATTTGTCTCTCTAATTCTATTGAAATAATAATCAGGATTTGTTTCTGATTAATTAACTAACCTTTTGGTAAAAAGATTAGATAACGAAATTGCTGCCTATTCAGAGATAATGAGATTTTTATTACTCTGTCAAAAGAAAAAAGTACATTTATGTGTCACCAGCCCCTGTGTCAAAAGGAGGGGGAAGAAAAGATCTTAAGTCTTTGTCAGATGTGTGTCTTCCTCAGCAGAGGAAGGGTGGGCTTCCTTTTGCAGGAACTCCCTAGGCTGATTTGAAGCCTGTAGGAAAAGCTTTTAAAACAGCAAAGTAATAAACACATTTAGGCCAGTAGGCTTTGGGGGAGGGTGCTAATTTGTTTTAAAATGTCTCCTAATGGAAGAGAAATGCTTGGGTGTCTCAGGAACTTGCTTGTACCGTGTGGGTGTATTTATGTAAGTGTGAGAGTGTGAAGAAAGCAGTAAAATCTCCTTGCAAGGCTTTAGAATGACATATGTAGACAGGCTGCGTTTCCCCTGCACTGCCGATATGTCTCCGGCTCGCAGTCCATTTGTCTTCTGGCAGGAGTTGTACTCAGGCGATGGGCAGGGAAATCAGCCGAGCTTAGCAGGCAGGCTGGGGAGGTCACCTGTGACTGTCACAGGTAGGCTGCGTCAGGAAATGAATTATTCTAACTGGCTGAGTAAAAAGGGAAGCAGCCCTTCTTCCTGCTTCACTCCAAGACACACAGCTGGTTGATTTAACCTTTTCTCTTAAGAAGTCACAGCTCAATCCTTTATTAGGGGGAACGGGGGGACTTTCATTTTCTCACTCCTCTGTGGTTTCTTTCAATGTTGTGATATGAAAACAAAACAAAACAAAACAACAAAAACAAAAACAAAGCAACCCAGGAAAAGTGCTTCCCTTGGATAGAGAGATGCCAAACGAGTCCAGTGGCCTGTGTGCAGCAGTCAGCGTCATAGGGAAGAAAGCACTGAGTATTTCCAAATGGAATTTCACAGAGCTACAATGGTGTTTTAATTACTGAGACCTGAGGAGGAAACAGAGTGCGTGTCTCTTCCTGTGATGCAGTAAAACTGACTAGTGGGAGGGGGGCCAGGCCATGGGCTGGGACCCAGCTGAGCATTTTGTTAAAGTGTATTTGTGTCACTGCCTTTTCACATTCAGTGAGACACTTAGGCTTCCTGTGATATCCTGCGGCCTTGGCTGCCTCACTGTGTGTGTATGAACAGGAAAAGATTTTGAGTTCTAAAAATAGAAGTTTCTGTTCTGAATTTCATACGGTTCACAGACAAGTTGAAGGAGACCAAAAAAAAAAAAAAAAAAAGTGAAGGGGATCAGATGTGCACATTCCAGAGCCTACGTCCCATTCCTGAGGTCCCCAGTCTCCATCCCCCTCTTTATTCTCAGTCCCTCCTGCACCTCCAGTTGCCAGCTCATGGGCTCCATTTCTGATAAAAGATGCTTGACAAAGAAAGAGAAGTAAGATGTTAGAAAGGAGAAGGCTGCTGCTGGTGGGGATTTCTGATAGTTCATTGCCAATAGCTTTTTACAGGAACTTGATCTTGTTGGCCCTTAGCCAACTGAAAGGAATGAACACGGTGGGGGTGGGGAGCCTTTGTCTTCAAACTCCTGGTGAAATACAGGGTTAATATTAGCAATTATTATTAAAATTAGCCAAATGTTATTAAATGATCTTTGTATAGAAGAATAAGTATAGTTTTCCCTTTGGCAGACAATGACATCTACAGCTCTACATTTTCATGAAATGACTACACTTAAACACATTACTTCATTTTCATGGTATTTCTTTTGTGCCTAGGAGCAACCCTGTAATTGTTCACTTCAATTACAACATTACTATTTTAAACTGAAACCCATTTTATCTGCATGCCAGCTTTTTATTTGTTTTACCAACTATATCTATTTCCATTACTGCAAGGCTGATGGTTTGTCTCAAGAGGAAATCAAATCCATTAATTCAGAAATTTCAAGCCCGACTAGCTCTGCCATAAGCAGCATTTCTTATCCTAATAGCAAATGTGCTGAGACTGAAAGGAACTGACATGGCCCTGTTTTTTATCATAACTTAAGCATTTATGTAAGAAGGCAAATCTAATAGTACTAGGAAACTGTAAGTGTTATTATATATAATTCACTTTCCTGAGATCTGGACCAGGCTCTGGTTTGTGTAGCCATGGTTTAAATCAGGCTGCCACGAGACTTTAACTCACCTGACTTTTCCTATTTAGCCAACATATGGCTTCACAACAGATACATCTAGCATGAAACTAGATTTGTGGTTTTATTTTTTTAATCTCAACTTTTTTCTTTTCCCTTGAAAGAGATAGTTATCAATGCAGGAATAAAATAATAATTTAAAAAATTTTAATTGAGGTATAGTCGAGTTACAGTGTGTTTGTTTCTGGTGTACATCATAGTGATTCAATTATATGTATATTCTTTTTCATGTTTGTTTTCATTATAGGTTAGTACAAGATGTTGAATATAGTTCCCTATGCTATGTATTAAAACCTTGTTGTTTAAAAAATAATCATTTTGTATTCAAGTGATGTCTGAAACTAATCCCTATAACAGCACTAGCCTGAGACAAACCTGGTCCCATTCTGCTTCCTTTTTAATGCATACTGTTTAGGTCCTATCACATAGTTTGTGTTCGGTTAGATAGCTTGACTCGATAAAATCTGACTCTGACCCAGAAAAAATAAAAAAGAGAGACAGAGAGAGATTGCTCCTGACTTCTGCATAAGCCTTTGCAGGCACTGTGACCTGTTTATGTCAATGGTAAAGTGTAAGAGATTACTATCACAGAACCACATCATCTTCTGGGATCTAAAAAATACAGAAAGCTCTTGAGGACCCTGGCCCTCCTTTGTCACCAGAAAGCCCTTCAGTGCTGTAAATCAGTCCTCATTGGGAGCTCTTATATACCAGCCATCACCGATAAGCTTGGGAGAAGTAGACAAGGCTTTTAGGAATTGCTGAAGCATG
Organism: Camelus ferus; assembly: GCF_009834535.1. NCBI lineage: Eukaryota > Metazoa > Chordata > Mammalia > Artiodactyla > Camelidae > Camelus > Camelus ferus. The sequence continues at coordinate 86,860,691 of NC_045698.1, read as the reverse complement.
AAGTTGACCTGCTTAGGGTTTTGTTGTAGGCTATTAAATCCAGGATGGCCGTTTTTTAAGATGATTCTGCTTTCTTCCTCCTTCGGCCTGGTTAAGCAACTCTACCCCCAGCTCATTATTGGGCTGATTAAAAAAATAAGAAGAATGGAACAACCTGCTATTTGAGAATACTACCTTCACACATCAATTTAATGAGAGTGACTTATGCTCATGTAGTTTATGGGCTCAAGCAAATTGACACTAATTTTGCAGCTAAGAAAAGATTTACTGACTGTACATACTGCTCTGCTTTTGTTGGCATGGGTACCACGACTCTTTTCTCCAAAAACAAACCCCAAATCTTTTGTAAACATGCATGATTTGGTTAACACATTGTAAATGGATCCCAGTTGTGCCGCACAAGCGCGCTTCACTATTATGTAAACAATTATTCACTGAAAGGCTTTCTTTAAATTGTAAATGAATATATTTCAGCTGTAATGTTGCTTTTCAGACCTGCCCAGTGGTATAAATCTGGTCATTTGTTTTTTGCACTCTGCCTATTACTAACCAGTTAGAAATGTGCTGATTATTTGCACAAGCCTTTCACACTGCGAGCGCAGTTAAATTGCTGTTTTATTTTTCCTGTGTTTGATGAGTGTTAACAAGAGCACCATTTGAGGAAACCTAAACCAAATACAGCTCTTTAATTGGGGCTGGGGGTGTTTGGGAAAAGCCACCCGGTGAGTAATTCTACTATTTAATGTTTGAAAGTTCACTCACCCCATCATAGGACTTATGGCAAGATTAATTAAAGGGGGTTGAGAAAAATTCATTGCCTTGCTCAAGCAACACAAATGGCTTGAGATATGGTGCATCCAGTGATGGGGGAATTGATTACTTAGTGCAATGTCTAATTTCCAACTCTGTCTTTTCAATGCCTGCGTTGCCAAACAGCTCAATGTTTGGGTTAGGTGATTCTGCATTCTATATCTCTCAAAGAAAGCAAACTTTGGAGAGAAAACAATGTGGTGCTTTCACTGCGCACATGATTTGGCTTTGAAGGGTCTGGCCAGGAACTGATGAAAGTTCCAGCTGACTCAGAGAGGTTTGTCATCATCATCATTTTTTTTTTCCTAAACAGTCAATGATTCATTTTAAAGGTTTCCCCACCCCTTGCAGTTTAATGGCATTTCAGTAATGTGCTGATCTGCAAAGCTCTGGAGACAAAAATATGATGACCTCAGATGGGCTCCTTCACGTGAACCAGAATAGGTGTTGTAAGTTTATCTAGCTCCTATACTGCCATTGCCTGAGATCGTGCTAACCTAGCATTAAGCCTTGGATAATGGAAAATGCCCCAGGTTCTATCCCTGGATTTGTCTCTACCTGGCTCAGTGACTGTGGACACTCATTTGTAACCTCTGTGAGCCTAATCTATGATATGACGGACTGGGGCAGCACGATCATTATTATTCTTCAAAAACTAAAATTCTGGGATGCCCGAGACACATAATTCTAACTGCTTTTTTGCATCCATAAATACAAGGGAGACTCAACAGTCAAAATATATGGTAGTTATTAGATAAAAGTATGAGGCTCTTTATTGCCATATTGAACATTAAAAAGGAAATCGGTTTTCTTGTTACTGCGAATTCTGTAGAGTTAAAGTAGGATAGGTGCACTTCTTCAGTATGCATTCTTCAAAGCCTTAAATGCTGATATTATCCTTGAGGAAACCACATGAATCATATGTTTTAGATCTAAATTAGTTTGTACTTGTATTGTTTCCAGTTTCTTTAATAAACTTTCTCCTCTAGTTATCAGGATTCAAACTACCTTTTTCTTTTCTATGTTCAGTGTAAATGAAAGAATGAAATGTGCACATCAGTATGCACCTGTGAAAATAAAGATAGGAGACTTCCCCCAATATCTTGAGAAGAGAAGAATTTTCTCAAGATACTGATTCAAGTTATCACTCATCACATATTGGAGCCGTAAGACTTGTGTACAAAAACCCGTTTAAGAGCCATTATTATCAGCTTTATTATAATGGCAAGGATAGGATTTAGTCCATTCTTTTGCTGTACTAAACACAGCTTTCTAAATAGTTCTATACCATTTCTCTTACTCACTATGTGTTCTGGTGCAGTTCCACAGAGGAAATGAAATTATTTTTGAATTACATGTTTCAGTTAGAAAAACACTTTGAAATTGTTAAAATATGTAGTTTTTAGCTAGTCTTGAATCCAGATACTTGGTTCATTTTGAAATTTAGATGTTAGACCAAATTCAAGTAGTAGCAATGCCTCCTTTTATCAGCTTTCCCGTCTGCCATGCCTTTTATTCAGTACTTCCTAGAAGAATATATATTTTATTACTCACTACTTCACTGTTTTCTTTGCCCACTTCTGACCCTGTTCAGGCAGACAATTGGCTGTCCTCATTTTACTTTTCAGCTCTCCACTTTATAAAACAGTATCCAGGAATACCCCCACTTAAAAGAGGGAACCACTAATCTCAAGCCAAATGCGTAGAGTATTGATAAAGTCAGTTTGGAGCTGAAATGTTATACAGAGCAGCTCACTGTGGCCTTCTTAACGTATCAAGGAAGGAAAGGTATCTCTAGCCTCTCTTGAGGTCTTGGCTGTTTACACAAAGAAAGACTTGGTCTAATTCTTTTGTATCAGGTGAATTCATGTTTGTTGTAATAAATGGTCACCTGAAAGGTTTCAAGTAAATTCTGTTTTTATGCTGAGTGAATTCAAAAAATCCAAATATTTTACTATATAGTCCAGCTATGCCTGTGTTGAGACTCTCCTGCTATTGTCAACTAGCCAACATAATCTAAATGGGAATTATTCTGTACCATGTTCCTGAGTAGATAGAAGTTCCCCCCTTGCCATGACTTGAATCTCAAAGGATGTCCAGCTACTTACAAATTTTTTAAGGTAAAGGTCCTAGAGCCTTGATTGATATGTCCCTCTTCACTTGCTTAACCTCTAAACACTTTGAAGGTAGGGAATTTACCTTCCTCATCTTTCTAATCTGAGATTTAGCACAATGCCTTACATTGAGTTAGCATTCAGCAGATGTTTGTTGACCTAAGTAATTATGACATCGTGAACATTCGTTCTTCCCTGTAAGGTGGTAAATACAAGTCATGTAATCATCAATGCAGATATTTTACATGTGTAGGAAATGTTGATTTCTACTTACAGAATGTCCTATTTGTGAATTTACTTGCACCTAGACACAGGTTCAGAGGCTAAAATGTCATTCATATTGCAAAAATGAAGACTTCTCAAAAATACAATTAAAATAATACATCTATTTGAGTTAAATCAATAAGGCAGGGGGAGAAAGGAAGATGATAAGGCACAAACAAATGAATCTCAGAAGCAGTACCAGTAGGAGAGTTCTAGTCTTGAAAATGTCTTTGTGTCATTATGGACCCAGAATGTGATTTTTCTGCATAAACTTGTACAAGAGCCTGTAGCTACCCTTCTGCTTGTAGACTTGTTGGTGTGAGGGCTTATAATTTAATGATCACTCATTTAAATAGCAGTAGGAAGAGAATAACTTAGTAACCATTGTCATATATTATTTCACTCTTCTTAAACATGCATGTATTTTTGTCTGGTAAAAATACTAAATCTCCTTTGAAAAAGAAAACTGAACATGCCATTCTTTCAAATGCAGTCTGACACCAAGCCCAGACAGAGGTAGTCAGGAGAGGCTACCCTGCAGATCGATGCTCCAGCTCTGCTGATTCTTGAAGAAGAGAATTTAACCTGGAGAAAGGAAGCAAGATTCATTTCAGGCAGGGGGAAGAGCATATGTTGTTCCATAGCTTTGAGTTTAAATCACACCACATTAGGAATGCCTTTCCTGACTACAATCCAAATATTATTTATATTTTATAGAAACTTAATTAATAATTTAGGAAAATTCTCTACCTTCTCTTTCAAAAAAGTATTTGCTTTTTTAAAACAGAAATTTGAGATTTATGAGACAAATAATAAAACAGTTATTCAGTAGCTCAAGTTGACCTTGTTAATTTTAACTTCTGAGAATATTTAATCTTGTTTCTTTGTTCATCTAGTCAATAAAATTTTATTGAGTCTATGAACACCTCTAATAACTATGATAGCTACAGGGGATACAGAGGTGAAAAAACAAAAAGAAAAACAAATGTGGCCTCATGCTCTCATGATTCTTAAAGATTTTTGAGGCCGTCTCTTTATTCATCATGAAAAGCGAATGGTTCTAGAAGAAAATCTCCAGAAAGTGGGTGCTCATTTATTACTTTTTTTCTGCATAACAAATTACCACGAAACTCAGTACCTCAAAGCAACAATGATCATTATCTCACAATTTCTTGGAGCCAGGAATTTTGGAGCAGCTTTGCTGAGCTGTTCTGTTTCAGGGTCTCACAAGATTTCAGTCAGATGTAAGCTGGACTGCCATTTTCTGAAAGTTAAAGAAGGCTGTAAGATCTGCTTCCAAGTTCTCACACATGGCTGTTGGTGGGAAGCCTCAGCTTCTGTCACCAGGATTCTTGAGTGACCTCATGGCATGGTACTGGTTTCCCTCTGAACACATTCTAACTAGGCATCCAGCAGGCCAAGTCAGAAGCTACAATTCCTTTCATAACCTAGTTTTCTGAGGCTACAGTGTTCCACTAATAAGCCTTGATTCCTTATGGGAGGGGACCACACTGAAAACCATCAGAGGTCACCTTGGAGGCTGGCTATGACAATAACTAATCATGTGTTTAGAAAATTTTCACATCTCTGAGTCTAGTTTGTAACATAGTCATCATTTCAAAAACTCTTAACTTAGTTCACCAATCAGTTCAAGTTAACAGCTCTTTTACTTAGAATCTGATAAGTTTAAGGAATAAATTTTCAGACAATGTTGGCCTTTTGTTTCTTTTCAGTAAAATGACCATCCTAGTACTTTGAAACTATTATTCTCAGTCAGAAAGCCATGGTCTGGAGTGAGCTTTGTCTCTGTTCTTCGTGAGGCATAAGGGTTCCAATAAAGTGCTGGCACAGTTATGTGAACAGTGGTGTATTCTTCCCAAGTATTGAAAATTCTAACCCATCAAGGAATCATTTCAGCTCTTTCATCTGTTTTGTATACTGAAATTCTGAGTGAGATTTGAAATTTTCAAAATTTCTGTTGCAAAAAAAAAGTTCAAAGCACTGATCTAACTCAAAATCTACCAAATGCAAGAGTTCTTTACACAACCTCCCTTACAGATGGTCACTGGGTAGCTGGACTACTTTACATGACAGGAGGCTCATTTCCTCATGAGAAACAGTAAATTCATATTCAGTAGAAAGCCAAAATTAGCTCGTTGAAACTTCAACCCATGAATTTTAACTCTGCCTTCTGGAGCAATGTAAAACAAGTTGGCCTCCTTTACTGCATGACAACCCTTCATGTAGATAGCTGTCATTTCTTGCCCTATAAACAAGTAATAAATTAACTATAAATTGGTAGTCTATTTGTCATTATTATTTAA